>NW_028133345.1:0-600000 GCF_964374135.1 Grampus griseus | reverse complement strand
TCCCCGTCCCCTAACCCTAACCCTAGGCCGAACCCTAACCCTAACCCTTCCCCGATGCCTGACCCTCACCCGTCGCCTAATCCTAACCCGTACGCTGACACTAACCCGCGCCCTCACACGTACGCTCCCCCTAAAGCGTTGTTGTACCCTCACCTGGACCCTAAACCGTCCCCGTCCCCTAACCCTAACCCTAGCCCGAAACCTAACCCTAACCCTTCCCCGAAGCCTGACCCTCACCCGTACCCTAATCCTAACACGTACGCTGACACTGACCCGCGCCCTCACATGTACGCTCCCCCTAAAGCGTTGTCGTACACTCACCTGGACCCTAAACCGTCCCCGTCCCCTAACACTAACCCTAGCCAGAACCCTAACCCTAACCCTTCCCCGAAGCCTGACCCTCACCCGTCCCCTAATCCTAACCCGTACGCTGACACTAACGCGCGCCCTCCAACCTACGCTCCCCCTAAAGCGTTGTCGTACCCTCACCTGGACCCAAAACCGTCCCCGTCCCCTAACCCTAACCCTTCCCCGAAGCCTGACCCTCACCCGTCCCCTAATCCTAACCCGTACGCTGACACTAACCCGCGCCCTCACACGTAAGCTCCCCCTAAAGCGTTGTCGTACCCTCACCTGGACCCTAAACCGTCCCCGTCCCCTAACCCTAACCCTAGCCCGAAACCTAACCCTAACCCTTCCCCGAAGCCTGACCCTCACCCGTCCCCTAATCCTAACCCGTACGCTGACACTGACCCGCGCCCTCACACGTACGCTCCCCCTAAAGCGTTGTCGTACCCTCACCTGGACCCTAAACCGTCCCCGTCCCCTAACCCTAACCCTAGCCCGAACCCTAACCCTAAACCTTCCCCGAAGCCTGACCCTCACCCGTCCCCTAATCCTAACCCGTACGCTGACACTGACCCGCGCCCTCACACGTACGCTCCCCCTAAAGCGTTGTCGTACCTTCACCTGGACCCTAAACCGTCCCCGTCCCCTAACCCTAACCCTAGCCCGAACCCTAACCCTAACCCTTCCCCGAAGCCTGACCCTCACCCGTCCCCTAATCCTAACCCGTACGCTGACACTAACCCGCGCCCTCACACGTACGCTCCCCCTAAAGCGTTGTCGTACCCTCACCTGGACCCTAAATCGTCCCCGTCCCCTAACCCTAACCCTAGCCCGAACCCTAACCCTAACCCTTCCCCGAAGCCTGACCCTCACCCGTCCCCTAATCCTAACCCGTACGCTGACACTAACCCGCGCCAACAAACCTACGCTCCCCCTAAAGCGTTGTCGTACCCTCACCTGGACCCTAAACCGTCCCCGTCCCCTAACCCTAACCCTAGCCCGAACCCTAACCCTAACCCTTCCCCGAAGCCTGACCCTCACCCGTCGCCTAATCCTAACCCGTACGCTGACACTAACCCGCGCCCTCACACGTACGCTCCCCCTAAAGCGTTGTTGTACCCTCACCTGGACCCTAAACCGTCCCCGTCCCCTAACCCTAACCCTAGCCCGAAACCTAACCCTAACCCTTCCCCGAAGCCTGACCCTCACCCGTACCCTAATCCTAACACGTACGCTGACACTGACCCGCGCCCTCACACGTACGCTCCCCCTAAAGCGTTGTCGTACACTCACCTGGACCCTAAACCGTCCCCGTCCCCTAACACTAACCCTAGCCCGAACCCTAACCCTAACCCTTCCCCGAAGCCTGACCCTCACCCGTCCCCTAATCCTAACCCGTACGCTGACACTAACCCGCCCCCTCAAACCTACGCTCCCTCTAAAGCGTTGTCGTACCCTCACCTGGACCCTAAACCGTCCCCGTCCCCTAACCCTAACCCTTCCCCGAAGCCTGACCCTCACCCGTCCCCTAATCCTAACCCGTACGCTGACACTAACCCGCGCCCTCACACGTAAGCTCCCCCTAAAGCGTTGTCGTACCCTCACCTGGACCCTAAACCGTCCCCGTCCCCTAACACTAACCCTAGCCCGAAACCTAACCCTAACCCTTCCCCGAAGCCTGACCCTCACCCGTCCCCTAATCCTAACCCGTACGCTGACACTAACCCGCGCCCTCACACGTACGCTCCCCCTAAAGCGTTGTCGTACCCTCACCTGGACCCTAAACCGTCCCCGTCCCCTAACCCTAACCCTAGCCCGAACCCTAACCGTAAACCTTCCCCGAAGCCTGACCCTCACCCGTCCCCTAATCCTAAACCGTACGCTGACACTAACCCGCGCCCTCACACGTACGCTCCCCCTAAAGCGTTGTCGTACACTCACCTGGACCCTAAACCATCCCCGTCCCCTAATCCTAACCCTAGCCCGAACACTAACCCTAACCCTTCCCCGAAGCCTGACCCTCACCCGTCCCCTAATCCTAACTCGTACGCTGACACTAACCCGCGCCCTCAAGCCTACGCTCCCCCTAAAGCGTTGTTGTACCCTCACCTGGACCCTAAACCGTCCTCGTCCCCTAACCCTAACCCTTACCCGAACCCTAACCCTAACCCTTCCCCGAAGCCTGACCCTCACCCTTCTCTAATCCTAACCCGTACGCTGACACTAACCTACGCCCTCACACATACGCTCCCCCTAAAGCGTTGTCGTACCCTCACCTGGACCCTAAACCGTCCCCGTCCCCTAACCCTAACCCTAGCCCGAACCCTAACCCTAACCCTTCCCCGAAGCCTGACACTCACCCGTCCACTAATCCTAACCCGTACGCTGACACTAACCCGCGCCCTCCAACCTACGCTCCCCCTAAAGCGTTGTCGTACCCTCACCTGGACCCTAAACCGTCCCCGTCCCCTAACCCTAACCCTAGCCCGAACCCTAACCCTAACCCTTCCCCGAAGCCTGACCCTCACCCGTCCCCTAATCCTAACCCGTACGCTGACACTAACCCGCGCCCTCACACGTAAGCTCCCCCTAAAGCGTTGTCGTACCCTCACCTGGACCCTAAACCGTCCCCGTCCCCTAACCCTAACCCTAGCCCGAAACCTAACCCTAACCCTTCCCCGAAGCCTGACCCTCACCCGTACCCTAATCCTAACACGTACGCTGACACTGACCCGCGCCCTCACACGTACGCTCCCCCTAAAGCGTTGTCGTACCCTCACCTGGACCCTAAACCGTCCCCGTCCCCTAACCCTAACCCTAGCCCGAACCCTAACCGTAAACCTTCCCCGAAGCCTGACCCTCACCCGTCCCCTAATCCTAAACCGTACGCTGACACTAACCCGCGCCCTCACACGTACGCTCCCCCTAAAGCGTTGTCGTACACTCACCTGGACCCTAAACCATCCCCGTCCCCTAACCCTAACCCTAGCCCGAACACTAACCCTAACCCTTCCCCGAAGCCTGACCCTCACCCGTCCCCTAATCCTAACTCGTACGCTGACACTAACCCGCGCCCTCAAACCTACGCTCCCCCTAAAGCATTGTTGTACCCTCACCTGGACCCTAAACCGTCCTCGTCCCCTAACCCTAACCCTTACCCGAACCCTAACCCTAACCCTTCCCCGAAGCCTGACCCTCACCCGTCCCCTAATCCTAACCCGTACGCTGACACTAACCTACGCCCTCACACATACGCTCCCCCTAAAGCGTTGTCGTACCCTCACCTGGACCCTAAACCATCCCCGTCCCCTAACCCTAACCCTAGCCCGAACACTAACCCTAACCCTTCCCCGAAGCCTGACCCTCACCCGTCCCCTAATCCTAACCCGTAAGCTGACACTAACCCGCGCCCTCACACGTAAGCTCCCCCTAAAGCGTTGTCGTACCCTCACCTGGACCCTAAACCGTCCCCGTCCCCTAACACTAACCCTAGCCCGAAACCTAACCCTAACCCTTCCCCGAAGCCTGACCCTCACCCGTCCCCTAATCCTAACCCGTACGCTGACACTAACCCGCGCCCTCACACGTACGCTCCCCCTAAAGCGTTGTCGTACCCTCACCTGGACCCTAAACCGTCCCCGTCCCCTAACCCTAACCCTAGCCCAAACCCTAACCCTAACCCTTCCCCGAAGCCTGACCCTCACCCGTCCCCTAATCCTAACCCGTACGCTGACACTGACCTGCGCCCTCACACGTACGCTCCCCCTAAAGCGTTGTCATACCCTCACCTGGACCCTAAACCGTCCCCGTCCCCTAACCCTAACCCTAGCCCGAACCCTAACCCTAACCCTTCCCCGAAGCCTGACCCTCACCCGTCCCCTAATCCTAACCCTTACGCTGACACTGACCCGCGCCCTCACACATACGCTCCCCCTAAAGCGTTGTCGTACCCTCACCTGGACCCTAAACCGTCCCCGTCCCCTAACCCTAACCCTAGCCCGAACCCTAACCCTAACCCTTCCCCGAAGCCTGACCCTCACCCGTCCCCTAATCCTAACCCGTACGCTGACACTGACCCGCGCCCACACACGTACGCTCCCCCTAAAGCGTTGTCGTACCTTCACCTGGACCCTAAACCGTCCCCGTCCCCTAACCCTAACCCTAGCCCGAACCCTAACCCTAACCCTTCCCCGAAGCCTGACCCTCACCCGTCCCCTAATCCTAACCCGTACGCTGACACTAACCCGCGCCCTCAAACCTACGCTCCCCCTAAAGCGTTGTCGTACCCTCACCTGGACCCTAAACCGTCCCCGTCCCCTAACCCTAACCCTTCCCCGAAGCCTGACCCTCACCCGTCCCCTAATCCTAACCCGTACGCTGACACTAACCCGCGCCCTCACACGTACGCTCCCCCTAAAGCGTTGTCGTACCCTCACCTGGACCCTAAACCGTCCCCGTCCCCTAACCCTAACCCTAGCCCAAACCCTAACCCTAACCCTTCCCCGAAACCTGACCCTCACCCGTCCCCTAATCCTAACCCGTACGCTGACACTGATCCGCGCCCTCACACGTACGCTCCCCCTAAAGCGTTGTCGTACCCTCACCTGGACCCTAAACCGTCCCCGTCCCCTAACCCTAACCCTAGCCCGAACCCTAACCCTAACCCTTCCCCGAAGACTGACCCTCACCCGTCCCCTAATCCTAACCCGTACGCTGACACTGACCCGCGCCCTCACACGTACGCTCCCCCTAAAGCGTTGTCGTACCCTAACCTGGACCCTAAACCGTCCCCGTCCCCTAACCCTAACCCTAGCCCGAACCCTAACCCTAACCCTTCCCCGAAGCCTGACCCTCACCCGTCCCCTAATCCTAACCCGTACGCTGACACTGACCCGCGCCCTCACACGTACGCTCCCCCTAAAGCGTTGTCGTACCTTCACCTGGACCCTAAACCGTCCCCGTCCCCTAACCCTAACCCTAGCCCGAACCCTAACCCTAACCCTTCCCCGAAGCCTGACCCTCACCCGTCCCCTAATCCTAACCCGTACGCTGACACTGACCCGCGCCCTCACACGTACGCTCCCCCTAAAGCGTTGTCGTACCCTCACCTGGACCCTAAACCGTCCCCGTCCCCTAACCCTAACCCTAGCCCGAACCCTAAACCTAACACTTCCCCGAAGCCTGACCCTCACCCGTCCCCTAATCCTAACCCGTACGCTGACACTAACCCGCGCCAACAAACCTACGCTCCCCCTAAAGCGTTGTCGTACCCTCACCTGGACCCTAAACCGTCCCCGTCCCCTAACCCTAACCCTAGCCCGAACCCTAACCCTAACCCTTCCCCGAAGCCTGACACTCACCCGTCGCCTAATCCTAACCCGTACGCTGACACTAACCCACGCCCTCACACGTACGCTCCCCCTAAAGCGTTGTCGTACCCTCACCTGGACCCTAAACCGTCCCCGTCCCCTAACCCTAACCCTTCCCCGAAGCCTGACCCTCACCCGTCCCCTAATCCTAACCCGTACGCTGACACTAACCCGCGCCCTCACACGTAAGCTCCCCCTAAAGCGTTGTCGTACCCTCACCTGGACCCTAAACCGTCCCCGTCCCCTAACACTAACCCTAGCCCGAAACCTAACCCTAACCCTTCCCCGAAGCCTGACCCTCACCCGTCCCCTAATCCTAACCCGTACGCTGACACTAACCCGCGCCCTCACACGTACGCTCCCCCTAAAGCGTTGTCGTACCCTCACCTGGACCCTAAACCGTCCCCGTCCCCTAACCCTAACCCTAGCCCGAACCCTAACCGTAAACCTTCCCCGAAGCCTGACCCTCACCCGTCCCCTAATCCTAAACCGTACGCTGACACTAACCCGCGCCCTCACACGTACGCTCCCCCTAAAGCGTTGTCGTACACTCACCTGGACCCTAAACCATCCCCGTCCCCTAATCCTAACCCTAGCCCGAACACTAACCCTAACCCTTCCCCGAAGCCTGACCCTCACCCGTCCCCTAATCCTAACTCGTACGCTGACACTAACCCGCGCCCTCAAGCCTACGCTCCCCCTAAAGCGTTGTTGTACCCTCACCTGGACCCTAAACCGTCCTCGTCCCCTAACCCTAACCCTTACCCGAACCCTAACCCTAACCCTTCCCCGAAGCCTGACCCTCACCCTTCTCTAATCCTAACCCGTACGCTGACACTAACCTACGCCCTCACACATACGCTCCCCCTAAAGCGTTGTCGTACCCTCACCTGGACCCTAAACCGTCCCCGTCCCCTAACCCTAACCCTAGCCCGAACCCTAACCCTAACCCTTCCCCGAAGCCTGACACTCACCCGTCCACTAATCCTAACCCGTACGCTGACACTAACCCGCGCCCTCCAACCTACGCTCCCCCTAAAGCGTTGTCGTACCCTCACCTGGACCCTAAACCGTCCCCGTCCCCTAACCCTAACCCTAGCCCGAACCCTAACCCTAACCCTTCCCCGAAGCCTGACCCTCACCCGTCCCCTAATCCTAACCCGTACGCTGACACTAACCCGCGCCCTCACACGTAAGCTCCCCCTAAAGCGTTGTCGTACCCTCACCTGGACCCTAAACCGTCCCCGTCCCCTAACCCTAACCCTAGCCCGAAACCTAACCCTAACCCTTCCCCGAAGCCTGACCCTCACCCGTACCCTAATCCTAACACGTACGCTGACACTGACCCGCGCCCTCACACGTACGCTCCCCCTAAAGCGTTGTCGTACCCTCACCTGGACCCTAAACCGTCCCCGTCCCCTAACCCTAACCCTAGCCCGAACCCTAACCGTAAACCTTCCCCGAAGCCTGACCCTCACCCGTCCCCTAATCCTAAACCGTACGCTGACACTAACCCGCGCCCTCACACGTACGCTCCCCCTAAAGCGTTGTCGTACACTCACCTGGACCCTAAACCATCCCCGTCCCCTAACCCTAACCCTAGCCCGAACACTAACCCTAACCCTTCCCCGAAGCCTGACCCTCACCCGTCCCCTAATCCTAACTCGTACGCTGACACTAACCCGCGCCCTCAAACCTACGCTCCCCCTAAAGCATTGTTGTACCCTCACCTGGACCCTAAACCGTCCTCGTCCCCTAACCCTAACCCTTACCCGAACCCTAACCCTAACCCTTCCCCGAAGCCTGACCCTCACCCGTCCCCTAATCCTAACCCGTACGCTGACACTAACCTACGCCCTCACACATACGCTCCCCCTAAAGCGTTGTCGTACCCTCACCTGGACCCTAAACCATCCCCGTCCCCTAACCCTAACCCTAGCCCGAACACTAACCCTAACCCTTCCCCGAAGCCTGACCCTCACCCGTCCCCTAATCCTAACCCGTACGCTGACACTAACCCGCGCCCTCACACGTAAGCTCCCCCTAAAGCGTTGTCGTACCCTCACCTGGACCCTAAACCGTCCCCGTCCCCTAACACTAACCCTAGCCCGAAACCTAACCCTAACCCTTCCCCGAAGCCTGACCCTCACCCGTCCCCTAATCCTAACCCGTACGCTGACACTAACCCGCGCCCTCACACGTACGCTCCCCCTAAAGCGTTGTCGTACCCTCACCTGGACCCTAAACCGTCCCCGTCCCCTAACCCTAACCCTAGCCCAAACCCTAACCCTAACCCTTCCCCGAAGCCTGACCCTCACCCGTCCCCTAATCCTAACCCGTACGCTGACACTGACCTGCGCCCTCACACGTACGCTCCCCCTAAAGCGTTGTCATACCCTCACCTGGACCCTAAACCGTCCCCGTCCCCTAACCCTAACCCTAGCCCGAACCCTAACCCTAACCCTTCCCCGAAGCCTGACCCTCACCCGTCCCCTAATCCTAACCCTTACGCTGACACTGACCCGCGCCCTCACACATACGCTCCCCCTAAAGCGTTGTCGTACCCTCACCTGGACCCTAAACCGTCCCCGTCCCCTAACCCTAACCCTAGCCCGAACCCTAACCCTAACCCTTCCCCGAAGCCTGACCCTCACCCGTCCCCTAATCCTAACCCGTACGCTGACACTGACCCGCGCCCACACACGTACGCTCCCCCTAAAGCGTTGTCGTACCTTCACCTGGACCCTAAACCGTCCCCGTCCCCTAACCCTAACCCTAGCCCGAACCCTAACCCTAACCCTTCCCCGAAGCCTGACCCTCACCCGTCCCCTAATCCTAACCCGTACGCTGACACTAACCCGCGCCCTCAAACCTACGCTCCCCCTAAAGCGTTGTCGTACCCTCACCTGGACCCTAAACCGTCCCCGTCCCCTAACCCTAACCCTTCCCCGAAGCCTGACCCTCACCCGTCCCCTAATCCTAACCCGTACGCTGACACTAACCCGCGCCCTCACACGTACGCTCCCCCTAAAGCGTTGTCGTACCCTCACCTGGACCCTAAACCGTCCCCGTCCCCTAACCCTAACCCTAGCCCAAACCCTAACCCTAACCCTTCCCCGAAACCTGACCCTCACCCGTCCCCTAATCCTAACCCGTACGCTGACACTGATCCGCGCCCTCACACGTACGCTCCCCCTAAAGCGTTGTCGTACCCTCACCTGGACCCTAAACCGTCCCCGTCCCCTAACCCTAACCCTAGCCCGAACCCTAACCCTAACCCTTCCCCGAAGACTGACCCTCACCCGTCCCCTAATCCTAACCCGTACGCTGACACTGACCCGCGCCCTCACACGTACGCTCCCCCTAAAGCGTTGTCGTACCCTAACCTGGACCCTAAACCGTCCCCGTCCCCTAACCCTAACCCTAGCCCGAACCCTAACCCTAACCCTTCCCCGAAGCCTGACCCTCACCCGTCCCCTAATCCTAACCCGTACGCTGACACTGACCCGCGCCCTCACACGTACGCTCCCCCTAAAGCGTTGTCGTACCTTCACCTGGACCCTAAACCGTCCCCGTCCCCTAACCCTAACCCTAGCCCGAACCCTAACCCTAACCCTTCCCCGAAGCCTGACCCTCACCCGTCCCCTAATCCTAACCCGTACGCTGACACTAACCCGCGCCCTCACACGTACGCTCCCCCTAAAGCGTTGTCGTACCCTCACCTGGACCCTAAACCGTCCCCGTCCCCTAACCCTAACCCTAGCCCGAACCCTAAACCTAACACTTCCCCGAAGCCTGACCCTCACCCGTCCCCTAATCCTAACCCGTACGCTGACACTAACCCGCGCCAACAAACCTACGCTCCCCCTAAAGCGTTGTCGTACCCTCACCTGGACCCTAAACCGTCCCCGTCCCCTAACCCTAACCCTAGCCCGAACCCTAACCCTAACCCTTCCCCGAAGCCTGACACTCACCCGTCGCCTAATCCTAACCCGTACGCTGACACTAACCCACGCCCTCACACGTACGCTCCCCCTAAAGCGTTGTCGTACCCTCACCTGGACCCTAAACCGTCCCCGTCCCCTAACCCTAACCCTAGCCCGAAACCTAACCCTAACCCTTCCCCGAAGCCTGACCCTCACCCGTCCCCTAATCCTAACCCGTACGCTGACACTGACCCGCGCCCTCACACGTACGCTCCCCCTAAAGCGTTGTCGTACACTCACCTGGACCCTAAACCGTCCCCGTCCCCTAACCCTAACCCTAGCCCGAACCCTAACCCTAACCCTTCCCCGAAGCCTGACCCTCACCCGTCCCCTAATCCTAACCCGTACGCTGACACTAACCCGCGCCCTCAAACCTACGCTCCCCCTAAAGCGTTGTCGTACCCTCACCTGGACCCTAAACCGTCCCTGTCCCCTAACCCTAACCCTAGCCCAAACCCTAACCCTAACCCTTCCCCGAAGCCTGACCTCACCCATCCCCTAATCCTAACCCGTACGCTGACACTGACCCGCGCCCTCACATGTACGCTTCCCCTAAAGCGTTGTCGTACCCTCACCTGGACCCTAAACCGTCCCCGTCCGCTAACCCTAACCCTAGCCCGAACCCTAACCCTAACCCTTCCCCTAAGCCTGACCCTCACGCGTCCCCTAATCCTAACCCGTACGCTGACACTGACCCGCGCCCTCACACGTACGCTCCCCCTAAAGCGTTGTCGTACCCTCACCTGGACCCTAAACCGTCCCCGTCCCCTCACCCTAACCCTAGCCCGAACCCTAACCCTAACCCTTCCCCGAAGCCTGACCCTCACACGTCCCCTAATCCTAACCCGTACGCTGACACTGACCCGCGCCCTCACACGTACGCTCCCCCTAAAGCGTTGTCATACCTTCACCTGGACCCTAAACCGTCCCCGTCCCCTAACCCTAACCCTAGCCCGAACCCTAACCGTAACCATTCCCCGAAGCCTGACCCTCACCCGTCACCTAATCCTAAACCGTACGCTGACACTAACCCGCGCCCTCACACGTACGCTCCCCCTAAAGCGTTGTCGTACCCTCACCTGGACCCTAAACCGTCCCCGTCCCCTAACCCTAACCCTAGCCCGAACCCTAACCGTAACCATTCCCCGAAGCCTGACCCTCACCCGTCACCTAATCCTAAACCGTACGCTGACACTAACCCGCGCCCTCACACGTACGCTCCCCCTAAAGCGTTGTCGTACCCTCACCTGGACCCTAAACCGTCCCCGTCCCCTAACCCTAACCCTAGCCCGAACCCTAACCCTAACCCTTCCCCGAAGCCTGACCCTCACCCGTCCCCTAATCCTAACCCGTACGCTGACACTAACCCGCGCCAACAAACCTACGCTCCCCCTAAAGCGTTGTCGTACCCTCACCTGGACCCTAAACCGTCCCCGTCCCCTAACCCTAATCCTAGCCCGAACCCTAACCCTAACCCTTCCCCGAAGCCTGACCCTCACCCGTCGCCTAATCCTAACCCGTACGCTGACACTAACCCACGCCCTCACACGTACGCTCCCCCTAAAGCGTTGTCGTACCCTCACCTGGACCCTAAACAGTCCCCGTCCCCTAACCCTAACCCTAGCCCGAACCCTAACCCTAACCCTTCCCCGAAGCCTGACCCTCACCCGTCCCCTAATCCTAACACGTACGCTGACACTGACCCGCGCCCTCACACGTACGCTCCCCCTAAAGCGTTGTCGTACACTCACCTGGACCCTAAACCGTCCCTGTCCCCTAACCCTAACCCTAGCCCGAACCCTAACCCTAACCCTTCCCCGAAGCCTGACCCTCACCCGTCCCCTAATCCTAACCCGTACGCTGACACTGACCCGCGCCCTCACACGTACGCTCCCCCTAAAGCGTTGTCGTACCCTCACCTGGACCCTAAACCGTCCCTGTCCCCTAACCCTAACCCTAGCCCGAACCCTAAACCTAACCCTTCCCCGAAGCCTGACCCTCACCCGTCCCCTAATCCTAACCCGTACGCTGACACTGACCCGCGCCCTCACACGTACGCTCCCCCTAAAGCGTTGTCGTACCCTCACCTGGACCCTAAACCGTCCCCGTCCCCTAACCCTAACCCTAGCCCGAACCCTAACCCTAACCCTTCCCCGAAGCCTGACCCTCACCCGTCCCCTAATCCTAACCCGTACGCTGACACTAACCCGCGCCCTCACACGTACGCTCCCCCTAAAGCGTTGTCGTACCCTCACCTGGACCCTAAACCGTCCCCGTCCCCTAACCCTAACCCTTCCCCGAAGCCTGACCCTCACCCGTCCCCTAATCCTAACCCGTACGCTGACACTAACCCGCGCCCTCACACGTACGCTCCCCCTAAAGCGTTGTCGTACCCTCACCTGGACCCTAAACCGTCCCCGTCCCCTAACCCTAACCCTAGCCCAAACCCTAACCCTAACCCTTCCCCGAAACCTGACCCTCACCCGTCCCCTAATCCTAACCCGTACGCTGACACTGATCCGCGCCCTCACACGTACGCTCCCCCTAAAGCGTTGTCGTACCCTCACCTGGACCCTAAACCGTCCCCGTCCCCTAACCCTAACCCTAGCCCGAACCCTAACCCTAACCCTTCCCCGAAGACTGACCCTCACCCGTCCCCTAATCCTAACCCGTACGCTGACACTGACCCGCGCCCTCACACGTACGCTCCCCCTAAAGCGTTGTCGTACCCTAACCTGGACCCTAAACCGTCCCCGTCCCCTAACCCTAACCCTAGCCCGAACCCTAACCCTAACCCTTCCCCGAAGCCTGACCCTCACCCGTCCCCTAATCCTAACCCGTACGCTGACACTGACCCGCGCCCTCACACGTACGCTCCCCCTAAAGCGTTGTCGTACCTTCACCTGGACCCTAAACCGTCCCCGTCCCCTAACCCTAACCCTAGCCCGAACCCTAACCCTAACCCTTCCCCGAAGCCTGACCCTCACCCGTCCCCTAATCCTAACCCGTACGCTGACACTAACCCGCGCCCTCACACGTACGCTCCCCCTAAAGCGTTGTCGTACCCTCACCTGGACCCTAAACCGTCCCCGTCCCCTAACCCTAACCCTAGCCCGAACCCTAAACCTAACACTTCCCCGAAGCCTGACCCTCACCCGTCCCCTAATCCTAACCCGTACGCTGACACTAACCCGCGCCAACAAACCTACGCTCCCCCTAAAGCGTTGTCGTACCCTCACCTGGACCCTAAACCGTCCCCGTCCCCTAACCCTAACCCTAGCCCGAACCCTAACCCTAACCCTTCCCCGAAGCCTGACACTCACCCGTCGCCTAATCCTAACCCGTACGCTGACACTAACCCACGCCCTCACACGTACGCTCCCCCTAAAGCGTTGTCGTACCCTCACCTGGACCCTAAACCGTCCCCGTCCCCTAACCCTAACCCTAGCCCGAAACCTAACCCTAACCCTTCCCCGAAGCCTGACCCTCACCCGTCCCCTAATCCTAACCCGTACGCTGACACTGACCCGCGCCCTCACACGTACGCTCCCCCTAAAGCGTTGTCGTACACTCACCTGGACCCTAAACCGTCCCCGTCCCCTAACCCTAACCCTAGCCCGAACCCTAACCCTAACCCTTCCCCGAAGCCTGACCCTCACCCGTCCCCTAATCCTAACCCGTACGCTGACACTAACCCGCGCCCTCAAACCTACGCTCCCCCTAAAGCGTTGTCGTACCCTCACCTGGACCCTAAACCGTCCCTGTCCCCTAACCCTAACCCTAGCCCAAACCCTAACCCTAACCCTTCCCCGAAGCCTGACCTCACCCATCCCCTAATCCTAACCCGTACGCTGACACTGACCCGCGCCCTCACATGTACGCTTCCCCTAAAGCGTTGTCGTACCCTCACCTGGACCCTAAACCGTCCCCGTCCGCTAACCCTAACCCTAGCCCGAACCCTAACCCTAACCCTTCCCCTAAGCCTGACCCTCACGCGTCCCCTAATCCTAACCCGTACGCTGACACTGACCCGCGCCCTCACACGTACGCTCCCCCTAAAGCGTTGTCGTACCCTCACCTGGACCCTAAACCGTCCCCGTCCCCTCACCCTAACCCTAGCCCGAACCCTAACCCTAACCCTTCCCCGAAGCCTGACCCTCACACGTCCCCTAATCCTAACCCGTACGCTGACACTGACCCGCGCCCTCACACGTACGCTCCCCCTAAAGCGTTGTCATACCTTCACCTGGACCCTAAACCGTCCCCGTCCCCTAACCCTAACCCTAGCCCGAACCCTAACCGTAACCATTCCCCGAAGCCTGACCCTCACCCGTCACCTAATCCTAAACCGTACGCTGACACTAACCCGCGCCCTCACACGTACGCTCCCCCTAAAGCGTTGTCGTACCCTCACCTGGACCCTAAACCGTCCCCGTCCCCTAACCCTAACCCTAGCCCGAACCCTAACCGTAACCATTCCCCGAAGCCTGACCCTCACCCGTCACCTAATCCTAAACCGTACGCTGACACTAACCCGCGCCCTCACACGTACGCTCCCCCTAAAGCGTTGTCGTACCCTCACCTGGACCCTAAACCGTCCCCGTCCCCTAACCCTAACCCTAGCCCGAACCCTAACCCTAACCCTTCCCCGAAGCCTGACCCTCACCCGTCCCCTAATCCTAACCCGTACGCTGACACTAACCCGCGCCAACAAACCTACGCTCCCCCTAAAGCGTTGTCGTACCCTCACCTGGACCCTAAACCGTCCCCGTCCCCTAACCCTAATCCTAGCCCGAACCCTAACCCTAACCCTTCCCCGAAGCCTGACCCTCACCCGTCGCCTAATCCTAACCCGTACGCTGACACTAACCCACGCCCTCACACGTACGCTCCCCCTAAAGCGTTGTCGTACCCTCACCTGGACCCTAAACAGTCCCCGTCCCCTAACCCTAACCCTAGCCCGAACCCTAACCCTAACCCTTCCCCGAAGCCTGACCCTCACCCGTCCCCTAATCCTAACACGTACGCTGACACTGACCCGCGCCCTCACACGTACGCTCCCCCTAAAGCGTTGTCGTACACTCACCTGGACCCTAAACCGTCCCTGTCCCCTAACCCTAACCCTAGCCCGAACCCTAACCCTAACCCTTCCCCGAAGCCTGACCCTCACCCGTCCCCTAATCCTAACCCGTACGCTGACACTGACCCGCGCCCTCACACGTACGCTCCCCCTAAAGCGTTGTCGTACCCTCACCTGGACCCTAAACCGTCCCTGTCCCCTAACCCTAACCCTAGCCCGAACCCTAAACCTAACCCTTCCCCGAAGCCTGACCCTCACCCGTCCCCTAATCCTAACCCGTACGCTGACACTGACCCGCGCCCTCACACGTACGCTCCCCCTAAAGCGTTGTCGTACCCTCACCTGGACCCTAAACCGTCCCCGTCCCCTAACCCTAACCCTAGCCCGAACCCTAACCCTAACCCTTCCCCGAAGCCTGACCCTCACCCGTCCCCTAATCCTAACCCGTACGCTGACACTAACCCGTACCCTCACACGTACGCTCCCCCTAAAGCGTTGTCGTACCCTCACCTGGACCCTAAACCGTCCCCGTCCCCTAACCCTAACCCTAGCCCGAACCCTAACCCTAACCCTTCCCCGAAGCCTGACCCTCACCCGTCCCCTAATCCTAACCCGTACGCTGACACTAACCCGCGCCCTCACACGTACGCTCCCCCTAAAGCGTTGTCGTACCCTCACCAGGACCCTAAACCGTCCCCGTCCCCTAACCCAAACCCTAGCCCGAACCCTAACCGTAAACATTCCCCGAAGCCTGACCCTCACCCGTCCCCTAATCCTAACCCGTACGCTGACACTAACCCGCGCCCTCACACGTAAGCTCCCCCTAAAGCGTTGTCGTACCCTCACCTGGACCCTAAACCGTACCCGTCCCCTAACACTAACCCTAGCCCGAAACCTAACCCTAACCCTTCCCCGAAGCCTGACCCTCACCCGTCCCCTAATCCTAACCCGTACGCTGACACTAACCCGCGCCCTCACACGTACGCTCCCCCTAAAGCGTTGTTGTACCCTCACCTGGACCCTAAACCGTCCCCGTCCCCTAACCCTAACCCTAGCCCAAACCCTAACCCTAACCCTTCCCCGAAGCCTGACCCTCACCCGTCCCCTAATCCTAACCCGTACTCTGACACTGACCCGCGCCCTCACACGTACGCTCCCCCTAAAGCGTTGTCGTACCCTCACCTGGACCCTAAACCGTCCCCGTCCCCTAACCCTAACCCTAGCCCGAACCCTAACCCTAACCCTTCCTCGAAGCCTGACCCTCACCCGTCCCCTAATCCTAACCCGTACGCTGACACTGACCCGCGCCCTCACACGTACGCTCCCCCTAAAGCGTTGTCGTACTCTCACCTGGACCCTGAACCGTCCCCGTCCCCTAACCCTAACCCTAGCCCGAACCCTAACCCTAACACTTCCCCGAAGCCTGACCCTCACCCGTCCCCTAATCCTAACCCGTACGCTGACACTGACCCGCGCCCTCACACGTACGCTCCCCCTAAAGCGTTGTCGTACCCTCACCTGGACCCTAAACCGTCCCCGTCCCCTAACCCTAACCCTAGCCCGAACCCTAACCCTAACCCTTCCTCGAAGCCTAACCCTCACCCGTCCCCTAATCCTAACCCGTACGCTGACACTGACCCGCACCCTCACACGTACGCTCCCCCTAAAGCGTTGTCGTACCCTCACCTGGACCCTAAACCGTCCCCGTCCCCTAACCCTAACCCTAGCCCGAACCCTAACCCTAACCCTTCCCCGAAGCCTGACCCTCACCCGTCCCCTAATCCTAACCCGTACGCTGACACTGACCCGCGCCCTCACACGTACGCTCCCCCTAAAGCGTTGTCGTACCCGCACCTGGACCCTAAACCGTCCCCGTCCCCTAACCCTAACCCTAGCCCGAACCCTAACCCTAACCCTTCCCCGAAGCCTGACCCTCACCCGTCCCCTAATCCTAACCCGTACGCTGACACTGACCCGCGCCCTCACACGTACGCTCCCCCTAAAGCGTTGTCGTACCCTCACCTGGACCCTAAACCGTCCCCGTCCCCTAACCCTAACCCTAGCCCGAACCCTAACCCTAACCCTTCCCCGAAGCCTGACCCTCACCCGTCCCCTAATCCTAACCCGTACGCTGACACTGACCCGCGCCCTCACACGTACGCTCCCCCTAAAGCGTTGTCGTACTCTCACCTGGACCCTGAACCGTCCCCGTCCCCTAACCCTAACCCTAGCCCGAACCCTAACCCTAACCCTTCCCCGAAGCCTGACCCTCACCCGTCCCCTAATCCTAACCCGTACGCTGACACTGACCCGCGCCCTCACACGTACGCTCCCCCTAAAGCGTTGTCGTACCCTCACCTGGACCCTAAACCGTCCCCGTCCCCTAACCCTAACCCTAGCCCGAACCCTAACCCTAACCCTTCCCCGAAGCCTGACCCTCACCCGTCCCCTAATCCTAACCCGTACGCTGACGCTGACCCGCGCCCTCACACGTACGCTCCCCCTAAAGCGTTGTCGTACTCTCACCTGGACCCTGAACCGTCCCCGTCCCCTAACCCTAACCCTAGCCCGAACCCTAACCCTAACACTTCCCCGAAGCCTGACCCTCACCCGTCCCCTAATCCTAACCCGTACGCTGACACTGACCCGCGCCCTCACACGTACGCTCCCCCTAAAGCGTTGTCGTACCCTCACCTGGACCCTAAACCGTCCCCGTCCCCTAACCCTAACCCTAGCCCGAACCCTAACCCTAACCCTTCCTCGAAGCCTAACCCTCACCCGTCCCCTAATCCTAACCCGTACGCTGACACTGACCCGCGCCCTCACACGTACTCTCCCCCTAAAGCGTTGTCGTACCCTCACCTGGACCCTAAACCGTCCCCGTCCCCTAACCCTAACCCTAGCCCAAACCCTAACCCTAACCCTTCCCCGAAGCCTGACCCTCACCCGTCCCCTAATCCTAACCCGTACGCTGACACTGACCCGCGCCCTCACACGTACGCTCCCCCTAAAGCGTTGTCGTACCCTCACCTGGACCCTAAACCGTCACCGTCCCCTAACCCTAACCCTAGCCCGAACCCTAACCCTGACCCTTCCCCGAAGCCTGACCCTCACCCGTCCCCTAATCCTAACCCGTACGCTGACACTGACCCGCGCCCTCACACGTACGCTCCCCCTAAAGCGTTGTCGTACCCTCACCTGGACCCTAAACCGTCCCCGTCCCCTAACCCTAACCCTAGCCCGAACCCTAACCCTAACCCTTCCCCGAAGCCTGACCCTCACCCGTCCCCTAATCCTAACCCGTACGCTGACACTGACCCGCGCCCTCACACGTACGCTCCCCCTAAAGCGTTGTCGTACTCTCACCTAGACCCTGAACCGTCCCCGTCCCCTAACCCTAACCCTAGCCCGAACCCTAACCCTAACCCTTCCCCGAAGCCTGACCCTCACCCGTCCCCTAATCCTAACCCGTACGCTGACACTGACCCGCGCCCTCACACGTACGCTCCCCCTAAAGCGTTGTCATACCCTCACCTGGACCCTAAACCGTCCCCGTCCCCTAACCCTAACCCTAGCCCGAACCCTAACCCTAACCCTTCCCCGAAGCCTGACCCTCACCCGTCCCCTAATCCTAACCCGTACGCTGACACTGACCCGCGCCCTCACACGTACGCTCCCCCTAAAGCGTTGTCGTACCCTCACCTGGACCCTAAACCGTCCCCGTCACCTAACCCTAACCCTAGCCCGAACCCTAACCCTAACCCTTCATCGAAGCCTGACCCTCACCCGTCCCCTAATCCTAACATGTACGCTGACACTAACCCGCGCCCTCACACGTACACTCCCCCTAAAGCGTTGTCGTACCCTCACCTGGACCCTAAACCGTCCCCGTCCCCTAACCCTAACCCTAGCCCGAAACCTAACCCTAACACTTCCCCGAAGCCTGACCCTCACCCGTCCCCTAATCCTAACCCGTACGCTGACACTGACCCGCGCCCTCACACGTACGCTCCCCCTAAAGCGTTGTCGTACCCTCACCTGGACCCTAAACCGTCCCTGTCCCCTAACCCTAACCCTAGCCCGAACCCTAACCCTAACCCTTCCCCGAAGCCTGACCCTCACCCGTCCCCTAATCCTAACCCGTACGCTGACACTGACCCGCGCCCTCACACGTACGCTCCCCCTAAAGCGTTGTCGTACCCTCACCTGGACCCTAAACCGTCCCCGTCCCCTAACCCTAACCCTAGCCCGAACCCTAACCCTAACCCTTCCCCGAAGCCTGACCCTCACCCGTCCCCTAATCCTAACCCGTACGCTGACACTGACCCGCGCCCTCACACGTACGCTCCCCCTAAAGCGTTGTCATACCCTCACCTGGACCCTAAACCGTCCCTGTCCCCTAACCCTAACCCTAGCCCGAACCCTAACCCTAACCCTTCCCCGAAGCCTGACCCTCACCCGTCCCCTAATCCTAACCCGTACGCTGACACTGACCCGCGCCCTCACACGTACGCTCCCCCTAAAGCGTTGTCGTACCCTCACCTGGACCCTAAACCGTCCCCGTCCCCTAACCCTAACCCTAGCCCGAACCCTAACCCTAACCCTTCCCCGAAGCCTGACCCTAACCCGTCCCCTAATCCTAACCCGTACGCTGACACTGACCCGCGCCCTCACACGTACGCTCCCCCTAAAGCGTTGTCGTACTCTCACCTGGACCCTGAACCGTCCCCGTCCCCTAACCCTAACCCTAGCCCGAACCCTAACCCTAACCCTTCCCCGAAGACTGACCCTCACCCGTCCCCTAATCCTAACCCGTACGCTGACACTGACCCGCGCCCTCACACGTACGCTCCCCCTAAAGCGTTGTCGTACCCTCACCTGGACCCTAAACCGTCCCCGTCCCCTAACCCTAACCCTAGCCCGAACCCTAACCCTAACCCTTCCCCGAAGCCTGACCCTCACCCGTCCCCTAATCCTAACCCGTACGCTGACACTGACCCGCGCCCTCACACGTACGCTCCCCCTAAAGCGTTGTCGTACCCTCACCTGGACCCTAAACCGTCCCCGTCCCCTAACCCTAACCCTAGCCCGAACCCTAACCCTAACCCTTCCCCGAAGCCTGACCCTCACCCGTCGCCTAATCCTAACCCGTACGCTGACACTGACCCGCGCCCTCACATGTACGCTCCCCCTAAAGCGTTGTCGTACCCTCACCTGGACCCTAAACCGTCCCCGTCCCCTAAACCTAACCCTAGCCCGAACCCTAACCCTAACCCTTCCCCGAAGCCTGACCCTCACCCGTCCCCTAATCCTAACACGTACGCTGACACTAACCCGCGCCCTCACACGTACACTCCCCCTAAAGCGTTGTCGTACCCTCACCTGGACCCTAAACCGTCCCCGACCCCTAACCCTAACCCTAGCCCGAACCCTAACCCTAACCCTTCCCCGAAGCCTGACCCTCACCCGTCCCCTAATCCTAACCCGTACGCTGACACTGACCCGCGCCCTCACACGTACGCTCCCCCTAAAGCGTTGTCGTACCCTCACCTGGACCCTAAACCGTCCCCGTCCCCTAACCCTAACCCTAGCCCGAACCCTAACCCTAACCCTTCCCCGAAGCCTGACCCTCACCCGTCCCCTAATCCTAACCCGTACGCTGACACTGACCCGCGCCCTCACACGTACGCTCCCCCTAAAGCGTTGTCGTACCCTCACCTGGACCCTAAACCGTCCCCGTCCCCTAACCCTAACCCTAGCCCGAACCCTAACCCTAACCCTTCCCCGAAGCCTGACCCTCACCCGTCCCCTAATCCTAACCCGTACGCTGACACTGACCCGCGCCCTCACACGTACGCTCCCCCTAAAGCGTTGTCGTACCCTCACCTGGACCCTAAACCGTCCCCGTCCCCTAACCCTAACCCTAGCCCGAACCCTAACCCTAACCCTTCCCCGAAGCCTGACCCTCACCCGTCCCCTAATCCTAACCCGTACGCTGACACTGACCCGCGCCCTCACACGTACGCTCCCCCTAAAGCGTTGTCGTACCCTCACCTGGACCCTAAACCGTCCCCGTCCCCTAACCCTAACCCTAGCCCGAACCCTAACCCTAACACTTCCCCGAAGCCTGACCCTCACCCGTCCCCTAATCCTAACCCGTACGCTGACACTGACCCGCGCCCTCACACGTACGCTCCCCCTAAAGCGTTGTCGTACCCTCACCTGGACCCTAAACCGTCCCCGTCCCCTAACCCTAACCCTAGCCCGAACCCTAACCCTAACCCTTCCCCGAAGCCTGACCCTCACCCGTCCCCTAATCCTAACCCGTACGCTGACACTGACCCGCGCCCTCACACGTACGCTCCCCCTAAAGCGTTGTCGTACCCTCACCTGGACCCTGAACCGTCCCCGTCCCCTAACCCTAACCCTAGCCCGAACCCTAACCCTAACACTTCCCCGAAGCCTGACCCTCACCCGTCCCCTAATCCTAACCCGTACGCTGACACTGACCCGCACCCTCGCACGTATGCTCCCCCTAAAGCGTTGTCGTACCCTCACCTGGACCCTAAACCGTCCCCGTCCCCTAACCCTAACCCTAGCCCGAACCCTAACCCTAACACTTCCTCGAAGCCTAACCCTCACCCGTCCCCTAATCCTAACCCGTACGCTGACACTGACCCGCGCCCTCACACGTACTCTCCCCCTAAAGCGTTGTCGTATCCTCACCTGGACCCTAAACCGTCCCCGTCCCCTAACCCTAACCCTAGCCCGAACCCTAACCCTAACCCTTCCCCGAAGCCTGACCCTCACCCGTCCCCTAATCCTAACCCGTACGCTGACACTGACCCGCGCCCTCACACGTACGCTCCCCCTAAAGCGTTGTCGTACCCTCCCCTGGACCCTAAACCGTCCCCGTCCCCTAACCCTAACCCTAGCCCGAACCCTAACCCTAACACTTCCCCGAAGCCTGACCCTCACCCGTCCCCTAATCCTAACCCGTACGCTGACACTGACCCGCGCCCTCACACGTACGCTCCCCCTAAAGCGTTGTCGTACCCTCACCTGGACCCTAAACCGTCCCCGTCCCCTAACCCTAACCCTAGCCCGAACCCTAACCCTAACCCTTCCTCGAAGCCTGACCCTCACCCGTCCCCTAATCCTAACCCGTACGCTGACACTGACCCGCGCCCTCACACGTACGCTCCCCCTAAAGCGTTGTCGTACTCTCACCTGGACCCTGAACCGTCCCCGTCCCCTAACCCTAACCCTAGCCCGAACCCTAACCCTAACCCTTCCTCGAAGCCTAACCCTCACCCGTCCCCTAATCCTAACCCGTACGCTGACACTGACCCGCACCCTCACACGTACTCTCCCCCTAAAGCGTTGTCGTACCCTCACCTGGACCCTAAACCGTCCCCGTCCCCTAACCCTAACCCTAGCCCGAACCCTAACCCTAACCCTTCCCCGAAGCCTGACCCTCACCCGTCCCCTAATCCTAACCCGTACGCTGACACTGACCCGCGCCCTCACACGTACGCTCCCCCTAAAGCGTTGTCGTACCCGCACCTGGACCCTAAACCGTCCCCGTCCCCTAACCCTAACCCTAGCCCGAACCCTAACCCTAACCCTTCCCCGAAGCCTGACCCTCACCCGTCCCCTAATCCTAACCCGTACGCTGACACTGACCCACGCCCTCACACGTACGCTCCCCCTAAAGCGTTGTCGTACCCTCACCTGGACCCTAAACCGTCCCCGTCCCCTAACCCTAACCCTAGCCCGAACCCTAACCCTAACCCTTCCCCGAAGCCTGACCCTCACCCGTCCCCTAATCCTAACCCGTACGCTGACACTGACCCGCGCCCTCACACGTACGCTCCCCCTAAAGCGTTGTCGTACTCTCACCTGGACCCTGAACCGTCCCCGTCCCCTAACCCTAACCCTAGCCCGAACCCTAACCCTAACCCTTCCCCGAAGCCTGACCCTCACCCGTCCCCTAATCCTAACCCGTACGCTGACACTGACCCGCGCCCTCACACGTACGCTCCCCCTAAAGCGTTGTCGCACCCTCACCTGGACCCTAAAGCGTCCCCGTCCCCTAACCCTAACCCTAGCCCGAACCCTAACCCTAACCCTTCCCCGAAGCCTGACCCTCACCCGTCCCCTAATCCTAACCCGTACGCTGACACTGACCCGCGCCCTCACACGTACTCTCCCCCTAAAGCGTTGTCGTACCCTCACCTGGACCCTAAACCGTCCCCGTCCCCTAACCCTAACCCTAGCCCAAACCCTAACCCTAACCCTTCCCCGAAGCCTGACCCTCACACGTCCCCTAATCCTAACCCGTACGCTGACACTGACCCGCGCCCTCACACGTACGCTCCCCCTAAAGCGTTGTCGTACCCTCACCTGGACCCTAAACCGTCCCCGTCCCCTAACCCTAACCCTAGCCCGAACCCTAACCCTGACCCTTCCCCGAAGCCTGACCCTCACCCGTCCCCTAATCCTAACCCGTACGCTGACACTGACCCGCGCCCTCACACGTACGCTCCCCCTAAAGCGTTGTCGTACCCTCACCTGGACCCTAAACCGTCCCCGTCCCCTAACCCTAACCCTAGCCCGAACCCTAACCCTAACCCTTCCCCGAAGCCTGACCCTCACCCGTCCCCTAATCCTAACCCGTACGCTGACACTGACCCGCGCCCTCACACGTACGCTCCCCCTAAAGCGTTGTCGTACTCTCACCTAGACCCTGAACCGTCCCCGTCCCCTAACCCTAACCCTAGCCCGAACCCTAACCCTAACCCTTCCCCGAAGCCTGACCCTCACCCGTCCCCTAATCCTAACCCGTACGCTGACACTGACCCGCGCCCTCACACGTACGCTCCCCCTAAAGCGTTGCCGTACCCTCACCTGGACCCTAAACCGTCTCCGTCCCCTAACCCTAACCCTAGCCCGAACCCTAACCCTAACCGTTCATCGAAGCCTGACCCTCACCCGTCCCCTAATCCTAACATGTACGCTGACACTAACCCGCGCCCTCACACGTACACTCCCCCTAAAGCGTTGTCGTACCCTCACCTGGACCCTAAACCGTCCCCGTCCCCTAACCCTAACCCTAGCCCGAACCCTAACCCTAACACTTCCCCGAAGCCTGACCCTCACCCGTCCCCTAATCCTAACCCGTACGCTGACACTGACCCGCGCCCTCACACGTACGCTCCCCCTAAAGCGTTGTCGTACCCTCACCTGGACCCTAAACCGTCCCCGTCCCCTAACCCTAACCCTAGCCCGAACCCTAACCCTAACCCTTCCCCGAAGCCTGACCCTCACCCGTCCCCTAATCCTAACCCGTACGCTGACACTGACCCGCGCCCTCACACTTACGCTCCCCCTAAAGCGTTGTCGTACCCTCACCTGGACCCTAAACCGTCCCCGTCCCCTAACCCTAACCCTAGCCCGAACCCTAACCCTAACACTTCCCCGAAGCCTGAACCTCACCCGTCCCCTAATCCTAACCCGTACACTGACACTGACCCGCGCCCTCACACGTACGCTCCCCCTAAAGCGTTGTCGTACCCTCACCTGGACCCTAAACCGTCCCCATTCCCTAACCCTAACCCTAGCCCGAACCCTAACCCTAACCCTTCCCCGAAGCCTGACCCTCACCCGTCCCCTAATCCTAACCCGTACGCTGACACTGACCCGCGCCCTCACACGTACGCTCCCCCTAAAGCGTTGTCGTACCCTCACCTTGACCCTAAACCGTCCCCGTCCCCTAACCCTTACCCTAGCCCGAACCCTAACCCTAACCCTTCCCCGAAGTCTGACCCTCACCCGTCCCCTAATCCTAACCCGTACGCTGACACTGACCCGCGCCCTCACACGTACGCTCCCCCTAAAGCGTTGTCGTACCTTCACCTGGACCCTAAACCGTCCCCGTCCCCTAACCCTAACCCTAGCCCGAACCCTAACCCTAACCCTTCCCCGAAGCCTGACCCTCACCCGTCCCCTAATCCTAACCCGTACGCTGACACTAACCCGCGCCCTCACACGTACGCTCCCCCTAAAGCGTTGTCGTACCCTCACCTGGACCCTAAACCGTCCCCGTCCCCTAACCCTAACCCTAGCCCGAACCCTAACCCTAACCCTTCCCCGAAGCCTGACCCTCACCCGTCCCCTAATCCTAACCCGTACGCTGACACTAACCCGCGCCAACAAACCTACGCTCCCCCTAAAGCGTTGTCGTACCCTCACCTGGACCCTAAACCGTCCCCGTCCCCTAACCCTAACCCTAGGCCGAACCCTAACCCTAACCCTTCCCCGAAGCCTGACCCTCACCCGTCGCCTAATCCTAACCCGTACGCTGACACTAACCCGCGCCCTCACACGTACGCTCCCCCTAAAGCGTTGTTGTACCCTCACCTGGACCCTAAACCGTCCCCGTCCCCTAACCCTAACCCTAGCCCGAAACCTAACCCTAACCCTTCCCCGAAGCCTGACCCTCACCCGTACCCTAATCCTAACACGTACGCTGACACTGACCCGCGCCCTCACATGTACGCTCCCCCTAAAGCGTTGTCGTACACTCACCTGGACCCTAAACCGTCCCCGTCCCCTAACACTAACCCTAGCCAGAACCCTAACCCTAACCCTTCCCCGAAGCCTGACCCTCACCCGTCCCCTAATCCTAACCCGTACGCTGACACTAACCCGCGCCCTCCAACCTACGCTCCCCCTAAAGCGTTGTCGTACCCTCACCTGGACCCAAAACCGTCCCCGTCCCCTAACCCTAACCCTTCCCCGAAGCCTGACCCTCACCCGTCCCCTAATCCTAACCCGTACGCTGACACTAACCCGCGCCCTCACACGTAAGCTCCCCCTAAAGCGTTGTCGTACCCTCACCTGGACCCTAAACCGTCCCCGTCCCCTAACCCTAACCCTAGCCCGAAACCTAACCCTAACCCTTCCCCGAAGCCTGACCCTCACCCGTCCCCTAATCCTAACCCGTACGCTGACACTGACCCGCGCCCTCACACGTACGCTCCCCCTAAAGCGTTGTCGTACCCTCACCTGGACCCTAAACCGTCCCCGTCCCCTAACCCTAACCCTAGCCCGAACCCTAACCCTAAACCTTCCCCGAAGCCTGACCCTCACCCGTCCCCTAATCCTAACCCGTACGCTGACACTGACCCGCGCCCTCACACGTACGCTCCCCCTAAAGCGTTGTCGTACCTTCACCTGGACCCTAAACCGTCCCCGTCCCCTAACCCTAACCCTAGCCCGAACCCTAACCCTAACCCTTCCCCGAAGCCTGACCCTCACCCGTCCCCTAATCCTAACCCGTACGCTGACACTAACCCGCGCCCTCACACGTACGCTCCCCCTAAAGCGTTGTCGTACCCTCACCTGGACCCTAAATCGTCCCCGTCCCCTAACCCTAACCCTAGCCCGAACCCTAACCCTAACCCTTCCCCGAAGCCTGACCCTCACCCGTCCCCTAATCCTAACCCGTACGCTGACACTAACCCGCGCCAACAAACCTACGCTCCCCCTAAAGCGTTGTCGTACCCTCACCTGGACCCTAAACCGTCCCCGTCCCCTAACCCTAACCCTAGCCCGAACCCTAACCCTAACCCTTCCCCGAAGCCTGACCCTCACCCGTCGCCTAATCCTAACCCGTACGCTGACACTAACCCGCGCCCTCACACGTACGCTCCCCCTAAAGCGTTGTTGTACCCTCACCTGGACCCTAAACCGTCCCCGTCCCCTAACCCTAACCCTAGCCCGAAACCTAACCCTAACCCTTCCCCGAAGCCTGACCCTCACCCGTACCCTAATCCTAACACGTACGCTGACACTGACCCGCGCCCTCACACGTACGCTCCCCCTAAAGCGTTGTCGTACACTCACCTGGACCCTAAACCGTCCCCGTCCCCTAACACTAACCCTAGCCCGAACCCTAACCCTAACCCTTCCCCGAAGCCTGACCCTCACCCGTCCCCTAATCCTAACCCGTACGCTGACACTAACCCGCCCCCTCAAACCTACGCTCCCTCTAAAGCGTTGTCGTACCCTCACCTGGACCCTAAACCGTCCCCGTCCCCTAACCCTAACCCTTCCCCGAAGCCTGACCCTCACCCGTCCCCTAATCCTAACCCGTACGCTGACACTAACCCGCGCCCTCACACGTAAGCTCCCCCTAAAGCGTTGTCGTACCCTCACCTGGACCCTAAACCGTCCCCGTCCCCTAACACTAACCCTAGCCCGAAACCTAACCCTAACCCTTCCCCGAAGCCTGACCCTCACCCGTCCCCTAATCCTAACCCGTACGCTGACACTAACCCGCGCCCTCACACGTACGCTCCCCCTAAAGCGTTGTCGTACCCTCACCTGGACCCTAAACCGTCCCCGTCCCCTAACCCTAACCCTAGCCCGAACCCTAACCGTAAACCTTCCCCGAAGCCTGACCCTCACCCGTCCCCTAATCCTAAACCGTACGCTGACACTAACCCGCGCCCTCACACGTACGCTCCCCCTAAAGCGTTGTCGTACACTCACCTGGACCCTAAACCATCCCCGTCCCCTAATCCTAACCCTAGCCCGAACACTAACCCTAACCCTTCCCCGAAGCCTGACCCTCACCCGTCCCCTAATCCTAACTCGTACGCTGACACTAACCCGCGCCCTCAAGCCTACGCTCCCCCTAAAGCGTTGTTGTACCCTCACCTGGACCCTAAACCGTCCTCGTCCCCTAACCCTAACCCTTACCCGAACCCTAACCCTAACCCTTCCCCGAAGCCTGACCCTCACCCTTCTCTAATCCTAACCCGTACGCTGACACTAACCTACGCCCTCACACATACGCTCCCCCTAAAGCGTTGTCGTACCCTCACCTGGACCCTAAACCGTCCCCGTCCCCTAACCCTAACCCTAGCCCGAACCCTAACCCTAACCCTTCCCCGAAGCCTGACACTCACCCGTCCACTAATCCTAACCCGTACGCTGACACTAACCCGCGCCCTCCAACCTACGCTCCCCCTAAAGCGTTGTCGTACCCTCACCTGGACCCTAAACCGTCCCCGTCCCCTAACCCTAACCCTAGCCCGAACCCTAACCCTAACCCTTCCCCGAAGCCTGACCCTCACCCGTCCCCTAATCCTAACCCGTACGCTGACACTAACCCGCGCCCTCACACGTAAGCTCCCCCTAAAGCGTTGTCGTACCCTCACCTGGACCCTAAACCGTCCCCGTCCCCTAACCCTAACCCTAGCCCGAAACCTAACCCTAACCCTTCCCCGAAGCCTGACCCTCACCCGTACCCTAATCCTAACACGTACGCTGACACTGACCCGCGCCCTCACACGTACGCTCCCCCTAAAGCGTTGTCGTACCCTCACCTGGACCCTAAACCGTCCCCGTCCCCTAACCCTAACCCTAGCCCGAACCCTAACCGTAAACCTTCCCCGAAGCCTGACCCTCACCCGTCCCCTAATCCTAAACCGTACGCTGACACTAACCCGCGCCCTCACACGTACGCTCCCCCTAAAGCGTTGTCGTACACTCACCTGGACCCTAAACCATCCCCGTCCCCTAACCCTAACCCTAGCCCGAACACTAACCCTAACCCTTCCCCGAAGCCTGACCCTCACCCGTCCCCTAATCCTAACTCGTACGCTGACACTAACCCGCGCCCTCAAACCTACGCTCCCCCTAAAGCATTGTTGTACCCTCACCTGGACCCTAAACCGTCCTCGTCCCCTAACCCTAACCCTTACCCGAACCCTAACCCTAACCCTTCCCCGAAGCCTGACCCTCACCCGTCCCCTAATCCTAACCCGTACGCTGACACTAACCTACGCCCTCACACATACGCTCCCCCTAAAGCGTTGTCGTACCCTCACCTGGACCCTAAACCATCCCCGTCCCCTAACCCTAACCCTAGCCCGAACACTAACCCTAACCCTTCCCCGAAGCCTGACCCTCACCCGTCCCCTAATCCTAACCCGTACGCTGACACTAACCCGCGCCCTCACACGTAAGCTCCCCCTAAAGCGTTGTCGTACCCTCACCTGGACCCTAAACCGTCCCCGTCCCCTAACACTAACCCTAGCCCGAAACCTAACCCTAACCCTTCCCCGAAGCCTGACCCTCACCCGTCCCCTAATCCTAACCCGTACGCTGACACTAACCCGCGCCCTCACACGTACGCTCCCCCTAAAGCGTTGTCGTACCCTCACCTGGACCCTAAACCGTCCCCGTCCCCTAACCCTAACCCTAGCCCAAACCCTAACCCTAACCCTTCCCCGAAGCCTGACCCTCACCCGTCCCCTAATCCTAACCCGTACGCTGACACTGACCTGCGCCCTCACACGTACGCTCCCCCTAAAGCGTTGTCATACCCTCACCTGGACCCTAAACCGTCCCCGTCCCCTAACCCTAACCCTAGCCCGAACCCTAACCCTAACCCTTCCCCGAAGCCTGACCCTCACCCGTCCCCTAATCCTAACCCTTACGCTGACACTGACCCGCGCCCTCACACATACGCTCCCCCTAAAGCGTTGTCGTACCCTCACCTGGACCCTAAACCGTCCCCGTCCCCTAACCCTAACCCTAGCCCGAACCCTAACCCTAACCCTTCCCCGAAGCCTGACCCTCACCCGTCCCCTAATCCTAACCCGTACGCTGACACTGACCCGCGCCCACACACGTACGCTCCCCCTAAAGCGTTGTCGTACCTTCACCTGGACCCTAAACCGTCCCCGTCCCCTAACCCTAACCCTAGCCCGAACCCTAACCCTAACCCTTCCCCGAAGCCTGACCCTCACCCGTCCCCTAATCCTAACCCGTACGCTGACACTAACCCGCGCCCTCAAACCTACGCTCCCCCTAAAGCGTTGTCGTACCCTCACCTGGACCCTAAACCGTCCCCGTCCCCTAACCCTAACCCTTCCCCGAAGCCTGACCCTCACCCGTCCCCTAATCCTAACCCGTACGCTGACACTAACCCGCGCCCTCACACGTACGCTCCCCCTAAAGCGTTGTCGTACCCTCACCTGGACCCTAAACCGTCCCCGTCCCCTAACCCTAACCCTAGCCCAAACCCTAACCCTAACCCTTCCCCGAAACCTGACCCTCACCCGTCCCCTAATCCTAACCCGTACGCTGACACTGATCCGCGCCCTCACACGTACGCTCCCCCTAAAGCGTTGTCGTACCCTCACCTGGACCCTAAACCGTCCCCGTCCCCTAACCCTAACCCTAGCCCGAACCCTAACCCTAACCCTTCCCCGAAGACTGACCCTCACCCGTCCCCTAATCCTAACCCGTACGCTGACACTGACCCGCGCCCTCACACGTACGCTCCCCCTAAAGCGTTGTCGTACCCTAACCTGGACCCTAAACCGTCCCCGTCCCCTAACCCTAACCCTAGCCCGAACCCTAACCCTAACCCTTCCCCGAAGCCTGACCCTCACCCGTCCCCTAATCCTAACCCGTACGCTGACACTGACCCGCGCCCTCACACGTACGCTCCCCCTAAAGCGTTGTCGTACCTTCACCTGGACCCTAAACCGTCCCCGTCCCCTAACCCTAACCCTAGCCCGAACCCTAACCCTAACCCTTCCCCGAAGCCTGACCCTCACCCGTCCCCTAATCCTAACCCGTACGCTGACACTAACCCGCGCCCTCACACGTACGCTCCCCCTAAAGCGTTGTCGTACCCTCACCTGGACCCTAAACCGTCCCCGTCCCCTAACCCTAACCCTAGCCCGAACCCTAAACCTAACACTTCCCCGAAGCCTGACCCTCACCCGTCCCCTAATCCTAACCCGTACGCTGACACTAACCCGCGCCAACAAACCTACGCTCCCCCTAAAGCGTTGTCGTACCCTCACCTGGACCCTAAACCGTCCCCGTCCCCTAACCCTAACCCTAGCCCGAACCCTAACCCTAACACTTCCCCGAAGCCTGACCCTCACCCGTCCCCTAATCCTAACCCGTACGCTGACACTGACCCGCACCCTCGCACGTATGCTCCCCCTAAAGCGTTGTCGTACCCTCACCTGGACCCTAAACCGTCCCCGTCCCCTAACCCTAACCCTAGCCCGAACCCTAACCCTAACACTTCCTCGAAGCCTAACCCTCACCCGTCCCCTAATCCTAACCCGTACGCTGACACTGACCCGCGCCCTCACACGTACTCTCCCCCTAAAGCGTTGTCGTATCCTCACCTGGACCCTAAACCGTCCCCGTCCCCTAACCCTAACCCTAGCCCGAACCCTAACCCTAACCCTTCCCCGAAGCCTGACCCTCACCTGTCCCCTAATCCTAACCCGTACGCTGACACTGACCCGCGCCCTCACACGTACGCTCCCCCTAAAGCGTTGTCGTACCCTCCCCTGGACCCTAAACCGTCCCCGTCCCCTAACCCTAACCCTAGCCCGAACCCTAACCCTAACACTTCCCCGAAGCCTGACCCTCACCCGTCCCCTAATCCTAACCCGTACGCTGACACTGACCCGCGCCCTCACACGTACGCTCCCCCTAAAGCGTTGTCGTACCCTCACCTGGACCCTAAACCGTCCCCGTCCCCTAACCCTAACCCTAGCCCGAACCCTAACCCTAACCCTTCCTCGAAGCCTGACCCTCACCCGTCCCCTAATCCTAACCCGTACGCTGACACTGACCCGCGCCCTCACACGTACGCTCCCCCTAAAGCGTTGTCGTACTCTCACCTGGACCCTGAACCGTCCCCGTCCCCTAACCCTAACCCTAGCCCGAACCCTAACCCTAACCCTTCCTCGAAGCCTAACCCTCACCCGTCCCCTAATCCTAACCCGTACGCTGACACTGACCCGCACCCTCACACGTACTCTCCCCCTAAAGCGTTGTCGTACCCTCACCTGGACCCTAAACCGTCCCCGTCCCCTAACCCTAACCCTAGCCCGAACCCTAACCCTAACCCTTCCCCGAAGCCTGACCCTCACCCGTCCCCTAATCCTAACCCGTACGCTGACACTGACCCGCGCCCTCACACGTACGCTCCCCCTAAAGCGTTGTCGTACCCGCACCTGGACCCTAAACCGTCCCCGTCCCCTAACCCTAACCCTAGCCCGAACCCTAACCCTAACCCTTCCCCGAAGCCTGACCCTCACCCGTCCCCTAATCCTAACCCGTACGCTGACACTGACCCACGCCCTCACACGTACGCTCCCCCTAAAGCGTTGTCGTACCCTCACCTGGACCCTAAACCGTCCCCGTCCCCTAACCCTAACCCTAGCCCGAACCCTAACCCTAACCCTTCCCCGAAGCCTGACCCTCACCCGTCCCCTAATCCTAACCCGTACGCTGACACTGACCCGCGCCCTCACACGTACGCTCCCCCTAAAGCGTTGTCGTACTCTCACCTGGACCCTGAACCGTCCCCGTCCCCTAACCCTAACCCTAGCCCGAACCCTAACCCTAACCCTTCCCCGAAGCCTGACCCTCACCCGTCCCCTAATCCTAACCCGTACGCTGACACTGACCCGCGCCCTCACACGTACGCTCCCCCTAAAGCGTTGTCGCACCCTCACCTGGACCCTAAAGCGTCCCCGTCCCCTAACCCTAACCCTAGCCCGAACCCTAACCCTAACCCTTCCCCGAAGCCTGACCCTCACCCGTCCCCTAATCCTAACCCGTACGCTGACACTGACCCGCGCCCTCACACGTACTCTCCCCCTAAAGCGTTGTCGTACCCTCACCTGGACCCTAAACCGTCCCCGTCCCCTAACCCTAACCCTAGCCCAAACCCTAACCCTAACCCTTCCCCGAAGCCTGACCCTCACACGTCCCCTAATCCTAACCCGTACGCTGACACTGACCCGCGCCCTCACACGTACGCTCCCCCTAAAGCGTTGTCGTACCCTCACCTGGACCCTAAACCGTCCCCGTCCCCTAACCCTAACCCTAGCCCGAACCCTAACCCTGACCCTTCCCCGAAGCCTGACCCTCACCCGTCCCCTAATCCTAACCCGTACGCTGACACTGACCCGCGCCCTCACACGTACGCTCCCCCTAAAGCGTTGTCGTACCCTCACCTGGACCCTAAACCGTCCCCGTCCCCTAACCCTAACCCTAGCCCGAACCCTAACCCTAACCCTTCCCCGAAGCCTGACCCTCACCCGTCCCCTAATCCTAACCCGTACGCTGACACTGACCCGCGCCCTCACACGTACGCTCCCCCTAAAGCGTTGTCGTACTCTCACCTAGACCCTGAACCGTCCCCGTCCCCTAACCCTAACCCTAGCCCGAACCCTAACCCTAACCCTTCCCCGAAGCCTGACCCTCACCCGTCCCCTAATCCTAACCCGTACGCTGACACTGACCCGCGCCCTCACACGTACGCTCCCCCTAAAGCGTTGCCGTACCCTCACCTGGACCCTAAACCGTCTCCGTCCCCTAACCCTAACCCTAGCCCGAACCCTAACCCTAACCGTTCATCGAAGCCTGACCCTCACCCGTCCCCTAATCCTAACATGTACGCTGACACTAACCCGCGCCCTCACACGTACACTCCCCCTAAAGCGTTGTCGTACCCTCACCTGGACCCTAAACCGTCCCCGTCCCCTAACCCTAACCCTAGCCCGAACCCTAACCCTAACACTTCCCCGAAGCCTGACCCTCACCCGTCCCCTAATCCTAACCCGTACGCTGACACTGACCCGCGCCCTCACACGTACGCTCCCCCTAAAGCGTTGTCGTACCCTCACCTGGACCCTAAACCGTCCCTGTCCCCTAACCCTAACCCTAGCCCGAACCCTAACCCTAACCCTTCCCCGAAGCCTGACCCTCACCCGTCCCCTAATCCTAACCCGTACGCTGACACTGACCCGCGCCCTCACACTTACGCTCCCCCTAAAGCGTTGTCGTACCCTCACCTGGACCCTAAACCGTCCCCGTCCCCTAACCCTAACCCTAGCCCGAACCCTAACCCTAACACTTCCCCGAAGCCTGAACCTCACCCGTCCCCTAATCCTAACCCGTACACTGACACTGACCCGCGCCCTCACACGTACGCTCCCCCTAAAGCGTTGTCGTACCCTCACCTGGACCCTAAACCGTCCCCATTCCCTAACCCTAACCCTAGCCCGAACCCTAACCCTAACCCTTCCCCGAAGCCTGACCCTCACCCGTCCCCTAATCCTAACCCGTACGCTGACACTGACCCGCGCCCTCACACGTACGCTCCCCCTAAAGCGTTGTCGTACCCTCACCTTGACCCTAAACCGTCCCCGTCCCCTAACCCTTACCCTAGCCCGAACCCTAACCCTAACACTTCCCCGAAGTCTGACCCTCACCCGTCCCCTAATCCTAACCCGTACGCTGACACTGACCCGCGCCCTCACACGTACGCTCCCCCTAAAGCGTTGTCGTACCCTCACCTGGACCCTAAACCGTCCCCGTCCCCTAACCCTAACCCTAGCCCGAACCCTAACCCTAACCCTTCCCCGAAGCCTGACCCTCACCCGTCCCCTAATCCTAACCCGTACGCTGACACTGACCCGCGCCCTCACACGTACGCTCCCCCTAAAGCGTTGTCGTACCCTCACCTGGACCCTAAACCGTCCCCATTCCCTAACCCTAACCCTAGCCCGAACCCTAACCCTAACCCTTCCCCGAAGCCTGACCCTCACCCGTCCCCTAATCCTAACCCGTACGCTGACACTGACCCGCGCCCTCACACGTACGCTCCCCCTAAAGCGTTGTCGTACCCTCACCTGGACCCTAAACCGTCCCCGTCCCCTAACCCTAACCCTAGCCCGAACCCTAACCCTAACCCTTCCCCGAAGCCTGACACTCACCCGTCCCCTAATCCTAACCCGTACGCTGACACTGACCCGCGCCCTCACACGTATGCTCCCCCTAAAGCGTTGTCGTACCCTCACCTGGACCGTAAACCGTCCCCGTCCCCTAACCCTAACCCTAGCCCGAACCCTAACCCTAACCCTTCCCCGAAGCCTGACCCTCACCCGTCGCCTAATCCTAACCCGTACGCTGACACTGACCCGCGCCCTCACACGTACGCTCCCCCTAAAGCGTTGTCGTACGCTCACCTGGACCCTAAACCGTCCCCGTCCCCTAACCCTAACCCTAGCCCGAACCCTAACCCTAACCCTTCCCCGAAGCCTGACCCTCACCCGTCCCCTAATCCTAACCCGTACGCTGACACTGACCCGCGCCCTCACACTTACGCTCCCCCTAAAGCGTTGTCGTACCCTCACCTGGACCCTAAACCGTCCCCGTCCCCTAACCCTAACCCTAGCCCAAACCCTAACCCTAACACTTCCCCGAAGCCTGAACCTCACCCGTCCCCTAATCCTAACCCGTACGCTGACACTGACCCGCGCCCTCACACGTACGCTCCCCCTAAAGCGTTGTCGTACCCTCACCTGGACCCTAAACCGTCCCCATTCCCTAACCCTAACCCTAGCCCGAACCCTAACCCTAACCCTTCCCCGAAGCCTGACCCTCACCCGTCCCCTAATCCTAACCCGTACGCTGACACTGACCCGCGCCCTCACACGTACGCTCCCCCTAAAGCGTTGTCGTACCCTCACCTGGACCCTAAACCGTCCCCGTCCCCTAACCCTTACCCTAGCCCGAACCCTAACCCTAACCCTTCCCCGAAGTCTGACACTCACCCGTCCCCTAATCCTAACCCATACGCTGACACTGACCCGCGCCCTCACACGTACGCTCCCCCTAAAGCGTTGTCGTACCCTCACCTGGACCCTAAACCGTCCCCGTCCCCTAACCCTAACCCTAGCCCGAACCCTAACCCTAACCCTTCCCCGAAGCCTGACCCTCACCCGTCCCCTAATCCTAACCCGTACGCTGACACTGACCCGCGCCCTCACACGTACGCTCCCCCTAAAGCGTTGTCGTACTCTCACCTGGACCCTGAACCGTCCCCGTCCCCTAACCCTAACCCTAGCCCGAACCCTAACCCTAACCCTTCCCCGAAGACTGACCCTCACCCGTCCCCTAATCCTAACCCGTACGCTGACACTGACCCGCGCCCTCACACGTACGCTCCCCCTAAAGCGTTGTCGTACCCTCACCTGGACCCTAAACCGTCCCCGTCCCCTAACCCTAACCCTAGCCCGAACCCTAACCCTAACCCTTCCCCGAAGCCTGACACTCACCCGTCCCCTAATCCTAACCCGTACGCTGACACTGACCCGCGCCCTCACACGTATGCTCCCCCTAAAGCGTTGTCGTACCCTCACCTGGACCCTAAACCGTCCCCGTCCCCTAACCCTAACCCTAGCCCGAACCCTAACCCTAACCCTTCCCCGAAGCCTGACCCTCACCCGTCGCCTAATCCTAACCCGTACGCTGACACTGACCCGCGCCCTCACACGTACGCTCCCCCTAAAGCGTTGTCGTACGCTCACCTGGACCCTAAACCGTCCCCGTCCCCTAACCCTATCCCTAGCCCGAACCCTAACCCTAACCCTTCCCCGAAGCCTGACCCTCACTCGTCGCCTAATCCTAACCCGTACGCTGACACTGACCCGCGCCCTCACACGTACGCTCCCCCTAAAGCGTTGTCGTACGCTCACCTGGACCCTAAACCGTCCCCGTCCCCTAACCCTAACCCTAGCCCGAACCCTAACCCTAACCCTTCCCCGAAGCCTGACCCTCACCCGTCCCCTAATCCTAACCCGTACGCTGACACTGACCCGCGCCCTCACACGTACGCTCCCCCTAAAGCGTTGTCGTACCCTCACCTGGACCCTAAACCGTCCCCGTCCCCTAACCCTAACCCTAGCCCGAACCCTAACCCTAACCCTTCCCCGAAGCCTGACACTCACCCGTCCCCTAATCCTAACCCGTACGCTGACACTGACCCGCGCCCTCACACGTATGCTCCCCCTAAAGCGTTGTCGTACCCTCACCTGGACCCTAAACCGTCCCCGTCCCCTAACCCTAACCCTAGCCCGAACCCTAACCCTAACCCTTCCCCGAAGCCTGACCCTCACCCGTCGCCTAATCCTAACCCGTACGCTGACACTGACCCGCGCCCTCACACGTACGCTCCCCCTAAAGCGTTGTCGTACTCTCACCTGGACCCTGAACCGTCCCCGTCCCCTAACCCTAACCCTAGCCCGAACCCTAACACTAACACTTCCCCGAAGCCTGACCCTCACCCGTCCCCTAATCCTAACCCGTACGCTGACACTGACCCGCGCCCTCACACGTACGCTCCCCCTAAAGCGTTGTCGTACCCTCACCTGGACCCTAAACCGTCCCCGTCCCCTAACCCTAACCCTAGCCCGAACCCTAACCCTAAGCCTTCCTCGAAGCCTAACCCTCACCCGTCCCCTAATCCTAACCCGTACGCTGACACTGACCCGCGCCCTCACACGTACTCTCCCCCTAAAGCGTTGTCGTACCCTCACCTGGACCCTAAACCGTCCCCGTCCCCTAACCCTAACCCTAGCCCAAACCCTAACCCTAACCCTTCCCCGAAGCCTGACCCTCACCCGTCCCCTAATCCTAACCCGTACGCTGACACTGACCCGCGCCCTCACACGTACGCTCCCCCTAAAGCGTTGTCGTACCCTCACCTGGACCCTAAACCGTCCCCGTCCCCTAACCCTAACCCTAGCCCGAACCCTAACCCTGACCCTTCCCCGAAGCCTGACCCTCACCCGTCCCCTAATCCTAACCCGTACGCTGACACTGACCCGCGCCCTCACACGTACGCTCCCCCTAAAGCGTTGTCGTACCCTCACCTGGACCCTAAACCGTCCCCGTCCCCTAACCCTAACCCTAGCCCGAACCCTAACCCTAACCCTTCCCCGAAGCCTGACCCTCACCCGTCCCCTAATCCTAACCCGTACGCTGACACTGACCCGCGCCCTCACACGTACGCTCCCCGTAAAGCGTTGTCGTACTCTCACCTAGACCCTGAACCGTCCCCGTCCCCTAACCCTAACCCTAGCCCGAACCCTAACCCTAACCCTTCCCCGAAGCCTGACCCTCACCCGTCCCCTAATCCTAACCCGTACGCTGACACTGACCCGCGCCCTCACACGTACGCTCCCCCTAAAGCGTTGTCGTACCCTCACCTGGACCCTAAACCGTCCCCGTCCCCTAACCCTAACCCTAGCCCGAACCCTAACCCTAACCCTTCCCCGAAGCCTGACCCTCACCCGTCCCCTAATCCTAACCCGTACGCTGACACTGACCCGCGCCCTCACACGTACGCTCCCCCTAAAGCGTTGTCGTACCCTCACCTGGACCCTAAACCGTCTCCGTCCCCTAACCCTAACCCTAGCCCGAACCCTAACCCTAACCCTTCCCCGAAGCCTGACCCTCACCCGTCCCCTAATCCTAACCCGTACGCTGACACTGACCCGCGCCCTCACACGTACGCTCCCCCTAAAGCGTTGTCGTACTCTCACCTAGACCCTGAACCGTCCCCGTCCCCTAACCCTAACCCTAGCCCGAACCCTAACCCTAACCCTTCCCCGAAGCCTGACCCTCACCCGTCCCCTAATCCTAACCCGTACGCTGACACTGACCCGCGCCCTCACACGTACGCTCCCCCTAAAGCGTTGTCGTACCCTCACCTGGACCCTAAACCGTCCCCGTCCCCTAACCCTAACCCTAGCCCGAACCCTAACCCTAACCCTTCCCCGAAGCCTGACCCTCACCCGTCCCCTAATCCTAACCCGTACGCTGACACTGACCCGCGCCCTCACACGTACGCTCCCCCTAAAGCGTTGTCGTACCCTCACCTGGACCCTAAACCGTCTCCGTCCCCTAACCCTAACCCTAGCCCGAACCCTAACCCTAACCGTTCATCGAAGCCTGACCCTCACCCGTCCCCTAATCCTAACATGTACGCTGACACTAACCCGCGCCCTCACACGTACACTCCCCCTAAAGCGTTGTCGTACCCTCACCTGGACCCTAAACCGTCCCCGTCCCCTAACCCTAACCCTAGCCCGAACCCTAACCCTAACACTTCCCCGAAGCCTGACCCTCACCCGTCCCCTAATCCTAACCCGTACGCTGACACTGACCCGCGCCCTCACACGTACGCTCCCCCTAAAGCGTTGTCGTACCCTCACCTGGACCCTAAACCGTCCCTGTCCCCTAACCCTAACCCTAGCCCGAACCCTAACCCTAACCCTTCCCCGAAGCCTGACCCTCACCCGTCCCCTAATCCTAACCCGTACGCTGACACTGACCCGCGCCCTCACACTTACGCTCCCCCTAAAGCGTTGTCGTACCCTCACCTGGACCCTAAACCGTCCCCGTCCCCTAACCCTAACCCTAGCCCGAACCCTAACCCTAACACTTCCCCGAAGCCTGAACCTCACCCGTCCCCTAATCCTAACCCGTACACTGACACTGACCCGCGCCCTCACACGTACGCTCCCCCTAAAGCGTTGTCGTACCCTCACCTGGACCCTAAACCGTCCCCATTCCCTAACCCTAACCCTAGCCCGAACCCTAACCCTAACCCTTCCCCGAAGCCTGACCCTCACCCGTCCCCTAATCCTAACCCGTAAGCTGACACTGACCCGCGCCCTCACACGTACGCTCCCCCTAAAGCGTTGTCGTACCCTCACCTGGACCCTAAACCGTCCCCGTCCCCTAACCCTTACCCTAGCCCGAACCCTAACCCTAACCCTTCCCCGAAGTCTGACCCTCACCCGTCCCCTAATCCTAACCCGTACGCTGACACTGACCCGCGCCCTCACACGTACGCTCCCCCTAAAGCGTTGTCGTACCCTCACCTGGACCCTAAACCGTCCCCGTCCCCTAACCCTAACCCTAGCCCGAACCCTAACCCTAACCCTTCCCCGAAGCCTGACCCTCACCCGTCCCCTAATCCTAACCCGTACGCTGACACTGACCCGCGCCCTCACACGTACGCTCCCCCTAAAGCGTTGTCGTACCCTCACCTGGACCCTAAACCGTCCCCATTCCCTAACCCTAACCCTAGCCCGAACCCTAACCCTAACCCTTCCCCGAAGCCTGACCCTCACCCGTCCCCTAATCCTAACCCGTACGCTGACACTGACCCGCGCCCTCACACGTACGCTCCCCCTAAAGCGTTGTCGTACCCTCACCTGGACCCTAAACCGTCCCCGTCCCCTAACCCTAACCCTAGCCCGAACCCTAACCCTAACCCTTCCCCGAAGCCTGACACTCACCCGTCCCCTAATCCTAACCCGTACGCTGACACTGACCCGCGCCCTCACACGTATGCTCCCCCTAAAGCGTTGTCGTACCCTCACCTGGACCCTAAACCGTCCCCGTCCCCTAACCCTAACCCTAGCCCGAACCCTAACCCTAACCCTTCCCCGAAGCCTGACCCTCACCCGTCGCCTAATCCTAACCCGTACGCTGACACTGACCCGCGCCCTCACACGTACGCTCCCCCTAAAGCGTTGTCGTACGCTCACCTGGACCCTAAACCGTCCCCGTCCCCTAACCCTAACCCTAGCCCGAACCCTAACCCTAACCCTTCCCCGAAGCCTGACCCTCACCCGTCCCCTAATCCTAACCCGTACGCTGACACTGACCCGCGCCCTCACACTTACGCTCCCCCTAAAGCGTTGTCGTACCCTCACCTGGACCCTAAACCGTCCCCGTCCCCTAACCCTAACCCTAGCCCGAACCCTAACCCTAACACTTCCCCGAAGCCTGAACCTCACCCGTCCCCTAATCCTAACCCGTACGCTGACACTGACCCGCGCCCTCACACGTACGCTCCCCCTAAAGCGTTGTCGTACCCTCACCTGGACCCTAAACCGTCCCCATTCCCTAACCCTAACCCTAGCCCGAACCCTAACCCTAACCCTTCCCCGAAGCCTGACCCTCACCCGTCCCCTAATCCTAACCCGTACGCTGACACTGACCCGCGCCCTCACACGTACGCTCCCCCTAAAGCGTTGTCGTACCCTCACCTGGACCCTAAACCGTCCCCGTCCCCTAACCCTTACCCTAGCCCGAACCCTAACCCTAACCCTTCCCCGAAGTCTGACCCTCACCCGTCCCCTAATCCTAACCCGTACGCTGACACTGACCCGCGCCCTCACACGTACGCTCCCCCTAAAGCGTTGTCGTACCCTCACCTGGACCCTAAACCGTCCCCGTCCCCTAACCCTAACCCTAGCCCGAACCCTAACCCTAACCCTTCCCCGAAGCCTGACCCTCACCCGTCCCCTAATCCTAACCCGTACGCTGACACTGACCCGCGCCCTCACACGTACGCTCCCCCTAAAGCGTTGTCGTACTCTCACCTGGACCCTGAACCGTCCCCGTCCCCTAACCCTAACCCTAGCCCGAACCCTAACCCTAACCCTTCCCCGAAGACTGACCCTCACCCGTCCCCTAATCCTAACCCGTACGCTGACACTGACCCGCGCCCTCACACGTACGCTCCCCCTAAAGCGTTGTCGTACCCTCACCTGGACCCTAAACCGTCCCCGTCCCCTAACCCTAACCCTAGCCCGAACCCTAACCCTAACCCTTCCCCGAAGCCTGACCCTCACCCGTCCCCTAATCCTAACCCGTACGCTGACACTGACCCGCGCCCTCACACGTACGCTCCCCCTAAAGCGTTGTCGTACCCTCACCTGGACCCTAAACCGTCCCCATTCCCTAACCCTAACCCTAGCCCGAACCCTAACCCTAACCCTTCCCCGAAGCCTGACCCTCACCCGTCCCCTAATCCTAACCCGTACGCTGACACTGACCCGCGCCCTCACACGTACGCTCCCCCTAAAGCGTTGTCGTACCCTCACCTGGACCCTAAACCGTCCCCGTCCCCTAACCCTAACCCTAGCCCGAACCCTAACCCTAACCCTTCCCCGAAGCCTGACACTCACCCGTCCCCTAATCCTAACCCGTACGCTGACACTGACCCGCGCCCTCACACGTATGCTCCCCCTAAAGCGTTGTCGTACCCTCACCTGGACCCTAAACCGTCCCCGTCCCCTAACCCTAACCCTAGCCCGAACCCTAACCCTAACCCTTCCCCGAAGCCTGACCCTCACCCGTCGCCTAATCCTAACCCGTACGCTGACACTGACCCGCGCCCTCACACGTACGCTCCCCCTAAAGCGTTGTCGTACGCTCACCTGGACCCTAAACCGTCCCCGTCCCCTAACCCTAACCCTAGCCCGAACCCTAACCCTAACCCTTCCCCGAAGCCTGACCCTCACCCGTCCCCTAATCCTAACCCGTACGCTGACACTGACCCGCGCCCTCACACTTACGCTCCCCCTAAAGCGTTGTCGTACCCTCACCTGGACCCTAAACCGTCCCCGTCCCCTAACCCTAACCCTAGCCCGAACCCTAACCCTAACACTTCCCCGAAGCCTGAACCTCACCCGTCCCCTAATCCTAACCCGTACGCTGACACTGACCCGCGCCCTCACACGTACGCTCCCCCTAAAGCGTTGTCGTACCCTCACCTGGACCCTAAACCGTCCCCATTCCCTAACCCTAACCCTAGCCCGAACCCTAACCCTAACCCTTCCCCGAAGCCTGACCCTCACCCGTCCCCTAATCCTAACCCGTACGCTGACACTGACCCGCGCCCTCACACGTACGCTCCCCCTAAAGCGTTGTCGTACCCTCACCTGGACCCTAAACCGTCCCCGTCCCCTAACCCTTACCCTAGCCCGAACCCTAACCCTAACCCTTCCCCGAAGTCTGACCCTCACCCGTCCCCTAATCCTAACCCGTACGCTGACACTGACCCGCGCCCTCACACGTACGCTCCCCCTAAAGCGTTGTCGTACCCTCACCTGGACCCTAAACCGTCCCCGTCCCCTAACCCTAACCCTAGCCCGAACCCTAACCCTAACCCTTCCCCGAAGCCTGACCCTCACCCGTCCCCTAATCCTAACCCGTACGCTGACACTGACCCGCGCCCTCACACGTACGCTCCCCCTAAAGCGTTGTCGTACTCTCACCTGGACCCTGAACCGTCCCCGTCCCCTAACCCTAACCCTAGCCCGAACCCTAACCCTAACCCTTCCCCGAAGACTGACCCTCACCCGTCCCCTAATCCTAACCCGTACGCTGACACTGACCCGCGCCCTCACACGTACGCTCCCCCTAAAGCGTTGTCGTACCCTCACCTGGACCCTAAACCGTCCCCGTCCCCTAACCCTAACCCTAGCCCGAACCCTAACCCTAACCCTTCCCCGAAGCCTGACCCTCACCCGTCCCCTAATCCTAACCCGTACGCTGACACTGACCCGCGCCCTCACACGTACGCTCCCCCTAAAGCGTTGTCGTACCCTCACCTGGACCCTAAACCGTCCCCATTCCCTAACCCTAACCCTAGCCCGAACCCTAACCCTAACCCTTCCCCGAAGCCTGACCCTCACCCGTCCCCTAATCCTAACCCGTACGCTGACACTGACCCGCGCCCTCACACGTACGCTCCCCCTAAAGCGTTGTCGTACCCTCACCTGGACCCTAAACCGTCCCCGTCCCCTAACCCTAACCCTAGCCCGAACCCTAACCCTAACCCTTCCCCGAAGCCTGACACTCACCCGTCCCCTAATCCTAACCCGTACGCTGACACTGACCCGCGCCCTCACACGTATGCTCCCCCTAAAGCGTTGTCGTACCCTCACCTGGACCCTAAACCGTCCCCGTCCCCTAACCCTAACCCTAGCCCGAACCCTAACCCTAACCCTTCCCCGAAGCCTGACCCTCACCCGTCGCCTAATCCTAACCCGTACGCTGACACTGACCCGCGCCCTCACACGTACGCTCCCCCTAAAGCGTTGTCGTACGCTCACCTGGACCCTAAACCGTCCCCGTCCCCTAACCCTATCCCTAGCCCGAACCCTAACCCTAACCCTTCCCCGAAGCCTGACCCTCACCCGTCGCCTAATCCTAACCCGTACGCTGACACTGACCCGCGCCCTCACACGTACGCTCCCCCTAAAGCGTTGTCGTACGCTCACCTGGACCCTAAACCGTCCCCGTCCCCTAACCCTAACCCTAGCCCGAACCCTAACCCTAACCCTTCCCCGAAGCCTGACCCTCACCCGTCCCCTAATCCTAACCCGTACGCTGACACTGACCCGCGCCCTCACACGTACGCTCCCCCTAAAGCGTTGTCGTACCCTCACCTGGACCCTAAACCGTCCCCGTCCCCTAACCCTAACCCTAGCCCGAACCCTAACCCTAACCCTTCCCCGAAGCCTGACACTCACCCGTCCCCTAATCCTAACCCGTACGCTGACACTGACCCGCGCCCTCACACGTATGCTCCCCCTAAAGCGTTGTCGTACCCTCACCTGGACCCTAAACCGTCCCCGTCCCCTAACCCTAACCCTAGCCCGAACCGTAACCCTAACCCTTCCCCGAAGCCTGACCCTCACCCGTCGCCTAATCCTAACCCGTACGCTGACACTGACCCGCGCCCTCACACGTACGCTCCCCCTAAAGCGTTGTCGTACGCTCACCTGGACCCTAAACCGTCCCCGTCCCCTAACCCTAACCCTAGCCCGAACCCTAACCCTAACCCTTCCCCGAAGCCTGACCCTCACCCGTCCCCTAATCCTAACCCGTACGCTGACACTGACCCGCGCCCTCACACTTACGCTCCCCCTAAAGCGTTGTCGTACCCTCACCTGGACCCTAAACCGTCCCCGTCCCCTAACCCTAACCCTAGCCCGAACCCTAACCCTAACACTTCCCCGAAGCCTGAACCTCACCCGTCCCCTAATCCTAACCCGTACGCTGACACTGACCCGCGCCCTCACACGTACGCTCCCCCTAAAGCGTTGTCGTACCCTCACCTGGACCCTAAACCGTCCCCATTCCCTAACCCTAACCCTAGCCCGAACCCTAACCCTAACCCTTCCCCGAAGCCTGACCCTCACCCGTCCCCTAATCCTAACCCGTACGCTGACACTGACCCGCGCCCTCACACGTACGCTCCCCCTAAAGCGTTGTCGTACCCTCACCTGGACCCTAAACCGTCCCCGTCCCCTAACCCTTACCCTAGCCCGAACCCTAACCCTAACCCTTCCCCGAAGTCTGACCCTCACCCGTCCCCTAATCCTAACCCGTACGCTGACACTGACCCGCGCCCTCACACGTACGCTCCCCCTAAAGCGTTGTCGTACCCTCACCTGGACCCTAAACCGTCCCCGTCCCCTAACCCTAACCCTAGCCCGAACCCTAACCCTAACCCTTCCCCGAAGCCTGACCCTCACCCGTCCCCTAATCCTAACCCGTACGCTGACACTGACCCGCGCCCTCACACGTACGCTCCCCCTAAAGCGTTGTCGTACTCTCACCTGGACCCTGAACCGTCCCCATCCCCTAACCCTAACCCTAGCCCGAACCCTAACCCTAACCCTTCCCCGAAGACTGACCCTCACCCGTCCCCTAATCCTAACCCGTACGCTGACACTGACCCGCGCCCTCACACGTACGCTCCCCCTAAAGCGTTGTCGTACCCTCACCTGGACCCTAAACCGTCCCCGTCCCCTAACCCTAACCCTAGCCCGAACCCTAACCCTAACCCTTCCCCGAAGCCTGACCCTCACCCGTCCCCTAATCCTAACCCGTACGCTGACACTGACCCGCGCCCTCACACGTACGCTCCCCCTAAAGCGTTGTCGTACCCTCACCTGGACCCTAAACCGTCCCCATTCCCTAACCCTAACCCTAGCCCGAACCCTAACCCTAACCCTTCCCCGAAGCCTGACCCTCACCCGTCCCCTAATCCTAACCCGTACGCTGACACTGACCCGCGCCCTCACACGTACGCTCCCCCTAAAGCGTTGTCGTACCCTCACCTGGACCCTAAACCGTCCCCGTCCCCTAACCCTAACCCTAGCCCGAACCCTAACCCTAACCCTTCCCCGAAGCCTGACACTCACCCGTCCCCTAATCCTAACCCGTACGCTGACACTGACCCGCGCCCTAACACGTATGCTCCCCCTAAAGCGTTGTCGTACCCTCACCTGGACCCTAAACCGTCCCCGTCCCCTAACCCTAACCCTAGCCCGAACCCTAACCCTAACCCTTCCCCGAAGCCTGACCCTCACCCGTCGCCTAATCCTAACCCGTACGCTGACACTGACCCGCGCCCTCACACGTACGCTCCCCCTAAAGCGTTGTCGTACGCTCACCTGGACCCTAAACCGTCCCCGTCCCCTAACCCTATCCCTAGCCCGAACCCTAACCCTAACCCTTCCCCGAAGCCTGACCCTCACCCGTCGCCTAATCCTAACCCGTACGCTGACACTGACCCGCGCCCTCACACGTACGCTCCCCCTAAAGCGTTGTCGTACGCTCACCTGGACCCTAAACCGTCCCCGTCCCCTAACCCTAACCCTAGCCCGAACCCTAACCCTAACCCTTCCCCGAAGCCTGACCCTCACCCGTCCCCTAATCCTAACCCGTACGCTGACACTGACCCGCGCCCTCACACGTACGCTCCCCCTAAAGCGTTGTCGTACCCTCACCTGGACCCTAAACCGTCCCCGTCCCCTAACCCTAACCCTAGCCCGAACCCTAACCCTAACCGTTCCCCGAAGCCTGACCCTCACCCGTCCCCTAATCCTAACCCGTACGCTGACAGTAACCCGCGCCCTCACACGTACGCTCCCCCTAAAGCGTTGTCGTACCCTCACCTGGACCCTAAACCGTCCCCGTCCCCTAACCCTAACCCTAGCCCGAACCCTAACCCTAACCCTTCCCCGAAGCCTGACCCTCACCCGTCGCCTAATCCTAACCCGTACGCTGACACTGACCCGCGCCCTCACACGTACGCTCCCCCTAAAGCGTTGTCGTACCCTCACCTGGGCCCTAAAACGTCCCCGTCCCCTAACCCTAACCCTAGCCCGAACCCTAACCCTAACCCTTCCCCGAGGCCTGACCCTCACCCGTCCCCTAATCCTAACCCGTACGCTGACACTGACCCGCGTCCTCACACGTACGCTCCCCCTAAAGCGTTGTCGTACCCTCACCTGGACCCTAAACCGTCCCCGTCCCCTAACCCTAACCCTAGCCCGAACCCTAACCCTAACCCTCCCCCGAAACCTGACCCTCACCCGTCCCCTAATCCTAACCCGTACGCTGACACTGACCCGCGCCCTCACACGTACGCTCCCCCTAAAGCGTTGTCGTACCCTCACCTAGACCCTAAACCGTCCCCGTCCCCTAACCCTAACCCTAGCCCGAACCCTAACCCTAACCCTTCCCCGAAGCCTGACCCTCACCCGTCCCCTAATCCTAACCCGTACGCTGACACTGACCGGCGCCCTCACACGTACGCTCCCCCTAAAGCTTTGTCGTACCCTCACCTGGACCCTAAACCGTCCCCGTCCCCTAACCCTAACCCTAGCCCGAACCCTAACCCTAACCCTTCCCCGAAGCCTGACACTCACCCGTCCCCTAATCCTAACCCGTACGCTGACACTAACCCGCGCCCTCTCACGTACGCTCCCCCTAAAGCGTTGTCGTACCCTCACCTGGACCCTAAACCGTCCCCGTCCCCTAACCATAAACCTAGCCCGAACCCTAACCCTAACCCTTCCCCGAAGCCTGACCCTCACCCGTCCCCTAATCCTAACCCGTACGCTGACACTGACCCGCGCCCTCACACGTACGCTCCCCCTAAAGCGTTGTCGTACCCTCACCTGGACCCTAAACCGTCCCCGTCCCCTAACCCTAACCCTAGCCCGAACCCTAACCCTAACCCTTCCCCGAAGCCTGACCCTCACCCGTCCCCTAATCCTAACCCGTACGCTGACACTGACCGCGCCCTCACACGTACGCTCCCCCTAAAGCGTTGTCGTACCCTCACCTGGACCCTAAACCGTCCCCGTCCCCTAACCATAAACCTAGCCCGAACCCTAACCCTAACCCTTCCCCGAAGCCTGACCCTCACCCGTCCCCTAATCCTAACATGTACGCTGACACTAACCCGCGCCCTCACACGTACACTCCCCCTAAAGCGTTGTCGTACCCTCACCTGGACCCTAAACCGTCCCCGTCCCCTAACCCTAACCCTAGCCCGAACCCTAACCCTAACACTTCCCCGAAGCCTGACCCTCACCCGTCCCCTAATCCTAACCCGTACGCTGACACTGACCCGCGCCCTCACACGTACGCTCCCCCTAAAGCGTTGTCGTACCCTCACCTGGACCCTAAACCGTCCCTGTCCCCTAACCCTAACCCTAGCCCGAACCCTAACCCTAACCCTTCCCCGAAGCCTGACCCTCACCCGTCCCCTAATCCTAACCCGTACGCTGACACTGACCCGCGCCCTCACACTTACGCTCCCCCTAAAGCGTTGTCGTACCCTCACCTGGACCCTAAACCGTCCCCGTCCCCTAACCCTAACCCTAGCCCGAACCCTAACCCTAACACTTCCCCGAAGCCTGAACCTCACCCGTCCCCTAATCCTAACCCGTACACTGACACTGACCCGCGCCCTCACACGTACGCTCCCCCTAAAGCGTTGTCGTACCCTCACCTGGACCCTAAACCGTCCCCATTCCCTAACCCTAACCCTAGCCCGAACCCTAACCCTAACCCTTCCCCGAAGCCTGACCCTCACCCGTCCCCTAATCCTAACCCGTACGCTGACACTGACCCGCGCCCTCACACGTACGCTCCCCCTAAAGCGTTGTCGTACCCTCACCTTGACCCTAAACCGTCCCCGTCCCCTAACCCTTACCCTAGCCCGAACCCTAACCCTAACACTTCCCCGAAGTCTGACCCTCACCCGTCCCCTAATCCTAACCCGTACGCTGACACTGACCCGCGCCCTCACACGTACGCTCCCCCTAAAGCGTTGTCGTACCCTCACCTGGACCCTAAACCGTCCCCGTCCCCTAACCCTAACCCTAGCCCGAACCCTAACCCTAACCCTTCCCCGAAGCCTGACCCTCACCCGTCCCCTAATCCTAACCCGTACGCTGACACTGACCCGCGCCCTCACACGTACGCTCCCCCTAAAGCGTTGTCGTACCCTCACCTGGACCCTAAACCGTCCCCATTCCCTAACCCTAACCCTAGCCCGAACCCTAACCCTAACCCTTCCCCGAAGCCTGACCCTCACCCGTCCCCTAATCCTAACCCGTACGCTGACACTGACCCGCGCCCTCACACGTACGCTCCCCCTAAAGCGTTGTCGTACCCTCACCTGGACCCTAAACCGTCCCCGTCCCCTAACCCTAACCCTAGCCCGAACCCTAACCCTAACCCTTCCCCGAAGCCTGACACTCACCCGTCCCCTAATCCTAACCCGTACGCTGACACTGACCCGCGCCCTCACACGTATGCTCCCCCTAAAGCGTTGTCGTACCCTCACCTGGACCGTAAACCGTCCCCGTCCCCTAACCCTAACCCTAGCCCGAACCCTAACCCTAACCCTTCCCCGAAGCCTGACCCTCACCCGTCGCCTAATCCTAACCCGTACGCTGACACTGACCCGCGCCCTCACACGTACGCTCCCCCTAAAGCGTTGTCGTACGCTCACCTGGACCCTAAACCGTCCCCGTCCCCTAACCCTAACCCTAGCCCGAACCCTAACCCTAACCCTTCCCCGAAGCCTGACCCTCACCCGTCCCCTAATCCTAACCCGTACGCTGACACTGACCCGCGCCCTCACACTTACGCTCCCCCTAAAGCGTTGTCGTACCCTCACCTGGACCCTAAACCGTCCCCGTCCCCTAACCCTAACCCTAGCCCAAACCCTAACCCTAACACTTCCCCGAAGCCTGAACCTCACCCGTCCCCTAATCCTAACCCGTACGCTGACACTGACCCGCGCCCTCACACGTACGCTCCCCCTAAAGCGTTGTCGTACCCTCACCTGGACCCTAAACCGTCCCCATTCCCTAACCCTAACCCTAGCCCGAACCCTAACCCTAACCCTTCCCCGAAGCCTGACCCTCACCCGTCCCCTAATCCTAACCCGTACGCTGACACTGACCCGCGCCCTCACACGTACGCTCCCCCTAAAGCGTTGTCGTACCCTCACCTGGACCCTAAACCGTCCCCGTCCCCTAACCCTTACCCTAGCCCGAACCCTAACCCTAACCCTTCCCCGAAGTCTGACACTCACCCGTCCCCTAATCCTAACCCATACGCTGACACTGACCCGCGCCCTCACACGTACGCTCCCCCTAAAGCGTTGTCGTACCCTCACCTGGACCCTAAACCGTCCCCGTCCCCTAACCCTAACCCTAGCCCGAACCCTAACCCTAACCCTTCCCCGAAGCCTGACCCTCACCCGTCCCCTAATCCTAACCCGTACGCTGACACTGACCCGCGCCCTCACACGTACGCTCCCCCTAAAGCGTTGTCGTACTCTCACCTGGACCCTGAACCGTCCCCGTCCCCTAACCCTAACCCTAGCCCGAACCCTAACCCTAACCCTTCCCCGAAGACTGACCCTCACCCGTCCCCTAATCCTAACCCGTACGCTGACACTGACCCGCGCCCTCACACGTACGCTCCCCCTAAAGCGTTGTCGTACCCTCACCTGGACCCTAAACCGTCCCCGTCCCCTAACCCTAACCCTAGCCCGAACCCTAACCCTAACCCTTCCCCGAAGCCTGACACTCACCCGTCCCCTAATCCTAACCCGTACGCTGACACTGACCCGCGCCCTCACACGTATGCTCCCCCTAAAGCGTTGTCGTACCCTCACCTGGACCCTAAACCGTCCCCGTCCCCTAACCCTAACCCTAGCCCGAACCCTAACCCTAACCCTTCCCCGAAGCCTGACCCTCACCCGTCGCCTAATCCTAACCCGTACGCTGACACTGACCCGCGCCCTCACACGTACGCTCCCCCTAAAGCGTTGTCGTACGCTCACCTGGACCCTAAACCGTCCCCGTCCCCTAACCCTATCCCTAGCCCGAACCCTAACCCTAACCCTTCCCCGAAGCCTGACCCTCACTCGTCGCCTAATCCTAACCCGTACGCTGACACTGACCCGCGCCCTCACACGTACGCTCCCCCTAAAGCGTTGTCGTACGCTCACCTGGACCCTAAACCGTCCCCGTCCCCTAACCCTAACCCTAGCCCGAACCCTAACCCTAACCCTTCCCCGAAGCCTGACCCTCACCCGTCCCCTAATCCTAACCCGTACGCTGACACTGACCCGCGCCCTCACACGTACGCTCCCCCTAAAGCGTTGTCGTACCCTCACCTGGACCCTAAACCGTCCCCGTCCCCTAACCCTAACCCTAGCCCGAACCCTAACCCTAACCCTTCCCCGAAGCCTGACACTCACCCGTCCCCTAATCCTAACCCGTACGCTGACACTGACCCGCGCCCTCACACGTATGCTCCCCCTAAAGCGTTGTCGTACCCTCACCTGGACCCTAAACCGTCCCCGTCCCCTAACCCTAACCCTAGCCCGAACCCTAACCCTAACCCTTCCCCGAAGCCTGACCCTCACCCGTCGCCTAATCCTAACCCGTACGCTGACACTGACCCGCGCCCTCACACGTACGCTCCCCCTAAAGCGTTGTCGTACTCTCACCTGGACCCTGAACCGTCCCCGTCCCCTAACCCTAACCCTAGCCCGAACCCTAACACTAACACTTCCCCGAAGCCTGACCCTCACCCGTCCCCTAATCCTAACCCGTACGCTGACACTGACCCGCGCCCTCACACGTACGCTCCCCCTAAAGCGTTGTCGTACCCTCACCTGGACCCTAAACCGTCCCCGTCCCCTAACCCTAACCCTAGCCCGAACCCTAACCCTAAGCCTTCCTCGAAGCCTAACCCTCACCCGTCCCCTAATCCTAACCCGTACGCTGACACTGACCCGCGCCCTCACACGTACTCTCCCCCTAAAGCGTTGTCGTACCCTCACCTGGACCCTAAACCGTCCCCGTCCCCTAACCCTAACCCTAGCCCAAACCCTAACCCTAACCCTTCCCCGAAGCCTGACCCTCACCCGTCCCCTAATCCTAACCCGTACGCTGACACTGACCCGCGCCCTCACACGTACGCTCCCCCTAAAGCGTTGTCGTACCCTCACCTGGACCCTAAACCGTCCCCGTCCCCTAACCCTAACCCTAGCCCGAACCCTAACCCTGACCCTTCCCCGAAGCCTGACCCTCACCCGTCCCCTAATCCTAACCCGTACGCTGACACTGACCCGCGCCCTCACACGTACGCTCCCCCTAAAGCGTTGTCGTACCCTCACCTGGACCCTAAACCGTCCCCGTCCCCTAACCCTAACCCTAGCCCGAACCCTAACCCTAACCCTTCCCCGAAGCCTGACCCTCACCCGTCCCCTAATCCTAACCCGTACGCTGACACTGACCCGCGCCCTCACACGTACGCTCCCCGTAAAGCGTTGTCGTACTCTCACCTAGACCCTGAACCGTCCCCGTCCCCTAACCCTAACCCTAGCCCGAACCCTAACCCTAACCCTTCCCCGAAGCCTGACCCTCACCCGTCCCCTAATCCTAACCCGTACGCTGACACTGACCCGCGCCCTCACACGTACGCTCCCCCTAAAGCGTTGTCGTACCCTCACCTGGACCCTAAACCGTCCCCGTCCCCTAACCCTAATCCTAGCCCGAACCCTAACCCTAACCCTTCCCCGAAGCCTGACCCTCACCCGTCCCCTAATCCTAACCCGTACGCTGACACTGACCCGCGCCCTCACACGTACGCTCCCCCTAAAGCGTTGTCGTACCCTCACCTGGACCCTAAACCGTCTCCGTCCCCTAACCCTAACCCTAGCCCGAACCCTAACCCTAACCCTTCCCCGAAGCCTGACCCTCACCCGTCCCCTAATCCTAACCCGTACGCTGACACTGACCCGCGCCCTCACACGTACGCTCCCCCTAAAGCGTTGTCGTACTCTCACCTAGACCCTGAACCGTCCCCGTCCCCTAACCCTAACCCTAGCCCGAACCCTAACCCTAACCCTTCCCCGAAGCCTGACCCTCACCCGTCCCCTAATCCTAACCCGTACGCTGACACTGACCCGCGCCCTCACACGTACGCTCCCCCTAAAGCGTTGTCGTACCCTCACCTGGACCCTAAACCGTCCCCGTCCCCTAACCCTAACCCTAGCCCGAACCCTAACCCTAACCCTTCCCCGAAGCCTGACCCTCACCCGTCCCCTAATCCTAACCCGTACGCTGACACTGACCCGCGCCCTCACACGTACGCTCCCCCTAAAGCGTTGTCGTACCCTCACCTGGACCCTAAACCGTCTCCGTCCCCTAACCCTAACCCTAGCCCGAACCCTAACCCTAACCGTTCATCGAAGCCTGACCCTCACCCGTCCCCTAATCCTAACATGTACGCTGACACTAACCCGCGCCCTCACACGTACACTCCCCCTAAAGCGTTGTCGTACCCTCACCTGGACCCTAAACCGTCCCCGTCCCCTAACCCTAACCCTAGCCCGAACCCTAACCCTAACACTTCCCCGAAGCCTGACCCTCACCCGTCCCCTAATCCTAACCCGTACGCTGACACTGACCCGCGCCCTCACACGTACGCTCCCCCTAAAGCGTTGTCGTACCCTCACCTGGACCCTAAACCGTCCCTGTCCCCTAACCCTAACCCTAGCCCGAACCCTAACCCTAACCCTTCCCCGAAGCCTGACCCTCACCCGTCCCCTAATCCTAACCCGTACGCTGACACTGACCCGCGCCCTCACACTTACGCTCCCCCTAAAGCGTTGTCGTACCCTCACCTGGACCCTAAACCGTCCCCGTCCCCTAACCCTAACCCTAGCCCGAACCCTAACCCTAACACTTCCCCGAAGCCTGAACCTCACCCGTCCCCTAATCCTAACCCGTACACTGACACTGACCCGCGCCCTCACACGTACGCTCCCCCTAAAGCGTTGTCGTACCCTCACCTGGACCCTAAACCGTCCCCATTCCCTAACCCTAACCCTAGCCCGAACCCTAACCCTAACCCTTCCCCGAAGCCTGACCCTCACCCGTCCCCTAATCCTAACCCGTAAGCTGACACTGACCCGCGCCCTCACACGTACGCTCCCCCTAAAGCGTTGTCGTACCCTCACCTGGACCCTAAACCGTCCCCGTCCCCTAACCCTTACCCTAGCCCGAACCCTAACCCTAACCCTTCCCCGAAGTCTGACCCTCACCCGTCCCCTAATCCTAACCCGTACGCTGACACTGACCCGCGCCCTCACACGTACGCTCCCCCTAAAGCGTTGTCGTACCCTCACCTGGACCCTAAACCGTCCCCGTCCCCTAACCCTAACCCTAGCCCGAACCCTAACCCTAACCCTTCCCCGAAGCCTGACCCTCACCCGTCCCCTAATCCTAACCCGTACGCTGACACTGACCCGCGCCCTCACACGTACGCTCCCCCTAAAGCGTTGTCGTACCCTCACCTGGACCCTAAACCGTCCCCATTCCCTAACCCTAACCCTAGCCCGAACCCTAACCCTAACCCTTCCCCGAAGCCTGACCCTCACCCGTCCCCTAATCCTAACCCGTACGCTGACACTGACCCGCGCCCTCACACGTACGCTCCCCCTAAAGCGTTGTCGTACCCTCACCTGGACCCTAAACCGTCCCCGTCCCCTAACCCTAACCCTAGCCCGAACCCTAACCCTAACCCTTCCCCGAAGCCTGACACTCACCCGTCCCCTAATCCTAACCCGTACGCTGACACTGACCCGCGCCCTCACACGTATGCTCCCCCTAAAGCGTTGTCGTACCCTCACCTGGACCCTAAACCGTCCCCGTCCCCTAACCCTAACCCTAGCCCGAACCCTAACCCTAACCCTTCCCCGAAGCCTGACCCTCACCCGTCGCCTAATCCTAACCCGTACGCTGACACTGACCCGCGCCCTCACACGTACGCTCCCCCTAAAGCGTTGTCGTACGCTCACCTGGACCCTAAACCGTCCCCGTCCCCTAACCCTAACCCTAGCCCGAACCCTAACCCTAACCCTTCCCCGAAGCCTGACCCTCACCCGTCCCCTAATCCTAACCCGTACGCTGACACTGACCCGCGCCCTCACACTTACGCTCCCCCTAAAGCGTTGTCGTACCCTCACCTGGACCCTAAACCGTCCCCGTCCCCTAACCCTAACCCTAGCCCGAACCCTAACCCTAACACTTCCCCGAAGCCTGAACCTCACCCGTCCCCTAATCCTAACCCGTACGCTGACACTGACCCGCGCCCTCACACGTACGCTCCCCCTAAAGCGTTGTCGTACCCTCACCTGGACCCTAAACCGTCCCCATTCCCTAACCCTAACCCTAGCCCGAACCCTAACCCTAACCCTTCCCCGAAGCCTGACCCTCACCCGTCCCCTAATCCTAACCCGTACGCTGACACTGACCCGCGCCCTCACACGTACGCTCCCCCTAAAGCGTTGTCGTACCCTCACCTGGACCCTAAACCGTCCCCGTCCCCTAACCCTTACCCTAGCCCGAACCCTAACCCTAACCCTTCCCCGAAGTCTGACCCTCACCCGTCCCCTAATCCTAACCCGTACGCTGACACTGACCCGCGCCCTCACACGTACGCTCCCCCTAAAGCGTTGTCGTACCCTCACCTGGACCCTAAACCGTCCCCGTCCCCTAACCCTAACCCTAGCCCGAACCCTAACCCTAACCCTTCCCCGAAGCCTGACCCTCACCCGTCCCCTAATCCTAACCCGTACGCTGACACTGACCCGCGCCCTCACACGTACGCTCCCCCTACAGCGTTGTCGTACTCTCACCTGGACCCTGAACCGTCCCCGTCCCCTAACCCTAACCCTAGCCCGAACCCTAACCCTAACCCTTCCCCGAAGACTGACCCTCACCCGTCCCCTAATCCTAACCCGTACGCTGACACTGACCCGCGCCCTCACACGTACGCTCCCCCTAAAGCGTTGTCGTACCCTCACCTGGACCCTAAACCGTCCCCGTCCCCTAACCCTAACCCTAGCCCGAACCCTAACCCTAACCCTTCCCCGAAGCCTGACCCTCACCCGTCCCCTAATCCTAACCCGTACGCTGACACTGACCCGCGCCCTCACACGTACGCTCCCCCTAAAGCGTTGTCGTACCCTCACCTGGACCCTAAACCGTCCCCATTCCCTAACCCTAACCCTAGCCCGAACCCTAACCCTAACCCTTCCCCGAAGCCTGACCCTCACCCGTCCCCTAATCCTAACCCGTACGCTGACACTGACCCGCGCCCTCACACGTACGCTCCCCCTAAAGCGTTGTCGTACCCTCACCTGGACCCTAAACCGTCCCCGTCCCCTAACCCTAACCCTAGCCCGAACCCTAACCCTAACCCTTCCCCGAAGCCTGACACTCACCCGTCCCCTAATCCTAACCCGTACGCTGACACTGACCCGCGCCCTCACACGTATGCTCCCCCTAAAGCGTTGTCGTACCCTCACCTGGACCCTAAACCGTCCCCGTCCCCTAACCCTAACCCTAGCCCGAACCCTAACCCTAACCCTTCCCCGAAGCCTGACCCTCACCCGTCGCCTAATCCTAACCCGTACGCTGACACTGACCCGCGCCCTCACACGTACGCTCCCCCTAAAGCGTTGTCGTACGCTCACCTGGACCCTAAACCGTCCCCGTCCCCTAACCCTAACCCTAGCCCGAACCCTAACCCTAACCCTTCCCCGAAGCCTGACCCTCACCCGTCCCCTAATCCTAACCCGTACGCTGACACTGACCCGCGCCCTCACACTTACGCTCCCCCTAAAGCGTTGTCGTACCCTCACCTGGACCCTAAACCGTCCCCGTCCCCTAACCCTAACCCTAGCCCGAACCCTAACCCTAACACTTCCCCGAAGCCTGAACCTCACCCGTCCCCTAATCCTAACCCGTACGCTGACACTGACCCGCGCCCTCACACGTACGCTCCCCCTAAAGCGTTGTCGTACCCTCACCTGGACCCTAAACCGTCCCCATTCCCTAACCCTAACCCTAGCCCGAACCCTAACCCTAACCCTTCCCCGAAGCCTGACCCTCACCCGTCCCCTAATCCTAACCCGTACGCTGACACTGACCCGCGCCCTCACACGTACGCTCCCCCTAAAGCGTTGTCGTACCCTCACCTGGACCCTAAACCGTCCCCGTCCCCTAACCCTTACCCTAGCCCGAACCCTAACCCTAACCCTTCCCCGAAGTCTGACCCTCACCCGTCCCCTAATCCTAACCCGTACGCTGACACTGACCCGCGCCCTCACACGTACGCTCCCCCTAAAGCGTTGTCGTACCCTCACCTGGACCCTAAACCGTCCCCGTCCCCTAACCCTAACCCTAGCCCGAACCCTAACCCTAACCCTTCCCCGAAGCCTGACCCTCACCCGTCCCCTAATCCTAACCCGTACGCTGACACTGACCCGCGCCCTCACACGTACGCTCCCCCTAAAGCGTTGTCGTACTCTCACCTGGACCCTGAACCGTCCCCGTCCCCTAACCCTAACCCTAGCCCGAACCCTAACCCTAACCCTTCCCCGAAGACTGACCCTCACCCGTCCCCTAATCCTAACCCGTACGCTGACACTGACCCGCGCCCTCACACGTACGCTCCCCCTAAAGCGTTGTCGTACCCTCACCTGGACCCTAAACCGTCCCCGTCCCCTAACCCTAACCCTAGCCCGAACCCTAACCCTAACCCTTCCCCGAAGCCTGACCCTCACCCGTCCCCTAATCCTAACCCGTACGCTGACACTGACCCGCGCCCTCACACGTACGCTCCCCCTAAAGCGTTGTCGTACCCTCACCTGGACCCTAAACCGTCCCCATTCCCTAACCCTAACCCTAGCCCGAACCCTAACCCTAACCCTTCCCCGAAGCCTGACCCTCACCCGTCCCCTAATCCTAACCCGTACGCTGACACTGACCCGCGCCCTCACACGTACGCTCCCCCTAAAGCGTTGTCGTACCCTCACCTGGACCCTAAACCGTCCCCGTCCCCTAACCCTAACCCTAGCCCGAACCCTAACCCTAACCCTTCCCCGAAGCCTGACACTCACCCGTCCCCTAATCCTAACCCGTACGCTGACACTGACCCGCGCCCTCACACGTATGCTCCCCCTAAAGCGTTGTCGTACCCTCACCTGGACCCTAAACCGTCCCCGTCCCCTAACCCTAACCCTAGCCCGAACCCTAACCCTAACCCTTCCCCGAAGCCTGACCCTCACCCGTCGCCTAATCCTAACCCGTACGCTGACACTGACCCGCGCCCTCACACGTACGCTCCCCCTAAAGCGTTGTCGTACGCTCACCTGGACCCTAAACCGTCCCCGTCCCCTAACCCTATCCCTAGCCCGAACCCTAACCCTAACCCTTCCCCGAAGCCTGACCCTCACCCGTCGCCTAATCCTAACCCGTACGCTGACACTGACCCGCGCCCTCACACGTACGCTCCCCCTAAAGCGTTGTCGTACGCTCACCTGGACCCTAAACCGTCCCCGTCCCCTAACCCTAACCCTAGCCCGAACCCTAACCCTAACCCTTCCCCGAAGCCTGACCCTCACCCGTCCCCTAATCCTAACCCGTACGCTGACACTGACCCGCGCCCTCACACGTACGCTCCCCCTAAAGCGTTGTCGTACCCTCACCTGGACCCTAAACCGTCCCCGTCCCCTAACCCTAACCCTAGCCCGAACCCTAACCCTAACCCTTCCCCGAAGCCTGACACTCACCCGTCCCCTAATCCTAACCCGTACGCTGACACTGACCCGCGCCCTCACACGTATGCTCCCCCTAAAGCGTTGTCGTACCCTCACCTGGACCCTAAACCGTCCCCGTCCCCTAACCCTAACCCTAGCCCGAACCGTAACCCTAACCCTTCCCCGAAGCCTGACCCTCACCCGTCGCCTAATCCTAACCCGTACGCTGACACTGACCCGCGCCCTCACACGTACGCTCCCCCTAAAGCGTTGTCGTACGCTCACCTGGACCCTAAACCGTCCCCGTCCCCTAACCCTAACCCTAGCCCGAACCCTAACCCTAACCCTTCCCCGAAGCCTGACCCTCACCCGTCCCCTAATCCTAACCCGTACGCTGACACTGACCCGCGCCCTCACACTTACGCTCCCCCTAAAGCGTTGTCGTACCCTCACCTGGACCCTAAACCGTCCCCGTCCCCTAACCCTAACCCTAGCCCGAACCCTAACCCTAACACTTCCCCGAAGCCTGAACCTCACCCGTCCCCTAATCCTAACCCGTACGCTGACACTGACCCGCGCCCTCACACGTACGCTCCCCCTAAAGCGTTGTCGTACCCTCACCTGGACCCTAAACCGTCCCCATTCCCTAACCCTAACCCTAGCCCGAACCCTAACCCTAACCCTTCCCCGAAGCCTGACCCTCACCCGTCCCCTAATCCTAACCCGTACGCTGACACTGACCCGCGCCCTCACACGTACGCTCCCCCTAAAGCGTTGTCGTACCCTCACCTGGACCCTAAACCGTCCCCGTCCCCTAACCCTTACCCTAGCCCGAACCCTAACCCTAACCCTTCCCCGAAGTCTGACCCTCACCCGTCCCCTAATCCTAACCCGTACGCTGACACTGACCCGCGCCCTCACACGTACGCTCCCCCTAAAGCGTTGTCGTACCCTCACCTGGACCCTAAACCGTCCCCGTCCCCTAACCCTAACCCTAGCCCGAACCCTAACCCTAACCCTTCCCCGAAGCCTGACCCTCACCCGTCCCCTAATCCTAACCCGTACGCTGACACTGACCCGCGCCCTCACACGTACGCTCCCCCTAAAGCGTTGTCGTACTCTCACCTGGACCCTGAACCGTCCCCATCCCCTAACCCTAACCCTAGCCCGAACCCTAACCCTAACCCTTCCCCGAAGACTGACCCTCACCCGTCCCCTAATCCTAACCCGTACGCTGACACTGACCCGCGCCCTCACACGTACGCTCCCCCTAAAGCGTTGTCGTACCCTCACCTGGACCCTAAACCGTCCCCGTCCCCTAACCCTAACCCTAGCCCGAACCCTAACCCTAACCCTTCCCCGAAGCCTGACCCTCACCCGTCCCCTAATCCTAACCCGTACGCTGACACTGACCCGCGCCCTCACACGTACGCTCCCCCTAAAGCGTTGTCGTACCCTCACCTGGACCCTAAACCGTCCCCATTCCCTAACCCTAACCCTAGCCCGAACCCTAACCCTAACCCTTCCCCGAAGCCTGACCCTCACCCGTCCCCTAATCCTAACCCGTACGCTGACACTGACCCGCGCCCTCACACGTACGCTCCCCCTAAAGCGTTGTCGTACCCTCACCTGGACCCTAAACCGTCCCCGTCCCCTAACCCTAACCCTAGCCCGAACCCTAACCCTAACCCTTCCCCGAAGCCTGACACTCACCCGTCCCCTAATCCTAACCCGTACGCTGACACTGACCCGCGCCCTAACACGTATGCTCCCCCTAAAGCGTTGTCGTACCCTCACCTGGACCCTAAACCGTCCCCGTCCCCTAACCCTAACCCTAGCCCGAACCCTAACCCTAACCCTTCCCCGAAGCCTGACCCTCACCCGTCGCCTAATCCTAACCCGTACGCTGACACTGACCCGCGCCCTCACACGTACGCTCCCCCTAAAGCGTTGTCGTACGCTCACCTGGACCCTAAACCGTCCCCGTCCCCTAACCCTATCCCTAGCCCGAACCCTAACCCTAACCCTTCCCCGAAGCCTGACCCTCACCCGTCGCCTAATCCTAACCCGTACGCTGACACTGACCCGCGCCCTCACACGTACGCTCCCCCTAAAGCGTTGTCGTACGCTCACCTGGACCCTAAACCGTCCCCGTCCCCTAACCCTAACCCTAGCCCGAACCCTAACCCTAACCCTTCCCCGAAGCCTGACCCTCACCCGTCCCCTAATCCTAACCCGTACGCTGACACTGACCCGCGCCCTCACACGTACGCTCCCCCTAAAGCGTTGTCGTACCCTCACCTGGACCCTAAACCGTCCCCGTCCCCTAACCCTAACCCTAGCCCGAACCCTAACCCTAACCGTTCCCCGAAGCCTGACCCTCACCCGTCCCCTAATCCTAACCCGTACGCTGACAGTAACCCGCGCCCTCACACGTACGCTCCCCCTAAAGCGTTGTCGTACCCTCACCTGGACCCTAAACCGTCCCCGTCCCCTAACCCTAACCCTAGCCCGAACCCTAACCCTAACCCTTCCCCGAAGCCTGACCCTCACCCGTCGCCTAATCCTAACCCGTACGCTGACACTGACCCGCGCCCTCACACGTACGCTCCCCCTAAAGCGTTGTCGTACCCTCACCTGGGCCCTAAAACGTCCCCGTCCCCTAACCCTAACCCTAGCCCGAACCCTAACCCTAACCCTTCCCCGAGGCCTGACCCTCACCCGTCCCCTAATCCTAACCCGTACGCTGACACTGACCCGCGTCCTCACACGTACGCTCCCCCTAAAGCGTTGTCGTACCCTCACCTGGACCCTAAACCGTCCCCGTCCCCTAACCCTAACCCTAGCCCGAACCCTAACCCTAACCCTCCCCCGAAACCTGACCCTCACCCGTCCCCTAATCCTAACCCGTACGCTGACACTGACCCGCGCCCTCACACGTACGCTCCCCCTAAAGCGTTGTCGTACCCTCACCTAGACCCTAAACCGTCCCCGTCCCCTAACCCTAACCCTAGCCCGAACCCTAACCCTAACCCTTCCCCGAAGCCTGACCCTCACCCGTCCCCTAATCCTAACCCGTACGCTGACACTGACCGGCGCCCTCACACGTACGCTCCCCCTAAAGCTTTGTCGTACCCTCACCTGGACCCTAAACCGTCCCCGTCCCCTAACCCTAACCCTAGCCCGAACCCTAACCCTAACCCTTCCCCGAAGCCTGACACTCACCCGTCCCCTAATCCTAACCCGTACGCTGACACTAACCCGCGCCCTCTCACGTACGCTCCCCCTAAAGCGTTGTCGTACCCTCACCTGGACCCTAAACCGTCCCCGTCCCCTAACCATAAACCTAGCCCGAACCCTAACCCTAACCCTTCCCCGAAGCCTGACCCTCACCCGTCCCCTAATCCTAACCCGTACGCTGACACTGACCCGCGCCCTCACACGTACGCTCCCCCTAAAGCGTTGTCGTACCCTCACCTGGACCCTAAACCGTCCCCGTCCCCTAACCCTAACCCTAGCCCGAACCCTAACCCTAACCCTTCCCCGAAGCCTGACCCTCACCCGTCCCCTAATCCTAACCCGTACGCTGACACTGACCGCGCCCTCACACGTACGCTCCCCCTAAAGCGTTGTCGTACCCTCACCTGGACCCTAAACCGTCCCCGTCCCCTAACCCTAACCCTAGCCCGAACCCTAACCCTAACCCTTCCCCGAAACCTGACCCTCACCCGTCCCCTAATCCTAACCCTTACGCTGACACTAACCCGCGCCCTCTCACGTACGCTCCCCCTAAAGCGTTGTCGTACCCTCACCTGGACCCTAAACCGTCCCCGTCCCCTAACCATAAACCTAGCCCGAACCCTAACCCTAACCCTTCCCCGAAGCCTGACCCTCACCCGTCCCCTAATCCTAACCCGTACGCTGACACTGACCCGCGCACTCACACGTACGCTCCCCCTAAAGCGTTGTCGTACCCTCACCTGGACCCTAAACCGTCCCCGTCCCCTAACCCTAACCCTAGCCCGAACCCTAACCCTAACCCTTCCCCGAAGCCTGACCCTCACCCGTCCCCTAATCCTAACCCGTACGCTGACACTGACCGCGCCCTCACACGTACGCTCCCCCTAAAGCGTTGTCGTACCCTCACCTGGACCCTAAACCGTCCCCGTCCCCTAACCCTAACCCTAGCCCGAACCCTAACCCTAACCCTTCCCCGAAACCTGACCCTCACCCGTCCCCTAATCCTAACCCTTACGCTGACACTGACCCGCGCCCTCACACGTACGCTCCCCCTAAAGCGTTGTCGTACCCTCACCTGGACCCTAAACCGTCCCCGTCCCCTAACCCTAACCCTAGCCCGAACTATAACCCTAACCCTTCCCCGAAGCCTGACCCTCACCCGTCCCCTAATCCTAACCCGTACGCTGACACTGACCCGCGCCCTCACACGTACGCTCCCCCTAAAGCGTTGTCGTACCCTCACCTGGACCCTAAACCGTCCCCGTCCCCTAACCCTAACCCTAGCCCGAACCCTAAACCTAACCCTTCCCCGAAGCCTGACCCTCACCCGTCCCCTAATCCTAACACGTACGCTGACACTGACCCGCGCCCTCACACGTACGCTCCCCCTAAAGCATTGTCGTACCCTCACCTGGACCCTAAACCGTCCCCGTCCCCTAACCCTAACCCTAGCCCGAACCCTAACCCTAAACCTTCCCCGAAGCCTGACCCTCACCCGTCCCCTAATCCTAACCCGTACGCTGACACTGACCCGCGCCCTCACACGTACGCTCCCCCTAAAGCGTTGTCGTACCCTCACCTGAACCCTAAACCGTCCCCGTCCCCTAACCCTAACCCCAGCCCGAACCCTAACCCTAACCCTTCCCCGAAGCCTGACCCTCACCCGTCCCCTAATCCTAACCCGTACGCTGACACTGACCCGCGCCCTCACACGTACGCTCCACCTAAAGCGTTGTCGTACCCTCACCTGGACCCTAAACCGTCCCCATCCCCTAACCCTAACCCTAGCCCGAACCCTAAACCTAACCCTTCCCCGAGCCTGACCCTCACCCGTCGCCTAATCCTAACCCGTACGCTGACACTGACCCGCGCCCTCACACGAACGCTCCCCCTAAAGCGTTGTCGTACACTCACCTGGACCCTAAACCGTCCCCGTCTCCTAACCCTAACCCTAGCCCGAACCCTAACCCTAACCCTTCCCCGAAGCCTGACCCTCACCCGTCCCCTAATCCTAACACGTACGCTGACACTAACCCGCGCCCTCACACGTACGCTTTCCCTAAAGCGTTGTCGTACCCTCACCTGGACCCTAAACCGTCCTCGTCCCCTAACCCTAACCCTAGCCCGAACCCTAACCCTAACCCTTCCCCGAAGCCTGACCCTCACCCGTCCCCTAATCCTAACACGTACGCTGACACTAACCCACGCCCTCACACGTACGCTCCCCCTAAAGCGTTGTCGTACCCTCACCTGGACCCTAAACCTTCCCCGTCCCCTAACCCTAACCCTAGCCCGAACCCTAACCCTAACCCTTCCCCGAAGCCTGACCCTCACCTGTCCCCTAATCCTAACCCGTACGCTGACACTAACCCGCGCCCTCACACGTACGCTCCCCCTAAAGCGTTGTAGTAACCTCACCTGGACCCTAAACCGTCCCCGTCCCCTAACCCTAACCCTAGCCCGAACCCTAACCCTAACCCTTCCCCGAAGCCTGACCCTCACCCGTCCCCTAATCCTAACCCGTACGCTGACACTAACCCGCGCCCTCACACGTACTCTCCCCCTAAAGCATTGTCGTACCCTCACCTGGACCGTAAACCGTCCCCGTCCCCTAACCCTAACCCTAGCCCGAACCCTAACCCTAACCCTTCCCCGAAGCCTGACCCTCACCCGTCCCCTAATCCTAACCCGTACGCTGACACTAACCCGCGCCCTCACACGTACGCTCCCCCTAAAGCGTTGTCGTACCCTCACCTGGACCCTAAACCGTCCCCGTCCCCTAACCCTAACCCTAGCCCGAACCCTAACCCTAACCCTTCCCCGAAGCCTGACCCTCACACGTCCCCTAATCCTAACCCGTACGCTGACACTAACCCGTGCCCTCAAACCTACGCTCCCCCTAAGGCATTGTTGTACCCTCACCTGGACCCTAAACCGTCCCCGTCCCCTAACCCTAACCTTAGCCCGAACCCTAACCCAAACCCTTCCCCGAAGCCTGACCCTCACCCGTCCCCTAATCGTAACCCGTACGCTGACACTAACCCGCGCCTTCACACGTACGCTCCCCCTAAAGCGTTGTCGTCTCCTCACCTGGACCCTAAACCGTCCCCGTCCCCTAACCCTAACCCTAGCCCGAACCCTAACCCTAACCCTTCCCCGAAGCCTGACCCTCACCCGTCCCCTAATCCTAACCCGTACGCTGACACTAACCCGCGCCCTCACACGTACGCTCCCCCTAAAGCGTTGTCGTACCCTCACCTGGACCCTAAACCGTCCCCGTCCCCTAACCCTAACCCTAGCCCGAACCCTAACCCTAACCCTTCCCCGAAGCCTGACCCTCACCTGTGCCCTAATCCTAACCCGTACGCTGACACTGACCCGCGCCCTCACACGTACGCTCCCCCTAAAGCGTTGTCGTACCCTCACCTGGACCCTAAACCGTCCCCGTCCCCTAACCCTAACCCTAGCCCGAACCCTAACCCTAACCCTTCCCTGAAGCCTGACCCTCACCCGTCCCCTAATCCTAACCCGTACGCTGACACTAACCCGCGCTCTCTCACGTACGCTCCCCCTAAAGCGTTGTCGTACCCTCACCTGGACCCTAAACCGTCCCCGTACCCTAACCCTAACCCTAGCCCGAACCCTAACCCTAACCCTTCCCCGAAGCCTGACCCTCACCCGTTCCCTAATCCTAACCCATACGCTGACACTAACCCGCGCCCTCACACGTACGCTCCCCCTAAAGCATTGTCGTACCCTCACCTGGACCGTAAACCGTCCCCGTCCCCTAACCCTAACCCTAGCCCGAACCCTAACCCTAACCCTTCCCCGAAGCCTGACCCTCACCCGTCCCCTAATCCTAACCCGTACGCTGACACTAACCCACGCCCTCACACATACGCTCCCCCTAAAGCGTTGTCGTACCCTCACCTGGACCCTAAACCGTCCCCATCCCCTAACCCTAACCCTAGCCCGAACCCTAACCCTAACCCTTCCCCGAAGCCTGACCCTCACCCGTCCCCTAATCCTAACCCGTACGCTGACACTAACCCGCGCCCTCAAACCTACGCTCCCCCTAAAGCATTGTCGTACCCTCACCTGGACCCTAAACCGTCCCCGTCCCCTAACCCTAACCCTAGCCCGAACCCTAACCCAAACCCTTCCCCGAAGCCTGACCCTCACCCGTCCCCTAATCCTAACCCGTACGCTGACACTAACCCGCGCCCTCACACGTACGCTCCCCCTAAAGCGTTGTCGTCTCCTCACCTGGACCCTAAACCGTCCCCGTCCCCTAACCCTAACCCTAGCCCGAACCCTAACCCTAACTCTTCCCCGAAGCCTGACCCTCACCTGTGCCCTAATCCTAACCCGTACGCTGACACTGACCCGCGCCCTCACACGTACGCTCCCCCTAAAGCGTTGTCGTACCCTCACCTGGACCCTAAACCGTCCCCGTCCCCTAACCCTAACCCTAGCCCGAACCCTAACCCTAACCCTTCCCCGAAGCCTGACCCTCACCCGTCCCCTAATCCTAACCCGTACGCTAACACTGACCTGCGCCCTCACACGTACGCTCCCCCTAAAGCGTTGTCGTACCCTCACCTGGACCCTAAACCGTCCCCGTCCCCTAACCCTAACCCTAGCCCGAACCCTAACCCTAACCCTTCCCCGAAGCCTGACCCTCACCCGTCCCCTAATCCTTACCCGTACGCTGACACTAACCCGCGCCCTCACACGTACGCTCCCCCTAAAGCGTTGTTGTACCCTCACCTGGACCCTAAACCGTCCCCGGCCCCTAACCCTAACCCTAGCCCGAACCCTAACCCTAACCCTTCCCCGAAGGCTGACCCTCACCCGTCCCCTAATCCTAACCCGTACGCTGACACTGACCCGCGCCCTCACACGTACGCTCCCCCTATAGCGTTGTCGTACCCTCACCTGGACCCTAAACCGTCCCCGTCCCCTAACCCTAACCCTAGCCCGAACCCTAACCCTAACCCTTCCCCGAAGCCTGACCCTCACCCGTCCCCTAATCCTAACCCGTACGCTGACACTGACCCGCGCCCTCACACGTACGCTCCCCCTAAAGCGTTGTCGTACCCTCACCTGGACCCTAAACCGTCCCCGTCCCCTAACCCTAACCCTAGCCTGAACCCTAACCCTAACCCTTCCCCGAAGCCTGACACTCACCCGTCCCCTAATCCTAACCCGTACGCTGACACTGACCCGCGCCCTTACACGTACGCTCCCCCTAAAGCGTTGTCGTACCCTCACCTGGACCCTAAACCGTCCCCGTCCCCTAACCCTAACCCTAGCCCGAACCCTAACCCTAACCCTTCCCCGAAGCCTGACCCTCACCCGTCCCCTAATCCTAACCCGTACGCTGACACTAACCCACGCCCTCACACGTACGCTCCCCCTAAAGCGTTGTCGTACCCTCACCTGGACCCTAAACCGTCCCCGGCCCCTAACCCTAACCCTAGCCCGAACCCTAACCGTAAACCTTCCCCGAAGCCTGACCCTCACCCGTCCCCTAATCCTAAACCGTACGCTGACACTAACCCGCGCCCTCACACGTACGCTCCCCCTAAAGCGTTGTCGTACCCTCACCTGGACCCTAAACCGTCCCCGTCCCCTAACCCTAACCCTAGCCCGAACCCTAACCCTAACCCTTCCCCGAAGCCTGACCCTCACCCGTCCCCTAATCCTAACCCGTACGCTGACACTGACCCGCGCCCTTACACGTACGCTCCCCCTAAAGCGTTGTCGTACCCTCACCTGGACCCTAAACCGTCCCCGTCCCCTAACCCTAACCCTAGCCCGAACCCTAACCCTAACCCTTCCCCGAAGCCTGACCCTCACCCGTCCCCTAATGCTAACCCGTACGCTGACACTGACCCGCGCCCTCACACGTACGCTCCCCCTAAAGCGTTGTCGTACCCTCACCTGGACCCTAAACCGTCCCCGTCCCCTAACCCTAACCCTAGCCCGAACCCTAACCCTAACACTTCCCCGAAGCCTGACCCTCACCCGTCCCCTAATCCTAACCCGTACGCTGACACTGACCCGCGCCCTCACACGTACGCTCCCCCTAAAGCGTTGTCGTACCCTCAACTGGACCCTAAACCGTCCCCGTCCCCTAACCCTAACCCTAGCCCGAACCCTAACCCTAACCCTTCCCCGAAGCCTGACCCTCACCCGTCCCGAAATCCTAACCCGTACGCTGACACTGACCCGTGCCCTCACACGTACGCTCCCCCTAAAGCGTTGTCGTACCCTCACCTGGACCCTAAACCGTCCCCGTCCCCTAACCCTAACCCTAGCCCGAACCCTAACCCTAACACTTCCCCGAAGCCTGACCCTCACCCGTCCCCTAATCCTAACCCGTACGCTGACACTGACCCGCGCCCTCACACGTACGCTCCCCATAAAGCGTTGTCGTACCCTCACCTGGACCCTAAACCGTCCCCGTCCCCTAACCCTAACGCTAGCCCGAACCCTAACCCTAACCCTTCCCCGAAGCCTGACCCTCACCCGTCCCGTAATCCTAACCCGTACGCTGACACTGACCCGCGCCCTCACACGTACGCTCCCCCTAAAGCGTTGTCGTACCCTCACCTGGACCCTAAACCGTCCCCGTCCCCTAAACCTAACCCTAGCCCGAACCCTAACCCTAACCCTTCCCCGAAGCCTGACCCTCACCCGTCCCCTAATCCTAACCCGTACGCTGACACTGACCCGCGCCCTCACACGTACGCTCCCCCTAAAGCGTTGTCGTACCCTCACCTGGACCCTAAACCGTCCCCGTCCCCTAACCCTAACCCTAGCCCGAACCCTAACCCTAACCCTTCCCCGAAGCCTGACCCTCACCCGTCCCCTAATCCTAACCCGTACGCTGACACTGACCCGCGCCCTCACACGTACGCTCCCCCTAAAGCGTTGTCATACCCTCACCTGGACCCTAAACCGTCCCCGTCCCCTAACCCTAACCCTAGCCCGAACCCTAACCCTAACACTTCCCCGAAGCCTGACCCTCACCCGTCCCCTAATCCTAACCCGTACGCTGACACTGACCCGCGCCCTCACACGTACGCTCCCCCTAAAGCGTTGTCGTACCCTCACCTGGACCCTAAACCGTCCCCGTCCCCTAACCCTAACCCTAGCCCGAACCCTAACCCTAACCCTTCCCCGAATCCTGACCCTCACCCGTCCCCTAATCCTAACCCGTACGCTGACACTGACCCGTGCCCTCACACGTACGCTCCCCCTAAAGCGTTGTCGTACCCTCACCTGGACCCTAAACCGTCCCCGTCCCCTAACCCTAACCCTAACCCGAACCCTAACCCTAACCCTTCCCCGAAGCCTGACCCTCACCCGTCCCCTAATCCTAACCTGTACGCTGACACTGACCCGCGCCCTCACACGTACGCTCCCCCTAAAGCGTTGTCGTACCCTCACCTGGACCGTAAACCGTCCCCGTCCCCTAACCCTAACCCTAGCCCGAACCCTAACCCTAACCCTTCCCCGAAGCCTGACCCTCACCCGTCCCCTAATCCTAACCCGTACGCTGACACTGACCCGCGCCCTCACACGTAAGCTCCCCCAAAGCGTTGTCGTACCCTCACCTGGACCCTAAACCGTCCCCGTCCCCTAACCCTAACCCTAGCCCGAACCCTAACCCTAACCCTTCCCCGAAGCCTGACCCTCACCCGTCCCCTAATCCTAACCCGTACGCTGACAATAACCCACGCCCTCACACGTACGCTACCCTTAAAGCGTTGTCGTACCCTCACCTGGACCCTAAACCGTCCCCGTCCCCTAACCCTAACCCTAGCCCGAACCCTAACCCTAACCCTTCCCCGAAGCCTGACCCTCACCCGTCCCGTAATCCTAACCCGTACGCTGACACTGACCCGCGCCCTCACATGCACGCTCCCCCTAAAGCGTTGTCGTACCCTCACCTGGACCCTAAACCGTCCCCGTCCCCTAACCCTAACCCTAGCCCGAACCCTAACCCTAACCCTTCCCCGAATCCTGACCCTCACCCATCCCCTAATCCTAACCCGTACGCTGACACTGACCCGCGCCCTCACACGTACGCTCCCCCTAAAGCGTTGTCGTACCCTCACCTGGACCCTAAACCGTCCCCGTCCCCTAACCCTAACCCTAGCCCGAACCCTAACCCTAACCCTTCCCCGAAGCCTGACCCTCACCCGTCCCGTAATCCTAACCCGTACGCTGACACTGACCCGCGCCCTCACACATACGCTCCCCCTAAAGCATTGTCGTACCCTCACCTGGACCCTAAACCGTCCCCGTCCCCTAACCCTAACCCTAGCCCGAACCCTAACCCTAACCCTTCCCCGAAGCCTGACCCTCACCCGTCCCCTAATCCTAACCGGTACGCTGACACTGACCCGCGCCCTCACACGTACGCTCCCCCTAAAGCGTTGTCGTACCCTCACCTGGACCCTAAACCGTCCCCGTCCCCTAACCCTAACCCTAGCCCGAACCCTAACCCTAACCCTTCCCAGAAGCCTGACCCTCACCCGTCCCCTAATCCTAACCCGTACGCTGACACTGACCCGCGCCCTCACACGTACGCTCCCCCTAAAGCGTTGTCGTACCCTCACCTGGACCCTAAACCGTCCCCGTCCCCTAACCCTAACCCTAGCCCGAACCCTAACCCTAACCCTTCCCCGAAGCCTGACCCTCACCCGTCCCCTAATCCTAACCCGTACGCTGACACTGACCCGCGCCCTCACACGTACGCTCCCCCTAAAGCGTTGTCGTACCCTCACCTGGACCCTAAACCGTCCCCGTCCCCTAACCCTAACCCTAGCCCGAACCCTAACCCTAACCCTTCCCCGAATCCTGACCCTCACCCGTCCCCTAATCCTAACCCGTACGCTGACACTGACCCGTGCCCTCACACGTACGCTCCCCTAAAGCGTTGTCGTACCCTCACCTGGACCCTAAAACGTCGCTGTCCCCTAACCCTAACCCTAGCCCGAACCTTAACCCTAACCCTTCCCCGAAGCCTGACCCTCACCCGTCCCCTAATCCTAACCCGTACGCTGACACTGACCCGCGCCCTCACACGTACGCTCCCCCTAAAGCGTTGTCGTACCCTCACCTGGACCCTAAACCGTCCCCGTCCCCTAACCCTAACCCTAGCCCGAACCCTAACCCTAACACTTCCCCGAAGCCTGACCCTCACCCGTCCCGTAATCCTAACACGTACGCTGACACTAACCCGCGCCATCAAACCTACGCTCCCCCTAAAGCGTTGTCGTACCCTCACCTGGACCCTAAACCGTCCCCGTCCCCTAACCCTAACACTAGCCCGAACCCTAACCCTAACCCTTCCACGAAGCCTGACCCTCACCCGTCCCCTAATCCTAACCCGTACGCTGAAAATGACCCGCGCCCTCACACGTACGCTACCCCTAAAGCGTTGTCGTACCCTCACCTGGACCCTAAACCGTCCCCGTCACCTAACCCTAACCCTAGCCCGAACCCTAACCCTAACCCTTCCCCGAAGCCTGATCCTCACCCGTCCCCTAATCCTAACCCGTACGCTGACACTGACCCGCGCCCTCACATGTACGCTCCCCCTAAAGCGTTGTCGTACCCTCACCTGGACCCTAAACCGTCCCTGTCCCCTAACCCTAACCCTAGCCCGAACCCTAACCCTAACCCTTCCCCGAAGCCTGACCCTCACCCGTCCCCTAATCCTAACCCGTACGCTGACACTGACCCGCGCCCTCACACGTACGCTCCCCCTAAAGCGTTGTCGTACCCTCACCTGGACCCTAAACCGTCCCCGTCCCCTAACCCTAGCCCGAACCCTAACCCTAACCCTCCCCCGAAGCCTGACCCTCACCCGTCCCCTAATCCTAACCCGTACGCTGACACTAACCCGCGCCCTCAAACCTACGCTCCCCCTAAAGCGTTGTCGTACCCTCACCTGGACCCTAAACCGTCCCCGTCCCCTAACCCTAACCCTAGCCCGAACCCTAACCCTAACCCTTCCCCGAAGCCTGACCCTCACCCGTCCCCTAATCCTAACCCGTACGCTGACACTGACCCGCGCCCTCACACGTACGCTCCCCCTAAAGCGTTGTCGTACCCTCACCTGGACCCTAAACCGTCCCCGTCCCCTAACCCTAACCCTAGCCCGAACCCTAACCCTAACCCTTCCCCGAAGCCTGACCCTCACCCGTCCCCTAATCCTAACCCGTACGCTGACACTGACCCGCGCCCTCACACGTACCCTCCCCCTAAAGCGTTGACGTACCCTCACCTGGACCCTAAACCGTCCCCGTCCCCTAACCCTAACCCTAGCCCGAACCCTAACCCTAACCCTTCCCCGAAGCCTGACCCTCACCCGTCCCCTAATCCTAACCCGTACGCTGACACTGACCCGCGCCCTCACACGTACGCTCCCCCTAAAGCGTTGTCGTACCCTCACCTGGACCCTAAACCGTCCCCGTCCCCTAACCCTAACCCTAGCCCGAACCGTAACCCTAACCCTTCCCCGAAGCCTGACCCTCACCCGTCCCCTAATCCTAACCCGTACGCTGACACTGACCCGCGCCCTCACACGTACGCTCCCCCTAAAGCGTTGTCGTACCCTCACCTGGACCCTAAACCGTCCCCGTCCCCTAACCCTAACCCTAGCCCGAACCCTAACCCTAACCCTTCCCCGAAGCCTGACCCTCACCCGTCCCCTAATCCTAACCCGTACGCTGACACTGACCCGCGCCCTCACACGTACGCTCCCCCTAAAGCGTTGTCGTACCCTCACCTGGACCCTAAACCGTCCCCGTCCCCTAACCCTAACCCTAGCCCGAACCCTAACCCTAACCCTTCCCCGAAGCCTGACCCTCACCCGTCCCCTAATCCTAACCCGTACGCTGACACTGACCCGCGCCCTCACACGTACGCTCCCCCTAAAGCGTTGTCGTACCCTCATCTGGACCCTAAGCCGTCCCCGTCCCCTAACCCTAACCCTAGCCCGAACCCTAACCCTAACCCTTCCCCGAAGCCTGACCCTCACCCGTCCCCTAATCCTAACCCGTACGCTGACAGTAACCCGCGCCCTCTCACGTACGCTCCCCCTAAAGCGTTGTCGTACCCTCACCTGGACCCTAAACCGTCCCCGTCCCCTAACCCTAACCCTAGCCCGAACCCTAACCCTAACCCTTCCCCGAAGCCTGACCCTCACCCGTCCCCTAATCCTAACCCGTACGCTGACACTAACCCGCGCCCTCACACGTACGCTCCCCCAATACCATTGTCGTACCCTCACCTGGACCATAAACCGTCCCCGTCCCCTAACCCTAACCCTAGCCCGAACCCTAACCCTAACCCTTCCCCGAAGCCTGACCCTCACCCGTCCCCTAATCCTAACCTGTACGCTGACACTGACCCGCGCCCTCACACGTACGCTCCCCCTAAAGCGTTGTCGTACCCTCACCTGGACCGTAAACCGTCCCCGTCCCCTAACCCTAACCCTAGCCCGAACCCTAACCCTAACCCTTCCCCGAAGCCTGACCCTCACCCGTCCCCTAATCCTAACCCGTACGCTGACACTGACCCGCGCCCTCACACGTAAGCTCCCCCAAAGCGTTGTCGTACCCTCACCTGGACCCTAAACCGTCCGCGTCCCCTAACCCTAACCCTAGCCCGAACCCTAACCCTAACCCTTCCCCGAAGCCTGACCCTCACCCGTCCCCTAATCCTAACCCGTACGCTGACAATAACCCACGCCCTCACACGTACGCTACCCTTAAAGCGTTGTCGTACCCTCACCTGGACCCTAAACCGTCCCCGTCCCCTAACCCTAACCCTAGCCCGAACCCTAACCCTAACCCTTCCCCGAAGCCTGACCCTCACCCGTCCCGTAATCCTAAACCGTACGCTGACACTGACCCGCGCCCTCACATGCACGCTCCCCCTAAAGCGTTGTCGTACCCTCACCTGGACCCTAAACCGTCCCCGTCCCCTAACCCTAACCCTAGCCCGAACCCTAACCCTAACCCTTCCCCGAATCCTGACCCTCACCCATCCCCTAATCCTAACCCGTACGCTGACACTGACCCGCGCCCTCACACGTACGCTCCCCCTAAAGCGTTGTCGTACCCTCACCTGGACCCTAAACCGTCCCCGTCCCCTAACCCTAACCCTAGCCCGAACCCTAACCCTAACCCTTCCCCGAAGCCTGACCCTCACCCGTCCCGTAATCCTAACCCGTACGCTGACACTGACCCGCGCCCTCACACATACGCTCCCCCTAAAGCATTGTCGTACCCTCACCTGGACCCTAAACCGTCCCCGTCCCCTAACCCTAACCCTAGCCCGAACCCTAACCCTAACCCTTCCCCGAAGCCTGACCCTCACCCGTCCCCTAATCCTAACCGGTACGCTGACACTGACCCGCGCCCTCACACGTACGCTCCCCCTAAAGCGTTGTCGTACCCTCACCTGGACCCTAAACCGTCCCCGTCCCCTAACCCTAACCCTAGCCCGAACCCTAACCCTAACCCTTCCCAGAAGCCTGACCCTCACCCGTCCCCTAATCCTAACCCGTACGCTGACACTGACCCGCGCCCTCACACGTACGCTCCCCCTAAAGCGTTGTCGTACCCTCACCTGGACCCTAAACCGTCCCCGTCCCCTAACCCTAACCCTAGCCCGAACCCTAAACCTAACCCTTCCCCGAAGCCTGACCCTCACCCGTCCCCTAATCATAACCCGTACGCTGACACTGACCCGCGCCCTCACACGTACGCTCCCCCTAAAGCGTTGTCGTACCCTCACCTGGACCCTAAACCGTCCCCGTCCCCTAACCCTAACCCTAGCCCGAACCCTAACCCTAACCCTTCCCCGAATCCTGACCCTCACCCGTCCCCTAATCCTAACCCGTACGCTGACACTGACCCGTGCCCTCACACGTACGCTCCCCCTAAAGCGTTGTCGTACCCTCACCTGGACCCTAAACCGTCCCCGTCCCCTAACCCTAACCCTAGCCCGAACCCTAACCCTAACCCTTCCACGAAGCCTGACCCTCACCCGTCCCCTAATCCTAACCCGTACGCTGAAAATGACCCGCGCCCTCACACGTACGCTACCCCTAAAGCGTTGTCGTACCCTCACCTGGACCCTAAACCGTCCCCGTCACCTAACCCTAACCCTAGCCCGAACCCTAACCCTAACCCTTCCCCGAAGCCTGACCCTCACCCGTCCCCTAATCCTAACCCGTACGCTGACACTGACCCGCGCCCTCACATGTACGCTCCCCCGAAAGCGTTGTCGTACCCTCACCTGGACCCTAAACCGTCCCTGTCCCCTAACCCTAACCCTAGCCCGAACCCTAACCCTAACCCTTCCCCGAAGCCTGACCCTCACCCGTCCCCTAATCCTAACCCGTACGCTGACACTGACCCGCGCCCTCACACGTACGCTCCCCCTAAAGCGTTGTCGTACCCTCACCTGGACCCTAAACCGTCCCCGTCCCCTAACCCTAGCCCGAACCCTAACCCTAACCCTCCCCCGAAGCCTGACCCTCACCCGTCCCCTAATCCTAACCCGTACGCTGACACTAACCCGCGCCCTCAAACCTACGCTCCCCCTAAAGCGTTGTCGTACCCTCACCTGGACCCTAAACTGTCCCCGTCCCCTAACCCTAACCCTAGCCCGAACCCTAACCCTAACCCTTCCCCGAAGCCTGACCCTCACCCGTCCCCTAATCCTAACCCGTACGCTGACACTAACCTACGCCCTCACACGTACGCTCCCCCTAAAGCGTTGTCGTACCCTAACCTGGACCCTAAACCGTCCCCGTCCCCTAACCCTAACCCTAGCCCGAACCCTAACCCTAACCCTTCCCCGAAGACTGACCCTCACCCGTCCCCTAATGCTAACCCGTACGCTGACACTGACCCGCGCCCTCAAACCTACGCTCCCCCTAAAGCGTTGTCGTACCCTCACCTGGACCCTAAACCGTCCCTGTCCCCTAACCCTAACCCTAGCCCGAACCCTAACCCTAACCCTTCCCCGAAGCCTGACCCTCACCCGTCCCCTAATCCTAACCCGTACGCTGACACTGACCCGCGCCCTCACACGTACGCTCCCCCTAAAGCGTTGTCGTACCCTCACCTGGACCCTAAACCGTCCCCGTCCCCTAACCCTAACCCTAGCCCGAACCCTAACCCTAACCCTTCCCCGAAGCCTGACCCTCACCCGTCCCCTAATCCTAACCCGTACGCTGACACTAACCCGCGCCCTCTCACGTACGCTCCCCCTAAAGCGTTGTCGTACCCTCACCTGGACCCTAAACCGTCCCCGTCCCCTAACCCTAACCCTAGCCCGAACCCTAACCCTAACCCTTCCCCGAAGCCTGACCCTCACCCGTCCCCTAATCCTAACCCGTACGCTGACACTGACCCGCGCCCTCACACGTACGCTCCCCCTAAAGCGTTGTCGTACCCTCACCTGGACCCTAAACCGTCCCCGTCCCCTTACCCTAACCCTAGCCCGAACCCTAACCCTAACCCTTCCCCGAAGCCTGACCCTCACCCGTCCCCTAATCCTAACCCGTACGCTGACACTGACCCGCGCCCTCACACGTACCCTCCCCCTAAAGCGTTGACGTACCCTCACCTGGACCCTAAACCGTCCCCGTCCCCTAACCCTAACCCTAGCCCGAACCCTAACCCTAACCCTTCCCCGAAGCCTGACCCTCACCCGTCCCCTAATCCTAACCCGTACGCTGACACTGACCCGCGCCCTCACACGTACGCTCCCCCTAAAGCGTTGTCGTACCCTCACCTGGACCCTAAACCGTCCCCGTCCCCTAACCCTAACCCTAGCCCGAACCGTAACCCTAACCCTTCCCCGAAGCCTGACCCTCACCCGTCCCCTAATCCTAACCCGTACGCTGACACTGACCCGCGCCCTCACACGTACGCTCCCCCTAAAGCGTTGTCGTACCCTCACCTGGACCCTAAACCGTCCCCGTCCCCTAACCCTAACCCTAGCCCGAACCCTAACCCTAACCCTTCCCCGAAGCCTGACCCTCACCCGTCCCCTAATCCTAACCCGTACGCTGACACTGACCCGCGCCCTCACACGTACGCTCCCCCTAAAGCGTTGTCGTACCCTCACCTGGACCCTAAACCGTCCCCGTCCCCTAACCCTAACCCTAGCCCGAACCCTAACCCTAACCCTTCCCCGAAGCCTGACCCTCACCCGTCCCCTAATCCTAACCCGTACGCTGACACTGACCCGCGCCCTCACACGTACGCTCCCCCTAAAGCGTTGTCGTACCCTCATCTGGACCCTAAACCGTCCCCGTCCCCTAACCCTAACCCTAGCCCGAACCCTAACCCTAACCCTTCCCCGAAGCCTGACCCTCACCCGTCCCCTAATCCTAACCCGTACGCTGACAGTAACCCGCGCCCTCTCACGTACGCTCCCCCTAAAGCGTTGTCGTACCCTCACCTGGACCCTAAACCGTCCCCGTCCCCTAACCCTAACCCTAGCCCGAACCCTAACCCTAACCCTTCCCCGAAGCCTGACCCTCACCCGTCCCCTAATCCTAACCCGTACGCTGACACTAACCCGCGCCCTCACACGTACGCTCCCCCAATAGCATTGTCGTACCCTCACCTGGACCGTAAACCGTCCCCGTCCCCTAACCCTAACCCTAGCCCGAACCCTAACCCTAACCCTTCCCCGAAGCCTGACCCTCACCCGTCCCCTAATCCTAACCCGTACGCTGACACTAACCCGCGCCCTCACACGTACGCTCCCCCTAAAGCGTTGTCGTACCCTCACCTGGACCCTAAACCGTCCCCGTTCCCTAACCCTAACCCTAGCCCGAACCCTAACCCTAACCCTTCCCCGAAGCCTGACCCTCACCCGTCCCCTAATCCTAACCCGTACGCTGACACTAACCCGCGCCCTCAAACCTACGCTCCCCCTAAGGCATTGTCGTACCCTCACCTGGACCCTAAACCGTCCCCGTCCCCTAACCCTAACCCTAGCCCGAACCCTAACCCAAACCCTTCCCCGAAGAATGACCCTCACCCGTCCCCTAATCCTAACCCGTACGCTGACATTAACCCTCGCCCTCACACGTACGCTCCCCCTAAAGCGTTGTCGTACCCTCACCTGGACCCTAAACCGTCCCCGTCCCCTAACCCTAACCCTAGCCCGAACCCTAACCCTAACCCTTCCCCGAAGCCTGACCCTCACCCGTCCCCTAATCCTAACGCGTACACTGACACTAACCCGTGCCCTCACACGTACGCTCCCCCTAAAGCGTTGTCGTACCCTCACCTGGACCCTAAACCGTCCCCGTCCCCTAACCCTAACCCTAGCCCGAACCCTAACCCTAACCCTTCCCTGAAGCCTGACCCTCACCCGTCCCCTAATCCTAACCCGTACGCTGACACTGACCCGCGCCCTCACACGTACGCTCCCCCTAAAGCGTTGTCGTTCCCTCACCTGGACCCTAAACCGTCCTCGTCCCCTAACCCTAACCCTTGCCCGAACCCTAACCATAACCCTTCCCCGAAGCCTGAACCTCACCCGTCCCCTAATCCTAACCCGTAAGCTGACACTGACCCGCGCCCTCACACGTACGCTCCCCCTAAAGCGTTGTCGTACTCTCACCTGGACCCTAAACCGTCCCCGTCCCCTAACCCTAACCGTAGCCCGAACCCTAAACCTAACACTTCCCCGAAGCCTGACCCTCACCCGTCCCCTAATCCTAACCCGTACGCTGACACTAACCCGCGCCCTCACACGTACGCTCCCCCTAAAGCATTGTCGTACCCTCACCTGGACCGTAAACCGTCCCCGTCCCCTAACCCTAACCCTAGCCCGAACCCTAACCCTAACCCTTCCCCGAAGCCTGACCCTCACCCGTCCCCTAATCCTAACCCGTACGCTGACACTAACCCGCGCCCTCACACGTACGCTCCCCCTAAAGCGTTGTCGTACCCTCACCTGGACCCTAAACCGTCCCCGTCCCCTAACCCTAACCCTAGCCCGAACCCTAACCCTAACCCTTCCCCGAAGCCTGACCCTCACCCGTCCCCTAATCCTAACCCGTACGCTGACACTGACCCGCGCCCTCACACGTGCGCTCCCCCTAAAGCGTTGTCGTAACCTCACCTGGACCCTAAACCGTCCCCGTCCCCTAACACTAACCCTAGCCCGAACCCTAACCCTAACCCTTCCCCAAAGCCTGACCCTCACCCGTCCCCTAATCCTAACCCGTACGCTGACACTGACCCGCGCCCTCACACGTACGCTCCCCCTAAAGCGTTGTCGTACCCTCACCTGGACCCTAAACCGTCCCCGTCCCCTAACCCTAACCCTAGCCCGAACCCTAACCCTAACCCTTCCCCGAAGCCTGACCCTCACCCGTCCCGTAATCCTAACCCGTACGCTGACACTGACCCACGCCCTCACACGTACGCTCCCCCTAAAGCGTTGTCGTACCCTCACCTGGACCCTAAACCGTCCCCGTCCCCTAACCCTAACCCTAGCCCGAACCCTAACCCTAACCCTTCCCCGAAGCCTGACCCTCACCCGTCCCCTAATCCTAACCGGTACGCTGACACTGACCCGCGCCCTCACACGTACGCTACCCCTAAAGCGTTGTCGTACCCTCACCTGGACCCTAAACCGTCCCCGTCCCCTAACCCTAACCCTAGCCCGAACCCTAACCCTAACCCTTCCCCGAAGCCTGACACTCACCCGTCCCCTAATCCTAACCCGTACGCTGACACTGACCCGCGCCCTCACACGTACGCTCCCCCTAAAGCGTTGTCGTACCCTCACCTGGACCCTAAACCGTCCCCGTCCCCTAACCCTAACCCTAGCCCGAACCCTAAGCCTAACCCTTCCCCGAAGCCTGACCCTCCCCCGTCCCCTAATCCTAACCCGTACGCTGACACCGACCCGCGCCCTCACACGTACGCTCCCCCTAAAGCGTTGTCGTACCCTCACCTGGACCCTAAACCGTCCCCGTCCCCTAACCCTAACCCTAGCCCGAACCCTAACCCTAACCCTTCCCCGAAGCCTGACCCTCACCCGTCCCGTAATCCTAACCCGTACGCTGACACTGACCCGCGCCCTCACACGTACGCTCCCCCTAAAGCGTTGTCGTACCCTCACCTGGACCCTAAACCGTCCCCGTCCCCTAACCCTAACCCTAGCCCGAACCCTAACCCTAACACTTCCCCGAAGCCTGACCCTCACCCGTCCCCTAATCCTAACCCGTACGCTGACACTGACCCGCGCCCTCACACGTATGCTCCCCCTAAAGCATTGTCGTACCCTCACCTGGACCCTAAACCGTCCCCGTCCCCTAACCCTAACCCTAGCCCGAACCCTAACCCTAACCCTTCCCCGAAGCCTGACCCTCACCCGTCCCCTAATCCTAACCCGTACGCTGACACTGACCCGCGCCCTCACACGTACGCTCCCCCTAAAGCGTTGTCGTACCCTCACCTGGACCCTAAACCGTCCCCGTCCCCTAACCCTAACCCTAGCCCGAACCCTAAACCTAACCCTTCCCTGAAGCCTGACCCTCACCAGTCCCCTAATCCTAACCCGTACGCTGACACTAACACGCGCCATCAAACCTACGCTCCCCCTAAAGCGTTGTCGTACCCTCACCTGGACCCTAAACCGTCCCCGTCGCCTAACCCTAACCCTAGCCCGAACCCTAACCCTAACCCTTCCCCGAAGCCTGACCCTCACCCGTCCCCTAATCCTAACCCGTACGCTGACACTGACCCGCGCCCTCACACGTACGCTCCCCCTAAAGCGTTGTCGTACCCTCACCTGGACCCTAAACCGTCCCCGTCCCCTAACCCTAACCCTAGCCCGAACCCTAACCCTAACCCTTCCCCGAAGCCTGACCCTCACCCATCCCCTAATCCTAACCCGTACGCTGACACTGACCCGCGCCCTCACACGTACGCTCCCCCTAAAGCGTTGTCGTACCCTCACCTGGACCCTAAACCGTCCCCGTCCCCTAACCCTAACCCTAGACCGAACCCTAACCCTAACCCTTCCCCGAAGCCTGACCCTCACCCGTCCCCTAATCCTAACCCGTACGCTGACAATGACCCGCGCCCTCACACGTACGCTACCCCTAAAGCGTTGTCGTACCCTCACCTGGACCCTAAACCGTCCCCGTCCCCTAACCCTTACCCTAGCCCGAACCCTAACCCTAACCCTTCCCCGAAGCCTGACACTCACCCGTCCCCTAATCCTAACCCGTACGCTGACACCGACCCGCGCCCTCACATGTACGCTCCCCCTAAAGCGTTGTCGTACCCTCACCTGGACCCTAAACCGTCCCTGTCCCCTAACCCTAACCCTAGCCCGAACCCTAACCCTAACCCTTCCCCGAAGCCTGACCCTCACCCGTCCCCTAATCCTAACCCGTACGCTGACACTGACCCGCGCCCTCACACGTACGCTCCCCCTAAAGCGTTGTCGTACCCTCACCTGGACCCTAAACCGTCCCCGTCCCCTAACCCTAACCCTAGCCCGAACCCTAACCCTAACCCTTCCCCGAAGCCTGACCCTCACCCGTCCCCTAATCCTAACCCGTACGCTGACACTAACCTACGCCCTCACACGTACGCTCCCCCTAAAGCGTTGTCGTACCCTCACCTGGACCCTAAACCGTCCCCGTCCCCTAACCCTAACCCTAGCCCGAACCCTAACCCTAACCCTTCCCCGAAGACTGACCCTCACCCGTCCCCTAATGCTAACCCGTACGCTGACACAAACCCGCGCCCTCAAACCTACGCTCCCCCTAAAGCGTTGTCGTACCCTCACCTGGACCCTAAACCGTCCCTGTCCCCTAACCCTAACCCTAGCCCGAACCCTAACCCTAACCCTTCCCCGAAGCCTGACCCTCACCCGTCCCCTAATCCTAACCCGTACGCTGACACTGACCCGCGCCCTCACACGTACGCTCCCCCTAAAGCGTTGTCGTACCCTCACCTGGACCCTAAACCGTCCCCGTCCCCTAACCCTAACCCTAGCCCGAACCCTAACCCTAACCCTTCCCCGAAGCCTGACCCTCACCCGTCCCCTAATCCTAACCCGTACGCTGACACTAACCCGCGCCCTCTCACGTACGCTCCCCCTAAAGCGTTGTCGTACCCTCACCTGGACCCTAAACCGTCCCCGTCCCCTAACCCTAACCCTAGCCCGAACCCTAACCCTAACCCTTCCCCGAAGCCTGACCCTCACCCGTCCCCTAATCCTAACCCGTACGCTGACACTGACCCGCGCCCTCACACGTACGCTCCCCCTAAAGTGTTGTCGTACCCTCACCTGGACCCTAAACCGTCCCCGTCCCCTAACCCTAACCCTAGCCCGAACCCTAACCCTAACCCTTCCCCGAAGCCTGACCCTCACCCGTCCCCTAATCCTAACCCGTACGCTGACACTGACCCGCGCCCTCACACGTACCCTCCCCCTAAAGCGTTGACGTACCCTCACCTGGACCCTAAACCGTCCCCGTCCCCTAACCCTAACCCTAGCCCGAACCCTAACCCTAACCCTTCCCCGAAGCCTGACCCTCACCCGTCCCCTAATCCTAACCCGTACGCTGACACTGACCCGCGCCCTCACACGTACGCTCCCCCTAAAGCGTTGTCGTACCCTCACCTGGACCCTAAACCGTCCCCGTCCCCTAACCCTAACCCTAGCCCGAACCCTAACCCTAACCCTTCCCCGAAGCCTGACCCTCACCCGTCCCCTAATCCTAACCCGTACGCTGACACTGACCCGCGCCCTCACACGTACGCTCCCCCTAAAGCGTTGTCGTACCCTCACCTGGACCCTAAACCGTCCCCGTCCTCTAACCCTAACCCTAGCCCGAACCCTAACCCTAACCCTTCCCCGAAGCCTGACCCTCACCCGTCCCCTAATCCTAACCCGTACGCTGACACTGACCCGCGCCCTCACACGTACGCTCCCCCTAAAGCGTTGTCGTACCCTCACCTGGACCCTAAACCGTCCCCGTCCCCTAACCCTAACCCTAGACCGAACCCTAACCCTAACCCTTCCCCGAAGCCTGACCCTCACCCGTCCCCTAATCCTAACCCGTACGCTGACACTGACCCACGCCCTCACACGTACGCTCCCCCTAAAGCGTTGTCGTACCCTCACCTGGACCCTAAACCGTCCCCGTCCCCTAACCCTAACCCTAGCCCGAACCCTAACACTAACCCTTCCCCGAAGCCTGACCCTCACCCGTCCCCTAATCCTAACCCGTACGCTGACAGTAACCCGCGCCCTCTCACGTACGCTCCCCCTAAAGCGTTGTCGTACCCTCACCTGGACCCTAAACCGTCCCCGTCCCCTAACCCTAACCCTAGCCCGAACCCTAACCCTAACCCTTCCCCGAAGCCTGACCCTCACCCGTCCTCTAATCCTAACCCGTACGCTGACACTAACCCGCGCCCTCACACGTACGCTCCCCCAATAGCATTGTCGTACCCTCACCTGGACCGTAAACCGTCCCCGTCCCCTAACCCTAACCCTAGCCCGAACCCTAACCCTAACCCTTCCCCGAAGCCTGACACTCACCCGTCCCCTAATCCTAACCCGTACGCTGACACTAACCCGCGCCCTCACACGTACGCTCCCCCTAAAGCGTTGTCGTACCCTCACCTGGACCCTAAACCGTCCCCGTCCCCTAACCCTAACCCTAGCCCGAACCCTAACCCTAACCCTTCCCCGAAGCCTGAACCTCACCCGTCCCCTAATCCTAACCCGTACGCTGACACTAACCCGCGCCCTCAAACCTACGCTCCCCCTAAGGCATTGTCGTACCCTCACCTGGACCCTAAACCGTCCCCGTCCCCTAACCCTAACCCTAGCCCGAACCCTAACCCTAACCCTTCCCCGAAGCCTGACCCTCACCCGTCCCCTAATCCTAACCCGTACGCTGACATTAACCCTCGCCCTCACACGTACGCTCCCCCTAAAGCGTTGTCGTACCCTCACCTGGACCCTAAACCGTCCCCGTCCCCTAACCCTAACCCTAGCCCGAACCCTAACCCTAACCCTTCCCCGAAGCCTGACCCTCACCCGTCCCCTAATCCTAACCCGTACACTGACACTAACCCGTGCCCTCACACGTACGCTCCCCCTAAAGCGTTTTCGTACCCTCACCTGGACCCTAAACCGTCCTCGTCCCCTAACCCTAACCCTTGCCCGAACCCTAACCATAACCCTTCCCCGAAGCCTGAACCTCACCCGTCCCCTAATCCTAACCCGTAAGCTGACACTGACCCGCGCCCTCACACGTACGCTCCCCCTAAAGCGTTGTCGTACCCTCACCTGGACCCTAAACCGTCCCCGTCCCCTAACCCTAACCCTAGCCCGAACCCTAACCCTAACCCTTCCCCGAAGCCTGACACTCACCCGTCCCCTAATCCTAACCCGTACGCTGACACTGACCCGCGCCCTCACACGTACGCTCCCCCTAAAGCGTTGTGGTATCCTCACCTGGACCCTAAACCGTCCCCGTCCCCTAACCCTAACCCTAGCCCGAACCCTAACCCTAAACCTTCCCCGAAGCCTGACCCTCCCCCGTCCTCTAATCCTAACCCGTACGCTGACACTGACCCGCGCCCTCACACGTACGCTCCCCCTAAAGCGTTGTCGTACCCTCACCTGGACCCTAAACCGTCCCCGTCCCCTAACCCTAACCCTAGCCCGAACCCTAACCCTAACCCTTCCCCGAAGCCTGACCCTCACCCGTCCCGTAATCCTAACCCGTACGCTGACACTGACCCGCGCCCTCACACGTACGCTCCCCCTAAAGCGTTGTCGTACCCTCACCTGGACCCTAAACCGTCCCAGTCCCCTAACCCTAACCCTAGCCCGAACCCTAACCCTAACCCTTCCCCGAAGCCTGACCCTCACCCGTCCCCTAATCCTAACCCGTACGCTGACACTAACCCGCGCCATCAAACCTACGCTCCCCCTAAAGCGTTGTCGTACCCTCACCTGGACCCTAAACCGTCCCCGTCCCCTAACCCTAACCCTAGCCCGAACCCTAACCCTAACCCTTCCCCGAAGCCTGACCCTCACCCGTCCCCTATTCCTAACCCGTACGCTGACACTGACCCTCGCCCTCACACGTACGCTCCCCCTAAAGCGTTGTCGTACCCTCACCTGGACCCTAAACCGTCCCCGTCCCCTAACCCTAACCCTAGACCGAACCCTAACCCTAACCCTTCCCCGAAGCCTGACCCTCACCCGTCCCCTAATCCTAACCCGTACGCTGACAATGACCCGCGCCCTCACACGTACGCTACCCCTAAAGCGTTGTCGTACCCTCACCTGGACCCTAAACCGTCCCCGTCCCCTAACCCTTACCCTAGCCCGAACCCTAACCCTAACCCTTCCCCGAAGCCTGACCCTCACCCGTCCCCTAATCCTGACCCGTACGCTGAGAGTAACCCGCGCCCTCACACGTACGCTCCTCCTAAAGCGTTGTCGTACCCTCACCTGGACCCTAAACCGTCCCTGTCCCCTAACACTAACCCTAGCCCGAACCCTAACCCTAACCCTTCCCCGAAGCCTGACCCTCACCCGTCCCCTAATCCTAACCCGTACGCTGACACTGACCCGCGCCCTCACACGTACGCTCCCCCTAAAGCGTTGTCGTACCCTCACCTGGACCCTAAACCGTCCCCGTCCCCTAACCCTAACCCTAGACCGAACCCTAACCCTAACCCTCCCCCGAAGCCTGATCCTCACCCGTCCCCTAATCCTAACCCATACGCTGAAACTAACCCGCGCCCTCAAACCTACGCTCCCCCTAAAGCGTTGTCGTACCCTCACCTGGACCCTAAACCGTCCCCGTCCCCTAACCCTAACCCTAGCCCGAACCCTAACCCTAACCCTTCCCCGAAGCCTGACCCTCACCCGTCCCCTAATCCTAACCCGTACGCTGACACTAACCTACGCCCTCACACGTACGCTCCACCTAAAGCATTGTCGTACCCTCACCTGGACCCTAAACGGTCCCCGTCCCCTAACCCTAACCCTAGCCCGAACCCTAACCCTAACCCTTCCCCGAAGACTGACCCTCACCCGTCCCCTAATGCTAACCCGTACGCTGACACTAACCCGCGCCCTCAAACCTACGCTCCCCCTAAAGCGTTGTCGTACCCTCACCTGGACCCTAAACCGTCCCTGTCCCCTAACCCTAACCCTAGCCCGAACCCTAACCCTAACCCTTCCCCGAAGCCTGACACTCACCCGTCCCCTAATCCTATCCCGTACGCTGACACTAACCCGCACCCTCACACGTACGCTCCCCCTAAAGCGTTGTCGTACCCTCACCTGGACCCTAAACCGTCCCCGTCCCCTAACCGTAACCCTAGCCCGAACCATAACCCTAACCCTTCCCCGAAGCCTGACCCTCACCAGTCCCCTAATCCTAACCCGTACGCTGACACTAACCCGCGCCCTCACACGTACGCTCCCCCTAAAGCGTTGTCGTACCCTCACCTGGACCCTAAACCGTCCCCGTCCCCTAACCCTAACCCTAGCCCGAACCCTAACCCTAACCCTTCCCCGAAGCCTGACCCACACCCGTCCCCTAATCCTAACCCGTACGCTGACACTGACCCGCGCCCTCACACGTACGCTCCCCCTAAAGCGTTGTCGTACCCTCACCTGGACCCTAAACCGTCCCCGTCCCCTAACCCTAACCCTAGCCCGAACCCTAACCCTAACCCTTCCCCGAAGCCTGACCCTCACCCGTCCCCTAATCCTAACCCGTACGCTGACACTAACCCGCGCCATCAAACCTACGCTCCCCCTAAAGCGTTGTCGTACCCTCACCTGGACCCTAAACCGTCCCCGTCCCCTAACCCTAACCCTAGCCCGAACCCTAACCCTAACCCTTCCCCGAAGCCTGACCCTCACCCGTCCCCTAATCCTAACCCGTACGCTGAGAGTAACCCGCGCCCTCACACGTACGCTCCTCCTAAAGCGTTGTCGTACCCTCACCTGGACCCTAAACCGTCCCTGTCCCCTAACACTAACCCTAGCCCGAACCCTAACCCTAACCCTTCCCCGAAGCCTGACCCTCACCCGTCCCCTAATCCTAACCCGTACGCTGACACTGACCCGCGCCCTCACACGTACGCTCCCCCTAAAGCGTTGTCGTACCCTCACCTGGACCCTAAACCGTCCCCGTCCCCTAACCCTAACCCTAGACCGAACCCTAACCCTAACCTTCCCCCGAAGCCTGATCCTCACCCGTCCCCTAATCCTAACCCGTACGCTGACACTAACCCGCGCCCTCAAACCTACGCTCCCCCTAAAGCGTTGTCGTACCCTCACCTGGACCCTAAACCGTCCCCGTCCCCTAACCCTAACCCTAGCCCGAACCCTAACCCTAACCCTTCCCCGAAGCCTGACCCTCACCCGTCCCCTAATCCTAACCCGTACGCTGACACTAACCTACGCCCTCACACGTACGCTCCCCATAAAGCGTTGTCGTACCCTCACCTGGACCCTAAACGGTCCCCGTCCCCTAACCCTAACCCTAGCCCGAACCCTAACCCTAACCCTTCCCCGAAGACTGATCCTCACCCGTCCCCTAATGCTAACCCGTACGCTGACACTATCCCGCGCCCTCAAACCTACGCTCCCCCTAAAGCGTTGTCGTACCCTCACCTGGACCCTAAACCGTCCCTGTCCCCTAACCCTAACCCTAGCCCGAACCCTAACCCTAACCCTTCCCCGAAGCCTGACACTCACCCGTCCCCTAATCCTATCCCGTACGCTGACACTAACCCGCACCCTCACACGTACGCTCCCCCTAAAGCGTTGTCGTACCCTCACCTGGACCCTAAACCGTCCCCGTCCCCTAACCGTAACCCTAGCCCGAAACATAACCCTAACCCTTCCCCGAAGCCTGACCCTCACCAGTCCCCTAATCCTAACCCGTACGCTGACACTAACCCGCGCCCTCACACGTACGCTCCCCCTAAAGCGTTGTCGTACCCTCACCTGGACCCTAAACCGTCCCCGTCCCCTAACCCTAACCCTAGCCCGAACCCTAACCCTAACCCTTCCCCGAAGCCTGACCCTCACCCGTCCCCTAATCCTACCCCGTACGCTGACACTGACCCGCGCCCTCACACGTACGCTCCCCCTAAAGCGTTGTCGTACCCTCACCTGGACCCTAAACCGTCCCCGTCCCCTAACCCTAACCCTAGCCCGAACCCTAACCCTAACCCTTCCCCGAAGCCTGACCCTCACCCGTCCCCTAATCCTAAACCGTACGCTGACACTGACCCGCGCCCTCACACGTACGCTCCCCCTAAAGCGTTGTCGTACCCTCACCTGGACCCTAAACCGTCCCCGTCCCCTAACCCTAACCCTAGCCCGAACCCTAACCCTAACCCTTCCCCGAAGCCTGACCCTCACCCGTCCCCTAATCCTAACCCGTACGCTGACACTGACCCGCGCCCTCACACGTACGCTCCCCCTAAAGCGTTGTCGTACCCTCACCTGGACCCTAAACCGTCCCCGTCCCCTAACCCTAACCCTAGCCCGAACCCTAACCCTAACCCTTCCCCGAAGCCTGACCCTCACCCGTCCCCTAATCCTAACCCGTACGCTGACAATGACCCGCGCCCTCACACGTACGCTACCCCTAAAGCGTTGTCGTACCGTCACCTGGAGCCTAAACCGTCCCCGTCCCCTAACCCTAACCCTAGCCCGAACCCTAACCCTAACCCTTCCCCGAAGCCTGACCCTCACCCGTCCCCTAATCCTAACCCGTACACTGACACTAACCCGTGCCCTCACACGTACGCTCCCCCTAAAGCGTTGTCGTACCCTCACCTGGACCCTAAACCGTCCTCGTCCCCTAACCCTAACCCTTGCCCGAACCCTAACCATAACCCTTCCCCGAAGCCTGACCCTCACCCGTCCCCTAATCCTAACCCGTAAGCTGACACTGACCCGCGCCCTCACACGTACGCTCCCCCTAAAGCGTTGTCGTACCCTCAACTGGACCCTAAACCGTCCCCGTCCCCTAACCCTAACCCTAGCCCGAACCCTAACCCTAACCCTTCCCCGAAGCCTGACACTCACCCGTCCCCTAATCCTAACACGTACGCTGACACTGACCCGCGCCCTCACACGTACGCTCCCCCTAAAGCGTTGTGGTATCCTCACCTGGACCCTAAACCGTGCCCGTCCCCTAACCCTAACCCTAGCCCGAACCCTAACCCTAACCCTTCCCCGAAGCCTGACCCTCCCCCGTCCCCTAATCCTAACCCGTACGCTGACACTGACCCACGCCCTCACACGTACGCTCCCCCTAAAGCGTTGTCGTACCCTCACCTGGACCCTAAACCGTCCCCGTCCCCTAACCCTAACCCTAGCCCGAACCCTAACCCTAACCCTTCCCCGAAGCCTGACCCTCACCCGTCCCGTAATCCTAACCCGTACGCTGACACTGACCCGCGCCCTCACACGTACGCTCCCCCTAAAGCGTTGTCGTACCCTCACCTGGACCCTAAACCGTCCCCGTCCCCTAACCCTAACCCTAGCCCGAACCCTAACCCTAACCCTTCCCCGAAGCCTGACCCTCACCCGTCCCCTAATCCTAACCCGTACGCTGACACTAACCCGCGCCATCAAACCTACGCTCCCCCTAAAGCGTTGTCGTACCCTCACCTGGACCCTAAACCGTCCCCGTCCCCTAACCCTAACCCTAGCCCGAACCCTAACCCTAACCCTTCCCCGAAGCCTGACCCTCACCCGTCCCCTAATCCTAACCCGTACGCTGACACTGACCCTCGCCCTCACACGTACGCTCCCCCTAAAGCGTTGTCGTACCCTCACCTGGACCCTAAACCGTCCCCGTCCCCTAACCCTAACCCTAGACCGAACCCTAACCCTAACCCTTCCCCGAAGCCTGACCCTCACCCGTCCCCTAATCCTAACCCGTACGCTGACAATGACCCGCGCCCTCACACGTACGCTACCCCTAAAGCGTTGTCGTACCCTCACCTGGACCCTAAACCGTCCCCGTCCCCTAACCCTTACCCTAGCCCGAACCCTAACCCTAACCCTTCCCCGAAGCCTGACCCTCACCCGTCCCCTAATCCTAACCCGTACGCTGAGAGTAACCCGCGCCCTCACACGTACGCTCCTCCTAAAGCGTTGTCGTACCCTCACCTGGACCCTAAACCGTCCCTGTCCCCTAACACTAACCCTAGCCCGAACCCTAACCCTAACCCTTCCCCGAAGCCTGACCCTCACCCGTCCCCTAATCCTAACCCGTACGCTGACACTGACCCGCGCCCTCACACGTACGCTCCCCCTAAAGCGTTGTCGTACACTCACCTGGACCCTAAACCGTCCCCGTCCCCTAACCCTAACCCTAGACCGAACCCTTACCCTAACCCTCCCCCGAAGCCTGATCCTCACCCGTCCCCTAATCCTAACCCGTACGCTGACACTAACCCGCGCCCTCAAACCTACGCTCCCCCTTAAGCGTTGTCGTACCCTCACCTGGACCCTAAACCGTCCCCGTCCCCTAACCCTAACCCTAGCCCGAACCCTAACCCTAACCCTTCCCCGAAGCCTGACCCTCACCCGTCCCCTAATCCTAACCCGTACGCTGACACTAACCTACGCCCTCACACGTACGCTCCCCCTAAAGCGTTGTCGTACCCTCACCTGGACCCTAAACGGTCCCCGTCCCCTAACCCTAACCCTAGCCCGAACCCTAACCCTAACCCTTCCCCGAAGACTGACCCTCACCCGTCCCCTAATGCTAACCCGTACGCTGACACTAACCCGCGCCCTCAAACCTACGCTCCCCCTAAAGCGTTGTCGTACCCTCACCTGGACCCTAAACCGTCCCTGTCCCCTAACCCTAACCCTAGCCCGAACCCTAACCCTAAACCTTCCCCGAAGCCTGACCCTCACCCGTCCCCTAATCCTATCCCGTACGCTGACACTAACCCGCACCCTCACACGTACGCTCCCCCTAAAGCGTTGTCGTACCCTCACCTGGACCCTAAACCGTCCCCGTCCCCTAACCGTAACCCTAGCCCGAACCCTAACCCTAACCCTTCCCCGAAGCCTGACCCTCACCAGTCCCCTAATCCTAACCCGTACGCTGACACTAACCCGCGCCCTCACACGTACGCTCCCCCTAAAGCGTTGTCGTACCCTCACCTGGACCCTAAACCGTCCCCGTCCCCTAACCCTAACCCTAGCCCGAACCCTAACCCTAACCCTTCCCCGAAGCCTGACCCTCACCCGTCCCCTAATCCTAACCCGTACGCTGACACTGACCCGCGCCCTCACACGTACGCTCCCCCTAAAGCGTTGTCGTACCCTCACCTGCACCCTAAACCGTCCCCGTCCCCTAACCCTAACCCTAGCCCGAACCCTAACCCTAACCCTTCCCCGAAGCCTGACCCTCACCCGTCCCCTAATCCTAACCCATACGCTGACACTGACCCGCGCCCTCACACGTACGCTCCCCCTAAAGCGTTGTCGTACCCTCACCTGGACCCTAAACCGTCCCCGTCCCCTAACCCTAACCCTAGCCCGAACCCTAACCCTAACCCTTCCCCGAAGCCTGACCCTCACCCGTCCCCTAATCCTAACCCGTACGCTGACACTGACCCGCGCCCTCACACGTACGCTCCCCCTAAAGCGTTGTCGTACCCTCACCTGGACCCTAAACCGTCCCCGTCCCCTAACCCTAACCCTAGCCCGAACCCTAACCCTAACCCTTCCCCGAAGCCTGACCCTCACCCATCCCATAATCCTAACCCGTACGCTGACAATGACCCGCGCCCTCACACGTACGCTACCCCTAAAGCGTTGTCGTACCGTCACCTGGACCCTAAACCGTCCCCGTCCCCTAACCCTAACCCTAGCCCGAACCCTAACCCTAACCCTTCCCCGAAGCCTGACCCTCACCCGTCCCCTAATCCTAACCCGTACGCTGACAGTAACCCGCGCCCTCACACGTACGCTCCCCCTAAAGCGTTGTCGTACCCTCACCTGGACCCTAAACCGTCCCTGTCCCCTAACCCTAACCCTAGCCCGAACCCTAACCCTAACACTTCCCCGAAGCCTGACCCTCACCCGTCCCCTAATCCTAACACGTACGCTGACACTGACCCGCGCCCTCACACGTACGCTCCCCCTAAAGCGTTGTCGTACCCTCACCTGGACCCTAAACCGTCCCCGTCCCCTAACCCTAACCCTAGACCGAACCCTAACCCTAACCCTCCCCCGAAGCCTGACCCTCACCCGTCCCCTAATCCTAACCCGTACGCTGACACTAACCCGCGCCCTCAAACCTACGCTCCCCCTAAAGCGTTGTCGTACCCTCACCTGGACCCTAAACCGTCCCCGTCCCCTAACCCTAACCCTAGCCCGAACCCTAACCGTAACCCTTCCCCGAAGCCTGACCCTCACCCGTCCCCTAATCCTAACCCGTACGCTGACACTAACCTACGCCCTCACACGTACGCTACCCCTAAAGCGTTGTCGTACCCTCACCTGGACCCTAAACGGTCCCCGTCCCCTAACCCTAACCCTAGCCCGAACCCTAACCCTAACCCTTCCCCGAAGACTGACCCTCACCCGTCCCCTAATGCTAACCCGTACGCTGACACTAACCCGCGCCCTCAAACCTACGCTCCCCCTAAAGCGTTGTCATACCCTCACCTGGACCCTAAACCGTCCCTGTCCCCTAACCCTAACCCTAGCCCGAACCCTAACCCTAACCCTTCCCCGAAGCCTGACCCTCACCCGTCCCCTAATCCTATCCCGTACGCTGACACTAACCCGCACCCTCACACGTACGCTCCCCCTAAAGCATTGTCGTACCCTCACCTGGACCCTAAACCGTCCCCGTCCCCTAAACGTAACCCTAGCCCGAACCCTAACCCTAACCCTTCCCCGAAGCCTGACCCTCACCCGTCCCCTAATCCTAACCCGTACGCTGACACTAACCCGCGCCCTCACACGTACGCTCCCCCAATAGCATTGTCGTACCCTCACCTGGACCGTAAACCGTCCCCGTCCCCTAACCCTAACCCTAGCCCGAACCCTAACCCTAACCCTTCCCCGAAGCCTGACCCTCACCCGTCCCCTAATCCTAACCCGTACGCTGACACTAACCCGCGCCCTCACACGTACGCTCCCCCTAAAGCGTTGTCGTACCCTCACCTGGACCCTAAACCGTCCCCGTCCCCTAACCCTAACCCTAGCCCGAACCCTAACCCTAACCCTTCCCCGAAGCCTGACCCTCACCCGTCCCCTAATCCTAACCCGTACGCTGACACTAACCCGCGCCCTCAAACCTACGCTCCCCCTAAGGCATTGTCGTACCCTCACCTGGACCCTAAACCGTCTTCGTCCCCTAACCCTAACCCTTGCCCGAACCCTAACCATAACCCTTCCCCGAAGCCTGACCCTCACCCGTCCCCTAATCCTAACCCGTACGCTGACACTGACCCGCGCCCTCACACGTACGCTCCCCCTAAAGCGTTGTCGTACCCTCACCTGGACCCTAAACCGTCCCCGTCCCCTAACCCTAACCCTAGCCCGAACCCTAACCCTAACCCTTCCCCGAAGCCTGACCCTCACCCGTCCCCTAATCCTAACCCGTACGCTGACACTGACCCGCGCCCTCACACGTACGCTCCCCCTAAAGCGTTGTCGTACCCTCACCTGGACCCTAAACCGTCCCCGTCCCCTAAACGTAACCCTAGCCCGAACCCTAACCCTAACCCTTCCCCGAAGCCTGACCCTCACCCGTCCCCTAATCCTAACCCGTACGCTGACACTAACCCGCGCCCTCACACGTACGCTCCCCCAATAGCATTGTCGTACCCTCACCTGGACCGTAAACCGTCCCCGTCCCCTAACCCTAACCCTAGCCCGAACCCTAACCCTAACCCTTCCCCGAAGCCTGACCCTCACCCGTCCCCTAATCCTAACCCGTACGCTGACACTAACCCGCGCCCTCACACGTACGCTCCCCCTAAAGCGTTGTCGTACCCTCACCTGGACCCTAAACCGTCCCCGTCCCCTAACCCTAACCCTAGCCCGAACCCTAACCCTAACCCTTCCCCGAAGCCTGACCCTCACCCGTCCCCTAATCCTAACCCGTACGCTGACACTAACCCGCGCCCTCAAACCTACGCTCCCCCTAAGGCATTGTCGTACCCTCACCTGGACCCTAAACCGTCTTCGTCCCCTAACCCTAACCCTTGCCCGAACCCTAACCATAACACTTCCCCGAAGCCTGACCCTCACCCGTCCCCTAATCCTAACCCGTAAGCTGACACTGACCCGCGCCCTCACACGTACGCTCCCCCTAAAGCGTTGTCGTACCCTCACCTGGACCCTAAACCGTCCCCGTCCCCTAACCCTAACCCTAGCCCGAACCCTAACCCTAACCCTTCCCCGAAGCCTGACACTCACCCGTCCCCTAATCCTAACCCGTACGCTGACACTGACCCGCGCCCTCACACGTACGCTCCCCCTAAAGCGTTGTGGTATCCTCACCTGGACCCTAAACCGTCCCCGTCCCCTAACCCTAACCCTAGCCCGAACCCTAACCCTAACCCTTCCCCGAAGCCTGACCCTCCCCCGTCCCCTAATCCTAACCCGTACGCTGACACTGACCCGCGCCCTCACACGTATGCTCCCCCTAAAGCGTTGTCGTACCCTCACCTGGACCCTAAACCGTCCCCGTCCCCTAACCCTAACCCTAGCCCGAACCCTAACCCTAACCCTTCCCCGAAGCCTGACCCTCACCCGTCCCGTAATCCTAACCCGTACGCTGACACTGACCCGCGCCCTCACACGTACGCTCCCCCTAAAGCGTTGTCGTACCCTCACCTGGACCCTAAACCGTCCCCGTCCCCTAACCCTAACCCTAGCCCGAACCCTAACCCTAACCGTTCCCCGAAGCCTGACCCTCACCCGTCCCCTAATCCTAACCCGTACGTTGACACTGACCCGCGCCCTCACACGTACGCTCCCCCTAAAGCGTTGTCGTACCCTCACCTGGACCCTAAACCGTCCCCGTCCCCTAACCCTAACCCTAGCCCGAACCCTAACCCTAACCCTTCCCCGAAGCCTGACCCTCACCCGTCCCCTAATCCTAACCCGTACGCTGACACTGACCCGCCCCCTCACACGTACGCTCCCCCTAAAGCGTTGTCGTACCCTCACCTGGACCCTAAACCGTCCCCGTCCCCTAACACTAACCCTAGCCCGAACCCTAAACCTAATCCTTCCCCGAAGCCTGACCCTCACCCGTCCCCTAATCCTAACCCGTACGCTGACACTAACCCGCGCCATCAAACCTACGCTCCCCCTAAAGCGTTGTCGTACCCTCACCTGGACCCTAAACCGTCCCCGTCCCCTAACCCTAACCCTAGCCCGAACCCTAACCCTAACCCTTCCCCGAAGCCTGACCCTCACCCGTCCCCTAATCCTAACCCGTACGCTGACACTGACCCTCGCCCTCACACGTACGCTCCCCCTAAAGCGTTGTCGTACCCTCACCTGGACCCTAAACCGTCCCCGTCCCCTAACCCTAACCCTAGCCCGAACCCTAACCCTAACCCTTCCCCGAAGCCTGACCCTCACCCGTCCCCTAATCCTAACCCGTACGCTGACAATGACCCGCGCCCTCACACGTACGCTACCCCTAAAGCGTTGTCGTACCCTCACCTGGACCCTAAACCGTCCCCGTCCCCTAACCCTTACCCTAGCCCGAACCCTAACCCTAACCCTTCCCCGAAGCCTGACCCTCACCCGTCCCCTAATCCTAACCCGTACGCTGAGAGTAACCCGCGCCCTCACACGTACGCTCCTCCTAAAGCGTTGTCGTACCCTCACCTGGACCCTAAACCGTCCCTGTCCCCTAACACTAACCCTAGCCCGAACCCTAACCCTAACCCTTCCCCGAAGCCTGACCCTCACCCGTCCCCTAATCCTAACCCGTACGCTGACACTGACCCGCGCCCTCACACGTACGCTCCCCCTAAAGCGTTGTCGTACCCTCACCTGGACCCTAAACCGTCCCCGTCCCCTAACCCTAACCCTAGACCGAACCCTAACCCTAACCCTCCCCCGAAGCCTGATCCTCACCCGTCCCCTAATCCTAACCCGTACGCTGACACTAACCCGCGCCCTCAAACCTACGCTCCCCCTAAAGCGTTGTCGTACCCTCACCTGGACCCTAAACCGTCCCCGTCCCCTAACCCTAACCCTAGCCCGAACCCTAACCCTAACCCTTCCCCGAAGCCTGACCCTCACCCGTCCCCTAATCCTAACCCGTACGCTGACACTAACCCGCGCCCTCACACGTACGCTCCCCCAATAGCATTGTCGTACCCTCACCTGGACCGTAAACCGTCCCCGTCCCCTAACCCTAACCCTAGCCCGAACCCTAACCCTAACCCTTCCCCGAAGCCTGACCCTCACCCGTCCCCTAATCCTAACCCGTACGCTGACACTAACCCACGCCCTCACACGTACGCTCCCCCTAAAGCGTTGTCGTACCCTCACCTGGACCCTAAACCGTCCCCGTCCCCTAACCCTAACCCTAGCCCGAACCCTAACCCTAACCCTTACCCGAAGCCTGACCCTCACCCGTCCCCTAATCCTAACCCGTACACTGACACTAACCCGTGCCCTCACACGTACGCTCCCCCTAAAGCGTTGTCGTACCCTCACCTGGACCCTAAACCGTCCTCGTCCCCTAACCCTAACCCTTGCCCGAACCCTAACCATAACCCTTCCCCGAAGCCTGACCCTCACCCGTCCCCTAATCCTAACCCGTAAGCTGACACTGACCCGCGCCCTCACACGTACGCTCCCCCTAAAGCGTTGTCGTACCCTCACCTGGACCCTAAACCGTCCCCGTCCCCTAACCCTAACCCTAGCCCGAACCCTAACCCTAACCCTTCCCCGAAGCCTGACACTCACCCGTCCCCTAATCCTAACCCGTACGCTGACACTGACCCGCGCCCTCACACGTACGCTCCCCCTAAAGCGTTGTGGTATCCTCACCTGGACCCTAAACCGTCCCCGTCCCCTAACCCTAACCCTAGCCCGAACCCTAACCCTAACCCTTCCCCGAAGCCTGACCCTCCCCCGTCCCCTAATCCTAACCCGTACGCTGACACTGACCCGCGCCCTCACACGTACGCTCCCCCTAAAGCGTTGTCGTACCCTCACCTGGACCCTAAACCGTCCCCGTCCCCTAACCCTAACCCTAGCCCGAACCCTAACCCTAACCCTTCCCCGAAGCCTGACCCTCACCCGTCCCGTAATCCTAACCCGTACGCTGACACTGACCCGCGCCCTCACACGTACGCTCCCCCTAAAGCGTTCTCGTACCCTCACCTGGACCCTAAACCGTCCCCGTCCCCTAACCCTAATCCTAGCCCGAACCCTAACCCTAACCCTTCCCCGAAGCCTGACCCTCACCCGTCCCCTAATCCTAACCCGTACGCTGACAATGACCCGCGCCCTCACACGTACGCTACCCCTAAAGCGTTGTCGTACCCTCACCTGGACCCTAAACCGTCCCCGTCCCCTAACCCTTACCCTAGCCCGAACCCTAACCCTAACCCTTCCCCGAAGCCTGACCCTCACCCGTCCCCTAATCCTAACCCGTACGCTGACACTAACCCGCGCCCTCACACGTACGCTCCCCCAATAGCATTGTCGTACCCTCACCTGGACCGTAAACCGTCCCCGTCCCCTAACCCTAACCCTAGCCCGAACCCTAACCCTAACCCTTCCCCGAAGCCTGACCCTCACCCGTCCCCTAATCCTAACCCGTACGCTGACACTAACCCACGCCCTCACAAGTACGCTCCCCCTAAAGCGTTGTCGTACCCTCACCTGGACCCTAAACCGTCCCCGTCCCCTAACCCTAACCCTAGCCCGAACCCTAACCCTAACCCTTCCCCGAAGCCTGACCCTCACCCGTCCCCTAATCCTAACCCGTACGCTGACAATGACCCGCGCCCTCACACGTACGCTACCCCTAAAGCGTTGTCGTACCCTCACCTGGACCCTAAACCGTCCCCGTCCCCTAACCCTTACCCTAGCCCGAACCCTAACCCTAACCCTTCCCCGAAGCCTGACCCTCACCCGTCCCCTAATCCTAACCCGTACACTGACACTAACCCGTGCCCTCACACGTACGCTCCCCCTAAAGCGTTGTCGTACCCTCACCTGGACCCTAAACCGTCCTCGTCCCCTAACCCTAACCCTTGCCCGAACCCTAACCATAACCCTTCCCCGAAGCCTGACCCTCACCCGTCCCCTAATCCTAACCCGTACGCTGACACTGACCCGCGCCCTCACACGTACGCTCCCCCTAAAGCGTTGTCGTACCCTCACCTAGACCCTAAACCGTCCCCGTCCCCTAACCCTAACCCTAGCCCGAACCCTAACCCTAACCCTTCCACGAAGCCTGACACTCACCCGTCCCCTAATCCTAACCCGTACGCTGACACTGACCCGCGCCCTCACACGTACGCTCCCCCTAAAGCGTTGTGGTATCCTCACCTGGACCCTAAACCGTCCCCGTCCCCTAACCCTAACCCTAGCCCGAACCGTAACCCTAACCCTTCCCCGAAGCCTGACCCTCCCCCGTCCCCTAATCCTAACCCGTACGCTGACACTGACACGCGCCCTCACACGTACGCTCCCCCTAAAGCGTTGTCGTACCCTCACCTGGACCCTAAACCGTCCCCTAACCCTAACCCTAACCCTAGCCCGAACCCTAACCCTAACACTTCCCCGAAGCCTGACCCTCACCCGTCCCGTAATCCTAACCCGTACGCTGACACTGACCCGCGCCCTCACACGTACGCTCCCCCTAAAGCGTTGTCGTACCCTCACCTGGACCCTAAACCGTCCCCGTCCCCTAACCCTAACCCTAGCCCGAACCCTAACCCTAACCCTTCCCCGAAGCCTGACCCTCACCCGTCCCCTAATCCTAACCCGTACGCTGACACTGACCCGCGCCCTCACACGTACGCTCCCCCTAAAGCGTTGTCGTACCCTCACCTGGACCCTAAACCGTCCCCGTCCCCGTCCCCTAACCCTAGCCCGAACCCTAACCCTAACCCTTCCCCGAAGCCTGACCCTCACCCGTCCCCTAATCCTAACCCGTACGCTGACACTGACCCGCCCCCTCAGACGTACGCTCCCCCTAAAGCGTTGTCGTACCCTCACCTGGACCCTAAACCGTCCCCGTCCCCTAACCCTAACCCTAGACCGAACCCTAACCCTAACCCTCCCCCGAAGCCTGATCCTCACCCGTCCCCTAATCCTAACCCGTACGCTGACACTAACCCGCGCCCTCAAACCTACGCTCCCCCTAAAGCGTTGTCGTACCCTCACCTGGACCCTAAACCGTCCCCGTCCCCTAACCCTAACCCTAGCCCGAACCCTAACCCTAACCCTTCCCCGAAGCCTGACCCTCACCCGTCCCCTAATCCTAACCCGTACGCTGACACTAACCTACGCCCTCACACGTACGCTCCCCCTAAAGCGTTGTCGTACCCTCACCTGGACCCTAAACGGTCCCCGTCCCCTAACCCTAACCCTAGCCCGAACCCTAACCCTAACCCTTCCCCGAAGACTGACCCTCACCCGTCCCCTAATGCTAACCCGTACGCTGACACTAACCCGCGCCCTCAAACCTACGCTCCCCCTAAAGCGTTGTCGTACCCTCACCTGGACCCTAAACCGTCCCCGTCCCCTAACCCTAACCCTAGCCCGAACCCTAACCCTAACCCTTCCCCGAAGCCTGACCCTCACCCGTCCCCTAATCCTAACCCGTACGCTGACAGTAACCCGCGCCCTCTCACGTACGCTCCCCCTAAAGCGTTGTCGTACCCTCACCTGGACCCTAAACCGTCCCCGTCCCCAAACCCTAACCCTAGCCCGAACCCTAACCCTAACCCTTCCCCGAAGCCTGACCCTCACCCGTCCCCTAATCCTAACCCGTACGCTGACACTAACCCGCGCCCTCACACGTACGCTCCCCCAATAGCATTGTCGTACCCTCACCTGGACCGTAAACCGTCCCCGTCCCCTAACCCTAACCCTAGCCCGAACCCTAACCCTAAACCTTCCCCGAAGCCTGACCCTCACCCGTCCCCTAATCCTAACCCGTACGCTGACACTAACCCACGCCCTCACACGTACGCTCCCCCTAAAGCGTTGTCGTACCCTCACCTGGACCCTAAACCGTCCCCGTCCCCTAACCCTAACCCTAGCCCGAACCCTAACCCTAACCCTTCCCCGAAGCCTGACCCTCACCCGTCCCCTAATCCTAACCCGTACACTGACACTAACCCGTGCCCTCACACGTACGCTCCCCCTAAAGCGTTGCCATACCCTCACCTGGACCCTAAACCGTCCTCGTCCCCTAACCCTAACCCTTGCCCGAACCCTAACCATAACCCTTCCCCGAAGCCTGACCCTCACCCGTCCCCTAATCCTAACCCGTAAGCTGACACTGACCCACGCCCTCATACGTACGCTCCCCCTAAAGCGTTGTCGTACCCTCACCTGGACCCTAAACCGTCCCCGTCCCCTAACCCTAACCCTAGCCCGAACCCTAACCCTAACCCTTCCCCGAAGCCTGACACTCACCCGTCCCCTAATCCTAACCCGTACGCTGACACTGACCCGCGCCCTCACACGTACGCTCCCCCTAAAGCGTTGTGGTATCCTCACCTGGACCCTAAACCGTCCCCGTCCCCTAACCCTAACCCTAGCCCGAACCCTAACCCTAACCCTTCCCCGAAGCCTGACCCTCCCCCGTCCCCTAATCCTAACCCGTACGCTGACACTGACCCGCGCCCTCACACGTACGCTCCCCCTAAAGCATTGTCGTACCCTCACCTGGACCCTAAACCGTCCCCGTCCCCTAACCCTAACCCTAGCCCGAACCCTAACCCTAACCCTTCCCCGAAGCCTGACCCTCACCCGTCCCGTAATCCTAACCCGTACGCTGACACTGACCCGCGCCCTCACACGTACGCTCCCCCTAAAGCGTTGTCGTACCCTCACCTGGACCCTAAACCGTCCCCGTCCCCTAACCCTAACCCTAGCCCGAACCCTAACCCTAACCCTTCCCCGAAGCCTGACCCTCACCCGTCCCCTAATCCTAACCCGTACGCTGACAATGACCCGCGCCCTCACACGTACGCTACCCCTAAAGCGTTGTCGTACCCTCACCTGGACCCTAAACCGTCCCCGTCCCCTAACCCTTACCCTAGCCCGAACCCTAACCCTAACCCTTCCCCGAAGCCTGACCCTCACCCGTCCCCTAATCCTAACCCGTACGCTGACACTAACCCGCGCCCTCACACGTACGCTCCCCCAATAGCATTGTCGTACCCTCACCTGGACCGTAAACCGTCCCCGTCCCCTAACCCTAACCCTAGCCCGAACCCTAACCCTAAACCTTCCCCGAAGCCTGACCCTCACCCGTCCCCTAATCCTAACCCGTACGCTGACACTAACCCACGCCCTCACAAGTACGCTCCCCCTAAAGCGTTGTCGTACCCTCACCTGGACCCTAAACCGTCCCCGTCCCCTAACCCTAACCCTAGCCCGAACCCTAACCCTAACCCTTCCCCGAAGCCTGACCCTCACCCGTCCCCTAATCCTAACCCGTACGCTGACAATGACCCGCGCCCTCACATGTACGCTACCCCTAAAGCGTTGTCGTACCCTCACCTGGACCCTAAACCGTCCCCGTCCCCTTACCCTTACCCTAGCCCGAACCCTAACCCTAACCCTTCCCCGAAGCCTGACCCTCACCCGTCCCCTAATCCTAACCCGTACACTGACACTAACCCGTGCCCTCACACGTACGCTCCCCCTAAAGCGTTGTCGTACCCTCACCTGGACCCTAAACCGTCCTCGTCCCCTAACCCTAACCCTTGCCCGAACCCTAACCATAACCCTTCCCCGAAGCCTGACCCTCACCCGTCCCCTAATCCTAACCCGTAAGCTGACACTGACCCGCGCCCTCACACGTACGCTCCCCCTAAAGCATTGTCGTACCCTCACCTGGACCCTAAACCGTCCCCGTCCCCTAACCCTAACCCTAGCCCGAACCCTAACCCTAACCCTTCCCCGAAGTCTGACACTCACCCGTCCCCTAATCCTAACCCGTACGCTGACACTGACCCGCGCCCTCACACGTACGCTCCCCCTAAAGCGTTGTGGTATCCTCACCTGGACCCTAAACCGTCCCCGTCCCCTAACCCTAACCCTAGCCCGAACCCTAACCCTAACCCTTCCCCGAAGCCTGACCCTCCCCCGTCCCCTAATCCTAACCCGTACGCTGACACTGACCCGCGCCCTCACACGTACGCTCCCCCTAAAGCGTTGTCGTACCCTCACCTGGACCCTAAACCGTCCCCGTCCCCTAACCCTAACCCTAGCCCGAACCCTAACCCTAACCCTTCCCCGAAGCCTGACCCTCACCCGTCCCGTAATCCTAACCCGTACGCTGACACTGACCCGCGCCCTCACACGTACGCTCCCCCTAAAGCGTTGTCGTACCCTCACCTGGACCCTAAACCGTCCCCGTCCCCTAACCCTAACCCTAGCCCGAACCCTAACCCTAACCCTTCCCCGAAGCCTGACCCTCACCCGTCCCCTAATCCTAACCCGTACGCTGACACTGACCCGCGCCCTCACACGTACGCTCCCCCTAAAGCTTTGTCGTACCCTCACCTGGACCCTAAACCGTCCCCGTCCCCTAACCCTAATCCTAGCCCGAACCCTAACCCTAACCCTTCCCCGAAGCCTGACCCTCACCCGTCCCCTAATCCTAACCCGTACGCTGACACTGACCCGCCCCCTCACACGTACGCTCCCCCTAAAGCGTTGTCGTACCCTCACCTGGACCCTAAACCGTCCCCGTCCCCTAACCCTAACCCTAGCCCGAACCCTAACCCTAATCCTTCCCCGAAGCCTGACCCTCACCCGTCCCCTAATCCTAACCCGTACGCTGACACTGACCCGCGCCATCAAACCTACGCTCCCCCTAAAGCGTTGTCGTACCCTCACCTGGACCCTAAACCGTCCCCGTCCCCTAACCCTAACCCTAGCCCGAACCCTAACCCTAACCCTTCCCCGAAGCCTGACCCTCACCCGTCCCCTAATCCTAACCCGTACGCTGACACTGACCCTCGCCCTCACACGTACGCTCCCCCTAAAGCGTTGTCGTACCCTCACCTGGACCCTAAACCGTCCCCGTCCCCTAACCCTAACCCTAGACCGAACCCTAACCCTAACCCTTCCCCGAAGCCTGACCCTCACCCGTCCCCTAATCCTAACCCGTACGCTGACAATGACCCGCGCCCTCACACGTACGCTACCCCTAAAGCGTTGTCATACCCTCACCTGGACCCTAAACCGTCCCCGTCCCCTAACCCTTACCCTAGCCCGAACCCTAACCCTAACCCTTCCCCGAAGCCTGACACTCACCCGTCCCCTAATCCTAACCCGTACGCTGAGAGTAACCCGCGCCCTCACACGTACGCTCCTCCTAAAGCGTTGTCGTACCCTCACCTGGACCCTAAACCGTCCCTGTCCCCTAACACTAACCCTAGCCCGAACCCTAACCCTAACGCTTCCCCGAAGCCTGACCCTCACCCGTCCCCTAATCCTAACCCGTACGCTGACACTGACCCGCGCCCTCACACGTACGCTCCCCCTAAAGCGTTGTCGTACCCTCACCTGGACCCTAAACCGTCCCCGTCCCCTAACCCTAACCCTAGACCGAACCCTAACCCTAACCCTCCCCCGAAGCCTGATCCTCACCCGTCCCCTAATCCTAACCCGTACGCTGACACTAACCCGCGCCCTCAAACCTACGCTCCCCCTAAAGCGTTGTCGTACCCTCACCTGGACCCTAAACCGTCCCCGTCCCCTAACCCTAACCCTAGCCCGAACCCTAACCCTAACACTTCCCCGAAGCCTGACCCTCACCCGTCCCCTAATCCTAACCCGTACGCTGACACTAACCTACGCCCTCACACGTACGCTCCCCCTAAAGCGTTGTCGTACCCTCACCTGGACCCTAAACGGTCCCCGTCCCCTAACCCTAACCCTAGCCCGAACCCTAACCCTAACCCTTCCCCGAAGACTGACCCTCACCCGTCCCCTAATGCTAACCCGTACGCTGACACTAACCCGCGCCCTCAAACCTACGCTCCCCCTAAAGCGTTGTCGTACCCTCACCTGGACCCTAAACCGTCCCTGTCCCCTAACACTAACCCTAGCCCGAACCCTAACCCTAACCCTTCCCCGAAGCCTGACCCTCACCCGTCCCCTAATCCTAACCCGTACGCTGACACTGACCCGCGCCCTCACACGTACGCTCCCCCTAAAGCGTTGTCGTACCCTCACCTGGACCCTAAACCGTCCCCGTCCCCTAACCCTAACCCTAGCCCGAACCCTAACCCTAACCCTTCCCCGAAGCCTGACCCTCACCAGTCCCCTAATCCTAACCCGTACGCTGACACTAACCCGCGCCCTCACACGTACGCTCCCCCTAAAGCGTTGTCGTACCCTCACCTGGACCCTAAACCGTCCCCGTCCCCTAACCCTAACCCTAGCCCGAACCCTAACCCTAACCCTTCCCCGAAGCCTGACCCTCACCCGTCCCCTAATCCTAACCCGTACGCTGACACTGACCCGCGCCCTCACACGTACGCTCCCCCTAAAGCGTTGTCGTACCCTCACCTGGACCCTAAACCGTCCCCGTCCCCTAACCCTAACCCTAGCCCGAACCCTAACCCTAACCCTTCCCCGAAGCCTGACCCTCACCCGTCCCCTAATCCTAACCCGTACGCTGACACTGACCCGCGCCCTCACACGTACGCTCCCCCTAAAGCGTTGTCGTACCCTCACCTGGACCCTAAACCGTCCCCGTCCCCTAACCCTAACCCTAGCCCGAACCCTAACCCTAACCCTTCCCCGAAGCCTGACCCTCACCCGTCCCCTAATCCTAACCCGTACGCTGACACTGACCCGCGCCCTCACACGTACGCTCCCCCTAAAGCGTTGTCGTACCCTCACCTGGACCCTAAACCGTCCCCGTCCCCTAACCCTAACCCTAGCCCGAACCCTAACCCTAACCCTTCCCCGAAGCCTGACCCTCACCCGTCCCCTAATCCTAACCCGTACGCTGACAATGACCCGCGCCCTCACACGTACGCTACCCCTAAAGCGTTGTCGTACCGTCACCTGGACCCTAAACCGTCCCCGTCCCCTAACCCTAACCCTAGCCCGAACCCTAACCCTAACCCTTCCCCGAAGCCTGACCCTCACCCGTCCCCTAATCCTAACCCGTACGCTGACACTGACCCGCGCCCTCACACGTACGCTCCCCCTAAAGCGTTGTCGTACCCTCACCTGGACCCTAAACCGTCCCCGTCCCCTAACCCTAATCCTAGACCGAACCCTAACCCTAACCCTCCCCCGAAGCCTGACCCTCACCCGTCCCCTAATCCTAACCCGTACGCTGACATTAACCCGCGCCCTCAAACCTACGCTCCCCCTAAAGCGTTGTCGTACCCTCACCTGGACCCTAAACCGTCCCCGTCCCCTAACCCTAACCCTAGCCCGAACCCTAACCCTAACCCTTCCCCGAAGCCTGACCCTCACCCGTCCCCTAATCCTAACCCGTACGCTGACACTGACCCGCCCCCTCACACGTACGCTCCCCCTAAAGCGTTGTCGTACCCTCACCTGGACCCTAAACCGTCCCCGTCCCCTAACCCTAACCCTAGCCCGAACCCTAACCCTAATCCTTCCCCGAAGCCTGACCCTCACCCGTCCCCTAATCCTAACCCGTACGCTGACACTAACCCGCGCCATCAAACCTACGCTCCCCCTAAAGCGTTGTCGTACCCTCACCTGGACCCTAAACCGTCCCCATCCCCTAACCCTAACCCTAGCCCGAACCCTAACCCTAACCCTTCCCCGAAGCCTGACCCTCACCCGTCCCCTAATCCTAACCCGTACGCTGACACTGACCCTCGCCCTCACACGTACGCTCCCCCTAAAGCGTTGTCGTACCCTCACCTGGACCCTAAACCGTCCCCGTCCCCTAACCCTAACCCTAGACCGAACCCTAACCCTAACCCTTCCCCGAAGCCTGACCCTCACCCGTCCCCTAATCCTAACCCGTACGCTGACAATGACCCGCGCCCTCACACGTACGCTACCCCTAAAGCGTTGTCGTACCCTCACCTGGACCCTAAACCGTCCCCGTCCCCTAACCCTTACCCTAGCCCGAACCCTAACCCTAACCCTTCCCCGAAGCCTGACCCTCACCCGTCCCCTAATCCTAACCCGTACGCTGAGAGTAACCCGCGCCCTCACACGTACGCTCCTCCTAAAGCGTTGTTGTACCCTCACCTGGACCCTAAACCGTCCTTGTCCCCTAACACTAACCCTAGCCCGAACCCTAACCCTAACCCTTCCCCGAAGCCTGACCCTCACCCGTCCCCTAATCCTAACCCGTACGCTGACACTAACCCGCGCCCTCAAACCTACGCTCCCCCTAAAGCGTTGTCGTACCCTCACCTGGACCCTAAACCGTCCCCGTCCCCTAACCCTAACCCTAGCCCGAACCCTAACCCTAACCCTTCCCCGAAGCCTGACCCTCACCCGTCCCCTAATCCTAACCCGTACGCTGACAATGACCCGCGCCCTCACACGTACGCTACCCCTAAAGCGTTGTCGTACCCTCACCTGGACCCTAAACCGTCCCCGTCCCCTAACCCTTACCCTAGCCCGAACCCTAACCCTAACCCTTCCCCGAAGCCTGACCCTCACCCGTCCCCTAATCCTAACCCGTACGCTGACACTAACCCGCGCCCTCACACGTACGCTCCCCCAATAGCATTGTCGTACCCTCACCTGGACCGTAAACCGTCCCCGTCCCCTAACCCTAACCCTAGCCCGAACCCTAACCCTAACCCTTCCCCGAAGCCTGACCCTCACCCGTCCCCTAATCCTAACCCGTACGCTGACACTAACCCACGCCCTCACAAGTACGCTCCCCCTAAAGCGTTGTCGTACCCTCACCTGGACCCTAAACCGTCCCCGTCCCCTAACCCTAACCCTAGCCCGAACCCTAACCCTAACCCTTCCCCGAAGCCTGACCCTCACCCGTCCCCTAATCCTAACCCGTACGCTGACAATGACCCGCGCCCTCACACGTACGCTACCCCTAAAGCGTTGTCGTACCCTCACCTGGACCCTAAACCGTCCCCGTCCCCTAACCCTTACCCTAGCCCGAACCCTAACCCTAAACCTTCCCCGAAGCCTGACCCTCACCCGTCCCCTAATCCTAACCCGTACACTGACACTAACCCGTGCCCTCACACGTACGCTCCCCCTAAAGCGTTGTCGTACCCTCACCTGGACCCTAAACCGTCCTCGTCCCCTAACCCTAACCCTTGCCCGAACCCTAACCATAACCCTTCCCCGAAGCCTGAACCTCACCCGTCCCCTAATCCTAACCCGTACGCTGACACTGACCCGCGCCCTCACACGTACGCTCCCCCTAAAGCGTTGTCGTACCCTCACCTGGACCCTAAACCGTCCCCGTCCCCTAACCCTAACCCTAGCCCGAACCCTAACCCTAACCCTTCCACGAAGCCTGACACTCACCCGTCCCCTAATCCTAACCCGTACGCTGACACTGACCCGCGCCCTCACACGTACGCTCCCCCTAAAGCGTTGTGGTATCCTCACCTGGACCCTAAACCGTCCCCGTCCCCTAACCCTAACCCTAGCCCGAACCGTAACCCTAACCCTTCCCCGAAGCCTGACCCTCCCCCGTCCCCTAATCCTAACCCGTACGCTGACACTGACACGCGCCCTCACACGTACGCTCCCCCTAAAGCGTTGTCGTACCCTCACCTGGACCCTAAACCGTCCCTTAACCCTCACCCTAACCCTAGCCCGAACCCTAACCCTAACCCTTCCCCGAAGCCTGACCCTCACCCGTCCCGTAATCCTAACCCGTACACTGACACTGACCCGCGCCCTCACACGTACGCTCCCCCTAAAGCGTTGTCGTACCCTCACCTGGACCCTAAACCGTCCCCGTCCCCTAACCCTAACCCTAGCCCGAACCCTAACCCTAACCCTTCCCCGAAGCCTGACCCTCACCCGTCCCCTAATCCTAACCCGTACGCTGACACTGACCCGCGCCCTCACACGTACGCTCCCCCTAAAGCGTTGTCGTACCCTCACCTGGACCCTAAACCGTCCCCGTCCCCGTCCCCTAACCCTAGCCCGAACCCTAACCCTAACCCTTCCCCGAAGCCTGACCCTCACCCGTCCCCTAATCCTAACCCGTACGCTGACACTGACCCGCCCCCTCACACGTACGCTCCCCCTAAAGCGTTGTCGTACCCTCACCTGGACCCTAAACCGTCCCCGTCCCCTAACCCTAACCCTAGACCGAACCCTAACCCTAACCCTCCCCCGAAGCCTGATCCTCACCCGTCCCCTAATCCTAACCCGTACGCTGACACTAACCCGCGCCCTCAAACCTACGCTCCCCCTAAAGCGTTGTCGTACCCTCACCTGGACCCTAAACCGTCCCCGTCCCCTAACCCTAACCCTAGCCCGAACCCTAACCCTAACCCTTCCCCGAAGCCTGACCCTCACCCGTCCCCTAATCCTAACCCGTACGCTGACACTAACCTACGCCCTCACACGTACGCTCCCCCTAAAGCGTTGTCGTACCCTCACCTGGACCCTAAACGGTCCCCGTCCCCTAACCCTAACCCTAGCCCGAACCCTAACCCTAACCCTTCCCCGAAGCCTGACCCTCACCCGTCCCCTAATGCTAACCCGTACGCTGACACTAACCCGCGCCCTCAAACCTACGCTCCCCCTAAAGCGTTGTCGTACCCTCACCTGGACCCTAAACCGTCCCCGTCCCCTAACCCTAACCCTAGCCCGAACCCTAACCCTAACCCTTCCCCGAAGCCTGACCCTCACCCGTCCCCTAATCCTAACCCGTACGCTGACAGTAACCCGCGCCCTCTCACGTACGCTCCCCCTAAAGCGTTGTCGTACCCTCACCTGGACCCTAAACCGTCCCCGTCCCCAAACCCTAACCCTAGCCCGAACCCTAACCCTAACCCTTCCCCGAAGCCTGACCCTCACCCGTCCCCTAATCCTAACCCGTACGCTGACACTAACCCGCGCCCTCACACGTACGCTCCCCCAATAGCATTGTCGTACCCTCACCTGGACCGTAAACCGTCCCCGTCCCCTAACCCTAACCCTAGCCCGAACCCTAACCCTAAACCTTCCCCGAAGCCTGACCCTCACCCGTCCCCTAATCCTAACCCGTACGCTGACACTAACCCACGCCCTCACACGTACGCTCCCCCTAAAGCGTTGCCGTACCCTCACCTGGACCCTAAACCGTCCTCGTCCCCTAACCCTAACCCTTGCCCGAACCCTAACCATAACCCTTCCCCGAAGCCTGACCCTCACCCGTCCCCTAATCCTAACCCGTAAGCTGACACTGACCCACGCCCTCATACGTACGCTCCCCCTAAAGCGTTGTCGTACCCTCACCTGGACCCTAAACCGTCCCCGTCCCCTAACCCTAACCCTAGCCCGAACCCTAACCCTAACCCTTCCCCGAAGCCTGACACTCACCCGTCCCCTAATCCTAACCCGTACGCTGACACTGACCCGCGCCCTCACACGTACGCTCCCCCTAAAGCGTTGTGGTATCCTCACCTGGACCCTAAACCGTCCCCGTCCTCTAACCCTAACCCTAGCCCGAACCCTAACCCTAACCCTTCCCCGAAGCCTGACCCTCCCCCGTCCCCTAATCCTAACCCGTACGCTGACACTGACCCGCGCCCTCACACGTACGCTCCCCCTAAAGCGTTGTCGTACCCTCACCTGGACCCTAAACCGTCCCCGTCCCCTAACCCTAACCCTAGCCCGAACCCTAACCCTAACCCTTCCCCGAAGCCTGACCCTCACCCGTCCCGTAATCCTAACCCGTACGCTGACACTGACCCGCGCCCTCACACGTACGCTCCCCCTAAAGCGTTGTCGTACCCTCACCTGGACCCTAAACCGTCCCCGTCCCCTAACCCTAACCCTAGCCCGAACCCTAACCCTAACCCTTCCCCGAAGCCTGACCCTCACCCGTCCCCTAATCCTAACCCGTACGCTGACACTGACCCGCGCCCTCACACGTACGCTCCCCCTAAAGCGTTGTCGTACCCTCACCTGGACCCTAAACCGTCCCCGTCCCCTAACCCTAACCCTAGCCCGAACCCTAACCCTAACCCTTCCCCGAAGCCTGACCCTCACCCGTCCCCTAATCCTAACCCGTACGCTGACACTGACCCGCCCCCTCACACGTACGCTCCCCCTAAAGCGTTGTCGTACCCTCACCTGGACCCTAAACCGTCCCCGTCCCCTAACCCTAACCCTAGCCCGAACCCTAACCCTAATCCTTCCCCGAAGCCTGACCCTCACCCGTCCCCTAATCCTAACCCGTACGCTGACACTAACCCGCGCCATCAAACCTACGCTCCCCCTAAAGCGTTGTCGTACCCTCACCTGGACCCTAAACCGTCCCCGTCCCCTAACCCTAACCCTAGCCCGAACCCTAACCCTAACCCTTCCCCGAAGCCTGACCCTCACCCGTCCCCTAATCCTAACCCGTACGCTGACACTGACCCTCGCCCTCACACGTACGCTCCCCCTAAAGCGTTGTCGTACCCTCACCTGGACCCTAAACCGTCCCCGTCCCCTAACCCTAACCCTAGACCGAACCCTAACCCTAACCCTTCCCCGAAGCCTGACCCTCACCCGTCCCCTAATCCTAACCCGTACGCTGACAATGACCCGCGCCCTCACACGTACGCTACCCCTAAAGCGTTGTCATACCCTCACCTGGACCCTAAACCGTCCCCGTCCCCTAACCCTTACCCTAGCCCGAACCCTAACCCTAACCCTTCCCCGAAGCCTGACACTCACCCGTCCCCTAATCCTAACCCGTACGCTGAGAGTAACCCGCGCCCTCACACGTACGCTCCTCCTAAAGCGTTGTCGTACCCTCACCTGGACCCTAAACCGTCCCTGTCCCCTAACACTAACCCTAGCCCGAACCCTAACCCTAACCCTTCCCCGAAGCCTGACCCTCACCCGTCCCCTAATCCTAACCCGTACGCTGACACTGACCCGCGCCCTCACACGTACGCTCCCCCTAAAGCGTTGTCGTACCCTCACCTGGACCCTAAACCGTCCCCGTCCCCTAACCCTAACCCTAGACCGAACCCTAACCCTAACCCTCCCCCGAAGCCTGATCCTCACCCGTCCCCTAATCCTAACCCGTACGCTGACACTAACCCGCGCCCTCAAACCTACGCTCCCCCTAAAGCGTTGTCGTACCCTCACCTGGACCCTAAACCGTCCCCGTCCCCTAACCCTAACCCTAGCCCGAACCCTAACCCTAACCCTTCCCCGAAGCCTGACCCTCACCCGTCCCCTAATCCTAACCCGTACGCTGACACTAACCCACGCCCTCACACGTACGCTCCCCCTAAAGCGTTGTCGTACCCTCACCTGGACCCTAAACGGTCCCCGTCCCCTAACCCTAACCCTAGCCCGAACCCTAACCCTAACCCTTCCCCGAAGACTGACCCTCACCCGTCCCCTAATGCTAACCCGTACGCTGACACTAACCCGCGCCCTCAAACCTACGCTCCCCCTAAAGCGTTGTCGTACCCTCACCTGGACCCTAAACCGTCCCTGTCCCCTAACACTAACCCTAGCCCGAACCCTAACCCTAACCCTTCCCCGAAGCCTGACCCTCACCCGTCCCCTAATCCTAACCCGTACGCTGACACTGACCCGCGCCCTCACACGTACGCTCCCCCTAAAGCGTTGTCGTACCCTCACCTGGACCCTAAACCGTCCCCGTCCCCTAACCCTAACCCTAGCCCGAACCCTAACCCTAACCCTTCCCCGAAGCCTGACCCTCACCAGTCCCCTAATCCTAACCCGTACGCTGACACTAACCCGCGCCCTCACACGTACGCTCCCCCTAAAGCGTTGTCGTACCCTCACCTGGACCCTAAACCGTCCCCGTCCCCTAACCCTAACCCTAGCCCGAACCCTAACCCTAACCCTTCCCCGAAGCCTGACCCTCACCCGTCCCCTAATCCTAACCCGTACGCTGACACTGACCCGCGCCCTCACACGTACGCTCCCCCTAAAGCGTTGTCGTACCCTCACCTGGACCCTAAACCGTCCCCGTCCCCTAACCCTAACCCTAGCCCGAACCCTAACCCTAACCCTTCCCCGAAGCCTGACCCTCACCCGTCCCCTAATCCTAACCCGTACGCTGACACTGACCCGCGCCCTCACACGTACGCTCCCCCTAAAGCGTTGTCGTACCCTCACCTGGACCCTAAACCGTCCCCGTCCCCTAACCCTAACCCTAGCCCGAACCCTAACCCTAACCCTTCCCCGAAGCCTGACCCTCACCCGTCCCCTAATCCTAACCCGTACGCTGACACTGACCCGCGCCCTCACACGTACGCTCCCCCTAAAGCGTTGTCGTACCCTCACCTGGACCCTAAACCGTCCCCGTCCCCTAACCCTAACCCTAGACCGAACCCTAACCCTAACCCTTCCCCGAAGCCTGACCCTCACCCGTCCCCTAATCCTAACCCGTACGCTGACAATGACCCGCGCCCTCACACGTACGCTACCCCTAAAGCGTTGTCGTACCCTCACCTGGACCCTAAACCGTCCCCGTCCCCTAACCCTTACCCTAGCCCGAACCCTAACCCTAACCCTTCCCCGAAGCCTGACCCTCACCCGTCCCCTAATCCTAACCCGTACGCTGAGAGTAACCCGCGCCCTCACACGTACGCTCCTCCTAAAGCGTTGTCGTACCCTCACCTGGACCCTAAACCGTCCCTGTCCCCTAACACTAACCCTAGCCCGAACCCTAACCCTAACCCTTCCCCGAAGCCTGACCCTCACCCGTCCCCTAATCCTAACCCGTACGCTGACACTAACCCGCGCCCTCAAACCTACGCTCCCCCTAAAGCGTTGTCGTACCCTCACCTGGACCCTAAACCGTCCCCGTCCCCTAACCCTAACCCTAGCCCGAACCCTAACCCTAACCCTTCCCCGAAGCCTGACCCTCACCCGTCCCCTAATCCTAACCCGTACGCTGACACTAACCTACGCCCTCACACGTACGCTCCCCCTAAAGCGTTGTCGTACCCTCACCTGGACCCTAAACGGTCCCCGTCCCCTAACCCTAACCCTAGCCCGAACCCTAACCCTAACCCTTCCCCGAAGACTGACCCTCACCCATCCCCTAATGCTAACCCGTACGCTGACACTAACCCGCGCCCTCAAACCTACGCTCCCCCTAAAGCGTTGTCGTACCCTCACCTGGACCCTAAACCGTCCCTGTCCCCTAACCCTAACCCTAGCCCGAACCCTAACCCTAACCCTTCCCCGAAGCCTGACCCTCACCCGTCCCCTAATCCTATCCCGTACGCTGACACTAACCCGCACCCTCACACGTACGCTCCCCCTAAAGCGTTGTCGTACCCTCACCTGGACCCTAAACCGTCCCCGTCCCCTAACCGTAACCCTAGCCCGAACCCTAACCCTAACCCTTCCCCGAAGCCTGACCCTCACCAGTCCCCTAATCCTAACCCGTACGCTGACACTAACCCGCGCCCTCACACGTACGCTCCCCCTAAAGCGTTGTCGTACCCTCACCTGGACCCTAAACCGTCCCCGTCCCCTAACCCTAACCCTAGCCCGAACCCTAACCCTAACCCTTCCCCGAAGCCTGACCCTCACCCGTCCCCTAATCCTATCCCGTACGCTGACACTAACCCGCACCCTCACACGTACGCTCCCCCTAAAGCGTTGTCGTACCCTCACCTGGACCCTAAACCGTCCCCGTCCCCTAACCGTAACCCTAGCCCGAACCCTAACCCTAACCCTTCCCCGAAGCCTGACCCTCACCAGTCCCCTAATCCTAACCCGTACGCTGACACTGACCCGCGCCCTCACACGTACGCTCCCCCTAAAGCGTTGTCGTACCCTCACCTGGACCCTAAACCGTCCCCGTCCCCTAACCCTAACCCTAGCCCGAACCCTAACCCTAACCCTTCCCCGAAGCCTGACCCTCACCCGTCCCGTAATCCTAACCCGTACGCTGACACTGACCCGCGCCCTCACACGTACGCTCCCCCTAAAGCGTTGTCGTACCCTCACCTGGACCCTAAACCGTCCCCGTCCCCTAACCCTAACCCTAGCCCGAACCCTAACCCTAACCCTTCCCCGAAGCCTGACCCTCACCCGTCCCCTAATCCTAACCCGTACGCTGACACTGACCCGCGCCCTCACACGTACGCTCCCCCTAAAGCGTTGTCGTACCCTCACCTGGACCCTAAACCGTCCCCGTCCCCTAACCCTAACCCTAGCCTGAACCCTAACCCTAACCCTTCCCCGAAGCCTGACCCTCACCCGTCCCCTAATCCTAACCCGTACGCTGACACTGACCCGCGCCCTCACACGTACGCTCCCCCTAAAGCGTTGTCGTACCCTCACCTGGACCCTAAACCGTCCCCGTCCCCTAACCCTAACCCTAGCCCGAACCCTAACCCTAACCCTTCCCCGAAGCCTGACCCTCACCCGTCCCGTAATCCTAACCCGTACGCTGACACTGACCCGCGCCCTCACACGTACGCTCCCCCTAAAGCGTTGTCGTACCCTCACCTTGACCCTAAACCGTCCCCGTCCCCTAACCCTAACCCTAGCCCGAACCCTAACCCTAACCCTTCCCCGAAGCCTGACCCTCACCCGTCCCCTAATCCTAACCCGTACGCTGACAGTAACCCGCGCCCTCACACGTACGCTCCCCCTAAAGCGTTGTCGTACCCTCACCTGGACCCTAAACCGTCCCTGTCCCCTAACCCTAACCCTAGCCCGAACCCTAACCCTAACACTTCCCCGAAGCCTGACCCTCACCCGTCCCCTAATCCTAACACGTACGCTGACACTGACCCGCGCCCTCACACGTGCGCTCCCCCTAAAGCGTTGTCGTACCCTCACCTGGACCCTAAACCGTCCCCGTCCCCTAACCCTAACCCTAGACCGAACCCTAACCCTAACCCTCCCCCGAAGCCTGACCCTCACCCGTCCCCTAATCCTAACCCGTACGCTGACACTAACCCGCGCCCTCAAACCTACGCTCCCCCTAAAGCGTTGTCGTACCCTCACCTGGACCCTAAACCGTCCCCGTCCCCGTCCCCTAACCCTAGCCCGAACCCTAACCCTAACCCTTCCCCGAAGCCTGACCCTCACCCGTCCCCTAATCCTAACCCGTACGCTGACACTAACCTACGCCCTCACACGTACGCTACCCCTAAAGCGTTGTTGTACCCTCACCTGGACCCTAAACGGTCCCCGTCCCCTAACCCTAACCCTAGCCCGAACCCTAACCCTAACCCTTCCCCGAAGACTGACCCTCACCCGTCCCCTAATGCTAACCCGTACGCTGACACTAACCCGCGCCCTCAAACCTACGCTCCCCCTAAAGCGTTGTCGTACCCTCACCTGGACCCTAAACCGTCCCTGTCCCCTAACCCTAACCCTAGCCCGAACCCTAACCCTAACCCTTCCCCGAAGCCTGACCCTCACCCGTCCCCTAATACTATCCCGTACGCTGACACTAACCCGCACCCTCACACGTACGCTCCCCCTAAAGCATTGTTGTACCCTCACCTGGACCCTAAACCGTCCCCGTCCCCTAAACGTAACCCTAGCCCGAACCCTAACCCTAACCCTTCCCAGAAGCCTGACCCTCACCCGTCCCCTAATCCTAACCCGTACGCTGACACTAACCTGCGCCCTCACACTTACGCTCCCCCTAAAGCGTTGTCGTACCCTCACCTGGACCCTAAACCGTCGCCGTCCCCTAACCCTAACCCTAGCCCGAACCCTAACCCTAACCCTACCCCGAAGCCTGACCCTCACCCGTCCCCTAATCCTAACCCGTACGCTGACACTGACCCGCGCCCTCACACGTACGCTCCCCCTAAAGCGTTGTCGTACCCTCACCTGGACCCTAAACCGTCCCCGTCCCCTAACCCTAACCCTAGCCCGAACCCTAACCCTAACTCTCCCCGAAGCCTGACCCTCACCCGTCCCCTAATCCTAACCCGTACGCTGACACTGACCCGCGCCCTCACACGTACGCTCCCCCTAAAGCGTTGTCGTACCCTCACCTGGACCCTAAACCGTCCCCGTCCCCTAACCCTAACCCTAGCCCGAACCCTAACCCTAACCCTTCCCCGAAGCCGGACCCTCACCCGTCCCCTAATCCTAACCCGTACACTGACACTGACCCGCGCCCTCACACGTACGCTCCCCCTATAGCGTTGTCGTACCCTCTCCTAGACCCTAAACCGTCCCCGTCCCCTAACCCTAACCCTAGCCTGAACCCTAACCCTAAACCTTCCCCGAAGCCTGACCCTCACCAGTCCCCTAATCCTAACCCGTACGCTGACACTAACCTACGCCCTCACACGTACGCTCCCCCTAAAGCGTTGTCGTACCCTCACCTGGACCCTAAACGGTCCCCGTCCCCTAACCCTAACCCTAGCCCGAACCCTAACCCTAACCCTTCCCCGAAGACTGACCCTCACCCGTCCCCTAATGCTAACCCGTACGCTGACACTAACCCGCGCCCTCAAACCTACGCTCCCCCTAAAGCGTTGTCGTACCCTCACCTGGACCCTAAACCGTCCCCGTCCCCTAACCCTAACCCTAGCCCGAACCCTAACCCTAACCCTTCCCCGAAGCCTGACCCTCACCCGTCCCCTAATCCTAACCCGTACGCTGACACTGACCCGCGCCCTCACACGTACGCTCCCCCTAAAGCGTTGTCGTACCCTCACCTGGACCCTAAACCGTCCCCGTCCCCTAACCCTAACCCTAGCCCGAACCCTAACCCTAACCCTTCCCCGAAGCCTGACCCTCACCCGTCCCCTAATCCTAACCCGTACGCTGACACTGACCCGCGCCCTCACACGTACGCTCCCCCTAAAGCGTTGTCGTACCCTCACCTGGACCCTAAACCGTCCCCGTCCCCTAACCCTAACCCTAGCCCGAACCCTAACCCTAACCCTTCCCCGAAGCCTGACCCTCACCCGTCCCCTAATCCTAACCCGTACGCTGACAATGACCCGCGCCCTCACACGTACGCTACCCCTAAAGCGTTGTCGTACCGTCACCTGGACCCTAAACCGTCCCCGTCCCCTAACCCTAACCCTAGCCCGAACCCTAACCCTAACCCTTCCCCGAAGCCTGACCCTCACCCGTCCCCTAATCCTAACCCGTACGCTGACACTGACCCGCGCCCTCACACGTACGCTCCCCCTAAAGCGTTGTCGTACCCTCACCTGGACCCTAAACCGTCCCCGTCCCCTAACCCTAATCCTAGACCGAACCCTAACCCTAACCCTCCCCCGAAGCCTGACCCTCACCCGTCCCCTAATCCTAACCCGTACGCTGACATTAACCCGCGCCCTCAAACCTACGCTCCCCCTAAAGCGTTGTCGTACCCTCACCTGGACCCTAAACCGTCCCCGTCCCCTAACCCTAACCCTAGCCCGAACCCTAACCCTAACCCTTCCCCGAAGCCTGACCCTCACCCGTCCCCTAATCCTAACCCGTACGCTGACACTGACCCGCGCCCTCACACGTACGCTCCCCCTAAAGCGTTGTCGTACCCTCACCTGGACCCTAAACCGTCCCCGTCCCCTAACCCTAACCCTAGCCCGAACCCTAACCCTAATCCTTCCCCGAAGCCTGACCCTCACCCGTCCCCTAATCCTAACCCGTACGCTGACACTAACCCGCGCCATCAAACCTACGCTCCCCCTAAAGCGTTGTCGTACCCTCACCTGGACCCTAAACCGTCCCCATCCCCTAACCCTAACCCTAGCCCGAACCCTAACCCTAACCCTTCCCCGAAGCCTGACCCTCACCCGTCCCCTAATCCTAACCCGTACGCTGACACTGACCCTCGCCCTCACACGTACGCTCCCCCTAAAGCGTTGTCGTACCCTCACCTGGACCCTAAACCGTCCCCGTCCCCTAACCCTAACCCTAGACCGAACCCTAACCCTAACCCTTCCCCGAAGCCTGACCCTCACCCGTCCCCTAATCCTAACCCGTACGCTGACAATGACCCGCGCCCTCACACGTACGCTACCCCTAAAGCGTTGTCGTACCCTCACCTGGACCCTAAACCGTCCCCGTCCCCTAACCCTTACCCTAGCCCGAACCCTAACCCTAACCCTTCCCCGAAGCCTGACCCTCACCCGTCCCCTAATCCTAACCCGTACGCTGAGAGTAACCCGCGCCCTCACACGTACGCTCCTCCTAAAGCGTTGTCGTACCCTCACCTGGACCCTAAACCGTCCCTGTCCCCTAACACTAACCCTAGCCCGAACCCTAACCCTAACCCTTCCCCGAAGCCTGACCCTCACCCGTCCCCTAATCCTAACCCGTACGCTGACACTAACCCGCGCCCTCAAACCTACGCTCCCCCTAAAGCGTTGTCGTACCCTCACCTGGACCCTAAACCGTCCCCGTCCCCTAACCCTAACCCTAGCCCGAACCCTAACCCTAACCCTTCCCCGAAGCCTGACCCTCACCCGTCCCCTAATCCTAACCCGTACGCTGACACTAACCTACGCCCTCACACGTACGCTCCCCCTAAAGCGTTGTCGTACCCTCACCTGGACCCTAAACGGTCCCCGTCCCCTAACCCTAACCCTAGCCCGAACCCTAACCCTAACCCTTCCCCGAAGACTGACCCTCACCCATCCCCTAATGCTAACCCGTACGCTGACACTAACCCGCGCCCTCAAACCTACGCTCCCCCTAAAGCGTTGTCGTACCCTCACCTGGACCCTAAACCGTCCCTGTCCCCTAACCCTAACCCTAGCCCGAACCCTAACCCTAACCCTTCCCCGAAGCCTGACCCTCACCCGTCCCCTAATCCTATCCCGTACGCTGACACTAACCCGCACCCTCACACGTACGCTCCCCCTAAAGCGTTGTCGTACCCTCACCTGGACCCTAAACCGTCCCCGTCCCCTAACCGTAACCCTAGCCCGAACCCTAACCCTAACCCTTCCCCGAAGCCTGACCCTCACCAGTCCCCTAATCCTAACCCGTACGCTGACACTAACCCGCGCCCTCACACGTACGCTCCCCCTAAAGCGTTGTCGTACCCTCACCTGGACCCTAAACCGTCCCCGTCCCCTAACCCTAACCCTAGCCCGAACCCTAACCCTAACCCTTCCCCGAAGCCTGACCCTCACCCGTCCCCTAATCCTATCCCGTACGCTGACACTAACCCGCACCCTCACACGTACGCTCCCCCTAAAGCGTTGTCGTACCCTCACCTGGACCCTAAACCGTCCCCGTCCCCTAACCGTAACCCTAGCCCGAACCCTAACCCTAACCCTTCCCCGAAGCCTGACCCTCACCAGTCCCCTAATCCTAACCCGTACGCTGACACTGACCCGCGCCCTCACACGTACGCTCCCCCTAAAGCGTTGTCGTACCCTCACCTGGACCCTAAACCGTCCCCGTCCCCTAACCCTAACCCTAGCCCGAACCCTAACCCTAACCCTTCCCCGAAGCCTGACCCTCACCCGTCCCGTAATCCTAACCCGTACGCTGACACTGACCCGCGCCCTCACACGTACGCTCCCCCTAAAGCGTTGTCGTACCCTCACCTGGACCCTAAACCGTCCCCGTCCCCTAACCCTAACCCTAGCCCGAACCCTAACCCTAACCCTTCCCCGAAGCCTGACCCTCACCCGTCCCCTAATCCTAACCCGTACGCTGACACTGACCCGCGCCCTCACACGTACGCTCCCCCTAAAGCGTTGTCGTACCCTCACCTGGACCCTAAACCGTCCCCGTCCCCTAACCCTAACCCTAGCCTGAACCCTAACCCTAACCCTTCCCCGAAGCCTGACCCTCACCCGTCCCCTAATCCTAACCCGTACGCTGACACTGACCCGCGCCCTCACACGTACGCTCCCCCTAAAGCGTTGTCGTACCCTCACCTGGACCCTAAACCGTCCCCGTCCCCTAACCCTAACCCTAGCCCGAACCCTAACCCTAACCCTTCCCCGAAGCCTGACCCTCACCCGTCCCGTAATCCTAACCCGTACGCTGACACTGACCCGCGCCCTCACACGTACGCTCCCCCTAAAGCGTTGTCGTACCCTCACCTTGACCCTAAACCGTCCCCGTCCCCTAACCCTAACCCTAGCCCGAACCCTAACCCTAACCCTTCCCCGAAGCCTGACCCTCACCCGTCCCCTAATCCTAACCCGTACGCTGACAGTAACCCGCGCCCTCACACGTACGCTCCCCCTAAAGCGTTGTCGTACCCTCACCTGGACCCTAAACCGTCCCTGTCCCCTAACCCTAACCCTAGCCCGAACCCTAACCCTAACACTTCCCCGAAGCCTGACCCTCACCCGTCCCCTAATCCTAACACGTACGCTGACACTGACCCGCGCCCTCACACGTGCGCTCCCCCTAAAGCGTTGTCGTACCCTCACCTGGACCCTAAACCGAACCCGTCCCCTAACCCTAACCCTAGACCGAACCCTAACCCTAACCCTCCCCCGAAGCCTGACCCTCACCCGTCCCCTAATCCTAACCCGTACGCTGACACTAACCCGCGCCCTCAAACCTACGCTCCCCCTAAAGCGTTGTCGTACCCTCACCAGGACCCTAAACCGTCCCCATCCCCTAACCCTAACCCTAGCCCGAACCCTAACCCTAACCCTTCCCCGAAGCCTGACCCTCACCCGTCCCCTAATCCTAACCCGTACGCTGACACTAACCTACGCCCTCACACGTACGCTACCCCTAAAGCGTTCTTGTACCCTCACCTGGACCCTAAACGGTCCCCGTCCCCTAACCCTAACCCTAGCCCGAACCCTAACCCTAACCCTTCCCCGAAGACTGACCCTCACCCGTCCCCTAATGCTAACCCGTACGCTTACACTAACCCGCGCCCTCAAACCTACGCTCCCCCTAAAGCGTTGTCGTACCCTCACCTGGACCCTAAACCGTCCCTGTCCCCTAACCCTAACCCTAGCCCGAACCCTAACCCTAACCCTTCCCCGAAGCCTGACCCTCACCCGTCCCCTAATACTATCCCGTACGCTGACACTAACCCGCACCCTCACACGTACGCTCCCCCTAAAGCATTGTTGTACCCTCACCTGGACCCTAAACCGTCCCCGTCCCCTAAACGTAACCCTAGCCCGAACCCTAACCCTAACCCTTCCCAGAAGCCTGACCCTCACCCGTCCCCTAATCCTAACCCGTACGCTGACACTAACCTGCGCCCTCACACTTACGCTCCCCCTAAAGCGTTGTCGTACCCTCACCTGGACCCTAAACCGTCGCCGTCCCCTAACCCTAACCCTAGCCCGAACCCTAACCCTAACCCTACCCCGAAGCCTGACCCTCACCCGTCCCCTAATCCTAACCCGTACGCTGACACTGACCCGCGCCCTCACACGTACGCTCCCCCTAAAGCGTTGTCGTACCCTCACCTGGACCCTAAACCGTCCCCGTCCCCTAACCCTAACCCTAGCCCGAACCCTAACCCTAACTCTCCCCGAAGCCTGACCCTCACCCGTCCCCTAATCCTAACCCGTACGCTGACACTGACCCGCGCCCTCACACGTACGCTCCCCCTAAAGCGTTGTCGTACCCTCACCTGGACCCTAAACCGTCCCCGTCCCCTAACCCTAACCCTAGCCCGAACCCTAACCCTAACCCTTCCCCGAAGCCGGACCCTCACCCGTCCCCTAATCCTAACCCGTACACTGACACTGACCCGCGCCCTCACACGTACGCTCCCCCTATAGCGTTGTCGTACCCTCTCCTAGACCCTAAACCGTCCCCGTCCCCTAACCCTAACCCTAGCCTGAACCCTAACCCTAAACCTTCCCCGAAGCCTGACCCTCACCAGTCCCCTAATCCTAACCCGTACGCTGACACTAACCCGCGCCCTCACACGTACGCTCCCCCTAAAGCGTTGTCGTACCCTCACCTGGACCCTAAACCGTCCGCGTCCCCTAACCCTAACCCTAGCCCGAACCCTAACCCTAACCCTTCCCCGAAGCCTGACCCTCACTCGTCCCCTAATCCTAACCCGTACGCTGACACTAACCCGCGCCCTCACACGTACGCTCCCCCTAAAGCGTTGTCGTACACTCACCTGGACCCTAAACCGTCCCCGTCCGCTAACCCTAACCCTAGCCCGAACCCTAACCCTAACCCTTCCCCGAAGCCTGACCCTCACCCGTCCCGTAATCCTAACCCGTACGCTGACACTGACCCGCGCCCTCACACGTACGCTCCCCCTAAAGCGTTGTCGTACCCTCACCTGGACCCTAAACCGTCCCCGTCCCCTAACCCTAACCCTAGCCCGAACCCTAACCCTAACCGTTCCCCGAAGCCTGACCCTCACCCGTCCCCTAATCCTAACCCGTACGCTGACACTGACCCGCGCCCTCACACGTACGCTCCCCCTAAAGCGTTGTCGTACCCTCACCTGGACCCTAAACCGTCCCCGTCCCCTAACCCTAACCCTAGCCCGAACCCTAACCTTAACCCTTCCCCGAAGCCTGACCCTCACCCGTCCCCTAATCCTAACCCGTACCCTGACACTAACCCGCGCCCTCACACGTACGCTCCCCCTAAAGCGTTGTCGTACCCTCACCTGGACCCTAAACTGTCCCCGTCCCCTAACCCTAACCCTAGCCCGAACCCTAACCCTAACGCTTCCCCGAAGCCTGACCCTCACCCGTCCCCTAATCCTAACCCGTACGCTGACACTAACCCGCGCCCTCACACGTACGCTCCCCCTAAAGCGTTGTCGTACCCTCACCTGGACCCTAAACCGTCCCCGTCCCCTAACCCTAACCCTAGCCCGAACCCTAACCCTAACCCTTCCCCGAAGCCTGACCCTCACCCGTCCCGTAATCCTAACCCGTACGCTGACACTAACCCCCTTCCTCACACGTACGCTCCCCCTAAAGCGTTGTCGTACCCTCACCTGGACCCTAAACCGTCCCCGTCCCCTAACCCTAACACTAGCCCGATCCCTAACCCTAACCCTTCCCCGAAGCCTGACCCTCACCCGTCCCCTAATCCTAACCCATACGCTGACACTAACCCGCGCCCTCACACGTACGCTCCCCCTAAAGCGTTGTCGTACCCTCACCTGGACCCTAAACCGTCCCCGTCCCCTAACCCTAACCCTAGCCCGAACCCTAACCCTAACCCTTCCCCGAAGCCTGACCCTCACCCGTCCCCTAATCCTAACCCGTACGCTGACACTGACCCGCGCCCTCACACGTACGCTCCCCCTAAAGCGTTGTCGTACCCTCACCTGGACCCTAAACCGTCCCCGTCCCCTAACCCTAACCCTAGCCCGAACCCTAACTCTAACCCTTCCCCGAAGCCTGACCCTCACCCGTCCCCTAATCCTAACCCGTATGCTGACACTAACCCGCACCCTCACACGTACGCTCCCCCTAAAACGTTGTCGTACCCTCACCTGGATCCCAAACCGTCCCCTAACCCTAACCCTAACCCTAGCCCGAACCCTAACCCTAACCCTTCCCCGAAGCCTGACCCTCACCCGTCCCCTAATCCTAACCCGTACGCTGACACTGACCCGCGCCCTCACACGTACGCTCCCCCTAAAGCGTTGTCGTACCCTCACCTGGACCCTAAACCGTCCCCGTCCCCTAACCCTAACCCTAGCCCGAACCCTAACCCTAACCCTTCCCCGAAGCCTGACCCTCACCCGTCCCCTCATCCTAACCCGTACGCTGACACTGACCCGCGCCCTCACACGTACGCTCCCCCTAAAGCGTTGTCGTACCCTCACCTGGACCCTAAACCATCCCCGTCCCCTAACCCTAACCCTAGCCCGAACCCTAACCCTAACCCTTCCCCGAAGCCTGACCCTCACCCGTCCCCTAATCCTAACCCGTACGCTGACACTGACCCGCGCCCTCACACGTACGCTCCCCCTAAAGCGTTGTCGTACCCTCACCTGGACCCTAAACCGTCCCCGTCCCCTAACCCTAACCCTAGCCCGAACCCTAACCCTAACCCTTCCCCGAAGCCTGACCCTCACCCGTCCCCTAATCCTAACCCGTACGCTGACACTGACCCGCGCCCTCACACGTACGCTCCCCCTAAAGCGTTGTCGTACCCTCACCTGGACCCTAAACCGTCCCCGTCCCCTAACCCTAACCCTAGCCCGAACCCTAACCGTAACCCTTCCCCGAAGCCTGAGCCTCACCCGTCCCCTAATCCTAACCCGTACGCTGACACTGACCCGCGCCCTCACACGTACGCTCCCCCTAAAGCGTTGTCGTACCCTCACATGGACCCTAAACCGTCCCCGTCCCCTAACCCTAACCCTAGCCCGAACCCTAACCCTAACCCTTCCCCGAAGCCTGACCCTCACCCGTCCCCTAATCCTAACCCGTACGCTGACACTAACCCGCGCCCTCACACGTACGCTCCCCCTAAAGCGTTGTCGTACCCTCACCTGGACCCTAAACCGTCCCCGTCCCCTAACCCTAACCCTAGCCCGAACCCTAACCCTAACCCTTCCCCGAAGCCTGACCCTCACCCGTCCCCTAATCCTATCCCGAACGCTGACACTAACCCGCGCCCTCACACGTACGCTCCCCCTAAAGCGTTGTCGTACCCTCACCTGGACCCTAAACCGTCCCCGTCCACTAACCGTAACCCTAGCCCGAACCCTAACCCTAACCCTTCCCCGAAGCCTGACCCTCACCCGTCCCCTAATCCTAACCCGTACGCTGACACTAACCCGCGCCCTCACACATACGCTCCCCCTAAAGCGTTGTCGTACCCTCACCTGGACCCTAAACCGTCCCCGTCCCCTAACCCTAACCCTAGCCCGAACCCTAACCCTAACCCTTCCCCGAAGCCTGACCCTCACCCGTCCCCTAATCCTAACCCGTACGGTGACACTAACCCGCGCCCTCACACGTACGCTCCCCCTAAAGCGTTGTCGTACCCTCACCTGGACCCTAAACCGTCCCCGTCCCCTAACCCTAACCCTAGCCCGAACCCTAACCCTAACCCTACCCCGAAGCCTGACCCTCACCCGTCCCCTAATCCTAACACGTACGCTGACACTGACCCGCGCCCTCACACGTACGCTCCCCCTAAAGCGTTGTCGTACCCTCACCTGGACCCTAAACCGTCCCCGTCCCCTAACCCTAACCCTAGCCCGAACCCTAACCCTAACCCTTCCCCGAAGCCTGACCCTCACCCGTCCGCTAATCCTAACCCGTACGCTGACACTGACCCGCGCCCTCACACGTACGCTCCCCCTAAAGCGTTGTCGTACCCTCACCTGGACCCTAAACCGTCCGCGTCCCCTAACCCTAACCCTAGCCCGAACCCTAACCCTAACCCTTCCCCGACGCCTGACCCTCACTCGTCCCCTAATCCTAACCCGTACGCTGACACTAACCCGCGCCCTCACACGTACGCTCCCCCTAAAGCGTTGTCGTACCCTCACCTGGACTCTAAACCGTCCCCGTCCGCTAACCCTAACCCTAGCCCGAACCCTAACCCTAACACTTCCCCGAAGCCTGACCCTCACCCGTCCCGTAATCCTAACCCGTACGCTGACACTGACCCGCGCCCTCACACGTACGCTCCCCCTAAAGCGTTGTCGTACCCTCACCTGGACCCTAAACCGTCCCCGTCCCCTAACCCTAACCCTAGCCCGAACCCTAACCCTAACCCTTCCCCGAAGCCTGACCCTCACCCGTCCCGTAATCCTAACCCGTACGCTGACACTGACCCGCGCCCTCACACGTACGCTCCCCCTAAAGCGTTGTCGTACCCTCACCTGGACCCTAAACCGTCCCCGTCCCCTAACCCTAACCCTAGCCCGAACCCTAACCCTAACCCTTCCCCGAAGCCTGACCCTCACCCGTCCCCTAATCCTAACCCGTACGCTGACACTGACCCGCGCCCTCACACGTACGCTCCCCCTAAAGCGTTGTCGTACCCTCACCTGGACCCTAAACCGTCCCCGTCACCTAACCCTAACCCTAGCCCGAACCCTAACCCTAACCCTTCCCCGAAGCCTGACCCTCACCCGTCCCCTAATCCTAACACGTACGCTGACACTGACCCGCGCCCTCACACGTACGCTCCTCCTAAAGCGTTGTCGTACCCTCACCTGGACCCTAAACCGTCCCCGTCCCCTAACCCTAACCCTAGCCCGAACCCTAACCCTAACACTTCCCCGAAGCCTGACCCTCACCCGTCCCCTAATCCTAACCCGTACGCTGACACTGACCCGCGCCCTCACACGTACGCTCCCCCTAAAGCGTTGTCGTACCCTCACCTGGACCCTAAACCATCCCCGTCCCCTAACCCTAACCCTAGCCCGAACCCTAACCCTAACACTTCCCCGAAGCCTGACCCTCACCCGTCCCCTAATCCTGACCCGTACGCTGACACTAACCCACGCCCTCAAACCTACGCTCCCCCTAAAGCATTGTCGTGCCCTCACCTGGACCCTAAACGGTCCCCGTCCCCTAACCCTAACCCTAGCCCGTACCCTAATCCTAACCCTTCCCCGAAGCCTGACCATCACCCGTCCCCTAATCCTAACCCGTACGCTGACACTAACCCGCGCCCTCACACGTACGCTCAACCTAAAGCGTTGTCGTACCCTCACCTGGACCCTAAACCGTCCCCGTCCCCTAACCCTAACCCTAGACCGAAACCTAACCCTAACCCTTCCCCGAAGCCTGACCCTCATCCGTCCCCTAATCCTAAACCGTACGCTGACACTAACCTGCGCCCTCACACATACGCTACCCCTAAAGCATTGTCGTACCCTCACCTGGACCCTAAACCGTCCCCGTCCCCTAACCCTAACCCTAGCCCGAACCCTAACCCTAACCCTTCCCCGAAGCCTGACCCTCACCCGTCCCCTAATCCTAACCCGTACGCTGACACTAACCCGCGCCCTCACACGTACGCTCCCCCTAAAGCGTTGTCGTACCCTCACCTGGACCCTAAACCGTCCCCGTCTCCTAACACTAACACTAGCCCGAACCCTAACCCTAACCCTTCCCCGAAGCCTGACCCTCACCCGTCCCCTAATCCTAACCCGTACGCTGACACTAACCCACGCCCTCACACGTACGCTCCCCCTAAAGCGTTGTCGTACCTTCACCTGGACCCCAAACCGTCCCCGTCCCCTAACCCTAACCCTAGCCCGAACCCTAACCCTAACCCTTCCCCGAAGCCTGACCCTCACCCGTCCCCTAATCCTAACCCGTACGCTGACACTGACGCGCGCCCTCACACGTACGCTCCCCCTAAAGCGTTGTCGTACCCTCACCTGAACCCTGAACCGTCCCCGTCCCCTAACCCTAACCCTAGCCCGAACCCTAACCCTAAACCTTCCCCGAAGCCTGACCCTCACCCGTCCCCTAATCCTAACCCGTACGCTGACACTGACCCGCGCCCTCACACGTACGCTCCCCCTAAAGCGTTGTCGTACCCTCACCTGGACCCTAAACCATCCCCGTCCCCTAACCCTAACCCTAGCCCGAACCCTAACCCTAACCCTTCCCCGAAGCCTGACCCTCACCCGTTCCCTAATCCTAACCCATACGCTGACACTAACCCGCGCCCTCTCATGTACGCTACCCCTAAAGCGTTGTCGTACCCTCACCTGGACCCTAAACCGTCCCCGTCCCCTAACCCTAACCCTTGCCCGAACCCTAACCCTAACCCTTCCCCAAAGCCTTACCCTCACCCGTCCCCTAATCCTAACCCGTACGCTGACACTGACCCGCGCCCTCACACGTACGCTCCCCCTAAAGCGTTGTCGTACCCTCACCTGGACCCTAAACCGTCCCCGTCCCCTAACCCTAACCCTAGCCCGAACCCTAACCCTAACCCTTCCCCGAAGCCTGACCCTCACCCGTCCCCTAATCCTAACCCGTACGCTGACACTGACCCGCGCCCTCACACGTACGCTCCCCCTAAAGCGTTGTCGTACCCTCACCTGGACCCTAAACCGTCCCCGTCCCCTAACCCTAACCCTAGCCCGAACCCTAACCGTAACACTTCCCCGAAGCCTGACCCTCACCCGTCCCCTAATCCTAACCCGTACGCTGACACTGACCCGCGCCCTCACACGTACGCTCCCCCTAAAGCGTTGTCGTACCCTCACCTGGACCCTAAACCTTCCCCGTCCCCTAACCCTAACCCTAGCCCGAACCCTAACCCTAACCCTTCCCCGAAGCCTGACCCTCACCCGTCCCCTAATCCTAAACCGTACGCTGACACTGACCCGCGCCCTCACACGTACGCTCCCCCTAAAGCGTTGTCGTACCCTCACCTGGACCCTAAACCGTCCCCGTCCCCTAACCCTAACCCTAGCCCGAACCCTAACCCTAACCCTTCCCCGAAGCCTGACCCTCACCCGTCCCGTAATCCTAACCCGTACGCTGACACTGACCCGCGCCCTCACACGTACGCTCCCCCTAAAGCGTTGTCGTACCCTCACCTGGACCCTAAACCGTCCCCGTCCCCTAACCCTAACCCTAGCCCGAACCCTAACCCTAACCCTTCCCCGAAGCCTGACCCTCACCCGTCCCCTAATCCTAACCCGTACGCTGACACTGACCCGCGCCCTCACATGTACGCTCCCCCTAAAGCGTTGTCGTACCCTCACCTGGACCCTAAACCGTCCCCGTCCAATAACCCTAACCCTAGCCCGAACCCTAACCCTAACCCTTCCCCGAAACCTGACCCTCACCCGTCCCCTAATCCTAACCCGTACGCTGACACTGACCCACGCCCTCAGATGTACGCTCCCCCTAAAGCGTTGTCGTACCCTCACCTGGACCCTAAACCGTCCCCGTCCCCCAACCCTAACCCTAGCCCGAACCCTAACCCTAACCCTTCCCCGAAGGCTGACCCTCACCCGTCCCCTAATCCTAACCCGTACGCTGACACTAACCCGCACCCTCACACGTACGCTCCCCCTAAAGCATTGTCGTACCCTCACCTGGACCCTAAACCGTCCCCATCCCCTAACCCTAACCCTAGCCCGAACCCTAACCCTAACCCTTCCCCGAAGCCTGACCCTCACCCATCCCCTAATCCTAACCCGTACGCTGACACTGACCCGCGCCCTCACACGTACGCTCCCCCTAAAGCGTTGTCGTACCCTCACCTGGACCCTAAACCGTCGCCGTCCCCTAACCCTAACCCTAGCCCGAACCCTAACCCTAACCCTTCCCCGAAGCCTGACCCTCACCCGTCCCCTAATCCTAACCCGTACGCTGACACTGACCCGCGCCCTCACACGTACGCTCCCCCTAAAGCGTTGTCGTACCCTCACCTGGACCCTAAACCGTCCCCGTCCCCTAACCCTAACCCTAGCCCGAACCCTAACCCTAACCCTTCCCCGAAGCCTGACCCTCACCCGTCCCCTAATCCTAACCCGTACGCTGACACTAACCCGCGCCCTCACACGTACGCTCCCCCTAAAGCGTTGTCGTACCCTCACCTGGACCCTAAACCGTCCCCGTCCCCTAACCCTAACCCTAGCCCGAACCCTAACCCTAACCCTTCCCCGAAGCCTGACCCTCACCCGTCCCCTAATCCTAACCCGTACGCTGACACTGACCCGCGCCCTCACACGTACGCTCCCCCTAAAGCGTTGTCGTACCCTCACCTGGACCCTAAACCGTCCCCGTCCCCTAACCCTAACCCTAGCCCGAACCCTAAGCGTAACACTTCCCCGAAGCCTGACCCTCACCCGTCCCCTAATCCTAACCCGTACGCTGACACTGACCCGCGCCCTCACACGTACGCTCCCCCTAAAGCGTTGTCGTACCCTCACCTGGACCCTAAACCTTCCCCGTCCCCTAACCCTAACCCTAGCCCGAACCCTAACCCTAACCCTTCCCCGAAGCCTGACCCTCACCCGTCCCCTAATCCTAACCCGTACGCTGACACTGACCCGCGCCCTCACACGTACGCTCCCCCTAAAGCGTTGTCGTACCCTCACCTGGACCCTATACCGTCCCCGTCCCCTAACCCTAACCCTAGCCCGAACCCTAACCCTAACCCTTCCCCGAAGCCTGACCCTCACCCGTCCCGTAATCCTAACCCGTACGCTGACACTGACCCGCGCCCTCACACGTACGCTCACCCTAAAGCGTTGTCGTACCCTCACCTGGACCCTAAACCGTCCCCGTCCCCTAACCCTAACCCTAGCCCGAACCCTAACCCTAACCCTTCCCCGAAGCCTGACCCTCACCCGTCCCCTAATCCTAACCCGTACGCTGACACTGACCCGCGCCCTCACACGTACGCTCCCCCTAAAGCGTTGTCGTACCCTCACCTGGACCCTAAACCGTCCCCGTCCAATAACCCTAACCCTAGCCCGAACCCTAACCCTAACCCTTCCCCGAAGCCTGACCCTCACCCGTCCCCTAATCCTAACCCGTACGCTGACACTGACCCACGCCCTCACACGTACGCTCCCCCTAAAGCGTTGTCGTACCCTCACCTGGACCCTAAACCGTCCCCGTCCCCTAACCCTAACCCTAGCCGGAACCCTAACCCTAACCCTTCCCCGAAGGCTGACCCTCACCTGTCCCCTAATCCTAACCCGTACGCTGACACTAACCCGCGCCCTCACACGTACGCTCCCCCTAAAGCATTGTCGTACCCTCACCTGGACCCTAAACCGTCCCCGTCCCCTAACCCTAACCCTAGCCCGAACCCTAACCCTAACCCTTCCCCGAAGCCTGACCCTCACCCATCCCCTAATCCTAACCCGTACGCTGACACTGACCCGCGCCCTCACACGTACGCTCCCCCTAAAGCGTTGTCGTACCCTCACCTGGACCCTAAACCGTCCCCGTCCCCTAACCCTAACCCTAGCCCGAACCCTAACCCTAACCCTTCCCCGAAGCCTGACCCTCACCCGTCCCCTAATCCTAACCCGTACGCTGACACTGACCCGCGCCCTCACACGTACGCTCCCCCTAAAGCGTTGTCGTACCCTCACCTGGACCCTAAACCGTCCCCTTCCCCTAACCCTAACCCTAGCCCGAACCCTAACCCTAACCCTTCCCCGAAGCCTGACCCTCACCCGTCCCCTAATCCTAACCCGTACGCTGACACTAACCCGCGCCCTCACACGTACGCTCCCCCTAAAGCGTTGTCGTACCCTCACCTGGACCCTAAACCGTCCCCGTCCCCTAACCCTAACCCTAGCCCGAACCCTAACCCTAACCCTTCCCCGAAGCCTGACCCTCACCCGTCCCCTAATCCTAACCCGTACGCTGACACTGACCCGCGCCCTCACACGTACGCTCCCCCTAAAGCGTTGTCGTACCCTCACCTGGACCCTAAACGGTCCCCGTCCCCTGACCCTAACCCTAGCCCGAAACCTAACCCTAACCCTTCCCCGAAGACTGACCCTCACCCGTCCCCTAATGCTAACCCGTACGCTGACACTAACCCGCGCCCTCAAACCTACGCTCCCCCTAAAGCGTTGTCGTACCCTCACCTGGACCCTAAACCGTCCCTGTCCCCTAACCCTAACCCTAGCCCGAACCCTAACCCTAACCCTTCCCCGAAGCCTGACCCTCACCCGTCCCCTAATCCTATCCCGTACGCTGACACTAACCCGCACCCTCACACGTACGCTCCCCCTAAAGCATTGTCGTACCCTCACCTGGACCCTAAACCGTCCCCGTCCCCTAAACGTAACCCTAGCCCGAACCCTAACCCTAACCCTTCCCCGAAGCCTGACCCTCACCCGTCCCCTAATCCTAACCCGTACGCTGACACTAACCCGCGCCCTCACACGTACGCTCCCCCAATAGCATTGTCGTACCCTCACCTGGACCGAAAACCGTCCCCGTCCCCTAACCCTAACCCTAGCCCGAACCCTAACCCTAACCCTTCCCCGAAGCCTGACCCTCACCCGTCCCCTAATCCTAACCCGTACGCTGACACTAACCCGTGCCCTCACACGTACGCTCCGCCTAAAGCGTTGTCGTACCCTCACCTGGACCCTAAACCGTCCCCGTCCCCTAACCCTAACCCTAGCCCGAACCCTAACCCTAACCCTTCCCGAAGCCTGACCCTCACCCGTCCCCTAATCCTAACCCGTACGCTGACACTAACCCGCGCCCTCAAACCTACGCTCCCCCTAAGGCATTGTCGTACCCTCACCTGGACCCTAAACCGTCCCCGTCCCCTAACCCTAACCCTAGCCCGAACCCTAACCCAAACCCTTCCCCGAAGCCTGACCCTCACCCGTCCCCTAATCCTAACCCGTACGCTGACACTGACCCGCGCCCTCACACGTACGCTCCCCCTAAAGCGTTGTCGTACCCTCACCTGGACCCTAAACCGTCCCCGTCCCCTAACCCTAACCCTAGCCCGAACCCTAACCCTAACCCTTCCCCGAAGCCTGACACTCACCCGTCCCCTAATCCTAACCCGTACGCTGACACTGACCCGCGCCCTCACACGTACGCTCCCCCTAAAGCGTTGTGGTATCCTCACCTGGACCCTAAACCGTCCCCGTCCCCTAACCCTAACCCTAGCCCGAACCCTAACCCTAACCCTTCCCCGAAGCCTGACCCTCCCCCGTCCCCTAATCCTAACCCGTACGCTGACACTGACCCGCGCCCTCACACGTACGCTCCCCCTAAAGCGTTGTCGTACCCTCACCTGGACCCTAAACCGTCCCCGTCCCCTAACCCTAACCCTAGCCCGAACCCTAACCCTAACCCTTCCCCGAAGCCTGACCCTCACCCGTCCCGTAATCCTAACCCGTACGCTGACACTGACCCGCGCCCTCACACGTACGCTCCCCCTAAAGCGTTGTCGTACCCTCACCTGGACCCTAAACCGTCCCCGTCCCCTAACCCTAACCCTAGCCCGAACCCTAACCCTAACCCTTCCCCGAAGCCTGACACTCACCCGTCCCCTAATCCTAACCCGTACGCTGACACTGACCCGCGCCCTCACACGTACGCTCCCCCTAAAGCGTTGTCGTACCCTCACCTGGACCCTAAACCGTCCCCGTCCCCTAACCCTAACCCTAGCCCGAACCCTAACCCTAACCCTTCCCCGAAGCCTGACCCTCACCCGTCCCCTAATCCTAACCCGTACGCTGACACTGACCCGCCCCCTCACACGTACGCTCCCCCTAAAGCGTTGTCGTACCCTCACCTGGACCCTAAACCGTCCCCGTCCCCTAACCCTAACCCTAGCCCGAACCCTAACCCTAATCCTTCCCCGAAGCCTGACCCTCACCCGTCCCCTAATCCTAACCCGTACGCTGACACTAACCCGCGCCATCAAACCTACGCTCCCCCTAAAGCGTTGTCGTACCCTCACCTGGACCCTAAACCGTCCCCATCCCCTAACCCTAACCCTAGCCCGAACCCTAACCCTAACCCTTCCCCGAAGCCTGACCCTCACCCGTCCCCTAATCCTAACCCGTACGCTGACACTGACCCTCGCCCTCACACGTACGCTCCCCCTAAAGCGTTGTCGTACCCTCACCTGGACCCTAAACCGTCCCCGTCCCCTAACCCTAACCCTAGACCGAACCCTAACCCTAACCCTTCCCCGAAGCCTGACCCTCACCCGTCCCCTAATCCTAACCCGTACGCTGACAATGACCCGCGCCCTCACACGTACGCTACCCCTAAAGCGTTGTCGTACCCTCACCTGGACCCTAAACCGTCCCCGTCCCCTAACCCTTACCCTAGCCCGAACCCTAACCCTAACCCTTCCCCGAAGCCTGACCCTCACCCGTCCCCTAATCCTAACCCGTACGCTGAGAGTAACCCGCGCCCTCACACGTACGCTCCTCCTAAAGCGTTGTCGTACCCTCACCTGGACCCTAAACCGTCCCTGTCCCCTAACACTAACCCTAGCCCGAACCCTAACCCTAACCCTTCCCCGAAGCCTGACCCTCACCCGTCCCCTAATCCTAACCCGTACGCTGACACTGACCCGCGCCCTCACACGTACGCTCCCCCTAAAGCGTTGTCGTACCCTCACCTGCACCCTAAACCGTCCCCGTCCCCTAACCCTAACCCTAGACCGAACCCTAACCCTAACCCTCCCCCGAAGCCTGATCCTCACCCGTCCCCTAATCCTAACCCGTACGCTGACACTAACCCGCGCCCTCAAACCTACGCTCCCCCTAAAGCGTTGTCGTACCCTCACCTGGACCCTAAACCGTCCCCGTCCCCTAACCCTAACCCTAGCCCGAACCCTAACCCTAACCCTTCCCCGAAGCCTGACCCTCACCCGTCCCCTAATCCTAACCCGTACGCTGACACTAACCTACGCCCTCACACGTACGCTCCCCCTAAAGCGTTGTCGTACCCTCACCTGGACCCTAAACGGTCCCCGTCCCCTAACCCTAACCCTAGCCCGAACCCTAACCCTAACCCTTCCCCGAAGACTGACCCTCACCCATCCCCTAATGCTAACCCGTACGCTGACACTAACCCGCGCCCTCAAACCTACGCTCCCCCTAAAGCGTTGTCGTACCCTCACCTGGACCCTAAACCGTCCCTGTCCCCTAACCCTAACCCTAGCCCGAACCCTAACCCTAACCCTTCCCCGAAGCCTGACCCTCACCCGTCCCCTAATCCTATCCCGTACGCTGACACTAACCCGCACCCTCACACGTACGCTCCCCCTAAAGCGTTGTCGTACCCTCACCTGGACCCTAAACCGTCCCCGTCCCCTAACCCTAACCCTAGCCCGAACCCTAACCCTAACCCTTCCCCGAAGCCTGACCCTCACCCGTCCCCTAATCCTAACCCGTACGCTGACACTGACCCGCCCCCTCACACGTACGCTCCCCCTAAAGCGTTGTCGTACCCTCACCTGGACCCTAAACCGTCCCCGTCCCCTAACCCTAACCCTAGCCCGAACCCTAACCCTAATCCTTCCCCGAAGCCTGACCCTCACCCGTCCCCTAATCCTAACCCGTACGCTGACACTAACCCGCGCCATCAAACCTACGCTCCCCCTAAAGCGTTGTCGTACCCTCACCTGGACCCTAAACCGTCCCCATCCCCTAACCCTAACCCTAGCCCGAACCCTAACCCTAACCCTTCCCCGAAGCCTGACCCTCACCCGTCCCCTAATCCTAACCCGTACGCTGACACTGACCCTCGCCCTCACACGTACGCTCCCCCTAAAGCGTTGTCGTACCCTCACCTGGACCCTAAACCGTCCCCGTCCCCTAACCCTAACCCTAGACCGAACCCTAACCCTAACCCTTCCCCGAAGCCTGACCCTCACCCGTCCCCTAATCCTAACCCGTACGCTGACAATGACCCGCTCCCTCACACGTACGCTACCCCTAAAGCGTTGTCGTACCCTCACCTGGACCCTAAACCGTCCCCGTCCCCTAACCCTTACCCTAGCCCGAACCCTAACCCTAACCCTTCCCCGAAGCCTGACCCTCACCCGTCCCCTAATCCTAACCCGTACGCTGAGAGTAACCCGCGCCCTCACACGTACGCTCCCCCTAAAGCGTTGTCGTACCCTCACCTGGACCCTAAACCGTCCCTGTCCCCTAACACTAACCCTAGCCCGAACCCTAACCCTAACCCTTCCCCGAAGCCTGACCCTCACCCGTCCCCTAATCCTAACCCGTACGCTGACACTGACCCGCGCCCTCACACGTACGCTCCCCCTAAAGCGTTGTCGTACCCTCACCTGCACCCTAAACCGTCCCCGTCCCCTAACCCTAACCCTAGACCGAACCCTAACCCTAACCCTCCCCCGAAGCCTGATCCTCACCCGTCCCCTAATCCTAACCCGTACGCTGACACTAACCCGCGCCCTCAAACCTACGCTCCCCCTAAAGCGTTGTCGTACCCTCACCTGGACCCTAAACCGTCCCCGTCCCCTAACCCTAACCCTAGCCCGAACCCTAACCCTAACCCTTCCCCGAAGCCTGACCCTCACCCGTCCCCTAATCCTAACCCGTACGCTGACACTAACCTACGCCCTCACACGTACGCTCCCCCTAAAGCGTTGTCGTACCCTCACCTGGACCCTAAACGGTCCCCGTCCCCTAACCCTAACCCTAGCCCGAACCCTAACCCTAACCCTTCCCCGAAGACTGACCCTCACCCATCCCCTAATGCTAACCCGTACGCTGACACTAACCCGCGCCCTCAAACCTACGCTCCCCCTAAAGCGTTGTCGTACCCTCACCTGGACCCTAAACCGTCCCTGTCCCCTAACCCTAACCCTAGCCCGAACCCTAACCCTAACCCTTCCCCGAAGCCTGACCCTCACCCGTCCCCTAATCCTATCCCGTACGCTGACACTAACCCGCACCCTCACACGTACGCTCCCCCTAAAGCGTTGTCGTACCCTCACCTGGACCCTAAACCGTCCCCGTCCCCTAACCGTAACCCTAGCCCGAACCCTAACCCTAACCCTTCCCCGAAGCCTGACCCTCACCAGTCCCCTAATCCTAACCCGTACGCTGACACTAACCCGCGCCCTCACACGTACGCTCCCCCTAAAGCGTTGTCGTACCCTCACCTGGACCCTAAACCGTCCCCGTCCCCTAACCCTAACCCTAGCCCGAACCCTAACCCTAACCCTTCCCCGAAGCCTGACCCTCACCCGTCCCCTAATCCTAACCCGTACGCTGACACTGACCCGCGCCCTCACACGTACGCTCCCCCTAAAGCGTTGTCGTACCCTCACCTGGACCCTAAACCGTCCCCGTCCCCTAACCCTAACCCTAGCCCGAACCCTAACCCTAACCCTTCCCCGAAGCCTGACCCTCACCCGTCCCCTAATCCTAACCCGTACGCTGACACTGACCCGCGCCCTCACACGTACGCTCCCCCTAAAGCGTTGTCGTACCCTCACCTGGACCCTAAACCGTCCCCGTCCCCTAACCCTAACCCTAGCCTGAACCCTAACCCTAACCCTTCCCCGAAGCCTGACCCTCACCCGTCCCCTAATCCTAACCCGTACGCTGACACTGACCCGCGCCCTCACACGTACGCTCCCCCTAAAGCGTTGTCGTACCCTCACCTGGACCCTAAACCGTCCCCGTCCCCTAACCCTAACCCTAGCCCGAACCCTAACCCTAACCCTTCCCCGAAGCCTGACCCTCACCCGTCCCCTAATCCTAACCCGTACGCTGACACTGACCCGCGCCCTCACACGTACGCTCCCCCTAAAGCGTTGTCGTACCCTCACCTGGACCCTAAACCGTCCCCGTCCCCTAACCCTAACCCTAGCCCGAACCCTAACCCTAACCCTTCCCCGAAGCCTGACCCTCACCCGTCCCCTAATCCTAACCCGTACGCTGACACTGACCCGCGCCCTCACACGTACGCTCCCCCTAAAGCGTTGTCGTACCCTCACCTGGACCCTAAACCGTCCCCGTCCCCTAACCCTAACCCTAGCCCGAACCCTAACCCTAACCCTTCCCCGAAGCCTGACCCTCACCCGTCCCCTAATCCTAACCCGTACGCTGACACTGACCCGCCCCCTCACACGTACGCTCCCCCTAAAGCGTTGTCGTACCCTCACCTGGACCCTAAACCGTCCCCGTCCCCTAACCCTAACCCTAGCCCGAACCCTAACCCTAACCCTTCCCCGAAGCCTGACCCTCACCCGTCCCCTAATCCTAACCCGTACGCTGACACTAACCCGCGCCATCAAACCTACGCTCCCCCTAAAGCGTTGTCGTACCCTCACCTGGACCCTAAACCGTCCCCATCCCCTAACCCTAACCCTAGCCCGAACCCTAACCCTAACCCTTCCCCGAAGCCTGACCCTCACCCGTCCCCTAATCCTAACCCGTACGCTGACACTGACCCTCGCCCTCACACGTACGCTCCCCCTAAAGCGTTGTCGTACCCTCACCTGGACCCTAAACCGTCCCCGTCCCCTAACCCTAACCCTAGACCGAACCCTAACCCTAACCCTTCCCCGAAGCCTGACCCTCACCCGTCCCCTAATCCTAACCCGTACGCTGACAATGACCCGCGCCCTCACACGTACGCTACCCCTAAAGCGTTGTCGTACCCTCACCTGGACCCTAAACCGTCCCCGTCCCCTAACCCTTACCCTAGCCCGAACCCTAACCCTAACCCTTCCCCGAAGCCTGACCCTCACCCGTCCCCTAATCCTAACCCGTACGCTGAGAGTAACCCGCGCCCTCACACGTACGCTCCTCCTAAAGCGTTGTCGTACCCTCACCTGGACCCTAAACCGTCCCTGTCCCCTAACACTAACCCTAGCCCGAACCCTAACCCTAACCCTTCCCCGAAGCCTGACCCTCACCCGTCCCCTAATCCTAACCCGTACGCTGACACTGACCCGCGCCCTCACACGTACGCTCCCCCTAAAGCGTTGTCGTACCCTCACCTGCACCCTAAACCGTCCCCGTCCCCTAACCCTAACCCTAGACCGAACCCTAACCCTAACCCTCCCCCGAAGCCTGATCCTCACCCGTCCCCTAATCCTAACCCGTACGCTGACACTAACCCGCGCCCTGAAACCTACGCTCCCCCTAAAGCGTTGTCGTACCCTCACCTGGACCCTAAACCGTCCCCGTCCCCTAACCCTAACCCTAGCCCGAACCCTAACCCTAACCCTTCCCCGAAGCCTGACCCTCACCCGTCCCATAATCCTAACCCGTACGCTGACACTAACCTACGCCCTCACACGTACGCTCCCCCTAAAGCGTTGTCGTACCCTCACCTGGACCCTAAACGGTCCCCGTCCCCTAACCCTAACCCTAGCCCGAACCCTAACCCTAACCCTTCCCCGAAGACTGACCCTCACCCATCCCCTAATGCTAACCCGTACGCTGACACTAACCCGCGCCCTCAAACCTACGCTCCCCCTAAAGCGTTGTCGTACCCTCACCTGGACCCTAAAACGTCCCTGTCCCCTAACCCTAACCCTAGCCCGAACCCTAACCCTAACCCTTCCCCGAAGCCTGACCCTCACCCGTCCCCTAATCCTATCCCGTACGCTGACACTAACCCGCACCCTCACACGTACGCTCCCCCTAAAGCGTTGTCGTACCCTCACCTGGACCCTAAACCGTCCCCGTCCCCTAACCGTAACCCTAGCCCGAACCCTAACCCTAACCCTTCCCCGAAGCCTGACCCTCACCAGTCCCCTAATCCTAACCCGTACGCTGACACTAACCCGCGCCCTCACACGTACGCTCCCCCTAAAGCGTTGTCGTACCCTCACCTGGACCCTAAACCGTCCCCGTCCCCTAACCCTAACCCTAGCGCGAACCCTAACCCTAACCCTTCCCCGAAGCCTGACCCTCACCCGTCCCCTAATCCTAACCCGTACGCTGACACTGACCCGCGCCCTCACACGTACGCTCCCCCTAAAGCGTTGTCGAACCCTCACCTGGACCCTAAACCGTCCCCGTCCCCTAACCCTAACCCTAGCCCGAACCCTAACCCTAACCCTTCCCCGAAGCCTGACCCTCACCCGTCCCCTAATCCTAACCCGTACGCTGACACTGACCCGCGCCCTCACACGTACGCTCCCCCTAAAGCGTTGTCGTACCCTCACCTGGACCCTAAACCGTCCCCGTCCCCTAACCCTAACCCTAGCCTGAACCCTAACCCTAACCCTTCCCCGAAGCCTGACCCTCACCCGTCCCCTAATCCTAACCCGTACGCTGACACTGACCCGCGCCCTCACACGTACGCTCCCCCTAAAGCGTTGTCGTACCCTCACCTGGACCCTAAACCGTCCCCGTCCCCTAACCCTAACCCTAGCCCGAACCCTAACCCTAACCCTTCCCCGAAGCCTGACCCTCACCCGTCCCGTAATCCTAACCCGTACGCTGACACTGACCCGCGCCCTCACACGTACGCTCCCCCTAAAGCGTTGTCGTACCCTCACCTTGACCCTAAACCGTCCCCGTCCCCTAACCCTAACCCTAGCCCGAACCCTAACCCTAACCCTTCCCCGAAGCCTGACCCTCACCCGTCCCCTAATCCTAACCCGTACGCTGACAGTAACCCGCGCCCTCACACGTACGCTCCCCCTAAAGCGTTGTCGTACCCTCACCTGGACCCTAAACCGTCCCTGTCCCCTAACCCTAACCCTAGCCCGAACCCTAACCCTAACACTTCCCCGAAGCCTGACCCTCACCCGTCCCCTAATCCTAACACGTACGCTGACACTGACCCGCGCCCTCACACGTGCGCTCCCCCTAAAGCGTTGTCGTACCCTCACCTGGACCCTAAACCGTCCCCGTCCCCTAACCCTAACCCTAGACCGAACCCTAACCCTAACCCTCCCCCGAAGCCTGACCCTCACCCGTCCCCTAATCCTAACCCGTACGCTGACACTAACCCGCGCCCTCAAACCTACGCTCCCCCTAAAGCGTTGTCGTACCCTCACCTGGACACTAAACCGTCCCCGTCCCCTAACCCTAACCCTAGCCCGAACCCTAACCCTAACCCTTCCCCGAAGCCTGACCCTCACCCGTCCCCTAATCCTAACCCGTACGCTGACACTAACCTACGCCCTCACACGTACGCTACCCCTAAAGCGTTGTCGTACCCTCATCTGGACCCTAAACGGTCCCCGTCCCCTAACCCTAACCCTAGCCCGAACCCTAACCCTAACCCTTCCCCGAAGACTGACCCTCACCCGTCCCCTAATGCTAACCCGTACGCTGACACTAACCCGCGCCCTCAAACCTACGCTCCCCCTAAAGCGTTGTCGTACCCTCACCTGGACCCTAAACCGTCCCTGTCCCCTAACCCTAACCCTAGCCCGAACCCTAACCCTAACCCTTCCCCGAAGCCTGACCCTCACCTGTCCCCTAATACTATCCCGTACGCTGACACTAACCCGCACCCTCACACGTACGCTCCCCCTAAAGCATTGTTGTACCCTCACCTGGACCCTAAACCGTCCCCGTCCCCTAAACGTAACCCTAGCCCGAACCCTAACCCTAACCCTTCCCAGAAGCCTGACCCTCACCCGTCCCCTAATCCTAACCCGTACGGTGACACTAACCTGCGCCCTCAAACCTACGCTCCCCCTAAAGCGTTGTCGTACCCTCACCTGGACCCTAAACCGTCGCCGTCCCCTAACCCTAACCCTAGCCCGAACCCTAACCCTAACCCTACCCCGAAGCCTGACCCTCACCCGTCCCCTAATCCTAACCCGTACGCTGACACTGACCCGCGCCCTCACACGTACGCTCCCCCTAAAGCGTTGTCGTACCCTCACCTGGACCCTAAACCGTCCCCGTCCCCTAACCCTAACCCTAGCCCGAACCCTAACCCTAACTCTCCCCGAAGCCTGACCCTCACCCGTCCCCTAATCCTAACCCGTACGCTGACACTGACCCGCGCCCTCACACGTACGCTCCCCCTAAAGCGTTGTCGTACCCTCACCTGGACCCTAAACCGTCCCCGTCCCCTAACCCTAACCCTAGCCCGAACCCTAACCCTAACCCTTCCCCGAAGCCGGACCCTCACCCGTCCCCTAATCCTAACCCGTACACTGACACTGACCCGCGCCCTCACACGTACGCTCCCCCTATAGCGTTGTCGTACCCTCTCCTGGACCCTAAACCGTCCCCGTCCCCTAACCCTAACCCTAGCCTGAACCCTAACCCTAAACCTTCCCCGAAGCCTGACCCTCACCAGTCCCCTAATCCTAACCCGTACGCTGACACTAACCCGCGCCCTCACACGTACGCTCCCCCTAAAGCGTTGTCGTACCCTCACCTGGACCCTAAACCGTCCGCGTCCCCTAACCCTAACCCTAGCCCGAACCCTAACCCTAACCCTTCCCCGAAGCCTGACCCTCACTCGTCCCCTAATCCTAACCCGTACGCTGACACTAACCCGCGCCCTCACACGTACGCTCCCCCTAAAGCGTTGTCGTACCCTCACCTGGACCCTAAACCGTCCCCGTCCGCTAACCCTAACCCTAGCCCGAACCCTAACCCTAACCCTTCCCCGAAGCCTGACCCTCACCCGTCCCGTAATCCTAACCCGTACGCTGACACTGACCCGCGCCCTCACACGTACGCTCCCCCTAAAGCGTTGTCGTACCCTCACCTGGACCCTAAACCGTCCCCGTCCCCTAACCCTAACCCTAGCCCGAACCCTAACCCTAACCCTTCCCCGAAGCCTGACCCTCACCCGTCCCCTAATCCTAACCCGTACGCTGACACTGACCCGCGCCCTCACACGTACGCTCCCCCTAAAGCGTTGTCGTACCCTCACCTGAACCCTAAACCGTCCCCGTCCCCTAACCCTAACCCTAGCCCGAACCCTAACCTTAACCCTTCCCCGAAGCCTGACCCTCACCCGTCCCCTAATCCTAACCCGTACCCTGACACTAACCCGCGCCCTCACACGTACGCTCCCCCTAAAGCGTTGTCGTACCCTCACCTGGACCCTAAACTGTCCCCGTCCCCTAACCCTAACCCTAGCCCGAACCCTAACCCTAACGCTTCCCCGAAGCCTGACCCTCACCCGTCCCCTAATCCTAACCCGTACGCTGACACTAACCCGCGCCCTCACACGTACGCTCCCCCTAAAGCGTTGTCGTACCCTCACCTGGACCCTAAACCGTCCCCGTCCCCTAACCCTAACCCTAGCCCGAACCCTAACCCTAACCCTTCCCCGAAGCGTGACCCTCACCCGTCCCGTAATCCTAACCCGTACGCTGACACTAACCCCCTTCCTCACACGTACGCTCCCCCTAAAGCGTTGTCGTACCCTCACCTGGACCCTAAACCGTCCCCGTCCCCTAACCCTAACACTAGCCCGAACCCTAACCCTAAACCTTCCCCGAAGCCTGACCCTCACCCGTCCCCTAATCCTAACCCATACGCTGACACTAACCCGCGCCCTCACACGTACGCTCCCCCTAAAGCGTTGTCGTACCCTCACCTGGACCCTAAACCGTCCCCGTCCCCTAACCCTAACCCTAGCCCGAACCCTAACCCTAACCCTTCCCCAAAGCCTGACCCTCACCCGTCCCCTAATCCTAACCCGTATGCTGACACTAACCCGCACCCTCACACGTACGCTCCCCCTAAAGCGTTGTCGTACCCTCACCTGGATCCCAAACCGTCCCCGTCCCCTAACCCTAACCCTAGCCCGAACCCTAACCCTAACCCTTCCCCGAAGCCTGACCCTCACCCGTCCCCTAATCCTAACCCGTACGCTGACACTGACCCGCGCCCTCACACGTACGCTCCCCCTAAAGCGTTGTCGTACCCTCACCTGGACCCTAAACCGTCCCCGTCCCCTAACCCTAACCCTAGCCAGAACCCTAACCCTAACCCTTCCCCGAAGCCTGACCCTCACCCGTCCCCTCATCCTAACCCGTACGCTGACACTGACCCGCGCCCTCACACGTACGCTCCCCCTAAAGCGTTGTCGTAACCTCACCTGGACCCTAAACCATCCCCGTCCCCTAACCCTAACCCTAGCCCGAACCCTAACCCTAACCCTTCCCCGAAGCCTGACCCTCACCCGTCCCCTAATCCTAACCCGTACGCTGACACTGACCCGCGCCCTCACACGTACGCTCCCCCTAAAGCGTTGTCGTACCCTCACCTGGACCCTAAACCGTCCCCGTCCCCTAACCCTAACCCTAGCCCGAACCCTAACCCTAACCCTTCCCCGAAGCCTGACCCTCACCCGTCCCCTAATCCTAACCCGTACGCTGACACTGACCCGCGCCCTCACACGTACGCTCCCCCTAAAGCGTTGTCGTACCCTCACCTGGACCCTAAACCGTCCCCATCCCCTAACCCTAACCCTAGCCCGAACCCTAACCGTAACCCTTCCCCGAAGCCTGAGCCTCACCCGTCCCCTAATCCTAACCCGTACGCTGACACTGACCCGCGCCCTCACACGTACGCTCCCCCTAAAGCGTTGTCGTACCCTCACCTGGACCCTAAACCGTCCCCGTCCCCTAACCCTAACCCTAGCCCGAACCCTAACCCTTCCCCGAAGCCTGACCCTCACCCGTCCCCTAATCCTAACCCGTACGCAGACACTAACCCGCGCCCTCACACGTACGCTCCCCCTAAAGCGTTGTCGTACCCTCACCTGGACCCTAAACCGTCCCCGTCCCCTAACCCTAACCCTAGCCCGAACCCTAACCCTAACCCTTCCCCGAAGCCTGACCCTCACCCGTCCCCTAATCCTAACCCGTACGCTGACACTAACCCGCGCCCTCAAACCTACGCTCCCTCTAAAGCGTTGTCGTACCCTCACCTGAACCCTAAACCGTCCCCATCCCCTAACCCTAACCCTAGCCCGAAACCTAACCCTAACCCTTCCCCGAAGCCTGACCCTCACCCGTCCCCTAATCCTAACCCGTACGCTGACACTAACCTACGCCCTCACACGTACGCTCCCCCTAAAGCGTTGTCGTACCCTCACCTGGACCCTAAACCGTCCCTGTACCCTAACCCTAACCCTAGCCCGAACCCTAACCCTAACCCTTCCCCGAAGACTGACCCTCACCCGTCCCCTAATCCTATCCCGAACGCTGACACTAACCCGCGCCCTCACACGTACGCTCCCCCTAAAGCGTTGTCGTACCCTCACCTGGACCCTAAACCGTCCGCGTCCACTAACCGTAACCCTAGCCCGAACCCTAACCCTAACCCTTCCCCGAAGCCTGACCCTCACCCGTCCCCTAATCCTAACCCGTACGCTGACACTAACCCGCGCCCTCACACATACGCTCCCCCTAAAGCGTTGTCGTACCCTCACCTGGACCCTAAACCGTCCCCGTCCCCTAACCCTAACCCTAGCCCGAACCCTAACCCTAACCCTTCCCCGAAGCCTGACCCTCACCCGTCCCCTAATCCTAAACCGTACGCTGACACTGACCAGCGCCCTCACACGTACGCTCCCCCTAAAGCGTTGTCGTACCCTCACCTGGACCCTAAACCGTCCCCGTCCCCTAACCCTAACCCTAGCCCGAACCCTAACCCTAACCCTTCCCCGAAGCCTGACCCTCACCCGTCCCCTAATCCTAACCCGTACGCTGACACTAACCCGCGCCCTCACACGTACGCTCCCCCTAAAGCGTTGTCGTACCCTCACCTGGACCCTAAACCGTCCCCGTCCCCTAACCCTAACCCTAGCCCGAACCCTAACCCTAACCCTACCCCGAAGCCTGACCCTCACCCGTCCCCTAATCCTAACACGTACGCTGACACTGACCCGCGCCCTCACACGTACGCTCCCCCTAAAGCGTTGTCGTACCCTCACCTGGACCCTAAACCGTCCCCGTCCCCTAACCCTAACCCTAGCCCGAACCCTAACCCTAACCCTTCCCCGAAGCCTGACCCTCACCCGTCCCCTAATCCTAACCCGTACGCTGACACTGACCCGCGCCCTCACACGTACGCTCCCCCTAAAGCGTTGTCGTACCCTCACCTGGACCCTAAACCGTCCGCGTCCCCTAACCCTAACCCTAGCCCGAACCCTAACCCTAACCCTTCCCCGACGCCTGACCCTCACTCGTCCCCTAATCCTAACCCGTACGCTGACACTAACCCGCGCCCTCACACGTACGCTCCCCCTAAAGCGTTGTCGTACCCTCACCTGGACTCTAAACCGTCCCCGTCCGCTAACCCTAACCCTAGCCCGAACCCTAACCCTAACCCTTCCCCGAAGCCTGACCCTCACCCGTCCCGTAATCCTAACCCGTACGCCAACACTGACCCGCGCCCTCACACGTACGCTCCCCCTAAAGCGTTGTCGTACCCTCACCTGGACCCTAAACCGTCCCCGTCCCCTAACCCTAACCCTAGCCCGAACCCTAACCCTAACCCTTCCCCGAAGCCTGACCCTCACCCGTCCCCTAATCCTAACCCGTACGCTGACACTGACCCGCGCCCTCACACGTACGCTCCCCCTAAAGCGTTGTCGTACCCTCACCTGGACCCTAAACCGTCCCCGTCACCTAACCCTAACCCTAGCCCGAACCCTAACCCTAACCATTCCCCGAAGCCTGACCCTCACCCGTCCCCTAATCCTAACACGTACGCTGACACTGACCCGCGCCCTCACACGTACGCTCCTCCTAAAGCGTTGTCGTACCCTCACCTGGACCCTAAACCGTCCCCGTCCCCTAACCCTAACCCTAGCCCGAACCCTAACCCTAACACTTCCCCGAAGCCTGACCCTCACCCGTCCCCTAATCCTAACCCGTACGCTGACACTGACCCGCGCCCTCACACGTACGTTCCCCCTAAAGCGTTGTCGTACCCTCACCTGGACCCTAAACCATCCCCGTCCCCTAACCCTAACCCTAGCCCGAACCCTAACCCTAACACTTCCCCGAAGCCTGACCCTCACCCGTCCCCTAATCCTGACCCGTACGCTGACACTAACCCACGCCCTCAAACCTACGCTCCCCCTAAAGCATTGTCGTGCCCTCACCTGGACCCTAAACGGTCCCCGTCCCCTAACCCTAACCCTAGCCCGTACCCTAATCCTAACCCTTCCCCGAAGCCTGACCATCACCCGTCCCCTAATCCTAACCCGTACGCTGACACTAACCCGCGCCCTCACACGTACGCTCAACCTAAAGCTTTGTCGTACCCTCACCTGGACCCTAAACCGTCCCCGTCCCCTAACCCTAACCCTAGCCCGAAACCTAACCCTAACCCTTCCCCGAAGCCTGACCCTCATCCGTCCCCTAATCCTAAACCGTACGCTGACACTAACCTGCGCCCTCACACGTACGCTACCCCTAAAGCATTGTCGTACCCTCACCTGGACCCTAAACCGTCCCCGTCCCCTAACCCTAACCCTAGCCCGAACCCTAACCCTAACCCTTCCCCGAAGCCTGACCCTCACCCGTCCCCTAATCCTAACCCGTACGCTGACACTAACCCGCGCCCTCACACGTACGCTCCCCCTAAAGCGTTGTCGTACCCTCACCTGGACCCTAAACCGTCCCCGTCTCCTAACACTAACACTAGCCCGAACCCTAACCCTAACCCTTCCCCGAAGCCTGACCCTCACCCGTCCCCTAATCCTAACCCGTACGCTGACACTAACCCACGCCCTCACACGTACGCTCCCCCTAAAGCGTTGTCGTACCTTCACCTGGACCCCAAACCGTCCCCGTCCCCTAACCCTAACCCTAGCCCGAACCCTAACCCTAACCCTTCCCCGAAGCCTGACCCTCACCCGTCCCCTAATCCTAACCCGTACGCTGACACTGACGCGCGCCCTCACACGTACGCTCCCCCTAAAGCGTTGTCGTACCCTCACCTGAACCCTGAACCGTCCCCGTCCCCTAACCCTAACCCTAGCCCGAACCCTAACCCTAAACCTTCCCCGAAGCCTGACCCTCACCCGTCCCCTAATCCTAACCCGTACGCTGACACTGACCCGCGCCCTCACACGTACGCTCCCCCTAAAGCGTTGTCGTACCCTCACCTGGACCCTAAACCATCCCCGTCCCCTAACCCTAACCCTAGCCCGAACCCTAACCCTAACCCTTCCCCGAAGCCTGACCCTCACCCGTTCCCTAATCCTAACCCATACGCTGACACTAACCCGCGCCCTCTCATGTACGCTACCCCTAAAGCGTTGTCGTACCCTCACCTGGACCCTAAACCGTCCCCGTCCCCTAACCCTAACCCTAGCCCGAACCCTAACCCTAACCCTTCCCCAAAGCCTTACCCTCACCCGTCCCCTAATCCTAACCCGTACGCTGACACTGACCCGCGCCCTCACACGTACGCTCCCCCTAAAGCGTTGTCGTACCCTCACCTGGACCCTAAACCGTCCCCGTCCCCTAACCCTAACCCTAGCCCGAACCCTAACCCTAACCCTTCCCCGAAGCCTGACCCTCACCCGTCCCCTAATCCTAACCCGTACGCTGACACTGACCCGCGCCCTCACACGTACGCTCCCCCTAAAGCGTTGTCGTACCCTCACCTGGACCCTAAACCGTCCCCGTCCCCTAACCCTAACCCTAGCCCGAACCCTAACCGTAACACTTCCCCGAAGCCTGACCCTCACCCGTCCCCTAATCCTAACCCGTACGCTGACACTGACCCGCGCCCTCACACGTACGCTCCCCCTAAAGCGTTGTCGTACCCTCACCTGGACCCTAAACCTTCCCCGTCCCCTAACCCTAACCCTAGCCCGAACCCTAACCCTAACCCTTCCCTGAAGCCTGACCCTCACCCGTCCCCTAATCCTAAACCGTACGCTGACACTGACCCGCGCCCTCACACGTACGCTCCCCCTAAAGCGTTGTCGTACCCTCACCTGGACCCTAAACCGTCCCCGTCCCCTAACCCTAACCCTAGCCCGAACCCTAACCCTAACCCTTCCCCGAAGCCTGACCCTCACCCGTCCCGTAATCCTAACCCGTACGCTGACACTGACCCGCGCCCTCACACGTACGCTCCCCCTAAAGCGTTGTCGTACCCTCACCTGGACCCTAAACCGTCCCCGTCCCCTAACCCTAACCCTAGCCCGAACCCTAACCCTAACCCTTCCCCGAAGCCTGACCCTCACCCGTCCCCTAATCCTAACCCATACGCTGACACTGACCCGCGCCCTCACATGTACGCTCCCCCTAAAGCGTTGTCGTACCCTCACCTGGACCCTAAACCGTCCCCGTCCAATAACCCTAACCCTAGCCCGAACCCTAACCCTAACCCTTCCCCGAAGCCTGACCCTCACCCGTCCCCTAATCCTAACCCGTACGCTGACACTGACCCACGCCCTCACACGTACGCTCCCCCTAAAGCGTTGTCGTACCCTCACCTGGACCCTAAACCGTCCCCGTCCCCTAACCCTAACCCTAGCCCGAACCCTAACCCTAACCCTTCCCCGAAGGCTGACCCTCACCCGTCCCCTAATCCTAACCCGTACGCTGACACTAACCCGCACCCTCACACGTACGCTCCCCCTAAAGCATTGTCGTACCCTCACCTGGACCCTAAACCGTCCCCATCCCCTAACCCTAACCCTAGCCCGAACCCTAACCCTAACCCTTCCCCGAAGCCTGACCCTCACCCATCCCCTAATCCTAACCCGTACGCTGACACTGACCCGCGCCCTCACACGTACGCTCCCCCTAAAGCGTTGTCGTACCCTCACCTGGACCCTAAACCTTCCCCGTCCCCTAACCCTAACCCTAGCCCGAACCCTAACCCTAACCCTTCCCCGAAGCCTGACCCTCACCCGTCCCCTAATCCTAACCCGTACGCTGACACTGACCCGCGCCCTCACACGTACGCTCCCCCTAAAGCGTTGTCGTACCCTCACCTGGACCCTAAACTGTCCCCGTCCCCTAACCCTAACCCTAGCCCGAACCCTAACCCTAACCCTTCCCCGAAGCCTGACCCTCACCCGTCCCGTAATCCTAACCCGTACGCTGACACTGACCCACGCCCTCACACGTACGCTCCCCCTAAAGCGTTGTCGTACCCTCACCTGGACCCTAAACCGTCCCCGTCCCCTAACCCTAACCCTAGCCCGAACCCTAACCCTAACCCTTCCCCGAAGCCTGACCCTCACCCGTCCCCTAATCCTAACCCGTACGCTGACACTGACCCGCGCCCTCACACGTACGCTCCCCCTAAAGCGTTGTCGTACCCTCACCTGGACCCTAAACCGTCCCCGTCCAATAACCCTAACCCTAGCCCGAACCCTAACCCTAACCCTTCCCCGAAGCCTGACCCTCACCCGTCCCCTAATCCTAACCCGTACGCTGACACTGACCCACGCCCTCACACGTACGCTCCCCCTAAAGCGTTGTCGTACCCTCACCTGGACCCTAAACCGTCCCCGTCCCCTAACCCTAACCCTAGCCCGAACCCTAACCCTAACCCTTCCCCGAAGCCTGACCCTCACCCATCCCCTAATCCTAACCCGTACGCTGACACTGACCCGCGCCCTCACACGTACGCTCCCCCTAAAGCGTTGTCGTACCCTCACCTGGACCCTAAACCGTCCCCGTCCCCTAACCCTAACCCTAGCCCGAACCCTAACCCTAACCCTTCCCCGAAGCCTGACCCTCACCCGTCCCCTAATCCTAACCCGTACGCTGACACTGACCCGCGCCCTCACACGTACGCTCCCCCTAAAGCGTTGTCGTACCCTCACCTGGACCCTAAACCGTCCCCGTCCCCTAACCCTAACCCTAGCCCGAACCCTAACCCTAACACTTCCCCGAAGCCTGACCCTCACCCGTCCCCTAATCCTAACCCGTACGCTGACACTAACCCGCGCCCTCACACGTACGCTCCCCCTAAAGCGTTGTCGTACCCTCACCTGGACCCTAAACCGTCCCCGTCCCCTAACCCTAACCCTAGCCCGAACCCTAACCCTAACCCTTCCCCGAAGCCTGACCCTCACCCGTCCCCTAATCCTAACCCGTACGCTGACACTGACCCGCGCCCTCACACGTACGCTCCCCCTAAAGCGTTGTCGTACCCTCACCTGGACCCTAAACCGTCCCCGTCCCCTAACCCTAACCCTAGCCCGAACCCTAACCCTAACCCTTCCCCGAAGCCTGACCCTCACCCGTCCCCTAATCCTAACTTGTACGCTGACACTAACCCGCGCCCTCAAACCTACGCTCCCACTAATGCGTTGTCGTACCCTCACCTGGACCCTAAACCGTCCCCGTCCCCTAACCCTAACCCTAGCCCGAACCCTAACCCTAACCCTTCCCCGAAGCGTGACCCTCACCCGTCCCCTAATCCTAACCCGTACGCTGACACTAACCTACGCCCGCACACGTACGCTCCCCCTAAAGCGTTGTCGTTCCCTCACCTGGACCCTAAACCGTCCCCGTCCCCTAACCCTAACCCTAGCCCGAACCCTAACCCTAACCCTTCCCCGAAGCCTGACCCTCACCCGTCCCCTAATCCTAACCCGTACGCTGACACTAACCTGCGCCCTCAAACCTACGCTCCCCCTAAAGCGTTGTCGTACCCTCACCTGGACCCTAAACCGTCCCTGTCCCCTAACCCTAACCCTAGCCCGAACCCTAACCCTAACCCTTCCCCGAAGCCTGACCCTCACCCGTCCCCTAATCCTATCCCATACGCTGACACTAACCCGCGCCCTCACACGTACGCTCCCCCTAAAGCGTTGTCGTACCCTCACCTGGACCCTAAACCGTCCCCGTCCCCTAACCCTAACCCTAGCCCGAACCCTAACCCTAACCCTTCCCCGAAGCCTGACCCTCACCCGTCCCCTAATCCTAACCCGTACGCTGACACTGACCCGCGCCCTCACATGTACGCTCCCCCTAAAGCGTTGTCGTACCCTCACCTGGACCCTAAACCGTCCCCGTCCCCTAACCCTAACCCTAGCCCGAACCCTAACCCTAACCCTTCCCCGAAGCCTGACACTCACCCGTCCCGTAATCCTAACCCGTACGCTGACACTGACCCGCGCCCTCACACGTACGCTCCCCCTAAAGCGTTGTCGTACCCTCACCTGGACCCTAAACCGTCCCCGTCCCCTAACCCTAACCCTAGCCCGAACCCTAACCCTAACACTTCCCCGAAGCCTGACCCTCACCCGTCCCCTAATCCTAACCCGTACGCTGACACTGACCCGCGCCCTCACACGTACGCTCCCCCTAAAGCGTTGTCGTACCCTCACCTGGACCCTAAACCGTCCCCGTCCCCTAACCCTAACCCTAGCCCGAACCCTAACCCTAACCCTTCCACGAAGCCTGACCCTCACCCGTCCCCTAATCCTAACCCGTACGCTGACACTGACCCGCGCCCTCACACGTACGCTCCCCCTAAAGCGTTGTCGTACCCTCACCTGGACCCTAAACCGTCCCCGTCCCCTAACCCTAACCCTAGCCCGAACCCTAACCCTAACCCTTCCCCGAAGCCTGACCCTCACCCGTCCCCTAATCCTAAACCGTACGCTGACACTAACCCGCGCCCTCAAACCTACGCTCCCCCTAAAGCGTTGTCGTACCCTCACCTGGACCCTAAACCGTCCCCGTCCCCTAACCCTAACCCTAGCCCGAACCCTAACCCTAACCCTTCCCCGAAGCGTGACCCTCACCCGTCCCCTAATCCTAACCCGTACGCTGACACTAACCTACGCCCGCACACGTACGCTCCCCCTAAAGCGTTGTCGTTCCCTCACCTGGACCCTAAACCGTCCCCGTCCCCTAACCCTAACCCTAGCCCGAACCCTAACCCTAACCCTTCCCCGAAGCCTGACCCTCACCCGTCCCCTAATCCTAACCCGTACGCTGACACTAACCTGCGCCCTCAAACCTACGCTCCCCCTAAAGCGTTGTCGTACCCTCACCTGGACCCTAAACCGTCCCTGTCCCCTAACCCTAACCCTAGCCCGAACCCTAACCCTAACCCTTCCCCGAAGCCTGACCCTCACCCGTCCCCTAATCCTATCCCGTACGCTGACACTAACCCGCGCCCTCACACGAACGCTCCCCCTAAAGCGTTGTCGTACTCTCACCTGGACCCTAAACCGTCCCCGTCCCCTAACCCTAACCCTAGCCCGAACCCTAACCCTAACCCTTCCCCGAAGCCTGACCCTCACCCGTCCCCTAATCCTAACCCGTACGCTGACACTGACCCGCGCCCTCACACGTACGCTCCCCCTAAAGCGTTGTCGTACCCTCACCTGGACCCTAAACCGTCCCCGTCCCCTAACCCTAACCCTAGCCCGAACCCTAACCCTAACCCTTCCCCGAAGCCTGACCCTCACCCGTCCCCTAATCCTAACCCGTACGCTGACACTGACCCGCGCCCTCACACGTACGCTCCCCCTAAAGCGTTGTCGTACCCTCACCTGGACCCTAAACCGTCCCCGTCCCCTAACCCTAACCCTAGCCCGAACCCTAACCCTATCCCTTCCCCGAAGCCTGACCCTCACCCGTCCCCTAATCCTAACCCGTACGCTGACACTGACCCGCGCCCTCACACGTACGCTCCCCCTAAAGCGTTGTCGTACCCTCACCTGGACCCTAAACCGTCCCCGTCCCCTAACCCTAACCCTAGCCCGAACCCTAACCCTATCCCTTCCCCGAAGCCTGACCCTCACCCGTCCCCTAATCCTAACCCGTACGCTGACACTGACCCGCGCCCTCACACGTACGCTCCCCCTAAAGCGTTGTCGTACCCTCACCTGGACCCTAAACCGTCCCCGTCCCCTAACCCTAACCCTAGCCCGAACCCTAACCCTAACCCTTCCCCGAAGCCTCACCCTCACCCGTCCCCTAATCCTAACCCGTACGCTGACACTAACCCGCGCCCTCACACGTACGCTCCCCCTAAAGCGTTGTCGTACCCTCACCTGGACCCTAAACCGTCCCCGTCCCCTAACCCTAACCCTAGCCCGAACCCTAACCCTAACCCTTCCCCGAAGCCTGACCCTCACCCGTCCCCTAATCCTAACCCGTACGCTGACACTGACCCGCGCCCTCACACGTACGCTCCCCCTAAAGCGTTGTCGTACCCTCACCTGGACCCTAAACCGTCCCCGTCCCCTAACCCTAACCCTAGCCCGAACCCTAACCCTAACCCTTCCCCGAAGCCTGACCCTCACCCGTCCCCTAATCCTAACCCGTACGCTGACACTAACCCGCGCCCTCAAACCTACGCTCCCCCTAAAGCGTTGTCGTACCCTCACCTGGACCCTAAACCGTCCCCGTCCCCTAACCCTAACCCTAGCCCGAACCCTAACCCTAACCCTTCCCCGAAGCGTGACCCTCACCCGTCCCCTAATCCTAACCCGTACGCTGACAGTAACCTACGCCCGCACACGTACGCTCCCCCTAAAGCGTTGTCGTTCCCTCACCTGGACCCTAAACCGTCCCCGTCCCCTAACCCTAACCCTAGCCCGAACCCTAACCCTAACCGTTCCCCGAAGCCTGACCCTCACCCGTCCCCTAATCCTAACCCGTACGCTGACACTAACCTGCGCCCTCAAACCTACGCTCCCCCTAAAGCGTTGTCGTACCCTCACCTGGACCCTAAACCGTCCCTGTCCCCTAACCCTAACCCTAGACCGAACCCTAACCCTAACCCTTCCCCGAAGCCTGACCCTCACCCGTCCCCTAATCCTATCCCGTACGCTGACACTAACCCGCGCCCTCACACGTACGCTCCCCCTAAAGCGTTGTCGTACCCTCACCTGGACCCTAAACCGTCCCCGTCCCCTAACCCTAACCCTAGCCCGAACCCTAACCCTAACCCTTCCCCGAAGCCTGACCCTCACCCGTCCCCTAATCCTAACCCGTACGCTGACACTGACCCGCGCCCTCACACGTACGCTCCCCCTAAAGCGTTGTCGTACCCTCACCTGGACCCTAAACCGTCCCCGTCCCCTAACCCTAACCCTAGCCCGAACCCTAACCCTAACCCTTCCCCGAAGCCTGACCCTCACCCGTCCCGTAATCCTAACCCGTACGCTGACACTGACCCGCGCCCTCACACGTACGCTCCCCCTAAAGCGTTGTCGTACCCTCACCTGGACCCTAAACCGTCCCCGTCCCCTAACCCTAACCCTAGCCCGAACCCTAACCCTAACCCTTCCCCGAAGCCTGACCCTCACCCGTCCCCTAATCCTAACCCGTACGCTGACACTGACCCGCGCCCTCACACGTACGCTCCCCCTAAAGCGTTGTCGTACCCTCACCTGGACCCTAAACCGTCCCCGTCCCCTAACCCTAACCCTAGCCCGAACCCTAACCCTAACCCTTCCCCGAAGCCTGACCCTCACCCGTCCCCTAATCCTAACCCGTACGCTGACACTGACCCGCGCCCTCACACGTACGCTCCCCCTAAAGCGTTGTCGTACCCTCACCTGGACCCTAAACCGTCCCCGTCCCCTAACCCTAACCCTAGCCCGAACCCTAACCCTAACCCTTCCCCGAAGCCTGACCCTCACCCGTCCCCTAATCCTAACCCGTACGCTGACACTGACCCGCGCCCTCACACGTACGCTCCCCCTAAAGCGTTGTCGTACCCTCACCTGGACCCTAAACCGTCCCCGTCCCCTAACCCTAACCCTAGCCCGAACCCTAACCCTAACCCTTCCCCGAAGCCTGACCCTCACCCGTCCCCTAATCCTAACCCGTACGCTGACACTGACCCGCGCCCTCACACGTACGCTCCCCCTAAAGCGTTGTCGTACCCTCACCTGGACCCTAAACCGTCCCCGTCCCCTAACCCTAACCCTAGCCCGAACCCTAACCCTAACCCTTCCCCGAAGCCTGACTCTCACCCGTCCCCTAATCCTAACCCGTACGCTGACACTAACCCGCGCCCTCAAACCTACGCTCCCCCTAAAGCGTTGTCGTACCCTCACCTGGACCCTAAACCGTCCCCGTCCCCTAACCCTAACCCTAGCCCGAACCCTAACCCTAACCCTTCCCCGAAGCGTGACCCTCACCCGTCCCCTAATCCTAACCCGTACGCTGACAGTAACCTACGCCCGCACACGTACGCTCCCCCTAAAGCGTTGTCGTTCCCTCACCTGGACCCTAAACCGTCCCCGTCCCCTAACCCTAACCCTAGCCCGAACCCTAACCCTAACCGTTCCCCGAAGCCTGACCCTCACCCGTCCCCTAATCCTGACCCGTACGCTGACACTAACCTGCGCCCTCAAACCTACGCTCCCCCTAAAGCGTTGTCGTACCCTCACCTGGACCCTAAACCGTCCCTGTCCCCTAACCCTAACCCTAGACCGAACCCTAACCCTAACCCTTCCCCGAAGCCTGACCCTCACCCGTCCCCTAATCCTATCCCGTACGCTGACACTAACCCGCGCCCTCACACGTACGCTCCCCCTAAAGCGTTGTCGTACCCTCACCTGGACCCTAAACCGTCCCCGTCCCCTAACCCTAACCCTAGCCCGAACCCTAACCCTAACCCTTCCCCGAAGCCTGACCCTCACCCGTCCCCTAATCCTAACCCGTACGCTGACACTGACCCGCGCCCTCACACGTACGCTCCCCCTAAAGCGTTGTCGTACCCTCACCTGGACCCTAAACCGTCCCCGTCCCCTAACCCTAACCCTAGCCCGAACCCTAACCCTAACCCTTCCCCGAAGCCTGACCCTCACCCGTCCCCTAATCCTAACCCGTACGCTGACACTAACCCGCGCCCTCAAACCTACGCTCCCACTAATGCGTTGTCGTACCCTCACCTGGACCCTAAACCGTCCCCGTCCCCTAACCCTAACCCTAGCCCGAACCCTAACCCTAACCCTTCCCCGAAGCGTGACCCTCACCCGTCCCCTAATCCTAACCCGTACGCTGACACTAACCTACGCCCGCACACGTACGCTCCCCCTAAAGCGTTGTCGTTCCCTCACCTGGACCCTAAACCGTCCCCGTCCCCTAACCCTAACCCTAGCCCGAACCCTAACCCTAACCCTTCCCCGAAGCCTGACCCTCACCCGTCCCCTAATCCTAACCCGTACGCTGACACTAACCTGCGCCCTCAAACCTACGCTCCCCCTAAAGCGTTGTCGTACCCTCACCTGGACCCTAAACCGTCCCTGTCCCCTAACCCTAACCCTAGCCCGAACCCTAACCCTAACCCTTCCCCGAAGCCTGACCCTCACCCGTCCCCTAATCCTATCCCATACGCTGACACTAACCCGCGCCCTCACACGTACGCTCCCCCTAAAGCGTTGTCGTACCCTCACCTGGACCCTAAACCGTCCCCGTCCCCTAACCCTAACCCTAGCCCGAACCCTAACCCTAACCCTTCCCCGAAGCGTGACCCTCACCCGTCCCCTAATCCTAACCCGTACGCTGACACTAACCTACGCCCGCACACGTACGCTCCCCCTAAAGCGTTGTCGTTCCCTCACCTGGACCCTAAACCGTCCCCGTCCCCTAACCCTAACCCTAGCCCGAACCCTAACCCTAACCCTTCCCCGAAGCCTGACCCTCACCCGTCCCCTAATCCTAACCCGTACGCTGACACTAACCTGCGCCCTCAAACCTACGCTCCCCCTAAAGCGTTGTCGTACCCTCACCTGGACCCTAAACCGTCCCTGTCCCCTAACCCTAACCCTAGCCCGAACCCTAACCCTAACCCTTCCCCGAAGCCTGACCCTCACCCGTCCCCTAATCCTATCCCATACGCTGACACTAACCCGCGCCCTCACACGTACGCTCCCCCTAAAGCGTTGTCGTACCCTCACCTGGACCCTAAACCGTCCCCGTCCCCTAACCCTAACCCTAGCCCGAACCCTAACCCTAACCCTTCCCCGAAGCCTGACCCTCACCCGTCCCGTAATCCTAACCCGTACGCTGACACTGACCCGCGCCCTCACACGTACGCTCCCCCTAAAGCGTTGTCGTACCCTCACCTGGACCCTAAACCGTCCCCGTCCCCTAACCCTAACCCTAGCCCGAACCCTAACCCTAACCCTTCCCCGAAGCCTGACACTCACCCGTCCCCTAATCCTAACCCGTACGCTGACACTGACCCGCGCCCTCACACGTACGCTCCCCCTAAAGCGTTGTCGTACCCTCACCTGGACCCTAAACCGTCCCCGTCCCCTAACCCTAACCCTAGCCCGAACCCTAACCCTAACCCTTCCCCGAAGCCTGACCCTCACCCGTCCCCTAATCCTAACCCGTACGCTGACACTGACCCGCCCCCTCACACGTACGCTCCCCCTAAAGCGTTGTCGTACCCTCACCTGGACCCTAAACCGTCCCCGTCCCCTAACCCTAACCCTAGCCCGAACCCTAACCCTAATCCTTCCCCGAAGCCTGACCCTCACCCGTCCCCTAATCCTAACCCGTACGCTGACACTAACCCGCGCCATCAAACCTACGCTCCCCCTAAAGCGTTGTCGTACCCTCACCTGGACCCTAAACCGTCCCCATCCCCTAACCCTAACCCTAGCCCGAACCCTAACCCTAACCCTTCCCCGAAGCCTGACCCTCACCCGTCCCCTAATCCTAACCCGTACGCTGACACTGACCCTCGCCCTCACACGTACGCTCCCCCTAAAGCGTTGTCGTACCCTCACCTGGACCCTAAACCGTCCCCGTCCCCTAACCCTAACCCTAGACCGAACCCTAACCCTAACCCTTCCCCGAAGCCTGACCCTCACCCGTCCCCTAATCCTAACCCGTACGCTGACAATGACCCGCGCCCTCACACGTACGCTACCCCTAAAGCGTTGTCGTACCCTCACCTGGACCCTAAACCGTCCCCGTCCCCTAACCCTTACCCTAGCCCGAACCCTAACCCTAACCCTTCCCCGAAGCCTGACCCTCACCCGTCCCCTAATCCTAACCCGTACGCTGAGAGTAACCCGCGCCCTCACACGTACGCTCCTCCTAAAGCGTTGTCGTACCCTCACCTGGACCCTAAACCGTCCCTGTCCCCTAACACTAACCCTAGCCCGAACCCTAACCCTAACCCTTCCCCGAAGCCTGACCCTCACCCGTCCCCTAATCCTAACCCATACGCTGACACTGACCCGCGCCCTCACACGTACGCTCCCCCTAAAGCGTTGTCGTACCCTCACCTGCACCCTAAACCGTCCCCGTCCCCTAACCCTAACCCTAGACCGAACCCTAACCCTAACCCTCCCCCGAAGCCTGATCCTCACCCGTCCCCTAATCCTAACCCGTACGCTGACACTAACCCGCGCCCTCAAACCTACGCTCCCCCTAAAGCGTTGTCGTACCCTCACCTGGACCCTAAACCGTCCCCGTCCCCTAACCCTAACCCTAGCCCGAACCCTAACCCTAACCCTTCCCCGAAGCCTGACCCTCACCCGTCCCCTAATCCTAACCCGTACGCTGACACTAACCTACGCCCTCACACGTACGCTCCCCCTAAAGCGTTGTCGTACCCTCACCTGGACCCTAAACGGTCCCCGTCCCCTAACCCTAACCCTAGCCCGAACCCTAACCCTAACCCTTCCCCGAAGACTGACCCTCACCCATCACCTAATGCTAACCCGTACGCTGACACTAACCCGCGCCCTCAAACCTACGCTCCCCCTAAAGCGTTGTCGTACCCTCACCTGGACCCTAAACCGTCCCTGTCCCCTAACCCTAACCCTAGCCCGAACCCTAACCCTAACCCTTCCCCGAAGCCTGACCCTCACCCGTCCCCTAATCCTATCCCGTACGCTGACACTAACCCGCACCCTCACACGTACGCTCCCCCTAAAGCGTTGTCGTACCCTCACCTGGACCCTAAACCGTCCCCGTCCCCTAACCGTAACCCTAGCCCGAACCCTAACCCTAACCCTTCCCCGAAGCCTGACCCTCACCAGTCCCCTAATCCTAACCCGTACGCTGACACTAACCCGCGCCCTCACACGTACGCTCCCCCTAAAGCGTTGTCGTACCCTCACCTGGACCCTAAACCGTCCCCGTCCCCTAACCCTAACCCTAGCCCGAACCCTAACCCTAACCCTTCCCCGAAGCCTGACCCTCACCCGTCCCCTAATCCTAACCCGTACGCTGACACTGACCCGCGCCCTCACACGTACGCTCCCCCTAAAGCGTTGTCGTACCCTCACCTGGACCCTAAACCGTCCCCGTCCCCTAACCCTAACCCTAGCCCGAACCCTAACCCTAACCCTTCCCCGAAGCCTGACCCTCACCCGTCCCCTAATCCTAACCCGTACGCTGACACTGACCCGCGCCCTCACACGTACGCTCCCCCTAAAGCGTTGTCGTACCCTCACCTGGACCCTAAACCGTCCCCGTCCCCTAACCCTAACCCTAGCCTGAACCCTAACCCTAACCCTTCCCCGAAGCCTGACCCTCACCCGTCCCCTAATCCTAACCCGTACGCTGACACTGACCCGCGCCCTCACACGTACGCTCCCCCTAAAGCGTTGTCGTACCCTCACCTGGACCCTAAACCGTCCCCGTCCCCTAACCCTAACCCTAGCCCGAACCCTAACCCTAACCCTTCCCCGAAGCCTGACCCTCACCCGTCCCGTAATCCTAACCCGTACGCTGACACTGACCCGCGCCCTCACACGTACGCTCCCCCTAAAGCGTTGTCGTACCCTCACCTTGACCCTAAACCGTCCCCGTCCCCTAACCCTAACCCTAGCCCGAACCCTAACCCTAACCCTTCCCCGAAGCCTGACCCTCACCCGTCCCCTAATCCTAACCCGTACGCTGACACTGACCCGCGCCCTCACACGTACGCTCCCCCTAAAGCGTTGTCGTACCCTCACCTGGACCCTAAACCGTCCCCGTCCCCTAACCCTAACCCTAGCCCGAACCCTAACCCTAACCCTTCCCCGAAGCCTGACCCTCACCCGTCCCCTAATCCTAACCCGTACGCTGACACTGACCCGCCCCCTCACACGTACGCTCCCCCTAAAGCGTTGTCGTACCCTCACCTGGACCCTAAACCGTCCCCGTCCCCTAACCCTAACCCTAGCCCGAACCCTAACCCTAACCCTTCCCCGAAGCCTGACCCTCACCCGTCCCCTAATCCTAACCCGTACGCTGACACTAACCCGCGCCATCAAACCTACGCTCCCCCTAAAGCGTTGTCGTACCCTCACCTGGACCCTAAACCGTCCCCATCCCCTAACCCTAACCCTAGCCCGAACCCTAACCCTAACCCTTCCCCGAAGCCTGACCCTCACCCGTCCCCTAATCCTAACCCGTACGCTGACACTGACCCTCGCCCTCACACGTACGCTCCCCCTAAAGCGTTGTCGTACCCTCACCTGGACCCTAAACCGTCCCCGTCCCCTAACCCTAACCCTAGACCGAACCCTAACCCTAACCCTTCCCCGAAGCCTGACCCTCACCCGTCCCCTAATCCTAACCCGTACGCTGACAATGACCCGCGCCCTCACACGTACGCTACCCCTAAAGCGTTGTCGTACCCTCACCTGGACCCTAAACCGTCCCCGTCCCCTAACCCTTACCCTAGCCCGAACCCTAACCCTAACCCTTCCCCGAAGCCTGACCCTCACCCGTCCCCTAATCCTAACCCGTACGCTGAGAGTAACCCGCGCCCTCACACGTACGCTCCTCCTAAAGCGTTGTCGTACCCTCACCTGGACCCTAAACCGTCCCTGTCCCCTAACACTAACCCTAGCCCGAACCCTAACCCTAACCCTTCCCCGAAGCCTGACCCTCACCCGTCCCCTAATCCTAACCCGTACGCTGACACTGACCCGCGCCCTCACACGTACGCTCCCCCTAAAGCGTTGTCGTACCCTCACCTGGACCCTAAACCGTCCCCGTCCCCTAACCCTAACCCTAGCCCGAACCCTAACCCTAACCCTTCCCCGAAGCCTGACCCTCACCCGTCCCATAATCCTAACCCGTACGCTGACACTAACCTACGCCCTCACACGTACGCTCCCCCTAAAGCGTTGTCGTACCCTCACCTGGACCCTAAACGGTCCCCGTCCCCTAACCCTAACCCTAGCCCGAACCCTAACCCTAACCCTTCCCCGAAGACTGACCCTCACCCATCCCCTAATGCTAACCCGTACGCTGACACTAACCCGCGCCCTCAAACCTACGCTCCCCCTAAAGCGTTGTCGTACCCTCACCTGGACCCTAAAACGTCCCTGTCCCCTAACCCTAACCCTAGCCCGAACCCTAACCCTAACCCTTCCCCGAAGCCTGACCCTCACCCGTCCCCTAATCCTATCCCGTACGCTGACACTAACCCGCATCCTCACACGTACGCTCCCCCTAAAGCGTTGTCGTACCCTCACCTGGACCCTAAACCGTCCCCGTCCCCTAACCGTAACCCTAGCCCGAACCCTAACCCTAACCCTTCCCCGAAGCCTGACCCTCACCAGTCCCCTAATCCTAACCCGTACGCTGACACTAACCCGCGCCCTCACACGTACGCTCCCCCTAAAGCGTTGTCGTACCCTCACCTGGACCCTAAACCGTCCCCGTCCCCTAACCCTAACCCTAGCCCGAACCCTAACCCTAACCCTTCCCCGAAGCCTGACCCTCACCCGTCCCCTAATCCTAACCCGTACGCTGACACTGACCCGCGCCCTCACACGTACGCTCCCCCTAAAGCGTTGTCGTACCCTCACCTGGACCCTAAACCGTCCCCGTCCCCTAACCCTAACCCTAGCCCGAACCCTAACCCTAACCCTTCCCCGAAGCCTGACCCTCACCCGTCCCCTAATCCTAACCCGTACGCTGACACTGACCCGCGCCCTCACACGTACGCTCCCCCTAAAGCGTTGTCGTACCCTCACCTGGACCCTAAACCGTCCCCGTCCCCTAACCCTAACCCTAGCCTGAACCCTAACCCTAACCCTTCCCCGAAGCCTGACCCTCACCCGTCCCCTAATCCTAACCCGTACGCTGACACTGACCCGCGCCCTCACACGTACGCTCCCCCTAAAGCGTTGTCGTACCCTCACCTGGACCCTAAACCGTCCCCGTCCCCTAACCCTAACCCTAGCCCGAACCCTAACCCTAACCCTTCCCCGAAGCCTGACCCTCACCCGTCCCGTAATCCTAACCCGTACGCTGACACTGACCCGCGCCCTCACACGTACGCTCCCCCTAAAGCGTTGTCGTACCCTCACCTTGACCCTAAACCGTCCCCGTCCCCTAACCCTAACCCTAGCCCGAACCCTAACCCTAACCCTTCCCCGAAGCCTGACCCTCACCCGTCCCCTAATCCTAACCCGTACGCTGACAGTAACCCGCGCCCTCACACGTACGCTCCCCCTAAAGCGTTGTCGTACCCTCACCTGGACCCTAAACCGTCCCTGTCCCCTAACCCTAACCCTAGCCCGAACCCTAACCCTAACACTTCCCCGAAGCCTGACCCTCACCCGTCCCCTAATCCTAACACGTACGCTGACACTGACCCGCGCCCTCACACGTGCGCTCCCCCTAAAGCGTTGTCGTACCCTCACCTGGACCCTAAACCGTCCCCGTCCCCTAACCCTAACCCTAGACCGAACCCTAACCCTAACCCTCCCCCGAAGCCTGACCCTCACCCGTCCCCTAATCCTAACCCGTACGCTGACACTAACCCGCGCCCTCAAACCTACGCTCCCCCTAAAGCGTTGTCGTACCCTCACCTGGACCCTAAACCGTCCCCGTCCCCTAACCCTAACCCTAGCCCGAACCCTAACCCTAACCCTTCCCCGAAGCCTGACCCTCACCCGTCCCCTAATCCTAACCCGTACGCTGACACTAACCTACGCCCTCACACGTACGCTACCCCTAAAGCGTTGTCGTACCCTCACCTGGACCCTAAACGGTCCCCGTCCCCTAACCCTAACCCTAGCCCGAACCCTAACCCTAACCCTTCCCCGAAGACTGACCCTCACCCGTCCCCTAATGCTAACCCGTACGCTGACACTAACCCGCGCCCTCAAACCTACGCTCCCCCTAAAGCGTTGTCGTACCCTCACCTGGACCCTAAACCGTCCCTGTCCCCTAACCCTAACCCTAGCCCGAACCCTAACCCTAACCCTTCCCCGAAGCCTGACCCTCACCTGTCCCCTAATACTATCCCGTACGCTGACACTAACCCGCACCCTCACACGTACGCTCCCCCTAAAGCATTGTTGTACCCTCACCTGGACCCTAAACCGTCCCCGTCCCCTAAACGTAACCCTAGCCCGAACCCTAACCCTAACCCTTCCCAGAAGCCTGACCCTCACCCGTCCCCTAATCCTAACCCGTACGCTGACACTAACCTGCGCCCTCAAACCTACGCTCCCCCTAAAGCGTTGTCGTACCCTCACCTGGACCCTAAACAGTCGCCGTCCCCTAACCCTAACCCTAGCCCGAACCCTAACCCTAACCCTACCCCGAAGCCTGACCCTCACCCGTCCCCTAATCCTAACCCGTACGCTGACACTGACCCGCGCCCTCACACGTACGCTCCCCCTAAAGCGTTGTCGTACCCTCACCTGGACCCTAAACCGTCCCCGTCCCCTAACCCTAACCCTAGCCCGAACCCTAACCCTAACTCTCCCCGAAGCCTGACCCTCACCCGTCCCCTAATCCTAACCCGTACGCTGACACTGACCCGCGCCCTCACACGTACGCTCCCCCTAAAGCGTTGTCGTACCCTCACCTGGACCCTAAACCGTCCCCGTCCCCTAACCCTAACCCTAGCCCGAACCCTAACCCTAACCCTTCCCCGAAGCCGGACCCTCACCCGTCCCCTAATCCTAACCCGTACACTGACACTGACCCGCGCCCTCACACGTACGCTCCCCCTATAGCGTTGTCGTACCCTCTCCTGGACCCTAAACCGTCCCCGTCCCCTAACCCTAACCCTAGCCTGAACCCTAACCCTAAACCTTCCCCGAAGCCTGACCCTCACCAGTCCCCTAATCCTAACCCGTACGCTGACACTAACCCGCGCCCTCACACGTACGCTCCCCCTAAAGCGTTGTCGTACCCTCACCTGGACCCTAAACCGTCCGCGTCCCCTAACCCTAACCCTAGCCCGAACCCTAACCCTAACCCTTCCCCGAAGCCTGACCCTCACTCGTCCCCTAATCCTAACCCGTACGCTGACACTAACCCGCGCCCTCACACGTACGCTCCCCCTAAAGCGTTGTCGTACCCTCACCTGGACCCTAAACCGTCCCCGTCCGCTAACCCTAACCCTAGCCCGAACCCTAACCCTAACCCTTCCCCGAAGCCTGACCCTCACCCGTCCCGTAATCCTAACCCGTACGCTGACACTGACCCGCGCCCTCACACGTACGCTCCCCCTAAAGCGTTGTCGTACCCTCACCTGGACCCTAAACCGTCCCCGTCCCCTAACCCTAACCCTAGCCCGAACCCTAACCCTAACCCTTCCCCGAAGCCTGACCCTCACCCGTCCCCTAATCCTAACCCGTACGCTGACACTGACCCGCGCCCTCACACGTACGCTCCCCCTAAAGCGTTGTCGTACCCTCACCTGGACCCTAAACCGTCCCCGTCCCCTAACCCTAACCCTAGCCCGAACCCTAACCTTAACCCTTCCCCGAAGCCTGACCCTCACCCGTCCCCTAATCCTAACCCGTACCCTGACACTAACCCGCGCCCTCACACGTACGCTCCCCCTAAAGCGTTGTCGTACCCTCACCTGGACCCTAAACTGTCCCCGTCCCCTAACCCTAACCCTAGCCCGAACCCTAACCCTAACGCTTCCCCGAAGCCTGACCCTCACCCGTCCCCTAATCCTAACCCGTACGCTGACACTAACCCGCGCCCTCACACGTACGCTCCCCCTAAAGCGTTGTCGTACCCTCACCTGGACCCTAAACCGTCCCCGTCCCCTAACCCTAACCCTAGCCCGAACCCTAACCCTAACCCTTCCCCGAAGCGTGACCCTCACCCGTCCCGTAATCCTAACCCGTACGCTGACACTAACCCCCTTCCTCACACGTACGCTCCCCCTAAAGCGTTGTCGTACCCTCACCTGGACCCTAAACCGTCCCCGTCCCCTAACCCTAACACTAGCCCGAACCCTAACCCTAAACCTTCCCCGAAGCCTGACCCTCACCCGTCCCCTAATCCTAACCCATACGCTGACACTAACCCGCGCCCTCACACGTACGCTCCCCCTAAAGCGTTGTCGTACCCTCACCTGGACCCTAAACCGTCCCCGTCCCCTAACCCTAACCCTAGCCCGAACCCTAACCCTAACCCTTCCCCAAAGCCTGACCCTCACCCGTCCCCTAATCCTAACCCGTATGCTGACACTAACCCGCACCCTCACACGTACGCTCCCCCTAAAGCGTTGTCGTACCCTCACCTGGATCCCAAACCGTCCCCGTCCCCTAACCCTAACCCTAGCCCGAACCCTAACCCTAACCCTTCCCCGAAGCCTGACCCTCACCCGTCCCCTAATCCTAACCCGTACGCTGACACTGACCCGCACCCTCACACGTACGCTCCCCCTAAAGCGTTGTCGTACCCTCACCTGGACCCTAAACCGTCCCCGTCCCCTAACCCTAACCCTAGCCATAACCCTAACCCTAACCCTTCCCCGAAGCCTGACCCTCACCCGTCCCCTCATCCTAACCCGTACGCTGACACTGACCCGCGCCCTCACACGTACGCTCCCCCTAAAGCGTTGTCGTACCCTCACCTGGACCCTAAACCATCCCCGTCCCCTAACCCTAACCCTAGCCCGAACCCTAACCCTAACCCTTCCCCGAAGCCTGACCCTCACCCGTCCCCTAATCCTAACCCGTACGCTGACACTGACCCGCGCCCTCACACGTACGCTCCCCCTAAAGCGTTGTCGTACCCTCACCTGGACCCTAAACCGTCCCCGTCCCCTAACCCTAACCCTAGCCCGAACCCTAACCCTAACCCTTCCCCGAAGCCTGACCCTCACCCGTCCCCTAATCCTAACCCGTACGCTGACACTGACCCGCGCCCTCACACGTACGCTCCCCCTAAAGCGTTGTCGTACCCTCACCTGGACCCTAAACCGTCCCCATCCCCTAACCCTAACCCTAGCCCGAACCCTAACCGTAACCCTTCCCCGAAGCCTGAGCCTCACCCGTCCCCTAATCCTAACCCGTACGCTGACACTGACCCGCGCCCTCACACGTACGCTCCCCCTAAAGCGTTGTCGTACCCTCACCTGGACCCTAAACCGTCCCCGTCCCCTAACCCTAACCCTAGCCCGAACCCTAACCCTAACCCTTCCCCGAAGCCTGACCCTCACCCGTCCCCTAATCCTAACCCGTACGCTGACACTAACCCGCGCCCTCACACGTACGCTCCCCCTAAAGCGTTGTCGTACCCTCACCTGGACCCTAAACCGTCCCCGTCCCCTAACCCTAACCCTAACCCGAACCCTAACCCTAACCCTTCCCCGAAGCCTGACCCTCACCCGTCCCCTAATCCTAACCCGTACGCTGACACTAACCCGCGCCCTCAAACCTACGCTCCCTCTAAAGCGTTGTCGTACCCTCACCTGAACCCTAAACCGTCCCCATCCCCTAACCCTAACCCTAGCCCGAACCCTAACCCTAACCCTTCCCCGAAGCCTGACCCTCACCCGTCCCCTAATCCTAACCCGTACGCTGACACTAACCTACGCCCTCACACGTACGCTCCCCCTAAAGCGTTGTCGTACCCTCACCTGGACCCTAAACGGTCCCCGTCCCCTAACCCTAACCCTAGCCCGAACCCTAACCCTAACCCTTCCCCGAAGACTGACCCTCACCCGTCCCCTAATGCTAACCCGTACGCTGACACTAACCCGCGCCCTCAAACCTACGCTCCCCCTAAAGCGTTGTCGTACCCTCACCTGGACCCTAAACCGTCCCTGTACCCTAACCCTAACCCTAGCCCGAACCCTAACCCTAACCCTTCCCCGAAGACTGACCCTCACCCGTCCCCTAATCCTATCCCGAACGCTGACACTAACCCGCGCCCTCACACGTACGCTCCCCCTAAAGCGTTGTCGTACCCTCACCTGGACCCTAAACCGTCCGCGTCCACTAACCGTAACCCTAGCCCGAACCCTAACCCTAACCCTTCCCCGAAGCCTGACCCTCACCCGTCCCCTAATCCTAACCCGTACGCTGACACTAACCCGCGCCCTCACACATACGCTCCCCCTAAAGCGTTGTCGTACCCTCACCTGGACCCTAAACCGTCCCCGTCCCCTAACCCTAACCCTAGCCCGAACCCTAACCCTAACCCTTCCCCGAAGCCTGACCCTCACCCGTCCCCTAATCCTAAACCGTACGCTGACACTGACCAGCGCCCTCACACGTACGCTCCCCCTAAAGCGTTGTCGTACCCTCACCTGGACCCTAAACCGTCCCCGTCCCCTAACCCTAACCCTAGCCCGAACCCTAACCCTAACCCTTCCCCGAAGCCTGACCCTCACCCGTCCCCTAATCCTAACCCGTACGCTGACACTAACCCGCGCCCTCACACGTACGCTCCCCCTAAAGCGTTGTCGTACCCTCACCTGGACCCTAAACCGTCCCCGTCCCCTAACCCTAACCCTAGCCCGAACCCTAACCCTAACCCTACCCCGAAGCCTGACCCTCACCCGTCCCCTAATCCTAACACGTACGCTGACACTGACCCGCGCCCTCACACGTACGCTCCCCCTAAAGCGTTGTCGTACCCTCACCTGGACCCTAAACCGTCCCCGTCCCCTAACCCTAACCCTAGCCCGAACCCTAACCCTAACCCTTCCCCGAAGCCTGACCCTCACCCGTCCCCTAATCCTAACCCGTACGCTGACACTGACCCGCGCCCTCACACGTACGCTCCCCCTAAAGCGTTGTCGTACCCTCACCTGGACCCTAAACCGTCCGCGTCCCCTAACCCTAACCCTAGCCCGAACCCTAACCCTAACCCTTCCCCGACGCCTGACCCTCACTCGTCCCCTAATCCTAACCCGTACGCTGACACTAACCCGCGCCCTCACACGTACGCTCCCCCTAAAGCGTTGTCGTACCCTCACCTGGACTCTAAACCGTCCCCGTCCGCTAACCCTAACCCTAGCCCGAACCCTAACCCTAACCCTTCCCCGAAGCCTGACCCTCACCCGTCCCGTAATCCTAACCCGTACGCCAACACTGACCCGCGCCCTCACACGTACGCTCCCCCTAAAGCGTTGTCGTACCCTCACCTGGACCCTAAACCGTCCCCGTCCCCTAACCCTAACCCTAGCCCGAACCCTAACCCTAACCCTTCCCCGAAGCCTGACCCTCACCCGTCCCCTAATCCTAACCCGTACGCTGACACTGACCCGCGCCCTCACACGTACGCTCCCCCTAAAGCGTTGTCGTACCCTCACCTGGACCCTAAACCGTCCCCGTCACCTAACCCTAACCCTAGCCCGAACCCTAACCCTAACCATTCCCCGAAGCCTGACCCTCACCCGTCCCCTAATCCTAACACGTACGCTGACACTGACCCGCGCCCTCACACGTACGCTCCTCCTAAAGCGTTGTCGTACCCTCACCTGGACCCTAAACCGTCCCCGTCCCCTAACCCTAACCCTAGCCCGAACCCTAACCCTAACACTTCCCCGAAGCCTGACCCTCACCCGTCCCCTAATCCTAACCCGTACGCTGACACTGACCCGCGCCCTCACACGTACGCTCCCCCTAAAGCGTTGTCGTACCCTCACCTGGACCCTAAACCATCCCCGTCCCCTAACCCTAACCCTAGCCCGAACCCTAACCCTAACACTTCCCCGAAGCCTGACCCTCACCCGTCCCCTAATCCTGACCCGTACGCTGACACTAACCCACGCCCTCAAACCTACGCTCCCCCTAAAGCATTGTCGTGCCCTCACCTGGACCCTAAACGGTCCCCGTCCCCTAACCCTAACCCTAGCCCGTACCCTAATCCTAACCCTTCCCCGAAGCCTGACCATCACCCGTCCCCTAATCCTAACCCGTACGCTGACACTAACCCGCGCCCTCACACGTACGCTCAACCTAAAGCTTTGTCGTACCCTCACCTGGACCCTAAACCGTCCCCGTCCCCTAACCCTAACCCTAGCCCGAAACCTAACCCTAACCCTTCCCCGAAGCCTGACCCTCATCCGTCCCCTAATCCTAAACCGTACGCTGACACTAACCTGCGCCCTCACACGTACGCTACCCCTAAAGCATTGTCGTACCCTCACCTGGACCCTAAACCGTCCCCGTCCCCTAACCCTAACCCTAGCCCGAACCCTAACCCTAACCCTTCCCCGAAGCCTGACCCTCACCCGTCCCCTAATCCTAACCCGTACGCTGACACTAACCCGCGCCCTCACACGTACGCTCCCCCTAAAGCGTTGTCGTACCCTCACCTGGACCCTAAACCGTCCCCGTCTCCTAACACTAACACTAGCCCGAACCCTAACCCTAACCCTTCCCCGAAGCCTGACCCTCACCCGTCCCCTAATCCTAACCCGTACGCTGACACTAACCCACGCCCTCACACGTACGCTCCCCCTAAAGCGTTGTCGTACCTTCACCTGGACCCCAAACCGTCCCCGTCCCCTAACCCTAACCCTAGCCCGAACCCTAACCCTAACCCTTCCCCGAAGCCTGACCCTCACCCGTCCCCTAATCCTAACCCGTACGCTGACACTGACGCGCGCCCTCACACGTACGCTCCCCCTAAAGCGTTGTCGTACCCTCACCTGAACCCTGAACCGTCCCCGTCCCCTAACCCTAACCCTAGCCCGAACCCTAACCCTAAACCTTCCCCGAAGCCTGACCCTCACCCGTCCCCTAATCCTAACCCGTACGCTGACACTGACCCGCGCCCTCACACGTACGCTCCCCCTAAAGCGTTGTCGTACCCTCACCTGGACCCTAAACCATCCCCGTCCCCTAACCCTAACCCTAGCCCGAACCCTAACCCTAACCCTTCCCCGAAGCCTGACCCTCACCCGTTCCCTAATCCTAACCCATACGCTGACACTAACTCGCGCCCTCTCATGTACGCTACCCCTAAAGCGTTGTCGTACCCTCACCTGGACCCTAAACCGTCCCCGTCCCCTAACCCTAACCCTAGCCCGAACCCTAACCCTAACCCTTCCCCAAAGCCTTACCCTCACCCGTCCCCTAATCCTAACCCGTACGCTGACACTGACCCGCGCCCTCACACGTACGCTCCCCCTAAAGCGTTGTCGTACCCTCACCTGGACCCTAAACCGTCCCCGTCCCCTAACCCTAACCCTAGCCCGAACCCTAACCCTAACCCTTCCCCGAAGCCTGACCCTCACCCGTCCCCTAATCCTAACCCGTACGCTGACACTGACCCGCGCCCTCACACGTACGCTCCCCCTAAAGCGTTGTCGTACCCTCACCTGGACCCTAAACCGTCCCCGTCCCCTAACCCTAACCCTAGCCCGAACCCTAACCGTAACACTTCCCCGAAGCCTGACCCTCACCCGTCCCCTAATCCTAACCCGTACGCTGACACTGACCCGCGCCCTCACACGTACGCTCCCCCTAAAGCGTTGTCGTACCCTCACCTGGACCCTAAACCTTCCCCGTCCCCTAACCCTAACCCTAGCCCGAACCCTAACCCTAACCCTTCCCTGAAGCCTGACCCTCACCCGTCCCCTAATCCTAAACCGTACGCTGACACTGACCCGCGCCCTCACACGTACGCTCCCCCTAAAGCGTTGTCGTACCCTCACCTGGACCCTAAACCGTCCCCGTCCCCTAACCCTAACCCTAGCCCGAACCCTAACCCTAACCCTTCCCCGAAGCCTGACCCTCACCCGTCCCGTAATCCTAACCCGTACGCTGACACTGACCCGCGCCCTCACACGTACGCTCCCCCTAAAGCGTTGTCGTACCCTCACCTGGACCCTAAACCGTCCCCGTCCCCTAACCCTAACCCTAGCCCGAACCCTAACCCTAACCCTTCCCCGAAGCCTGACCCTCACCCGTCCCCTAATCCTAACCCATACGCTGACACTGACCCGCGCCCTCACATGTACGCTCCCCCTAAAGCGTTGTCGTACCCTCACCTGGACCCTAAACCGTCCCCGTCCAATAACCCTAACCCTAGCCCGAACCCTAACCCTAACCCTTCCCCGAAGCCTGACCCTCACCCGTCCCCTAATCCTAACCCGTACGCTGACACTGACCCACGCCCTCACACGTACGCTCCCCCTAAAGCGTTGTCGTACCCTCACCTGGACCCTAAACCGTCCCCGTCCCCTAACCCTAACCCTAGCCCGAACCCTAACCCTAACCCTTCCCCGAAGGCTGACCCTCACCCGTCCCCTAATCCTAACCCGTACGCTGACACTAACCCGCACCCTCACACGTACGCTCCCCCTAAAGCATTGTCGTACCCTCACCTGGACCCTAAACCGTCCCCATCCCCTAACCCTAACCCTAGCCCGAACCCTAACCCTAACCCTTCCCCGAAGCCTGACCCTCACCCATCCCCTAATCCTAACCCGTACGCTGACACTGACCCGCGCCCTCACACGTACGCTCCCCCTAAAGCGTTGTCGTACCCTCACCTGGACCCTAAACCGTCGCCGTCCCCTAACCCTAACCCTAGCCCGAACCCTAACCCTAACCCTTCCCCGAAGCCTGACCCTCACCCGTCCCCTAATCCTAACCCGTACGCTGACACTGACCCGCGCCCTCACACGTACGCTCCCCCTAAAGCGTTGTCGTACCCTCACCTGGACCCTAAACCGTCCCCGTCCCCTAACCCTAACCCTAGCCCGAACCCTAACCCTAACCCTTCCCCGAAGCCTGACCCTCACCCGTCCCCTAATCCTAACCCGTACGCTGACACTAACCCGCGCCCTCACACGTACGCTCCCCCTAAAGCGTTGTCGTACCCTCACCTGGACCCTAAACCGTCCCCGTCCCCTAACCCTAACCCTAGCCCGAACCCTAACCCTAACACTTCCCCGAAGCCTGACCCTCACCCGTCCCCTAATCCTAACCCGTACGCTGACACTGACCCGCGCCCTCACACGTACGCTCCCCCTAAAGCGTTGTCGTACCCTCACCTGGACCCTAAACCGTCCCCGTCCCCTAACCCTAACCCTAGCCCGAACCCTAACCGTAACACTTCCCCGAAGCCTGACCCTCACCCGTCCCCTAATCCTAACCCGTACGCTGACACTGACCCGCGCCCTCACACGTACGCTCCCCCTAAAGCGTTGTCGTACCCTCACCTGGACCCTAAACCTTCCCCGTCCCCTAACCCTAACCCTAGCCCGAACCCTAACCCTAACCCTTCCCCGAAGCCTGACCCTCACCCGTCCCCTAATCCTAACCCGTACGCTGACACTGACCCGCGCCCTCACACGTACGCTCCCCCTAAAGCGTTGTCGTACCCTCACCTGGACCCTAAACCGTCCCCGTCCCCTAACCCTAACCCTAGCCCGAACCCTAACCCTAACCCTTCCCCGAAGCCTGACCCTCACCCGTCCCGTAATCCTAACCCGTACGCTGACACTGACCCACGCCCTCACACGTACGCTCCCCCTAAAGCGTTGTCGTACCCTCACCTGGACCCTAAACCGTCCCCGTCCCCTAACCCTAACCCTAGCCCGAACCCTAACCCTAACCCTTCCCCGAAGCCTGACCCTCACCCGTCCCCTAATCCTAACCCGTACGCTGACACTGACCCGCGCCCTCACACGTACGCTCCCCCTAAAGCGTTGTCGTACCCTCACCTGGACCCTAAACCGTCCCCGTCCAATAACCCTAACCCTAGCCCGAACCCTAACCCTAACCCTTCCCCGAAGCCTGACCCTCACCCGTCCCCTAATCCTAACCCGTACGCTGACACTGACCCACGCCCTCACACGTACGCTCCCCCTAAAGCGTTGTCGTACCCTCACCTGGACCCTAAACCGTCCCCGTCCCCTAACCCTAACCCTAGCCCGAACCCTAACCCTAACCCTTCCCCGAAGCCTGACACTCACCCATCCCCTAATCCTAACCCGTACGCTGACACTGATCCGCGCCCTCACACGTACGCTCCCCCTAAAGCGTTGTCGTACCCTCACCTGGACCCTAAACCGTCCCCGTCCCCTAACCCTAACCCTAGCCCGAACCCTAACCCTAACCCTTCCCCGAAGCCTGACCCTCACCCGTCCCCTAATCCTAACCCGTACGCTGACACTGACCCGCGCCCTCACACGTACGCTCCCCCTAAAGCGTTGTCGTACCCTCACCTGGACCCTAAACCGTCCCCGTCCCCTAACCCTAACCCTAGCCCGAACCCTAACCCTAACACTTCCCCGAAGCCTGACCCTCACCCGTCCCCTAATCCTAACCCGTACGCTGACACTAACCCGCGCCCTCACACGTACGCTCCCCCTAAAGCGTTGTCGTACCCTCACCTGGACCCTAAACCGTCCCCGTCCCCTAACCCTAACCCTAGCCCGAACCCTAACCCTAACCCTTCCCCGAAGCCTGACCCTCACCCGTCCCCTAATCCTAACCCGTACGCTGACACTGACCCGCGCCCTCACACGTACGCTCCCCCTAAAGCGTTGTCGTACCCTCACCTGGACCCTAAACCGTCCCCGTCCCCTAACCCTAACCCTAGCCCGAACCCTAACCCTAACCCTTCCCCGAAGCCTGACCCTCACCCGTCCCCTAATCCTAACTTGTACGCTGACACTAACCCGCGCCCTCAAACCTACGCTCCCACTAATGCGTTGTCGTACCCTCACCTGGACCCTAAACCGTCCCCGTCCCCTAACCCTAACCCTAGCCCGAACCCTAACCCTAACCCTTCCCCGAAGCGTGACCCTCACCCGTCCCCTAATCCTAACCCGTACGCTGACACTAACCTACGCCCGCACACGTACGCTCCCCCTAAAGCGTTGTCGTTCCCTCACCTGGACCCTAAACCGTCCCCGTCCCCTAACCCTAACCCTAGCCCGAACCCTAACCCTAACCCTTCCCCGAAGCCTGACCCTCACCCGTCCCCTAATCCTAACCCGTACGCTGACACTAACCTGCGCCCTCAAACCTACGCTCCCCCTAAAGCGTTGTCGTACCCTCACCTGGACCCTAAACCGTCCCTGTCCCCTAACCCTAACCCTAGCCCGAACCCTAACCCTAACCCTTCCCCGAAGCCTGACCCTCACCCGTCCCCTAATCCTATCCCATACGCTGACACTAACCCGCGCCCTCACACGTACGCTCCCCCTAAAGCGTTGTCGTACCCTCACCTGGACCCTAAACCGTCCCCGTCCCCTAACCCTAACCCTAGCCCGAACCCTAACCCTAACCCTTCCCCGAAGCCTGACCCTCACCCGTCCCCTAATCCTAACCCGTACGCTGACACTGACCCGCGCCCTCACATGTACGCTCCCCCTAAAGCGTTGTCGTACCCTCACCTGGACCCTAAACCGTCCCCGTCCCCTAACCCTAACCCTAGCCCGAACCCTAACCCTAACCCTTCCCCGAAGCCTGACACTCACCCGTCCCGTAATCCTAACCCGTACGCTGACACTGACCCGCGCCCTCACACGTACGCTCCCCCTAAAGCGTTGTCGTACCCTCACCTGGACCCTAAACCGTCCCCGTCCCCTAACCCTAACCCTAGCCCGAACCCTAACCCTAACACTTCCCCGAAGCCTGACCCTCACCCGTCCCCTAATCCTAACCCGTACGCTGACACTGACCCGCGCCCTCACACGTACGCTCCCCCTAAAGCGTTGTCGTACCCTCACCTGGACCCTAAACCGTCCCCGTCCCCTAACCCTAACCCTAGCCCGAACCCTAACCCTAACCCTTCCACGAAGCCTGACCCTCACCCGTCCCCTAATCCTAACCCGTACGCTGACACTGACCCGCGCCCTCACACGTACGCTCCCCCTAAAGCGTTGTCGTACCCTCACCTGGACCCTAAACCGTCCCCGTCCCCTAACCCTAACCCTAGCCCGAACCCTAACCCTAACACTTCCCCGAAGCCTGACCCTCACCCGTCCCCTAATCCTAACCCGTACGCTGACACTAACCCGCGCCCTCACACGTACGCTCCCCCTAAAGCGTTGTCGTACCCTCACCTGGACCCTAAACCGTCCCCGTCCCCTAACCCTAACCCTAGCCCGAACCCTAACCCTAACCCTTCCCCGAAGCCTGACCCTCACCCGTCCCCTAATCCTAACCCATACGCTGACACTGACCCGCGCCCTCACACGTACGCACCCCCTAAAGCGTTGTCGTACCCTCACCTGGACCCTAAACCGTCCCCGTCCCCTAACCCTAACCCTAGCCCGAACCCTAACCCTAACCCTTCCCCGAAGCCTGACCCTCACCCGTCCCCTAATCCTAAACCGTACGCTGACACTAACCCGCGCCCTCAAACCTACGCTCCCCCTAAAGCGTTGTCGTACCCTCACCTGGACCCTAAACCGTCCCCGTCCCCTAACCCTAACCCTAGCCCGAACCCTAACCCTAACCCTTCCCCGAAGCGTGACCCTCACCCGTCCCCTAATCCTAACCCGTACGCTGACACTAACCTACGCCCGCACACGTACGCTCCCCCTAAAGCGTTGTCGTTCCCTCACCTGGACCCTAAACCGTCCCCGTCCCCTAACCCTAACCCTAGCCCGAACCCTAACCCTAACCCTTCCCCGAAGCCTGACCCTCACCCGTCCCCTAATCCTAACCCGTACGCTGACACTAACCTGCGCCCTCAAACCTACGCTCCCCCTAAAGCGTTGTCGTACCCTCACCTGGACCCTAAACCGTCCCTGTCCCCTAACCCTAACCCTAGCCCGAACCCTAACCCTAACCCTTCCCCGAAGCCTGACCCTCACCCGTCCCCTAATCCTATCCCGTACGCTGACACTAACCCGCGCCCTCACACGTACGCTCCCCCTAAAGCGTTGTCGTACTCTCACCTGGACCCTAAACCGTCCCCGTCCCCTAACCCTAACCCTAGCCCGAACCCTAACCCTAACCCTTCCCCGAAGCCTGACCCTCACCCGTCCCCTAATCCTAACCCGTACGCTGACACTGACCCGCGCCCTCACACGTACGCTCCCCCTAAAGCGTTGTCGTACCCTCACCTGGACCCTAAACCGTCTCCGTCCCCTAACCCTAACCCTAGCCCGAACCCTAACCCTAACCCTTCCCCGAAGCCTGACCCTCACCCGTCCCCTAATCCTAACCCGTACGCTGACACTGACCCGCGCCCTCACACGTACGCTCCCCCTAAAGCGTTGTCGTACCCTCACCTGGACCCTAAACCGTCCCCGTCCCCTAACCCTAACCCTAGCCCGAACCCTAACCCTATCCCTTCCCCGAAGCCTGACCCTCACCCGTCCCCTAATCCTAACCCGTACGCTGACACTGACCCGCGCCCTCACACGTACGCTCCCCCTAAAGCGTTGTCGTACCCTCACCTGGACCCTAAACCGTCCCCGTCCCCTAACCCTAACCCTAGCCCGAACCCTAACCCTATCCCTTCCCCGAAGCCTGACCCTCACCCGTCCCCTAATCCTAACCCGTACGCTGACACTGACCCGCGCCCTCACACGTACGCTCCCCCTAAAGCGTTGTCGTACCCTCACCTGGACCCTAAACCGTCCCCGTCCCCTAACCCTAACCCTAGCCCGAACCCTAACCCTAACCCTTCCCCGAAGCCTGACCCTCACCCGTCCCCTAATCCTAACCCGTACGCTGACACTGACCCGCGCCCTCACACGTACGCTCCCCCTAAAGCGTTGTCGTACCCTCACCTGGACCCTAAACCGTCCCCGTCCCCTAACCCTAACCCTAGCCCGAACCCTAACCCTAACCCTTCCCCGAAGCCTGACCCTCACCCGTCCCCTAATCCTAACCCGTACGCTGACACTAACCCGCGCCCTCAAACCTACGCTCCCCCTAAAGCGTTGTCGTACCCTCACCTGGACCCTAAACCGTCCCCGTCCCCTAACCCTAACCCTAGCCCGAACCCTAACCCTAACCCTTCCCCGAAGCGTGACCCTCACCCGTCCCCTAATCCTAACCCGTACGCTGACAGTAACCTACGCCCGCACACGTACGCTCCCCCTAAAGCGTTGTCGTTCCCTCACCTGGACCCTAAACCGTCCCCGTCCCCTAACCCTAACCCTAGCCCGAACCCTAACCCTAACCGTTCCCCGAAGCCTGACCCTCACCCGTCCCCTAATCCTAACCCGTACGCTGACACTAACCTGCGCCCTCAAACCTACGCTCCCCCTAAAGCGTTGTCGTACCCTCACCTGGACCCTAAACCGTCCCTGTCCCCTAACCCTAACCCTAGCCCGAACCCTAACCCTAACCCTTCCCCGAAGCCTGACCCTCACCCGTCCCCTAATCCTATCCCGTACGCTGACACTAACCCGCGCCCTCACACGTACGCTCCCCCTAAAGCGTTGTCGTACTCTCACCTGGACCCTAAACCGTCCCCGTCCCCTAACCCTAACCCTAGCCCGAACCCTAACCCTAACCCTTCCCCGAAGCCTGACCCTCACCCGTCCCCTAATCCTAACCCGTACGCTGACACTGACCCGCGCCCTCACACGTACGCTCCCCCTAAAGCGTTGTCGTACCCTCACCTGGACCCTAAACCGTCCCCGTCCCCTAACCCTAACCCTAGCCCGAACCCTAACCCTAACCCTTCCCCGAAGCCTGACCCTCACCCGTCCCGTAATCCTAACCCGTACGCTGACACTGACCCGCGCCCTCACACGTACGCTCCCCCTAAAGCGTTGTCGTACCCTCACCTGGACCCTAAACCGTCCCCGTCCCCTAACCCTAACCCTAGCCCGAACCCTAACCCTAACCCTTCCCCGAAGCCTGACCCTCACCCGTCCCCTAATCCTAACCCGTACGCTGACACTGACCCGCGCCCTCACACGTACGCTCCCCCTAAAGCGTTGTCGTACCCTCACCTGGACCCTAAACCGTCCCCGTCCCCTAACCCTAACCCTAGCCCGAACCCTAACCCTAACCCTTCCCCGAAGCGTGACCCTCACCCGTCCCCTAATCCTAACCCGTACGCTGACAGTAACCTACGCCCGCACACGTACGCTCCCCCTAAAGCGTTGTCGTTCCCTCACCTGGACCCTAAACCGTCCCCGTCCCCTAACCCTAACCCTAGCCCGAACCCTAACCCTAACCGTTCCCCGAAGCCTGACCCTCACCCGTCCCCTAATCCTAACCCGTACGCTGACACTAACCTGCGCCCTCAAACCTACGCTCCCCCTAAAGCGTTGTCGTACCCTCACCTGGACCCTAAACCGTCCCCGTCCCCTAACCCTAACCCTAGCCCGAACCCTAACCCTAACCCTTCCCCGAAGCCTGACCCTCACCCGTCCCCTAATCCTAACCCATACGCTGACACTGACCCGCGCCCTCACACGTACGCACCCCCTAAAGCGTTGTCGTACACTCACCTGGACCCTAAACCGTCCCCGTCCCCTAACCCTAACCCTAGCCCGAACCCTAACCCTAACCCTTCCCCGAAGCCTGACCCTCACCCGTCCCCTAATCCTAAACCGTACGCTGACACTAACCCGCGCCCTCAAACCTACGCTCCCCCTAAAGCGTTGTCGTACCCTCACCTGGACCCTAAACCGTCCCCGTCCCCTAACCCTAACCCTAGCCCGAACCCTAACCCTAACCCTTCCCCGAAGCGTGACCCTCACCCGTCCCCTAATCCTAACCCGTACGCTGACACTAACCTACGCCCGCACACGTACGCTCCCCCTAAAGCGTTGTCGTTCCCTCACCTGGACCCTAAACCGTCCCCGTCCCCTAACCCTAACCCTAGCCCGAACCCTAACCCTAACCCTTCCCCGAAGCCTGACCCTCACCCGTCCCCTAATCCTAACCCGTACGCTGACACTAACCTGCGCCCTCAAACCTACGCTCCCCCTAAAGCGTTGTCGTACCCTCACCTGGACCCTAAACCGTCCCTGTCCCCTAACCCTAACCCTAGCCCGAACCCTAACCCTAACCCTTCCCCGAAGCCTGACCCTCACCCGTCCCCTAATCCTATCCCGTACGCTGACACTAACCCGCGCCCTCACACGTACGCTCCCCCTAAAGCGTTGTCGTACTCTCACCTGGACCCTAAACCGTCCCCGTCCCCTAACCCTAACCCTAGCCCGAACCCTAACCCTAACCCTTCCCCGAAGCCTGACCCTCACCCGTCCCCTAATCCTAACCCGTACGCTGACACTGACCCGCGCCCTCACACGTACGCTCCCCCTAAAGCGTTGTCGTACCCTCACCTGGACCCTAAACCGTCCCCGTCCCCTAACCCTAACCCTAGCCCGAACCCTAACCCTAACCCTTCCCCGAAGCCTGACCCTCACCCGTCCCCTAATCCTAACCCGTACGCTGACACTGACCCGCGCCCTCACACGTACGCTCCCCCTAAAGCGTTGTCGTACCCTCACCTGGACCCTAAACCGTCCCCGTCCCCTAACCCTAACCCTAGCCCGAACCCTAACCCTATCCCTTCCCCGAAGCCTGACCCTCACCCGTCCCCTAATCCTAACCCGTACGCTGACACTGACCCGCGCCCTCACACGTACGCTCCCCCTAAAGCGTTGTCGTACCCTCACCTGGACCCTAAACCGTCCCCGTCCCCTAACCCTAACCCTAGCCCGAACCCTAACCCTATCCCTTCCCCGAAGCCTGACCCTCACCCGTCCCCTAATCCTAACCCGTACGCTGACACTGACCCGCGCCCTCACACGTACGCTCCCCCTAAAGCGTTGTCGTACCCTCACCTGGACCCTAAACCGTCCCCGTCCCCTAACCCTAACCCTAGCCCGAACCCTAACCCTAACCCTTCCCCGAAGCCTCACCCTCACCCGTCCCCTAATCCTAACCCGTACGCTGACACTAACCCGCGCCCTCACACGTACGCTCCCCCTAAAGCGTTGTCGTACCCTCACCTGGACCCTAAACCGTCCCCGTCCCCTAACCCTAACCCTAGCCCGAACCCTAACCCTAACCCTTCCCCGAAGCCTGACCCTCACCCGTCCCCTAATCCTAACCCGTACGCTGACACTGACCCGCGCCCTCACACGTACGCTCCCCCTAAAGCGTTGTCGTACCCTCACCTGGACCCTAAACCGTCCCCGTCCCCTAACCCTAACCCTAGCCCGAACCCTAACCCTAACCCTTCCCCGAAGCCTGACCCTCACCCGTCCCCTAATCCTAACCCGTACGCTGACACTAACCCGCGCCCTCAAACCTACGCTCCCCCTAAAGCGTTGTCGTACCCTCACCTGGACCCTAAACCGTCCCCGTCCCCTAACCCTAACCCTAGCCCGAACCCTAACCCTAACCCTTCCCCGAAGCGTGACCCTCACCCGTCCCCTAATCCTAACCCGTACGCTGACAGTAACCTACGCCCGCACACGTACGCTCCCCCTAAAGCGTTGTCGTTCCCTCACCTGGACCCTAAACCGTCCCCGTCCCCTAACCCTAACCCTAGCCCGAACCCTAACCCTAACCGTTCCCCGAAGCCTGACCCTCACCCGTCCCCTAATCCTAACCCGTACGCTGACACTAACCTGCGCCCTCAAACCTACGCTCCCCCTAAAGCGTTGTCGTACCCTCACCTGGACCCTAAACCGTCCCTGTCCCCTAACCCTAACCCTAGACCGAACCCTAACCCTAACCCTTCCCCGAAGCCTGACCCTCACCCGTCCCCTAATCCTATCCCGTACGCTGACACTAACCCGCGCCCTCACACGTACGCTCCCCCTAAAGCGTTGTCGTACCCTCACCTGGACCCTAAACCGTCCCCGTCCCCTAACCCTAACCCTAGCCCGAACCCTAACCCTAACCCTTCCCCGAAGCCTGACCCTCACCCGTCCCCTAATCCTAACCCGTACGCTGACACTGACCCGCGCCCTCACACGTACGCTCCCCCTAAAGCGTTGTCGTACCCTCACCTGGACCCTAAACCGTCCCCGTCCCCTAACCCTAACCCTAGCCCGAACCCTAACCCTAACCCTTCCCCGAAGCCTGACCCTCACCCGTCCCGTAATCCTAACCCGTACGCTGACACTGACCCGCGCCCTCACACGTACGCTCCCCCTAAAGCGTTGTCGTACCCTCACCTGGACCCTAAACCGTCCCCGTCCCCTAACCCTAACCCTAGCCCGAACCCTAACCCTAACCCTTCCCCGAAGCCTGACCCTCACCCGTCCCCTAATCCTAACCCGTACGCTGACACTGACCCGCGCCCTCACATGTACGCTCCCCCTAAAGCGTTGTCGTACCCTCACCTGGACCCTAAACCGTCCCCGTCCCCTAACCCTAACCCTAGCCCGAACCCTAACCCTAACCCTTCCCCGAAGCCTGACACTCACCCGTCCCGTAATCCTAACCCGTACGCTGACACTGACCCGCGCCCTCACACGTACGCTCCCCCTAAAGCGTTGTCGTACCCTCACCTGGACCCTAAACCGTCCCCGTCCCCTAACCCTAACCCTAGCCCGAACCCTAACCCTAACCCTTCCCCGAAGCCTGACCCTCACCCGTCCCCTAATCCTAACCCGTACGCTGACACTGACCCGCGCCCTCACACGTACGCTCCCCCTAAAGCGTTGTCGTACCCTCACCTGGACCCTAAACCGTCCCCGTCCCCTAACCCTAACCCTAGCCCGAACCCTAACCCTAACCCTTCCACGAAGCCTGACCCTCACCCGTCCCCTAATCCTAACCCGTACGCTGACACTGACCCGCGCCCTCACACGTACGCTCCCCCTAAAGCGTTGTCGTACCCTCACCTGGACCCTAAACCGTCCCCGTCCCCTAACCCTAACCCTAGCCCGAACCCTAACCCTAACCCTTCCCCGAAGCCTCACCCTCACCCGTCCCCTAATCCTAACCCGTACGCTGACACTAACCCGCGCCCTCACACGTACGCTCCCCCTAAAGCGTTGTCGTACCCTCACCTGGACCCTAAACCGTCCCCGTCCCCTAACCCTAACCCTAGCCCGAACCCTAACCCTAACCCTTCCCCGAAGCCTGACCCTCACCCGTCCCCTAATCCTAACCCGTACGCTGACACTGACCCGCGCCCTCACACGTACGCTCCCCCTAAAGCGTTGTCGTACCCTCACCTGGACCCTAAACCGTCCCCGTCCCCTAACCCTAACCCTAGCCCGAACCCTAACCCTAACCCTTCCCCGAAGCCTGACCCTCACCCGTCCCCTAATCCTAACCCGTACGCTGACACTAACCCGCGCCCTCAAACCTACGCTCCCCCTAAAGCGTTGTCGTACCCTCACCTGGACCCTAAACCGTCCCCGTCCCCTAACCCTAACCCTAGCCCGAACCCTAACCCTAACCCTTCCCCGAAGCGTGACCCTCACCCGTCCCCTAATCCTAACCCGTACGCTGACAGTAACCTACGCCCGCACACGTACGCTCCCCCTAAAGCGTTGTCGTTCCCTCACCTGGACCCTAAACCGTCCCCGTCCCCTAACCCTAACCCTAGCCCGAACCCTAACCCTAACCGTTCCCCGAAGCCTGACCCTCACCCGTCCCCTAATCCTAACCCGTACGCTGACACTAACCTGCGCCCTCAAACCTACGCTCCCCCTAAAGCGTTGTCGTACCCTCACCTGGACCCTAAACCGTCCCTGTCCCCTAACCCTAACCCTAGACAGAACCCTAACCCTAACCCTTCCCCGAAGCCTGACCCTCACCCGTCCCCTAATCCTATCCCGTACGCTGACACTAACCCGCGCCCTCACACGTACGCTCCCCCTAAAGCGTTGTCGTACCCTCACCTGGACCCTAAACCGTCCCCGTCCCCTAACCCTAACCCTAGCCCGAACCCTAACCCTAACCCTTCCCCGAAGCCTGACCCTCACCCGTCCCGTAATCCTAACCCGTACGCTGACACTGACCCGCGCCCTCACACGTACGCTCCCCCTAAAGCGTTGTCGTACCCTCACCTGGACCCTAAACCGTCCCCGTCCCCTAACCCTAATCCTAGCCCGAACCCTAACCCTAACCCTTCCCCGAAGCCTGACCCTCACCCGTCCCCTAATCCTAACCCGTACGCTGACACTGACCCGCGCCCTCACACGTACGCTCCCCCTAAAGCGTTGTCGTACCCTCACCTGGACCCTAAACCGTCCCCGTCCCCTAACCCTAACCCTAGCCCGAACCCTAACCCTAACCCTTCCCCGAAGCGTGACCCTCACCCGTCCCCTAATCCTAACCCGTACGCTGACAGTAACCTACGCCCGCACACGTACGCTCCCCCTAAAGCGTTGTCGTTCCCTCACCTGGACCCTAAACCGTCCCCGTCCCCTAACCCTAACCCTAGCCCGAACCCTAACCCTAACCGTTCCCCGAAGCCTGACCCTCACCCGTCCCCTAATCCTAACCCGTACGCTGACACTAACCTGCGCCCTCAAACCTACGCTCCCCCTAAAGCGTTGTCGTACCCTCACCTGGACCCTAAACCGTCCCCGTCCCCTAACCCTAACCCTAGCCCGAACCCTAACCCTAACCCTTCCCCGAAGCCTGACCCTCACCCGTCCCGTAATCCTAACCCGTACGCTGACACTGACCCGCGCCCTCACACGTACGCTCCCCCTAAAGCGTTGTCGTACCCTCACCTGGACCCTAAACCGTCCCCGTCCCCTAACCCTAACCCTAGCCCGAACCCTAACCCTAACCCTTCCCCGAAGCCTGACCCTCACCCGTCCCATAATCCTAACCCGTACGCTGACACTAACCTACGCCCTCACACGTACGCTCCCCCTAAAGCGTTGTCGTACCCTCACCTGGACCCTAAACGGTCCCCGTCCCCTAACCCTAACCCTAGCCCGAACCCTAACCCTAACCCTTCCCCGAAGACTGACCCTCACCCATCCCCTAATGCTAACCCGTACGCTGACACTAACCCGCGCCCTCAAACCTACGCTCCCCCTAAAGCGTTGTCGTACCCTCACCTGGACCCTAAAACGTCCCTGTCCCCTAACCCTAACCCTAGCCCGAACCCTAACCCTAACCCTTCCCCGAAGCCTGACCCTCACCCGTCCCCTAATCCTATCCCGTACGCTGACACTAACCCGCATCCTCACACGTACGCTCCCCCTAAAGCGTTGTCGTACCCTCACCTGGACCCTAAACCGTCCCCGTCCCCTAACCGTAACCCTAGCCCGAACCCTAACCCTAACCCTTCCCCGAAGCCTGACCCTCACCAGTCCCCTAATCCTAACCCGTACGCTGACACTAACCCGCGCCCTCACACGTACGCTCCCCCTAAAGCGTTGTCGTACCCTCACCTGGACCCTAAACCGTCCCCGTCCCCTAACCCTAACCCTAGCCCGAACCCTAACCCTAACCCTTCCCCGAAGCCTGACCCTCACCCGTCCCCTAATCCTAACCCGTACGCTGACACTGACCCGCGCCCTCACACGTACGCTCCCCCTAAAGCGTTGTCGTACCCTCACCTGGACCCTAAACCGTCCCCGTCCCCTAACCCTAACCCTAGCCCGAACCCTAACCCTAACCCTTCCCCGAAGCCTGACCCTCACCCGTCCCCTAATCCTAACCCGTACGCTGACACTGACCCGCGCCCTCACACGTACGCTCCCCCTAAAGCGTTGTCGTACCCTCACCTGGACCCTAAACCGTCCCCGTCCCCTAACCCTAACCCTAGCCTGAACCCTAACCCTAACCCTTCCCCGAAGCCTGACCCTCACCCGTCCCCTAATCCTAACCCGTACGCTGACACTGACCCGCGCCCTCACACGTACGCTCCCCCTAAAGCGTTGTCGTACCCTCACCTGGACCCTAAACCGTCCCCGTCCCCTAACCCTAACCCTAGCCCGAACCCTAACCCTAACCCTTCCCCGAAGCCTGACCCTCACCCGTCCCGTAATCCTAACCCGTACGCTGACACTGACCCGCGCCCTCACACGTACGCTCCCCCTAAAGCGTTGTCGTACCCTCACCTGGACCCTAAACCGTCCCCGTCCCCTAACCGTAACCCTAGCCCGAACCCTAACCCTAACCCTTCCCCGAAGCCTGACCCTCACCAGTCCCCTAATCCTAACCCGTACGCTGACACTAACCCGCGCCCTCACACGTACGCTCCCCCTAAAGCGTTGTCGTACCCTCACCTGGACCCTAAACCGTCCCCGTCCCCTAACCCTAACCCTAGCCCGAACCCTAACCCTAACCCTTCCCCGAAGCCTGACCCTCACCCGTCCCCTAATCCTAACCCGTACGCTGACACTGACCCGCGCCCTCACACGTACGCTCCCCCTAAAGCGTTGTCGTACCCTCACCTGGACCCTAAACCGTCCCCGTCCCCTAACCCTAACCCTAGCCCGAACCCTAACCCTAACCCTTCCCCGAAGCCTGACCCTCACCCGTCCCCTAATCCTAACCCGTACGCTGACACTGACCCGCGCCCTCACACGTACGCTCCCCCTAAAGCGTTGTCGTACCCTCACCTGGACCCTAAACCGTCCCCGTCCCCTAACCCTAACCCTAGCCCGAACCCTAACCCTAACCCTTCCCCGAAGCCTGACTCTCACCCGTCCCCTAATCCTAACCCGTACGCTGACACTAACCCGCGCCCTCAAACCTACGCTCCCCCTAAAGCGTTGTCGTACCCTCACCTGGACCCTAAACCGTCCCCGTCCCCTAACCCTAACCCTAGCCCGAACCCTAACCCTAACCCTTCCCCGAAGTGTGACCCTCACCCGTCCCCTAATCCTAACCCGTACGCTGACAGTAACCTACGCCCGCACACGTACGCTCCCCCTAAAGCGTTGTCGTTCCCTCACCTGGACCCTAAACCGTCCCCGTCCCCTAACCCTAACCCTAGCCCGAACCCTAACCCTAACCGTTCCCCGAAGCCTGACCCTCACCCGTCCCCTAATCCTAACCCGTACGCTGACACTAACCTGCGCCCTCAAACCTACGCTCCCCCTAAAGCGTTGTCGTACCCTCACCTGGACCCTAAACCGTCCCTGTCCCCTAACCCTAACCCTAGACCGAACCCTAACCCTAACCCTTCCCCGAAGCCTGACCCTCACCCGTCCCCTAATCCTATCCCGTACGCTGACACTAACCCGCGCCCTCACACGTACGCTCCCCCTAAAGCGTTGTCGTACCCTCACCTGGACCCTAAACCGTCCCCGTCCCCTAACCCTAACCCTAGCCCGAACCCTAACCCTAACCCTTCCCCGAAGCCTGACCCTCACCCGTCCCCTAATCCTAACCCGTACGCTGACACTGACCCGCGCCCTCACACGTACGCTCCCCCTAAAGCGTTGTCGTACCCTCACCTGGACCCTAAACCGTCCCCGTCCCCTAACCCTAACCCTAGCCCGAACCCTAACCCTAACCCTTCCCCGAAGCCTGACCCTCACCCGTCCCGTAATCCTAACCCGTACGCTGACACTGACCCGCGCCCTCACACGTACGCTCCCCCTAAAGCGTTGTCGTACCCTCACCTGGACCCTAAACCGTCCCCGTCCCCTAACCCTAACCCTAGCCCGAACCCTAACCCTAACCCTTCCCCGAAGCCTGACCCTCACCCGTCCCCTAATCCTAACCCGTACGCTGACACTGACCCGCGCCCTCACACGTACGCTCCCCCTAAAGCGTTGTCGTACCCTCACCTGGACCCTAAACCGTCCCCGTCCCCTAACCCTAACCCTCGCCCGAACCCTAACCCTAACCCTTCCCCGAAGCCTGACCCTCACCCGTCCCCTAATCCTAACCCGTACGCTGACACTGACCCGCGCCCTCACACGTACGCTCCCCCTAAAGCGTTGTCGTACCCTCACCTGGACCCTAAACCGTCCCCGTCCCCTAACCCTAACCCTAGCCCGAACCCTAACCCTAACCCTTCCCCGAAGCCTGACCCTCACCCGTCCCCTAATCCTAACCCGTACGCTGACACTAACCCGCGCCCTCACACGTACGCTCCCCCTAAAGCGTTGTCGTATCCTCACCTGGACCCTAAACCGTCCCCGTCCCCTAACCCTAACCCTAGCCCGAACCCTAACCCTAACCCTTCCCCGAAGCCTGACCCTCACCCGTCCCCTAATCCTAACCCGTACGCTGACACTAACCCGCGCCCTCACACGTACGCTCCCCCTAAAGCATTGTCGTACCCTCACCTGGACCCTAAACCGTCCCCGTCCCCTAACCCTAACCCTAGCCCGAACCCTAACCCTTCCCCGAAGCCTGACCCTCACCCGTCCCCTAATCCTAACCCGTACGCTGACACTGACCCGCGCCCTCACACGTACGCTCCCCCTAAAGCGTTGTCGTACCCTCACCTGGACCCTAAACCGTCCCCGTCCCCTAACCCTAACCCTAGCCCGAACCCTAACCCTAACCCTTCCCCGAAGCCTGACCCTCACCCGTCCCCTAATCCTAACCCGTACGCTGACACTAACACGCGCCCTCAAACCTACGCTCCCCCTAAAGCGTTGTCGTACCCTCACCTGGACCCTAAACCGTCCCCGTCCCCTAACCCTAACCCTAGCCCGAACCCTAACCCTAACCCTTCCCCAAAGCGTGACCCTCACCCGTCCCCTAATCCTAACCCGTACGCTGACACTAACCTGCGCCCTCAAACCTACGCTCCCCCTAAAGCGTTGTCGTACCCTCACCTGGACCCTAAACCGTCCCTGTCCCCTAACCCTAACCCTAGCCCGAACCCTAACCCTAACCCTTCCCCGAAGCCTGACCCTCACCCGTCCCCTAATCCTATCCCGTACGCTGACACTAACCCGCGCCCTCACACGTACGCTCCCCCTAAAGCGTTGTCGTACCCTCACCTGTACCCTAAACCGTCCCCGTCCCCTAACCCTAACCCTAGCCCGAACCCTAACCCTAACCCTTCCCCGAAGCCTGACCCTCACCCGTCCCCTAATCCTAACCCGTACGCTGACACTGACCCGCGCCCTCACACGTACGCTCCCCCTAAAGCGTTGTCGTACCCTCACCTGGACCCTAAACCGTCCCCGTCCCCTAACCCTAACCCTAGCCCGAACCCTAACCCTAACCCTTCCCCGAAGCCTGACCCTCACCCGTCCCGTAATCCTAACCCATACGCTGACACTGACCCGCGCCCTCACACGTACGCTCCCCCTAAAGCGTTGTCGTACCCTCACCTGGACCCTAAACCGTCCCCGTCCCCTAACCCTAACCCTAGCCCGAACCCTAACCCTAACCCTTCCCCGAAGCCTGACCCTCACCCGTCCCCTAATCCTAACCCGTACGCTGACACTGACCCGCGCCCTCACACGTACGCTCCCCCTAAAGCGTTGTCGTACCCTCACCTGGACCCTAAACCGTCCCCATCCCCTAACCCTAACCCTAGCCCGAACCCTAACCCTAACCCTTCCCCGAAGCCTGACCCTCACCCGTCCCCTAATCCTAACCCATACGCTGACACTGACCCGCGCCCTCACACGTACGCTCCCCCTAAAGCGTTGTCGTACCCTCACCTGGACCCTAAACCGTCCCCGTCCCCTAACCCTAACCCTAGCCCGAACCCTAACCCTAAACCTTCCCCGAAGCCTGACCCTCACCCGTCCCCGAATCCTAACCCGTACGCTGACACTAACCCGCGCCCTCACACGTACGCTCCCCCTAAAGCGTTGTCGTACCCTCACCTGGACCCTAAACCGTCCCCGTCCCCTAACCCTAACCCTAGCCCGAACCCTAACCCTAACCCTTCCCCGAAGCCTGACCCTCACCCGTCCCCTAATCCTAACCCGTACGCTGACACTGACCCGCGCCCTCACACGTACGCTCCCCCTAAAGCGTTGTCGTAACCTCACCTGGACCCTAAACCGTCCCCGTCCCCTAACCCTAACCCTAGCCCGAACCCTAACCCTAACCCTTCCCCGAAGCCTGACCCTCACCCGTCCCCTAATCCTAACCCGTACGCTGACACTAACCCGCGCCCTCAAACCTACGCTCCCCCTAAAGCGTTGTCGTACCCTCACCTGGACCCTAAACCGTCCCCGTCCCCTAACCCTAACCCTAGCCCGAACCCCAACCCTAACCCTTCCCCGAAGCGTGACCCTCACCCGTCCCCTAATCCTAACCCGTACGCTGACAGTAACCTACGCCCGCACACGTACGCTCCCCCTAAAGCGTTGTCGTTCCCTCACCTGGACCCTAAACCGTCCCCATCCCCTAACCCTAACCCTAGCCCGAACCCTAACCCTAACCGTTCCCCGAAGCCTGACCCTCACCCGTCCCCTAATCCTAACCCGTACGCTAACACTAACCTGCGCCCTCAAACCTACGCTCCCCCTAAAGCGTTGTCGTACCCTCACCTGGACCCTAAACCGTCCCTGTCCCCTAACCCTAACCCTAGACCGAACCCTAACCCTAACCCTTCCCCGAAGCCTGACCCTCACCCGTCCCCTAATCCTATCCCGTACGCTGACACTAACCCGCGCCCTCACACGTACGCTCCCCCTAAAGCGTTGTCGTACCCTCACCTGGACCCTAAACCGTCCCCGTCCCCTAACCCTAACCCTAGCCCGAACCCTAACCCTAACCCTTCCCCGAAGCCTGACCCTCACCCGTCCCCTAATCCTAACCCGTACGCTGACACTGACCCGCGCCCTCACACGTACGCTCCCCCTAAAGCGTTGTCGTACCCTCACCTGGACCCTAAACCGTCCCCGTCCCCTAACCCTAACCCTAGCCCGAACCCTAACCCTAACCCTTCCCCGAAGCCTGACCCTCACCCGTCCCGTAATCCTAACCCGTACGCTGACACTGACCCGCGCCCTCACACGTACGCTCCCCCTAAAGCGTTGTCGTACCCTCACCTGGACCCTAAACCGTCCCCGTCCCCTAACCCTAACCCTAGCCCGAACCCTAACCCTAACCCTTCCCCGAAGCCTGACCCTCACCCGTCCCCTAATCCTAACCCGTACGCTGACACTGACCCGCGCCCTCACACGTACGCTCCCCCTAAACCGTTGTCGTACCCTCACCTGGACCCTAAACCGTCCCCGTCCCCTAACCCTAACCCTAGCCCGAACCCTAACCCTAACCCTTCCCCGAAGCCTGACCCTCACCCGTCCCCTAATCCTAACCCGTACGCTGACACTGACCCGCGCCCTCACACGTACGCTCCCCCTAAAGCGTTGTCGTACCCTCACCTGGACCCTAAACCGTCCCCGTCCCCTAACCCTAACCCTAGCCCGAACCCTAACCCTAACCCTTCCCCGAAGCCTGACCCTCACCCGTCCCCTAATCCTAACCCGTACGCTGACACTAACCCGCGCCCTCACACGTACGCTCCCCCTAAAGCGTTGTCGTATCCTCACCTGGACCCTAAACCGTCCCCGTCCCCTAACCCTAACCCTAGCCCGAACCCTAACCCTAACCCTTCCCCGAAGCCTGACACTCACCCGTCCCCTAATCCTAACCCGTACGCTGACACTAACCCGCGCCCTCACACGTACGCTCCCCCTAAAGCATTGTCGTACCCTCACCTGGACCCTAAACCGTCCCCGTCCCCTAACCCTAACCCTAGCCCGAACCCTAACCCTAACCCTTCCCCGAAGCCTGACCCTCACCCGTCCCCTAATCCTAACCCGTACGCTGACACTGACCCGCGCCCTCACACGTACGCTCCCCCTAAAGCGTTGTCGTACCCTCACCTGGACCCTAAACCGTCCCCGTCCCCTAACCCTAACCCTAGCCCGAACCCTAACCCTAACCCTTCCCCGAAGCCTGACCCTCACCCGTCCCCTAATCCTAACCCGTACGCTGACACTAACACGCGCCCTCAAACCTACGCTCCCCCTAAAGCGTTGTCGTACCCTCACCTGGACCCTAAACCGTCCCCGTCCCCTAACCCTAACCCTAGCCCGAACCCTAACCCTAACCCTTCCCCAAAGCGTGACCCTCACCCGTCCCCTAATCCTAACCCGTACGCTGACACTAACCTGCGCCCTCAAACCTACGCTCCCCCTAAAGCGTTGTCGTACCCTCACCTGGACCCTAAACCGTCCCTGTCCCCTAACCCTAACCCTAGCCCGAACCCTAACCCTAACCCTTCCCCGAAGCCTGACCCTCACCCGTCCCCTAATCCTATCCCGTACGCTGACACTAACCCGCGCCCTCACACGTACGCTCCCCCTAAAGCGTTGTCGTACCCTCACCTGTACCCTAAACCGTCCCCGTCCCCTAACCCTAACCCTAGCCCGAACCCTAACCCTAACCCTTCCCCGAAGCCTGACCCTCACCCGTCCCCTAATCCTAACCCGTACGCTGACACTGACCCGCGCCCTCACACGTACGCTCCCCCTAAAGCGTTGTCGTACCCTCACCTGGACCCTAAACCGTCCCCGTCCCCTAACCGTAACCCTAGCCCGAACCCTAACCCTAACCCTTCCCCGAAGCCTGACCCTCACCCGTCCCGTAATCCTAACCCATACGCTGACACTGACCCGCGCCCTCACACGTACGCTCCCCCTAAAGCGTTGTCGTACCCTCACCTGGACCCTAAACCGTCCCCGTCCCCTAACCCTAACCCTAGCCCGAACCCTAACCCTAACCCTTCCCCGAAGCCTGACCCTCACCCGTCCCCTAATACTAACCCGTACGCTGACACTGACCCGCGCCCTCACACGTACGCTCCCCCTAAAGCGTTGTCGTACCCTCACCTGGACCCTAAACCGTCCCCGTCCCCTAACCCTAACCCTAGCCCGAACCCTAACCCTAACCCTTCCCCGAAGCCTGACCCTCACCCGTCCCCTAATCCTAACCCATACGCTGACACTGACCCGCGCCCTCACACGTACGCTCCCCCTAAAGCGTTGTCGTACCCTCACCTGGACCCTAAACCGTCCCCGTCCCCTAACCCTAACCCTAGCCCGAACCCTAACCCTAAACCTTCCCCGAAGCCTGACCCTCACCCGTCCCCGAATCCTAACCCGTACGCTGACACTAACCCGCGCCCTCACACGTACGCTCCCCCTAAAGCGTTGTCGTACCCTCACCTGGACCCTAAACCGTCCCCGTCCCCTAACCCTAACCCTAGCCCGAACCCTAACCCTAACCCTTCCCCGAAGCCTGACCCTCACCCGTCCCATAATCCTAACCCGTACGCTGACACTGACCCGCGCCCTCACACGTACGCTCCCCCTAAAGCGTTGTCGTAACCTCACCTGGACCCTAAACCGTCCCCGTCCCCTAACCCTAACCCTAGCCCGAACCCTAACCCTAACCCTTCCCCGAAGCCTGACCCTCACCCGTCCCCTAATCCTAACCCGTACGCTGACACTAACCCGCGCCCTCAAACCTACGCTCCCCCTAAAGCGTTGTCGTACCCTCACCTGGACCCTAAACCGTCCCCGTCCCCTAACCCTAACCCTAGCCCGAACCCTAACCCTAACCCTTCCCCGAAGCGTGACCCTCACCCGTCCCCTAATCCTAACCCGTACGCTGACAGTAACCTACGCCCGCACACGTACGCTCCCCCTAAAGCGTTGTCGTTCCCTCACCTGGACCCTAAACCGTCCCCGTCCCCTAACCCTAACCCTAGCCCGAACCCTAACCCTAACCGTTCCCCGAAGCCTGACCCTCACCCGTCCCCTAATCCTAACCCGTACGCTAACACTAACCTGCGCCCTCAAACCTACGCTCCCCCTAAAGCGTTGTCGTACCCTCACCTGGACCCTAAACCGTCCCTGTCCCCTAACCCTAACCCTAGACCGAACCCTAACCCTAACCCTTCCCCGAAGCCTGACCCTCACCCGTCCCCTAATCCTATCCCGTACGCTGACACTAACCCGCGCCCTCACACGTACGCTCCCCCTAAAGCGTTGTCGTACCCTCACCTGGACCCTAAACCGTCCCCGTCCCCTAACCCTAACCCTAGCCCGAACCCTAACCCTAACCCTTCCCCGAAGCCTGACCCTCACCCGTCCCCTAATCCTAACCCGTACGCTGACACTGACCTGCGCCCTCACACGTACGCTCCCCCTAAAGCGTTGTCGTACCCTCACCTGGACCCTAAACCGTCCCCGTCCCCTAACCCTAACCCTAGCCCGAACCCTAACCCTAACCCTTCCCCGAAGCCTGACCCTCACCCGTCCCGTAATCCTAACCCGTACGCTGACACTGACCCGCGCCCTCACACGTACGCTCCCCCTAAAGCGTTGTCGTACCCTCACCTGGACCCTAAACCGTCCCCGTCCCCTAACCCTAACCCTAGCCCGAACCCTAACCCTAACCCTTCCCCGAAGCCTGACCCTCACCCGTCCCCTAATCCTAACCCGTACGCTGACACTAACCCGCGCCCTCACACGTACGCTCCCCCTAAAGCGTTGTCGTACCCTCACCTGGACCCTAAACCGTCCCCGTCCCCTAACCCTAACCCTAGCCCGAACCCTAACCCTAACCCTTCCCCGAAGCCTGACCCTCACCCGTCCCCTAATCCTAACCCGTACGCTGACACTGACCCGCGCCCTCACACGTACGCTCCCCCTAAAGCGTTGTCGTACCCTCACCTGGACCCTAAACCGTCCCCGTCCCCTAACCCTAACCCTAGCCCGAACCCTAACCCTAACCCTTCCCCGAAGCCTGACCCTCACCCGTCCCCTAATCCTAACCCGTACGCTGACACTGACCCGCGCCCTCACACGTACGCTCCCCCTAAAGCGTTGTCGTACCCTCACCTGGACCCTAAACCGTCCCCGTCCCCTAACCCTAACCCTAGCCCGAACCCTAACCCTAACCCTTCCCCGAAGCCTGACCCTCACCCGTCCCCTAATCCTAACCCGTACGCTGACACTAACCCGCGCCCTCACACGTACGCTCCCCCTAAAGCGTTGTCGTACCCTCACCTGGACCCTAAACCGTCCCCGTCCCCTAACCCTAACCCTAGCCCGAACCCTAACCCTAACCCTTCCCCGAAGCCTGACCCTCACCCGTCCCCTAATGCTAACCCGTACGCTGACACTGACCCGCGCCCTCACACGTACGCTCCCCCTAAAGCGTTGTCGTACCCTCACCTGGACCCTAAACCGTCCCCGTCCCCTAACCCTAACCCTAGCCCGAACCCTGACCCTAACCCTTCCCCGAAGCCTGACCCTCACCCGTCCCCTAATCCTAACCCGTACGCTGACACTAACCCGCGCCCTCAAACCTACGCTCCCCCTAAAGCGTTGTCGTACCCTCACCTGGACCCTAAACCGTCCCCGTCCCCTAACCCTAACCCTAGCCCGAACCCTAACCCTAACCCTTCCCCGAAGCGTGACCCTCACCCGTCCCCTAATCCTAACCCGTACGCTGACACTAACCTACGCCCGCACACGTACGCTCCCCCTAAAGCGTTGTCGTTCCCTCACCTGGACCCTAAACCGTCCCCGTCCCCTAACCCTAACCCTAGCCCGAACCCTAACCCTAACCCTTCCCCGAAGCCTGACCCTCACCCGTCCCCTAATCCTAACCCGTACGCTGACACTAACCTGCGCCCTCAAACCTACGCTCCCCCTAAAGCGTTGTCGTACCCTCACCTGGACCCTAAACCGTCCCTGTCCCCTAACCCTAACCCTAGCCCGAACCCTAACCCTAACCCTTCCCCGAAGCCTGACCCTCACCCGTCCCCTAATCCTATCCCGTACGCTGACACTGACCCGCGCCCTCACACGTACGCTCCCCCTAAAGCGTTGTCGTACCCTCACCTGTACCCTAAACCGTCCCCGTCCCCTAACCCTAACCCTAGCCCGAACCCTAACCCTAACCCTTCCCCGAAGCCTGACCCTCACCCGTCCCCTAATCCTAACCCGTACGCTGACACTGACCCGCGCCCTCACACGTACGCTCCCCCTAAAGCGTTGTCGTACCCTCACCTGGACCCTAAACCGTCCCCGTCCCCTAACCCTAACCCTAGCCCGAACCCTAACCCTAACCCTTCCCCGAAGCCTGACCCTCACCCGTCCCGTAATCCTAACCCGTACGCTGACACTGACCCGCGCCCTCACACGTACGCTCCCCCTAAAGCGTTGTCGTACCCTCACCTGGACCCTAAACCGTCCCCGTCCCCTAACCCTAACCCTAGCCCGAACCCTAACCCTAACCCTTCCCCGAAGCCTGACCCTCACCCGTCCCCTAATCCTAACCCGTACGCTGACACTGACCCGCGCCCTCACACGTACGCTCCCCCTAAAGCGTTGTCGTACCCTCACCTGGACCCTAAACCGTCCCCGTCCCCTAACCCTAACCCTAGCCCGAACCCTAACCCTAACCCTTCCCCGAAGCCTGACCCTCACCCGTCCCCTAATCCTAACCCGTACGCTGACACTGACCCGCGCCCTCACACGTACGCTCCCCCTAAAGCGTTGTCGTACCCTCACCTGGACCGTAAACCGTCCCCGTCCCCTAACCCTAACCCTAGCCCGAACCCTAACCCTAACCCTTCCCCGAAGCCTGACCCTCACCCGTCCCCTAATCCTAACCCGTACGCTGACACTAACCTGCGCCCTCAAACCTACGCTCCCCCTAAAGCGTTGTCGTACCCTCACCTGGACCCTAAACCGTCCCTGTCCCCTAACCCTAACCCTAGCCCGAACCCTAACCCTAACCCTTCCCCGAAGCCTGACCCTCACCCGTCCCCTAATCCTAACCCGTACGCTGACACTAACCCGCGCCCTCACACGTACGCTCCCCCTAAAGCGTTGTCGTACCCTCACCTGGACCCTAAACCGTCCCCGTCCCCTAACCCTAACCCTAGCCCGAACCCTAACCCTAACCCTTCCCCGAAGCCTGACCCTCACCCGTCCCCTAATCCTAACCCGTACGCTGACACTGACCCGCGCCCTCACACGTACGCTCCCCCTAAAGCGTTGTCGTACCCTCACCTGGACCCTAAACCGTCCCCGTCCCCTAACCCTAACCCTAGCCCGAACCCTAACCCTAACCCTTCCCCGAAGCCTGACCCTCACCCGTCCCCTAATCCTAACCCGTACGCTGACACTGACCCGCGCCCTCACACGTACGCTCCCCCTAAAGCGTTGTCGTACCCTCACCTGGACCCTAAACCGTCCCCGTCCCCTAACCCTAACCCTAGCCCGAACCCTAACCCTATCCCTTCCCCGAAGCCTGACCCTCACCCGTCCCCTAATCCTAACCCGTACGCTGACACTGACCCGCACCCTCACACGTACGCTCCCCCTAAAGCGTTGTCGTACCCTCACCTGGACCCTAAACCGTCCCCGTCCCCTAACCCTAACCCTAGCCCGAACCCTAACCCTAACCCTTCCCCGAAGCCTGACCCTCACCCGTCCCCTAATCCTAACCCGTACGCTGACACTGACCCGCGCCCTCACACGTACGCTCCCCCTAAAGCGTTGTCGTACCCTCACCTGGACCCTAAACCGTCCCCGTCCCCTAACCCTAACCCTAGCCCGAACCCTAACCCTAACCCTTCCCCGAAGCCTGACCCTCACCCGTCCCCTAATCCTAACCCGTACGCTGACACTAACCCGCGCCCTCAAACCTACGCTCCCCCTAAAGCGTTGTCGTACCCTCACCTGGACACTAAACCGTCCCCGTCCCCTAACCCTAACCCTAGCCCGAACCCTAACCCTAACCCTTACCCGAAGCCTGACCCTCACCCGTCCCCTAATCCTAACCCGTACGCTGACACTGACCCGCGCCCTCACACGTACGCTCCCCCTAAAGCGTTGTCGTTCCCTCACCTGGACCCTAAACCGTCCCCGTCCCCTAACCCTAACCCTAGCCGGAACCCTAACCCTAACCCTTCCCCGAAGCCTGACCCTCACCCGTCCCCTAATCCTAACCCGTACGCTGACACTAACCTTCGCCCTCAAACCTACGCTCCCACTAAAGCGTTGTCGTACCCTCACCTGGACCCTAAACCGTCCCTGTCCCCTAACCCTAACCCTAACCCGAACCCTAACCCTAACCCTTCCCCGAAGCCTGACCCTCACCCGTCCCCTAATCCTATCCCGTACGCTGACACTAACCCGCGCCCTCACACGTACGCTCCCCCTAAAGCGTTGTCGTACCCTCACCTGGACCCTAAACCGTCCCCGTCCCCTAACCCTAACCCTAGCCCGAACCCTAACCCTAACCCTTCCCCGAAGCCTGACCCTCACCCGTCCCCTAATCCTAACCCGTACGCTGACACTGACCCGCGCCCTCACACGTACGCTCCCCCTAAAGCGTTGTCGTACCCTCACCTGGACCCTAAACCGTCCCCGTCCCCTAACCCTAACCCTAGCCCGAACCCTAACCCTAACCCTTCCCCGAAGCCTGACCCTCACCCGTCCCGTAATCCTAACCCGTACGCTGACACTGACCCGCGCCCTCACACGTACGCTCCCCCTAAAGCGTTGTCGTACCCTCACCTGGACCCTAAACCGTCCCCGTCCCCTAACCCTAACCCTAGCCCGAACCCTAACCCTAACCCTTCCCCGAAGCCTGACCCTCACCCGTCCCCTAATCCTAACCCGTACGCTGACACTGACCCGCGCCCTCACACGTACGCTCCCCCTAAAGCGTTGTCGTACCCTCACCTGGACCCTAAACCGTCCCCGTCCCCTAACCCTAACCCTAGCCCGAACCCTAACCCTAACCCTTCCCCGAAGCCTGACCCTCACCCGTCCCCTAATCCTAACCCGTACGCTGACACTGACCCGCGCCCTCACACGTACGCTCCCCCTAAAGCGATGTCGTACCCTCACCTGGACCCTAAACCGTCCCCGTCCCCTAACCCTAACCCTAGCCCGAACCCTAACCCTAACCCTTCCCCGAAGCCTGACCCTCACCCGTCCCCTAATCCTAACCCGTACGCTGACACTAACCCGCGCCCTCACACGTACGCTCCCCCTAAAGCGTTGTCGTACCCTCACCTGGACCCTAAACCGTCCCCGTCCCCTAACCCTAACCCTAGCCCGAACCCTAACCCTAACCCTTCCCCGAAGCCTGACCCTCACCCGTCCCCTAATCCTAACCCGTACGCTGACACTGACCCGCGCCCTCACACGTACGCTCCCCCTAAAGCGTTGTCGTACCCTCACCTGGACCCTAAACCGTCCCCGTCCCCTAACCCTAACCCTAGCCCGAACCCTAACCCTAACCCTTCCCCGAAGCCTGACCCTCACCCGTCCCCTAATCCTAAACCGTACGCTGACACTAACCCGCGCCCTCAAACCTACGCTCCCCCTAAAGCGTTGTTGTACCCTCACCTGGACCCTAAACCGTCCCCGTCCCCTAAACCTAACCCTAGCCCGAACCCTAACCCTAACCCTTCCCCGAAGCCTGACCCTCACCCGTCCCCTAATCCTAACCCGTACGCTGAGAGTAACCCGCGCCCTCACACGTACGCTCCTCCTAAAGCGTTGTCGTACCCTCACCTGGACCCTAAACCGTCCCTGTCCCCTAACACTAACCCTAGCCCGAACCCTAACCCTAACCCTTCCCCGAAGCCTGACCCTCACCCGTCCCCTAATCCTAACCCATACGCTGACACTGACCCGCGCCCTCACACGTACGCTCCCCCTAAAGCGTTGTCGTACCCTCACCTGCACCCTAAACCGTCCCCGTCCCCTAACCCTAACCCTAGACCGAACCCTAACCCTAACCCTCCCCCGAAGCCTGATCCTCACCCGTCCCCTAATCCTAACCCGTACGCTGACACTAACCCGCGCCCTCAAACCTACGCTCCCCCTAAAGCGTTGTCGTACCCTCACCTGGACCCTAAACCGTCCCCGTCCCCTAACCCTAACCCTAGCCCGAACCCTAACCCTAACCCTTCCCCGAAGCCTGACCCTCACCCGTCCCCTAATCCTAACCCGTACGCTGACACTAACCTACGCCCTCACACGTACGCTCCCCCTAAAGCGTTGTCGTACCCTCACCTGGACCCTAAACGGTCCCCGTCCCCTAACCCTAACCCTAGCCCGAACCCTAACCCTAACCCTTCCCCGAAGACTGACCCTCACCCATCACCTAATGCTAACCCGTACGCTGACACTAACCCGCGCCCTCAAACCTACGCTCCCCCTAAAGCGTTGTCGTACCCTCACCTGGACCCTAAACCGTCCCTGTCCCCTAACCCTAACCCTAGCCCGAACCCTAACCCTAACCCTTCCCCGAAGCCTGACCCTCACCCGTCCCCTAATCCTATCCCGTACGCTGACACTAACCCGCACCCTCACACGTACGCTCCCCCTAAAGCGTTGTCGTACCCTCACCTGGACCCTAAACCGTCCCCGTCCCCTAACCGTAACCCTAGCCCGAACCCTAACCCTAACCCTTCCCCGAAGCCTGACCCTCACCAGTCCCCTAATCCTAACCCGTACGCTGACACTAACCCGCGCCCTCACACGTACGCTCCCCCTAAAGCGTTGTCGTACCCTCACCTGGACCCTAAACCGTCCCCGTCCCCTAACCCTAACCCTAGCCCGAACCCTAACCCTAACCCTTCCCCGAAGCCTGACCCTCACCCGTCCCCTAATCCTAACCCGTACGCTGACACTGACCCGCGCCCTCACACGTACGCTCCCCCTAAAGCGTTGTCGTACCCTCACCTGGACCCTAAACCGTCCCCGTCCCCTAACCCTAACCCTAGCCCGAACCCTAACCCTAACCCTTCCCCGAAGCCTGACCCTCACCCGTCCCCTAATCCTAACCCGTACGCTGACACTGACCCGCGCCCTCACACGTACGCTCCCCCTAAAGCGTTGTCGTACCCTCACCTGGACCCTAAACCGTCCCCGTCCCCTAACCCTAACCCTAGCCTGAACCCTAACCCTAACCCTTCCCCGAAGCCTGACCCTCACCCGTCCCCTAATCCTAACCCGTACGCTGACACTGACCCGCGCCCTCACACGTACGCTCCCCCTAAAGCGTTGTCGTACCCTCACCTGGACCCTAAACCGTCCCCGTCCCCTAACCCTAACCCTAGCCCGAACCCTAACCCTAACCCTTCCCCGAAGCCTGACCCTCACCCGTCCCGTAATCCTAACCCGTACGCTGACACTGACCCGCGCCCTCACACGTACGCTCCCCCTAAAGCGTTGTCGTACCCTCACCTGGACCCTAAACCGTCCCCGTCCCCTAACCCTAACCCTAGCCCGAACCCTAACCCTAACCCTTCCCCGAAGCCTGACCCTCACCCGTCCCCTAATCCTAACCCGTACGCTGACACTGACCCGCGCCCTCACACGTACGCTCCCCCTAAAGCGTTGTCGTACCCTCACCTGGACCCTAAACCGTCCCCGTCCCCTAACCCTAACCCTAGCCCGAACCCTAACCCTAACCCTTCCCCGAAGCCTGACCCTCACCCGTCCCCTAATCCTAACCCGTACGCTGACACTGACCCGCCCCCTCACACGTACGCTCCCCCTAAAGCGTTGTCGTACCCTCACCTGGACCCTAAACCGTCCCCGTCCCCTAACCCTAACCCTAGCCCGAACCCTAACCCTAACCCTTCCCCGAAGCCTGACCCTCACCCGTCCCCTAATCCTAACCCGTACGCTGACACTAACCCGCGCCATCAAACCTACGCTCCCCCTAAAGCGTTGTCGTACCCTCACCTGGACCCTAAACCGTCCCCATCCCCTAACCCTAACCCTAGCCCGAACCCTAACCCTAACCCTTCCCCGAAGCCTGACCCTCACCCGTCCCCTAATCCTAACCCGTACGCTGACACTGACCCTCGCCCTCACACGTACGCTCCCCCTAAAGCGTTGTCGTACCCTCACCTGGACCCTAAACCGTCCCCGTCCCCTAACCCTAACCCTAGACCGAACCCTAACCCTAACCCTTCCCCGAAGCCTGACCCTCACCCGTCCCCTAATCCTAACCCGTACGCTGACAATGACCCGCGCCCTCACACGTACGCTACCCCTAAAGCGTTGTCGTACCCTCACCTGGACCCTAAACCGTCCCCGTCCCCTAACCCTTACCCTAGCCCGAACCCTAACCCTAACCCTTCCCCGAAGCCTGACCCTCACCCGTCCCCTAATCCTAACCCGTACGCTGAGAGTAACCCGCGCCCTCACACGTACGCTCCTCCTAAAGCGTTGTCGTACCCTCACCTGGACCCTAAACCGTCCCTGTCCCCTAACACTAACCCTAGCCCGAACCCTAACCCTAACCCTTCCCCGAAGCCTGACCCTCACCCGTCCCCTAATCCTAACCCGTACGCTGACACTGACCCGCGCCCTCACACGTACGCTCCCCCTAAAGCGTTGTCGTACCCTCACCTGGACCCTAAACCGTCCCCGTCCCCTAACCCTAACCCTAGCCCGAACCCTAACCCTAACCCTTCCCCGAAGCCTGACCCTCACCCGTCCCATAATCCTAACCCGTACGCTGACACTAACCTACGCCCTCACACGTACGCTCCCCCTAAAGCGTTGTCGTACCCTCACCTGGACCCTAAACGGTCCCCGTCCCCTAACCCTAACCCTAGCCCGAACCCTAACCCTAACCCTTCCCCGAAGACTGACCCTCACCCATCCCCTAATGCTAACCCGTACGCTGACACTAACCCGCGCCCTCAAACCTACGCTCCCCCTAAAGCGTTGTCGTACCCTCACCTGGACCCTAAAACGTCCCTGTCCCCTAACCCTAACCCTAGCCCGAACCCTAACCCTAACCCTTCCCCGAAGCCTGACCCTCACCCGTCCCCTAATCCTATCCCGTACGCTGACACTAACCCGCATCCTCACACGTACGCTCCCCCTAAAGCGTTGTCGTACCCTCACCTGGACCCTAAACCGTCCCCGTCCCCTAACCGTAACCCTAGCCCGAACCCTAACCCTAACCCTTCCCCGAAGCCTGACCCTCACCAGTCCCCTAATCCTAACCCGTACGCTGACACTAACCCGCGCCCTCACACGTACGCTCCCCCTAAAGCGTTGTCGTACCCTCACCTGGACCCTAAACCGTCCCCGTCCCCTAACCCTAACCCTAGCCCGAACCCTAACCCTAACCCTTCCCCGAAGCCTGACCCTCACCCGTCCCCTAATCCTAACCCGTACGCTGACACTGACCCGCGCCCTCACACGTACGCTCCCCCTAAAGCGTTGTCGTACCCTCACCTGGACCCTAAACCGTCCCCGTCCCCTAACCCTAACCCTAGCCCGAACCCTAACCCTAACCCTTCCCCGAAGCCTGACCCTCACCCGTCCCCTAATCCTAACCCGTACGCTGACACTGACCCGCGCCCTCACACGTACGCTCCCCCTAAAGCGTTGTCGTACCCTCACCTGGACCCTAAACCGTCCCCGTCCCCTAACCCTAACCCTAGCCTGAACCCTAACCCTAACCCTTCCCCGAAGCCTGACCCTCACCCGTCCCCTAATCCTAACCCGTACGCTGACACTGACCCGCGCCCTCACACGTACGCTCCCCCTAAAGCGTTGTCGTACCCTCACCTGGACCCTAAACCGTCCCCGTCCCCTAACCCTAACCCTAGCCCGAACCCTAACCCTAACCCTTCCCCGAAGCCTGACCCTCACCCGTCCCGTAATCCTAACCCGTACGCTGACACTGACCCGCGCCCTCACACGTACGCTCCCCCTAAAGCGTTGTCGTACCCTCACCTTGACCCTAAACCGTCCCCGTCCCCTAACCCTAACCCTAGCCCGAACCCTAACCCTAACCCTTCCCCGAAGCCTGACCCTCACCCGTCCCCTAATCCTAACCCGTACGCTGACAGTAACCCGCGCCCTCACACGTACGCTCCCCCTAAAGCGTTGTCGTACCCTCACCTGGACCCTAAACCGTCCCTGTCCCCTAACCCTAACCCTAGCCCGAACCCTAACCCTAACACTTCCCCGAAGCCTGACCCTCACCCGTCCCCTAATCCTAACACGTACGCTGACACTGACCCGCGCCCTCACACGTGCGCTCCCCCTAAAGCGTTGTCGTACCCTCACCTGGACCCTAAACCGTCCCCGTCCCCTAACCCTAACCCTAGACCGAACCCTAACCCTAACCCTCCCCCGAAGCCTGACCCTCACCCGTCCCCTAATCCTAACCCGTACGCTGACACTAACCCGCGCCCTCAAACCTACGCTCCCCCTAAAGCGTTGTCGTACCCTCACCTGGACCCTAAACCGTCCCCGTCCCCTAACCCTAACCCTAGCCCGAACCCTAACCCTAACCCTTCCCCGAAGCCTGACCCTCACCCGTCCCCTAATCCTAACCCGTACGCTGACACTAACCTACGCCCTCACACGTACGCTACCCCTAAAGCGTTGTCGTACCCTCACCTGGACCCTAAACGGTCCCCGTCCCCTAACCCTAACCCTAGCCCGAACCCTAACCCTAACCCTTCCCCGAAGACTGACCCTCACCCGTCCCCTAATGCTAACCCGTACGCTGACACTAACCCGCGCCCTCAAACCTACGCTCCCCCTAAAGCGTTGTCGTACCCTCACCTGGACCCTAAACCGTCCCTGTCCCCTAACCCTAACCCTAGCCCGAACCCTAACCCTAACCCTTCCCCGAAGCCTGACCCTCACCTGTCCCCTAATACTATCCCGTACGCTGACACTAACCCGCACCCTCACACGTACGCTCCCCCTAAAGCATTGTTGTACCCTCACCTGGACCCTAAACCGTCCCCGTCCCCTAAACGTAACCCTAGCCCGAACCCTAACCCTAACCCTTCCCAGAAGCCTGACCCTCACCCGTCCCCTAATCCTAACCCGTACGCTGACACTAACCTGCGCCCTCAAACCTACGCTCCCCCTAAAGCGTTGTCGTACCCTCACCTGGACCCTAAACAGTCGCCGTCCCCTAACCCTAACCCTAGCCCGAACCCTAACCCTAACCCTACCCCGAAGCCTGACCCTCACCCGTCCCCTAATCCTAACCCGTACGCTGACACTGACCCGCGCCCTCACACGTACGCTCCCCCTAAAGCGTTGTCGTACCCTCACCTGGACCCTAAACCGTCCCCGTCCCCTAACCCTAACCCTAGCCCGAACCCTAACCCTAACTCTCCCCGAAGCCTGACCCTCACCCGTCCCCTAATCCTAACCCGTACGCTGACACTGACCCGCGCCCTCACACGTACGCTCCCCCTAAAGCGTTGTCGTACCCTCACCTGGACCCTAAACCGTCCCCGTCCCCTAACCCTAACCCTAGCCCGAACCCTAACCCTAACCCTTCCCCGAAGCCGGACCCTCACCCGTCCCCTAATCCTAACCCGTACACTGACACTGACCCGCGCCCTCACACGTACGCTCCCCCTATAGCGTTGTCGTACCCTCTCCTGGACCCTAAACCGTCCCCGTCCCCTAACCCTAACCCTAGCCTGAACCCTAACCCTAAACCTTCCCCGAAGCCTGACCCTCACCAGTCCCCTAATCCTAACCCGTACGCTGACACTAACCCGCGCCCTCACACGTACGCTCCCCCTAAAGCGTTGTCGTACCCTCACCTGGACCCTAAACCGTCCGCGTCCCCTAACCCTAACCCTAGCCCGAACCCTAACCCTAACCCTTCCCCGAAGCCTGACCCTCACTCGTCCCCTAATCCTAACCCGTACGCTGACACTAACCCGCGCCCTCACACGTACGCTCCCCCTAAAGCGTTGTCGTACCCTCACCTGGACCCTAAACCGTCCCCGTCCGCTAACCCTAACCCTAGCCCGAACCCTAACCCTAACCCTTCCCCGAAGCCTGACCCTCACCCGTCCCGTAATCCTAACCCGTACGCTGACACTGACCCGCGCCCTCACACGTACGCTCCCCCTAAAGCGTTGTCGTACCCTCACCTGGACCCTAAACCGTCCCCGTCCCCTAACCCTAACCCTAGCCCGAACCCTAACCCTAACCCTTCCCCGAAGCCTGACCCTCACCCGTCCCCTAATCCTAACCCGTACGCTGACACTGACCCGCGCCCTCACACGTACGCTCCCCCTAAAGCGTTGTCGTACCCTCACCTGGACCCTAAACCGTCCCCGTCCCCTAACCCTAACCCTAGCCCGAACCCTAACCTTAACCCTTCCCCGAAGCCTGACCCTCACCCGTCCCCTAATCCTAACCCGTACCCTGACACTAACCCGCGCCCTCACACGTACGCTCCCCCTAAAGCGTTGTCGTACCCTCACCTGGACCCTAAACTGTCCCCGTCCCCTAACCCTAACCCTAGCCCGAACCCTAACCCTAACGCTTCCCCGAAGCCTGACCCTCACCCGTCCCCTAATCCTAACCCGTACGCTGACACTAACCCGCGCCCTCACACGTACGCTCCCCCTAAAGCGTTGTCGTACCCTCACCTGGACCCTAAACCGTCCCCGTCCCCTAACCCTAACCCTAGCCCGAACCCTAACCCTAACCCTTCCCCGAAGCGTGACCCTCACCCGTCCCGTAATCCTAACCCGTACGCTGACACTAACCCCCTTCCTCACACGTACGCTCCCCCTAAAGCGTTGTCGTACCCTCACCTGGACCCTAAACCGTCCCCGTCCCCTAACCCTAACACTAGCCCGAACCCTAACCCTAAACCTTCCCCGAAGCCTGACCCTCACCCGTCCCCTAATCCTAACCCATACGCTGACACTAACCCGCGCCCTCACACGTACGCTCCCCCTAAAGCGTTGTCGTACCCTCACCTGGACCCTAAACCGTCCCCGTCCCCTAACCCTAACCCTAGCCCGAACCCTAACCCTAACCCTTCCCCAAAGCCTGACCCTCACCCGTCCCCTAATCCTAACCCGTATGCTGACACTAACCCGCACCCTCACACGTACGCTCCCCCTAAAGCGTTGTCGTACCCTCACCTGGATCCCAAACCGTCCCCGTCCCCTAACCCTAACCCTAGCCCGAACCCTAACCCTAACCCTTCCCCGAAGCCTGACCCTCACCCGTCCCCTAATCCTAACCCGTACGCTGACACTGACCCGCACCCTCACACGTACGCTCCCCCTAAAGCGTTGTCGTACCCTCACCTGGACCCTAAACCGTCCCCGTCCCCTAACCCTAACCCTAGCCATAACCCTAACCCTAACCCTTCCCCGAAGCCTGACCCTCACCCGTCCCCTCATCCTAACCCGTACGCTGACACTGACCCGCGCCCTCACACGTACGCTCCCCCTAAAGCGTTGTCGTACCCTCACCTGGACCCTAAACCATCCCCGTCCCCTAACCCTAACCCTAGCCCGAACCCTAACCCTAACCCTTCCCCGAAGCCTGACCCTCACCCGTCCCCTAATCCTAACCCGTACGCTGACACTGACCCGCGCCCTCACACGTACGCTCCCCCTAAAGCGTTGTCGTACCCTCACCTGGACCCTAAACCGTCCCCGTCCCCTAACCCTAACCCTAGCCCGAACCCTAACCCTAACCCTTCCCCGAAGCCTGACCCTCACCCGTCCCCTAATCCTAACCCGTACGCTGACACTGACCCGCGCCCTCACACGTACGCTCCCCCTAAAGCGTTGTCGTACCCTCACCTGGACCCTAAACCGTCCCCATCCCCTAACCCTAACCCTAGCCCGAACCCTAACCGTAACCCTTCCCCGAAGCCTGAGCCTCACCCGTCCCCTAATCCTAACCCGTACGCTGACACTGACCCGCGCCCTCACACGTACGCTCCCCCTAAAGCGTTGTCGTACCCTCACCTGGACCCTAAACCGTCCCCGTCCCCTAACCCTAACCCTAGCCCGAACCCTAACCCTAACCCTTCCCCGAAGCCTGACCCTCACCCGTCCCCTAATCCTAACCCGTACGCTGACACTAACCCGCGCCCTCACACGTACGCTCCCCCTAAAGCGTTGTCGTACCCTCACCTGGACCCTAAACCGTCCCCGTCCCCTAACCCTAACCCTAACCCGAACCCTAACCCTAACCCTTCCCCGAAGCCTGACCCTCACCCGTCCCCTAATCCTAACCCGTACGCTGACACTAACCCGCGCCCTCAAACCTACGCTCCCTCTAAAGCGTTGTCGTACCCTCACCTGAACCCTAAACCGTCCCCATCCCCTAACCCTAACCCTAGCCCGAACCCTAACCCTAACCCTTCCCCGAAGCCTGACCCTCACCCGTCCCCTAATCCTAACCCGTACGCTGACACTAACCTACGCCCTCACACGTACGCTCCCCCTAAAGCGTTGTCGTACCCTCACCTGGACCCTAAACGGTCCCCGTCCCCTAACCCTAACCCTAGCCCGAACCCTAACCCTAACCCTTCCCCGAAGACTGACCCTCACCCGTCCCCTAATGCTAACCCGTACGCTGACACTAACCCGCGCCCTCAAACCTACGCTCCCCCTAAAGCGTTGTCGTACCCTCACCTGGACCCTAAACCGTCCCTGTACCCTAACCCTAACCCTAGCCCGAACCCTAACCCTAACCCTTCCCCGAAGACTGACCCTCACCCGTCCCCTAATCCTATCCCGAACGCTGACACTAACCCGCGCCCTCACACGTACGCTCCCCCTAAAGCGTTGTCGTACCCTCACCTGGACCCTAAACCGTCCGCGTCCACTAACCGTAACCCTAGCCCGAACCCTAACCCTAACCCTTCCCCGAAGCCTGACCCTCACCCGTCCCCTAATCCTAACCCGTACGCTGACACTAACCCGCGCCCTCACACATACGCTCCCCCTAAAGCGTTGTCGTACCCTCACCTGGACCCTAAACCGTCCCCGTCCCCTAACCCTAACCCTAGCCCGAACCCTAACCCTAACCCTTCCCCGAAGCCTGACCCTCACCCGTCCCCTAATCCTAAACCGTACGCTGACACTGACCAGCGCCCTCACACGTACGCTCCCCCTAAAGCGTTGTCGTACCCTCACCTGGACCCTAAACCGTCCCCGTCCCCTAACCCTAACCCTAGCCCGAACCCTAACCCTAACCCTTCCCCGAAGCCTGACCCTCACCCGTCCCCTAATCCTAACCCGTACGCTGACACTAACCCGCGCCCTCACACGTACGCTCCCCCTAAAGCGTTGTCGTACCCTCACCTGGACCCTAAACCGTCCCCGTCCCCTAACCCTAACCCTAGCCCGAACCCTAACCCTAACCCTACCCCGAAGCCTGACCCTCACCCGTCCCCTAATCCTAACACGTACGCTGACACTGACCCGCGCCCTCACACGTACGCTCCCCCTAAAGCGTTGTCGTACCCTCACCTGGACCCTAAACCGTCCCCGTCCCCTAACCCTAACCCTAGCCCGAACCCTAACCCTAACCCTTCCCCGAAGCCTGACCCTCACCCGTCCCCTAATCCTAACCCGTACGCTGACACTGACCCGCGCCCTCACACGTACGCTCCCCCTAAAGCGTTGTCGTACCCTCACCTGGACCCTAAACCGTCCGCGTCCCCTAACCCTAACCCTAGCCCGAACCCTAACCCTAACCCTTCCCCGACGCCTGACCCTCACTCGTCCCCTAATCCTAACCCGTACGCTGACACTAACCCGCGCCCTCACACGTACGCTCCCCCTAAAGCGTTGTCGTACCCTCACCTGGACTCTAAACCGTCCCCGTCCGCTAACCCTAACCCTAGCCCGAACCCTAACCCTAACCCTTCCCCGAAGCCTGACCCTCACCCGTCCCGTAATCCTAACCCGTACGCCAACACTGACCCGCGCCCTCACACGTACGCTCCCCCTAAAGCGTTGTCGTACCCTCACCTGGACCCTAAACCGTCCCCGTCCCCTAACCCTAACCCTAGCCCGAACCCTAACCCTAACCCTTCCCCGAAGCCTGACCCTCACCCGTCCCCTAATCCTAACCCGTACGCTGACACTGACCCGCGCCCTCACACGTACGCTCCCCCTAAAGCGTTGTCGTACCCTCACCTGGACCCTAAACCGTCCCCGTCACCTAACCCTAACCCTAGCCCGAACCCTAACCCTAACCATTCCCCGAAGCCTGACCCTCACCCGTCCCCTAATCCTAACACGTACGCTGACACTGACCCGCGCCCTCACACGTACGCTCCTCCTAAAGCGTTGTCGTACCCTCACCTGGACCCTAAACCGTCCCCGTCCCCTAACCCTAACCCTAGCCCGAACCCTAACCCTAACACTTCCCCGAAGCCTGACCCTCACCCGTCCCCTAATCCTAACCCGTACGCTGACACTGACCCGCGCCCTCACACGTACGCTCCCCCTAAAGCGTTGTCGTACCCTCACCTGGACCCTAAACCATCCCCGTCCCCTAACCCTAACCCTAGCCCGAACCCTAACCCTAACACTTCCCCGAAGCCTGACCCTCACCCGTCCCCTAATCCTGACCCGTACGCTGACACTAACCCACGCCCTCAAACCTACGCTCCCCCTAAAGCATTGTCGTGCCCTCACCTGGACCCTAAACGGTCCCCGTCCCCTAACCCTAACCCTAGCCCGTACCCTAATCCTAACCCTTCCCCGAAGCCTGACCATCACCCGTCCCCTAATCCTAACCCGTACGCTGACACTAACCCGCGCCCTCACACGTACGCTCAACCTAAAGCTTTGTCGTACCCTCACCTGGACCCTAAACCGTCCCCGTCCCCTAACCCTAACCCTAGCCCGAAACCTAACCCTAACCCTTCCCCGAAGCCTGACCCTCATCCGTCCCCTAATCCTAAACCGTACGCTGACACTAACCTGCGCCCTCACACGTACGCTACCCCTAAAGCATTGTCGTACCCTCACCTGGACCCTAAACCGTCCCCGTCCCCTAACCCTAACCCTAGCCCGAACCCTAACCCTAACCCTTCCCCGAAGCCTGACCCTCACCCGTCCCCTAATCCTAACCCGTACGCTGACACTAACCCGCGCCCTCACACGTACGCTCCCCCTAAAGCGTTGTCGTACCCTCACCTGGACCCTAAACCGTCCCCGTCTCCTAACACTAACACTAGCCCGAACCCTAACCCTAACCCTTCCCCGAAGCCTGACCCTCACCCGTCCCCTAATCCTAACCCGTACGCTGACACTAACCCACGCCCTCACACGTACGCTCCCCCTAAAGCGTTGTCGTACCTTCACCTGGACCCCAAACCGTCCCCGTCCCCTAACCCTAACCCTAGCCCGAACCCTAACCCTAACCCTTCCCCGAAGCCTGACCCTCACCCGTCCCCTAATCCTAACCCGTACGCTGACACTGACGCGCGCCCTCACACGTACGCTCCCCCTAAAGCGTTGTCGTACCCTCACCTGAACCCTGAACCGTCCCCGTCCCCTAACCCTAACCCTAGCCCGAACCCTAACCCTAAACCTTCCCCGAAGCCTGACCCTCACCCGTCCCCTAATCCTAACCCGTACGCTGACACTGACCCGCGCCCTCACACGTACGCTCCCCCTAAAGCGTTGTCGTACCCTCACCTGGACCCTAAACCATCCCCGTCCCCTAACCCTAACCCTAGCCCGAACCCTAACCCTAACCCTTCCCCGAAGCCTGACCCTCACCCGTTCCCTAATCCTAACCCATACGCTGACACTAACTCGCGCCCTCTCATGTACGCTACCCCTAAAGCGTTGTCGTACCCTCACCTGGACCCTAAACCGTCCCCGTCCCCTAACCCTAACCCTAGCCCGAACCCTAACCCTAACCCTTCCCCAAAGCCTTACCCTCACCCGTCCCCTAATCCTAACCCGTACGCTGACACTGACCCGCGCCCTCACACGTACGCTCCCCCTAAAGCGTTGTCGTACCCTCACCTGGACCCTAAACCGTCCCCGTCCCCTAACCCTAACCCTAGCCCGAACCCTAACCCTAACCCTTCCCCGAAGCCTGACCCTCACCCGTCCCCTAATCCTAACCCGTACGCTGACACTGACCCGCGCCCTCACACGTACGCTCCCCCTAAAGCGTTGTCGTACCCTCACCTGGACCCTAAACCGTCCCCGTCCCCTAACCCTAACCCTAGCCCGAACCCTAACCGTAACACTTCCCCGAAGCCTGACCCTCACCCGTCCCCTAATCCTAACCCGTACGCTGACACTGACCCGCGCCCTCACACGTACGCTCCCCCTAAAGCGTTGTCGTACCCTCACCTGGACCCTAAACCTTCCCCGTCCCCTAACCCTAACCCTAGCCCGAACCCTAACCCTAACCCTTCCCTGAAGCCTGACCCTCACCCGTCCCCTAATCCTAAACCGTACGCTGACACTGACCCGCGCCCTCACACGTACGCTCCCCCTAAAGCGTTGTCGTACCCTCACCTGGACCCTAAACCGTCCCCGTCCCCTAACCCTAACCCTAGCCCGAACCCTAACCCTAACCCTTCCCCGAAGCCTGACCCTCACCCGTCCCGTAATCCTAACCCGTACGCTGACACTGACCCGCGCCCTCACACGTACGCTCCCCCTAAAGCGTTGTCGTACCCTCACCTGGACCCTAAACCGTCCCCGTCCCCTAACCCTAACCCTAGCCCGAACCCTAACCCTAACCCTTCCCCGAAGCCTGACCCTCACCCGTCCCCTAATCCTAACCCATACGCTGACACTGACCCGCGCCCTCACATGTACGCTCCCCCTAAAGCGTTGTCGTACCCTCACCTGGACCCTAAACCGTCCCCGTCCAATAACCCTAACCCTAGCCCGAACCCTAACCCTAACCCTTCCCCGAAGCCTGACCCTCACCCGTCCCCTAATCCTAACCCGTACGCTGACACTGACCCACGCCCTCACACGTACGCTCCCCCTAAAGCGTTGTCGTACCCTCACCTGGACCCTAAACCGTCCCCGTCCCCTAACCCTAACCCTAGCCCGAACCCTAACCCTAACCCTTCCCCGAAGGCTGACCCTCACCCGTCCCCTAATCCTAACCCGTACGCTGACACTAACCCGCACCCTCACACGTACGCTCCCCCTAAAGCATTGTCGTACCCTCACCTGGACCCTAAACCGTCCCCATCCCCTAACCCTAACCCTAGCCCGAACCCTAACCCTAACCCTTCCCCGAAGCCTGACCCTCACCCATCCCCTAATCCTAACCCGTACGCTGACACTGACCCGCGCCCTCACACGTACGCTCCCCCTAAAGCGTTGTCGTACCCTCACCTGGACCCTAAACCGTCGCCGTCCCCTAACCCTAACCCTAGCCCGAACCCTAACCCTAACCCTTCCCCGAAGCCTGACCCTCACCCGTCCCCTAATCCTAACCCGTACGCTGACACTGACCCGCGCCCTCACACGTACGCTCCCCCTAAAGCGTTGTCGTACCCTCACCTGGACCCTAAACCGTCCCCGTCCCCTAACCCTAACCCTAGCCCGAACCCTAACCCTAACCCTTCCCCGAAGCCTGACCCTCACCCGTCCCCTAATCCTAACCCGTACGCTGACACTAACCCGCGCCCTCACACGTACGCTCCCCCTAAAGCGTTGTCGTACCCTCACCTGGACCCTAAACCGTCCCCGTCCCCTAACCCTAACCCTAGCCCGAACCCTAACCCTAACCCTTCCCCGAAGCCTGACCCTCACCCGTCCCCTAATCCTAACCCGTACGCTGACACTGACCCGCGCCCTCACACGTACGCTCCCCCTAAAGCGTTGTCGTACCCTCACCTGGACCCTAAACCGTCCCCGTCCCCTAACCCTAACCCTAGCCCGAACCCTAACCGTAACACTTCCCCGAAGCCTGACCCTCACCCGTCCCCTAATCCTAACCCGTACGCTGACACTGACCCGCGCCCTCACACGTACGCTCCCCCTAAAGCGTTGTCGTACCCTCACCTGGACCCTAAACCTTCCCCGTCCCCTAACCCTAACCCTAGCCCGAACCCTAACCCTAACCCTTCCCCGAAGCCTGACCCTCACCCGTCCCCTAATCCTAACCCGTACGCTGACACTGACCCGCGCCCTCACACGTACGCTCCCCCTAAAGCGTTGTCGTACCCTCACCTGGACCCTAAACCGTCCCCGTCCCCTAACCCTAACCCTAGCCCGAACCCTAACCCTAACCCTTCCCCGAAGCCTGACCCTCACCCGTCCCGTAATCCTAACCCGTACGCTGACACTGACCCACGCCCTCACACGTACGCTCCCCCTAAAGCGTTGTCGTACCCTCACCTGGACCCTAAACCGTCCCCGTCCCCTAACCCTAACCCTAGCCCGAACCCTAACCCTAACCCTTCCCCGAAGCCTGACCCTCACCCGTCCCCTAATCCTAACCCGTACGCTGACACTGACCCGCGCCCTCACACGTACGCTCCCCCTAAAGCGTTGTCGTACCCTCACCTGGACCCTAAACCGTCCCCGTCCAATAACCCTAACCCTAGCCCGAACCCTAACCCTAACCCTTCCCCGAAGCCTGACCCTCACCCGTCCCCTAATCCTAACCCGTACGCTGACACTGACCCACGCCCTCACACGTACGCTCCCCCTAAAGCGTTGTCGTACCCTCACCTGGACCCTAAACCGTCCCCGTCCCCTAACCCTAACCCTAGCCCGAACCCTAACCCTAACCCTTCCCCGAAGCCTGACACTCACCCATCCCCTAATCCTAACCCGTACGCTGACACTGACCCGCGCCCTCACACGTACGCTCCCCCTAAAGCGTTGTCGTACCCTCACCTGGACCCTAAACCGTCCCCGTCCCCTAACCCTAACCCTAGCCCGAACCCTAACCCTAACCCTTCCCCGAAGCCTGACCCTCACCCGTCCCCTAATCCTAACCCGTACGCTGACACTGACCCGCGCCCTCACACGTACGCTCCCCCTAAAGCGTTGTCGTACCCTCACCTGGACCCTAAACCGTCCCCGTCCCCTAACCCTAACCCTAGCCCGAACCCTAACCCTAACACTTCCCCGAAGCCTGACCCTCACCCGTCCCCTAATCCTAACCCGTACGCTGACACTAACCCGCGCCCTCACACGTACGCTCCCCCTAAAGCGTTGTCGTACCCTCACCTGGACCCTAAACCGTCCCCGTCCCCTAACCCTAACCCTAGCCCGAACCCTAACCCTAACCCTTCCCCGAAGCCTGACCCTCACCCGTCCCCTAATCCTAACCCGTACGCTGACACTGACCCGCGCCCTCACACGTACGCTCCCCCTAAAGCGTTGTCGTACCCTCACCTGGACCCTAAACCGTCCCCGTCCCCTAACCCTAACCCTAGCCCGAACCCTAACCCTAACCCTTCCCCGAAGCCTGACCCTCACCCGTCCCCTAATCCTAACTTGTACGCTGACACTAACCCGCGCCCTCAAACCTACGCTCCCACTAATGCGTTGTCGTACCCTCACCTGGACCCTAAACCGTCCCCGTCCCCTAACCCTAACCCTAGCCCGAACCCTAACCCTAACCCTTCCCCGAAGCGTGACCCTCACCCGTCCCCTAATCCTAACCCGTACGCTGACACTAACCTACGCCCGCACACGTACGCTCCCCCTAAAGCGTTGTCGTTCCCTCACCTGGACCCTAAACCGTCCCCGTCCCCTAACCCTAACCCTAGCCCGAACCCTAACCCTAACCCTTCCCCGAAGCCTGACCCTCACCCGTCCCCTAATCCTAACCCGTACGCTGACACTAACCTGCGCCCTCAAACCTACGCTCCCCCTAAAGCGTTGTCGTACCCTCACCTGGACCCTAAACCGTCCCTGTCCCCTAACCCTAACCCTAGCCCGAACCCTAACCCTAACCCTTCCCCGAAGCCTGACCCTCACCCGTCCCCTAATCCTATCCCATACGCTGACACTAACCCGCGCCCTCACACGTACGCTCCCCCTAAAGCGTTGTCGTACCCTCACCTGGACCCTAAACCGTCCCCGTCCCCTAACCCTAACCCTAGCCCGAACCCTAACCCTAACCCTTCCCCGAAGCCTGACCCTCACCCGTCCCCTAATCCTAACCCGTACGCTGACACTGACCCGCGCCCTCACATGTACGCTCCCCCTAAAGCGTTGTCGTACCCTCACCTGGACCCTAAACCGTCCCCGTCCCCTAACCCTAACCCTAGCCCGAACCCTAACCCTAACCCTTCCCCGAAGCCTGACACTCACCCGTCCCGTAATCCTAACCCGTACGCTGACACTGACCCGCGCCCTCACACGTACGCTCCCCCTAAAGCGTTGTCGTACCCTCACCTGGACCCTAAACCGTCCCCGTCCCCTAACCCTAACCCTAGCCCGAACCCTAACCCTAACACTTCCCCGAAGCCTGACCCTCACCCGTCCCCTAATCCTAACCCGTACGCTGACACTGACCCGCGCCCTCACACGTACGCTCCCCCTAAAGCGTTGTCGTACCCTCACCTGGACCCTAAACCGTCCCCGTCCCCTAACCCTAACCCTAGCCCGAACCCTAACCCTAACCCTTCCACGAAGCCTGACCCTCACCCGTCCCCTAATCCTAACCCGTACGCTGACACTGACCCGCGCCCTCACACGTACGCTCCCCCTAAAGCGTTGTCGTACCCTCACCTGGACCCTAAACCGTCCCCGTCCCCTAACCCTAACCCTAGCCCGAACCCTAACCCTAACACTTCCCCGAAGCCTGACCCTCACCCGTCCCCTAATCCTAACCCGTACGCTGACACTAACCCGCGCCCTCACACGTACGCTCCCCCTAAAGCGTTGTCGTACCCTCACCTGGACCCTAAACCGTCCCCGTCCCCTAACCCTAACCCTAGCCCGAACCCTAACCCTAACCCTTCCCCGAAGCCTGACCCTCACCCGTCCCCTAATCCTAACCCATACGCTGACACTGACCCGCGCCCTCACACGTACGCACCCCCTAAAGCGTTGTCGTACCCTCACCTGGACCCTAAACCGTCCCCGTCCCCTAACCCTAACCCTAGCCCGAACCCTAACCCTAACCCTTCCCCGAAGCCTGACCCTCACCCGTCCCCTAATCCTAAACCGTACGCTGACACTAACCCGCGCCCTCAAACCTACGCTCCCCCTAAAGCGTTGTCGTACCCTCACCTGGACCCTAAACCGTCCCCGTCCCCTAACCCTAACCCTAGCCCGAACCCTAACCCTAACCCTTCCCCGAAGCGTGACCCTCACCCGTCCCCTAATCCTAACCCGTACGCTGACACTAACCTACGCCCGCACACGTACGCTCCCCCTAAAGCGTTGTCGTTCCCTCACCTGGACCCTAAACCGTCCCCGTCCCCTAACCCTAACCCTAGCCCGAACCCTAACCCTAACCCTTCCCCGAAGCCTGACCCTCACCCGTCCCCTAATCCTAACCCGTACGCTGACACTAACCTGCGCCCTCAAACCTACGCTCCCCCTAAAGCGTTGTCGTACCCTCACCTGGACCCTAAACCGTCCCTGTCCCCTAACCCTAACCCTAGCCCGAACCCTAACCCTAACCCTTCCCCGAAGCCTGACCCTCACCCGTCCCCTAATCCTATCCCGTACGCTGACACTAACCCGCGCCCTCACACGTACGCTCCCCCTAAAGCGTTGTCGTACTCTCACCTGGACCCTAAACCGTCCCCGTCCCCTAACCCTAACCCTAGCCCGAACCCTAACCCTAACCCTTCCCCGAAGCCTGACCCTCACCCGTCCCCTAATCCTAACCCGTACGCTGACACTGACCCGCGCCCTCACACGTACGCTCCCCCTAAAGCGTTGTCGTACCCTCACCTGGACCCTAAACCGTCTCCGTCCCCTAACCCTAACCCTAGCCCGAACCCTAACCCTAACCCTTCCCCGAAGCCTGACCCTCACCCGTCCCCTAATCCTAACCCGTACGCTGACACTGACCCGCGCCCTCACACGTACGCTCCCCCTAAAGCGTTGTCGTACCCTCACCTGGACCCTAAACCGTCCCCGTCCCCTAACCCTAACCCTAGCCCGAACCCTAACCCTATCCCTTCCCCGAAGCCTGACCCTCACCCGTCCCCTAATCCTAACCCGTACGCTGACACTGACCCGCGCCCTCACACGTACGCTCCCCCTAAAGCGTTGTCGTACCCTCACCTGGACCCTAAACCGTCCCCGTCCCCTAACCCTAACCCTAGCCCGAACCCTAACCCTATCCCTTCCCCGAAGCCTGACCCTCACCCGTCCCCTAATCCTAACCCGTACGCTGACACTGACCCGCGCCCTCACACGTACGCTCCCCCTAAAGCGTTGTCGTACCCTCACCTGGACCCTAAACCGTCCCCGTCCCCTAACCCTAACCCTAGCCCGAACCCTAACCCTAACCCTTCCCCGAAGCCTGACCCTCACCCGTCCCCTAATCCTAACCCGTACGCTGACACTGACCCGCGCCCTCACACGTACGCTCCCCCTAAAGCGTTGTCGTACCCTCACCTGGACCCTAAACCGTCCCCGTCCCCTAACCCTAACCCTAGCCCGAACCCTAACCCTAACCCTTCCCCGAAGCCTGACCCTCACCCGTCCCCTAATCCTAACCCGTACGCTGACACTAACCCGCGCCCTCAAACCTACGCTCCCCCTAAAGCGTTGTCGTACCCTCACCTGGACCCTAAACCGTCCCCGTCCCCTAACCCTAACCCTAGCCCGAACCCTAACCCTAACCCTTCCCCGAAGCGTGACCCTCACCCGTCCCCTAATCCTAACCCGTACGCTGACAGTAACCTACGCCCGCACACGTACGCTCCCCCTAAAGCGTTGTCGTTCCCTCACCTGGACCCTAAACCGTCCCCGTCCCCTAACCCTAACCCTAGCCCGAACCCTAACCCTAACCGTTCCCCGAAGCCTGACCCTCACCCGTCCCCTAATCCTAACCCGTACGCTGACACTAACCTGCGCCCTCAAACCTACGCTCCCCCTAAAGCGTTGTCGTACCCTCACCTGGACCCTAAACCGTCCCTGTCCCCTAACCCTAACCCTAGCCCGAACCCTAACCCTAACCCTTCCCCGAAGCCTGACCCTCACCCGTCCCCTAATCCTATCCCGTACGCTGACACTAACCCGCGCCCTCACACGTACGCTCCCCCTAAAGCGTTGTCGTACTCTCACCTGGACCCTAAACCGTCCCCGTCCCCTAACCCTAACCCTAGCCCGAACCCTAACCCTAACCCTTCCCCGAAGCCTGACCCTCACCCGTCCCCTAATCCTAACCCGTACGCTGACACTGACCCGCGCCCTCACACGTACGCTCCCCCTAAAGCGTTGTCGTACCCTCACCTGGACCCTAAACCGTCCCCGTCCCCTAACCCTAACCCTAGCCCGAACCCTAACCCTAACCCTTCCCCGAAGCCTGACCCTCACCCGTCCCGTAATCCTAACCCGTACGCTGACACTGACCCGCGCCCTCACACGTACGCTCCCCCTAAAGCGTTGTCGTACCCTCACCTGGACCCTAAACCGTCCCCGTCCCCTAACCCTAACCCTAGCCCGAACCCTAACCCTAACCCTTCCCCGAAGCCTGACCCTCACCCGTCCCCTAATCCTAACCCGTACGCTGACACTGACCCGCGCCCTCACACGTACGCTCCCCCTAAAGCGTTGTCGTACCCTCACCTGGACCCTAAACCGTCCCCGTCCCCTAACCCTAACCCTAGCCCGAACCCTAACCCTAACCCTTCCCCGAAGCGTGACCCTCACCCGTCCCCTAATCCTAACCCGTACGCTGACAGTAACCTACGCCCGCACACGTACGCTCCCCCTAAAGCGTTGTCGTTCCCTCACCTGGACCCTAAACCGTCCCCGTCCCCTAACCCTAACCCTAGCCCGAACCCTAACCCTAACCGTTCCCCGAAGCCTGACCCTCACCCGTCCCCTAATCCTAACCCGTACGCTGACACTAACCTGCGCCCTCAAACCTACGCTCCCCCTAAAGCGTTGTCGTACCCTCACCTGGACCCTAAACCGTCCCCGTCCCCTAACCCTAACCCTAGCCCGAACCCTAACCCTAACCCTTCCCCGAAGCCTGACCCTCACCCGTCCCCTAATCCTAACCCATACGCTGACACTGACCCGCGCCCTCACACGTACGCACCCCCTAAAGCGTTGTCGTACACTCACCTGGACCCTAAACCGTCCCCATCCCCTAACCCTAACCCTAGCCCGAACCCTAACCCTAACCCTTCCCCGAAGCCTGACCCTCACCCGTCCCCTAATCCTAAACCGTACGCTGACACTAACCCGCGCCCTCAAACCTACGCTCCCCCTAAAGCGTTGTCGTACCCTCACCTGGACCCTAAACCGTCCCCGTCCCCTAACCCTAACCCTAGCCCGAACCCTAACCCTAACCCTTCCCCGAAGCGTGACCCTCACCCGTCCCCTAATCCTAACCCGTACGCTGACACTAACCTACGCCCGCACACGTACGCTCCCCCTAAAGCGTTGTCGTTCCCTCACCTGGACCCTAAACCGTCCCCGTCCCCTAACCCTAACCCTAGCCCGAACCCTAACCCTAACCCTTCCCCGAAGCCTGACCCTCACCCGTCCCCTAATCCTAACCCGTACGCTGACACTAACCTGCGCCCTCAAACCTACGCTCCCCCTAAAGCGTTGTCGTACCCTCACCTGGACCCTAAACCGTCCCTGTCCCCTAACCCTAACCCTAGCCCGAACCCTAACCCTAACCCTTCCCCGAAGCCTGACCCTCACCCGTCCCCTAATCCTATCCCGTACGCTGACACTAACCCGCGCCCTCACACGTACGCTCCCCCTAAAGCGTTGTCGTACTCTCACCTGGACCCTAAACCGTCCCCGTCCCCTAACCCTAACCCTAGCCCGAACCCTAACCCTAACCCTTCCCCGAAGCCTGACCCTCACCCGTCCCCTAATCCTAACCCGTACGCTGACACTGACCCGCGCCCTCACACGTACGCTCCCCCTAAAGCGTTGTCGTACCCTCACCTGGACCCTAAACCGTCCCCGTCCCCTAACCCTAACCCTAGCCCGAACCCTAACCCTAACCCTTCCCCGAAGCCTGACCCTCACCCGTCCCCTAATCCTAACCCGTACGCTGACACTGACCCGCGCCCTCACACGTACGCTCCCCCTAAAGCGTTGTCGTACCCTCACCTGGACCCTAAACCGTCCCCGTCCCCTAACCCTAACCCTAGCCCGAACCCTAACCCTATCCCTTCCCCGAAGCCTGACCCTCACCCGTCCCCTAATCCTAACCCGTACGCTGACACTGACCCGCGCCCTCACACGTACGCTCCCCCTAAAGCGTTGTCGTACCCTCACCTGGACCCTAAACCGTCCCCGTCCCCTAACCCTAACCCTAGCCCGAACCCTAACCCTATCCCTTCCCCGAAGCCTGACCCTCACCCGTCCCCTAATCCTAACCCGTACGCTGACACTGACCCGCGCCCTCACACGTACGCTCCCCCTAAAGCGTTGTCGTACCCTCACCTGGACCCTAAACCGTCCCCGTCCCCTAACCCTAACCCTAGCCCGAACCCTAACCCTAACCCTTCCCCGAAGCCTCACCCTCACCCGTCCCCTAATCCTAACCCGTACGCTGACACTAACCCGCGCCCTCACACGTACGCTCCCCCTAAAGCGTTGTCGTACCCTCACCTGGACCCTAAACCGTCCCCGTCCCCTAACCCTAACCCTAGCCCGAACCCTAACCCTAACCCTTCCCCGAAGCCTGACCCTCACCCGTCCCCTAATCCTAACCCGTACGCTGACACTGACCCGCGCCCTCACACGTACGCTCCCCCTAAAGCGTTGTCGTACCCTCACCTGGACCCTAAACCGTCCCCGTCCCCTAACCCTAACCCTAGCCCGAACCCTAACCCTAACCCTTCCCCGAAGCCTGACCCTCACCCGTCCCCTAATCCTAACCCGTACGCTGACACTAACCCGCGCCCTCAAACCTACGCTCCCCCTAAAGCGTTGTCGTACCCTCACCTGGACCCTAAACCGTCCCCGTCCCCTAACCCTAACCCTAGCCCGAACCCTAACCCTAACCCTTCCCCGAAGCGTGACCCTCACCCGTCCCCTAATCCTAACCCGTACGCTGACAGTAACCTACGCCCGCACACGTACGCTCCCCCTAAAGCGTTGTCGTTCCCTCACCTGGACCCTAAACCGTCCCCGTCCCCTAACCCTAACCCTAGCCCGAACCCTAACCCTAACCGTTCCCCGAAGCCTGACCCTCACCCGTCCCCTAATCCTAACCCGTACGCTGACACTAACCTGCGCCCTCAAACCTACGCTCCCCCTAAAGCGTTGTCGTACCCTCACCTGGACCCTAAACCGTCCCTGTCCCCTAACCCTAACCCTAGACCGAACCCTAACCCTAACCCTTCCCCGAAGCCTGACCCTCACCCGTCCCCTAATCCTATCCCGTACGCTGACACTAACCCGCGCCCTCACACGTACGCTCCCCCTAAAGCGTTGTCGTACCCTCACCTGGACCCTAAACCGTCCCCGTCCCCTAACCCTAACCCTAGCCCGAACCCTAACCCTAACCCTTCCCCGAAGCCTGACCCTCACCCGTCCCCTAATCCTAACCCGTACGCTGACACTGACCCGCGCCCTCACACGTACGCTCCCCCTAAAGCGTTGTCGTACCCTCACCTGGACCCTAAACCGTCCCCGTCCCCTAACCCTAACCCTAGCCCGAACCCTAACCCTAACCCTTCCCCGAAGCCTGACCCTCACCCGTCCCGTAATCCTAACCCGTACGCTGACACTGACCCGCGCCCTCACACGTACGCTCCCCCTAAAGCGTTGTCGTACCCTCACCTGGACCCTAAACCGTCCCCGTCCCCTAACCCTAACCCTAGCCCGAACCCTAACCCTAACCCTTCCCCGAAGCCTGACCCTCACCCGTCCCCTAATCCTAACCCGTACGCTGACACTGACCCGCGCCCTCACATGTACGCTCCCCCTAAAGCGTTGTCGTACCCTCACCTGGACCCTAAACCGTCCCCGTCCCCTAACCCTAACCCTAGCCCGAACCCTAACCCTAACCCTTCCCCGAAGCCTGACACTCACCCGTCCCGTAATCCTAACCCGTACGCTGACACTGACCCGCGCCCTCACACGTACGCTCCCCCTAAAGCGTTGTCGTACCCTCACCTGGACCCTAAACCGTCCCCGTCCCCTAACCCTAACCCTAGCCCGAACCCTAACCCTAACCCTTCCCCGAAGCCTGACCCTCACCCGTCCCCTAATCCTAACCCGTACGCTGACACTGACCCGCGCCCTCACACGTACGCTCCCCCTAAAGCGTTGTCGTACCCTCACCTGGACCCTAAACCGTCCCCGTCCCCTAACCCTAACCCTAGCCCGAACCCTAACCCTAACCCTTCCACGAAGCCTGACCCTCACCCGTCCCCTAATCCTAACCCGTACGCTGACACTGACCCGCGCCCTCACACGTACGCTCCCCCTAAAGCGTTGTCGTACCCTCACCTGGACCCTAAACCGTCCCCGTCCCCTAACCCTAACCCTAGCCCGAACCCTAACCCTAACCCTTCCCCGAAGCCTCACCCTCACCCGTCCCCTAATCCTAACCCGTACGCTGACACTAACCCGCGCCCTCACACGTACGCTCCCCCTAAAGCGTTGTCGTACCCTCACCTGGACCCTAAACCGTCCCCGTCCCCTAACCCTAACCCTAGCCCGAACCCTAACCCTAACCCTTCCCCGAAGCCTGACCCTCACCCGTCCCCTAATCCTAACCCGTACGCTGACACTGACCCGCGCCCTCACACGTACGCTCCCCCTAAAGCGTTGTCGTACCCTCACCTGGACCCTAAACCGTCCCCGTCCCCTAACCCTAACCCTAGCCCGAACCCTAACCCTAACCCTTCCCCGAAGCCTGACCCTCACCCGTCCCCTAATCCTAACCCGTACGCTGACACTAACCCGCGCCCTCAAACCTACGCTCCCCCTAAAGCGTTGTCGTACCCTCACCTGGACCCTAAACCGTCCCCGTCCCCTAACCCTAACCCTAGCCCGAACCCTAACCCTAACCCTTCCCCGAAGCGTGACCCTCACCCGTCCCCTAATCCTAACCCGTACGCTGACAGTAACCTACGCCCGCACACGTACGCTCCCCCTAAAGCGTTGTCGTTCCCTCACCTGGACCCTAAACCGTCCCCGTCCCCTAACCCTAACCCTAGCCCGAACCCTAACCCTAACCGTTCCCCGAAGCCTGACCCTCACCCGTCCCCTAATCCGAACCCGTACGCTGACACTAACCTGCGCCCTCAAACCTACGCTCCCCCTAAAGCGTTGTCGTACCCTCACCTGGACCCTAAACCGTCCCTGTCCCCTAACCCTAACCCTAGACAGAACCCTAACCCTAACCCTTCCCCGAAGCCTGACCCTCACCCGTCCCCTAATCCTATCCCGTACGCTGACACTAACCCGCGCCCTCACACGTACGCTCCCCCTAAAGCGTTGTCGTACCCTCACCTGGACCCTAAACCGTCCCCGTCCCCTAACCCTAACCCTAGCCCGAACCCTAACCCTAACCCTTCCCCGAAGCCTGACCCTCACCCGTCCCGTAATCCTAACCCGTACGCTGACACTGACCCGCGCCCTCACACGTACGCTCCCCCTAAAGCGTTGTCGTACCCTCACCTGGACCCTAAACCGTCCCCGTCCCCTAACCCTAATCCTAGCCCGAACCCTAACCCTAACCCTTCCCCGAAGCCTGACCCTCACCCGTCCCCTAATCCTAACCCGTACGCTGACACTGACCCGCGCCCTCACACGTACGCTCCCCCTAAAGCGTTGTCGTACCCTCACCTGGACCCTAAACCGTCCCCGTCCCCTAACCCTAACCCTAGCCCGAACCCTAACCCTAACCCTTCCCCGAAGCGTGACCCTCACCCGTCCCCTAATCCTAACCCGTACGCTGACAGTAACCTACGCCCGCACACGTACGCTCCCCCTAAAGCGTTGTCGTTCCCTCACCTGGACCCTAAACCGTCCCCGTCCCCTAACCCTAACCCTAGCCCGAACCCTAACCCTAACCGTTCCCCGAAGCCTGACCCTCACCCGTCCCCTAATCCTAACCCGTACGCTGACACTAACCTGCGCCCTCAAACCTACGCTCCCCCTAAAGCGTTGTCGTACCCTCACCTGGACCCTAAACCGTCCCCGTCCCCTAACCCTAACCCTAGCCCGAACCCTAACCCTAACCCTTCCCCGAAGCCTGACCCTCACCCGTCCCCTAATCCTAACCCATACGCTGACACTGACCCGCGCCCTCACACGTACGCACCCCCTAAAGCGTTGTCGTACACTCACCTGGACCCTAAACCGTCCCCGTCCCCTAACCCTAACCCTAGCCCGAACCCTAACCCTAACCCTTCCCCGAAGCCTGACCCTCACCCGTCCCCTAATCCTAAACCGTACGCTGACACTAACCCGCGCCCTCAAACCTACGCTCCCCCTAAAGCGTTGTCGTACCCTCACCTGGACCCTAAACCGTCCCCGTCCCCTAACCCTAACCCTAGCCCGAACCCTAACCCTAACCCTTCCCCGAAGCGTGACACTCACCCGTCCCCTAATCCTAACCCGTACGCTGACACTAACCTACGCCCGCACACGTACGCTCCCCCTAAAGCGTTGTCGTTCCCTCACCTGGACCCTAAACCGTCCCCGTCCCCTAACCCTAACCCTAGCCCGAACCCTAACCCTAACCCTTCCCCGAAGCCTGACCCTCACCCGTCCCCTAATCCTAACCCGTACGCTGACACTAACCTGCGCCCTCAAACCTACGCTCCCCCTAAAGCGTTGTCGTACCCTCACCTGGACCCTAAACCGTCCCTGTCCCCTAACCCTAACCCTAGCCCGAACCCTAACCCTAACTCTTCCCCGAAGCCTGACCCTCACCCGTCCCCTAATCCTATCCCGTACGCTGACACTAACCCGCGCCCTCACACGTACGCTCCCCCTAAAGCGTTGTCGTACTCTCACCTGGACCCTAAACCGTCCCCGTCCCCTAACCCTAACCCTAGCCCGAACCCTAACCCTAACCCTTCCCCGAAGCCTGACCCTCACCCGTCCCCTAATCCTAACCCGTACGCTGACACTGACCCGCGCCCTCACACGTACGCTCCCCCTAAAGCGTTGTCGTACCCTCACCTGGACCCTAAACCGTCCCCGTCCCCTAACCCTAACCCTAGCCCGAACCCTAACCCTAACCCTTCCCCGAAGCCTGACCCTCACCCGTCCCCTAATCCTAACCCGTACGCTGACACTGACCCGCGCCCTCACACGTACGCTCCCCCTAAAGCGTTGTCGTACCCTCACCTGGACCCTAAACCGTCCCCGTCCCCTAACCCTAACCCTAGCCCGAACCCTAACCCTATCCCTTCCCCGAAGCCTGACCCTCACCCGTCCCCTAATCCTAACCCGTACGCTGACACTGACCCGCGCCCTCACACGTACGCTCCCCCTAAAGCGTTGTCGTACCCTCACCTGGACCCTAAACCGTCCCCGTCCCCTAACCCTAACCCTAGCCCGAACCCTAACCCTATCCCTTCCCCGAAGCCTGACCCTCACCCGTCCCCTAATCCTAACCCGTACGCTGACACTGACCCGCGCCCTCACACGTACGCTCCCCCTAAAGCGTTGTCGTACCCTCACCTGGACCCTAAACCGTCCCCGTCCCCTAACCCTAACCCTAGCCCGAACCCTAACCCTAACCCTTCCCCGAAGCCTCACCCTCACCCGTCCCCTAATCCTAACCCGTACGCTGACACTAACCCGCGCCCTCACACGTACGCTCCCCCTAAAGCGTTGTCGTACCCTCACCTGGACCCTAAACCGTCCCCGTCCCCTAACCCTAACCCTAGCCCGAACCCTAACCCTAACCCTTCCCCGAAGCCTGACCCTCACCCGTCCCCTAATCCTAACCCGTACGCTGACACTGACCCGCGCCCTCACACGTACGCTCCCCCTAAAGCGTTGTCGTACCCTCACCTGGACCCTAAACCGTCCCCGTCCCCTAACCCTAACCCTAGCCCGAACCCTAACCCTAACCCTTCCCCGAAGCCTGACCCTCACCCGTCCCCTAATCCTAACCCGTACGCTGACACTAACCCGCGCCCTCAAACCTACGCTCCCCCTAAAGCGTTGTCGTACCCTCACCTGGACCCTAAACCGTCCCCGTCCCCTAACCCTAACCCTAGCCCGAACCCTAACCCTAACCCTTCCCCGAAGCGTGACCCTCACCCGTCCCCTAATCCTAACCCGTACGCTGACAGTAACCTACGCCCGCACACGTACGCTCCCCCTAAAGCGTTGTCGTTCCCTCACCTGGACCCTAAACCGTCCCCGTCCCCTAACCCTAACCCTAGCCCGAACCCTAACCCTAACCGTTCCCCGAAGCCTGACCCTCACCCGTCCCCTAATCCTAACCCGTACGCTGACACTAACCTGCGCCCTCAAACCTACGCTCCCCCTAAAGCGTTGTCGTACCCTCACCTGGACCCTAAACCGTCCCTGTCCCCTAACCCTAACCCTAGACCGAACCCTAACCCTAACCCTTCCCCGAAGCCTGACCCTCACCCGTCCCCTAATCCTATCCCGTACGCTGACACTAACCCGCGCCCTCACACGTACGCTCCCCCTAAAGCGTTGTCGTACCCTCACCTGGACCCTAAACCGTCCCCGTCCCCTAACCCTAACCCTAGCCCGAACCCTAACCCTAACCCTTCCCCGAAGCCTGACCCTCACCCGTCCCCTAATCCTAACCCGTACGCTGACACTGACCCGCGCCCTCACACGTACGCTCCCCCTAAAGCGTTGTCGTACCCTCACCTGGACCCTAAACCGTCCCCGTCCCCTAACCCTAACCCTAGCCCGAACCCTAACCCTAACCCTTCCCCGAAGCCTGACCCTCACCCGTCCCGTAATCCTAACCCGTACGCTGACACTGACCCGCGCCCTCACACGTACGCTCCCCCTAAAGCGTTGTCGTACCCTCACCTGGACCCTAAACCGTCCCCGTCCCCTAACCCTAACCCTAGCCCGAACCCTAACCCTAACCCTTCCCCGAAGCCTGACCCTCACCCGTCCCCTAATCCTAACCCGTACGCTGACACTGACCCGCGCCCTCACACGTACGCTCCCCCTAAAGCGTTGTCGTACCCTCACCTGGACCCTAAACCGTCCCCGTCCCCTAACCCTAACCCTAGCCCGAACCCTAACCCTAACCCTTCCCCGAAGCCTGACCCTCACCCGTCCCCTAATCCTAACCCGTACGCTGACACTGACCCGCGCCCTCACACGTACGCTCCCCCTAAAGCGTTGTCGTACCCTCACCTGGACCCTAAACCGTCCCCGTCCCCTAACCCTAACCCTAGCCCGAACCCTAACCCTAACCCTTCCCCGAAGCCTGACCCTCACCCGTCCCCTAATCCTAACCCGTACGCTGACACTGACCCGCGCCCTCACACGTACGCTCCCCCTAAAGCGTTGTCGTACCCTCACCTGGACCCTAAACCGTCCCCGTCCCCTAACCCTAACCCTAGCCCGAACCCTAACCCTAACCCTTCCCCGAAGCCTGACCCTCACCCGTCCCCTAATCCTAACCCGTACGCTGACACTGACCCGCGCCCTCACACGTACGCTCCCCCTAAAGCGTTGTCGTACCCTCACCTGGACCCTAAACCGTCCCCGTCCCCTAACCCTAACCCTAGCCCGAACCCTAACCCTAACCCTTCCCCGAAGCCTGACTCTCACCCGTCCCCTAATCCTAACCCGTACGCTGACACTAACCCGCGCCCTCAAACCTACGCTCCCCCTAAAGCGTTGTCGTACCCTCACCTGGACCCTAAACCGTCCCCGTCCCCTAACCCTAACCCTAGCCCGAACCCTAACCCTAACCCTTCCCCGAAGCGTGACCCTCACCCGTCCCCTAATCCTAACCCGTACGCTGACAGTAACCTACGCCCGCACACGTACGCTCCCCCTAAAGCGTTGTCGTTCCCTCACCTGGACCCTAAACCGTCCCCGTCCCCTAACCCTAACCCTAGCCCGAACCCTAACCCTAACCGTTCCCCGAAGCCTGACCCTCACCCGTCCCCTAATCCTAACCCGTACGCTGACACTAACCTGCGCCCTCAAACCTACGCTCCCCCTAAAGCGTTGTCGTACCCTCACCTGGACCCTAAACCGTCCCTGTCCCCTAACCCTAACCCTAGACCGAACCCTAACCCTAACCCTTCCCCGAAGCCTGACCCTCACCCGTCCCCTAATCCTATCCCGTACGCTGACACTAACCCGCGCCCTCACACGTACGCTCCCCCTAAAGCGTTGTCGTACCCTCACCTGGACCCTAAACCGTCCCCGTCCCCTAACCCTAACCCTAGCCCGAACCCTAACCCTAACCCTTCCCCGAAGCCTGACCCTCACCCGTCCCCTAATCCTAACCCGTACGCTGACACTGACCCGCGCCCTCACACGTACGCTCCCCCTAAAGCGTTGTCGTACCCTCACCTGGACCCTAAACCGTCCCCGTCCCCTAACCCTAACCCTAGCCCGAACCCTAACCCTAACCCTTCCCCGAAGCCTGACCCTCACCCGTCCCGTAATCCTAACCCGTACGCTGACACTGACCCGCGCCCTCACACGTACGCTCCCCCTAAAGCGTTGTCGTACCCTCACCTGGACCCTAAACCGTCCCCGTCCCCTAACCCTAACCCTAGCCCGAACCCTAACCCTAACCCTTCCCCGAAGCCTGACCCTCACCCGTCCCCTAATCCTAACCCGTACGCTGACACTGACCCGCGCCCTCACACGTACGCTCCCCCTAAAGCGTTGTCGTACCCTCACCTGGACCCTAAACCGTCCCCGTCCCCTAACCCTAACCCTAGCCCGAACCCTAACCCTAACCCTTCCCCGAAGCCTGACCCTCACCCGTCCCCTAATCCTAACCCGTACGCTGACACTGACCCGCGCCCTCACACGTACGCTCCCCCTAAAGCGTTGTCGTACCCTCACCTGGACCCTAAACCGTCCCCGTCCCCTAACCCTAACCCTAGCCCGAACCCTAACCCTAACCCTTCCCCGAAGCCTGACCCTCACCCGTCCCCTAATCCTAACCCGTACGCTGACACTGACCCGCGCCCTCACACGTACGCTCCCCCTAAAGCGTTGTCGTACCCTCACCTGGACCCTAAACCGTCCCCGTCCCCTAACCCTAACCCTAGCCCGAACCCTAACCCTAACCCTTCCCCGAAGCCTGACTCTCACCCGTCCCCTAATCCTAACCCGTACGCTGACACTAACCCGCGCCCTCAAACCTACGCTCCCCCTAAAGCGTTGTCGTACCCTCACCTGGACCCTAAACCGTCCCCGTCCCCTAACCCTAACCCTAGCCCGAACCCTAACCCTAACCCTTCCCCGAAGTGTGACCCTCACCCGTCCCCTAATCCTAACCCGTACGCTGACAGTAACCTACGCCCGCACACGTACGCTCCCCCTAAAGCGTTGTCGTTCCCTCACCTGGACCCTAAACCGTCCCCGTCCCCTAACCCTAACCCTAGCCCGAACCCTAACCCTAACCGTTCCCCGAAGCCTGACCCTCACCCGTCCCCTAATCCTAACCCGTACGCTGACACTAACCTGCGCCCTCAAACCTACGCTCCCCCTAAAGCGTTGTCGTACCCTCACCTGGACCCTAAACCGTCCCTGTCCCCTAACCCTAACCCTAGACCGAACCCTAACCCTAACCCTTCCCCGAAGCCTGACCCTCACCCGTCCCCTAATCCTATCCCGTACGCTGACACTAACCCGCGCCCTCACACGTACGCTCCCCCTAAAGCGTTGTCGTACCCTCACCTGGACCCTAAACCGTCCCCGTCCCCTAACCCTAACCCTAGCCCGAACCCTAACCCTAACCCTTCCCCGAAGCCTGACCCTCACCCGTCCCCTAATCCTAACCCGTACGCTGACACTGACCCGCGCCCTCACACGTACGCTCCCCCTAAAGCGTTGTCGTACCCTCACCTGGACCCTAAACCGTCCCCGTCCCCTAACCCTAACCCTAGCCCGAACCCTAACCCTAACCCTTCCCCGAAGCCTGACCCTCACCCGTCCCGTAATCCTAACCCGTACGCTGACACTGACCCGCGCCCTCACACGTACGCTCCCCCTAAAGCGTTGTCGTACCCTCACCTGGACCCTAAACCGTCCCCGTCCCCTAACCCTAACCCTAGCCCGAACCCTAACCCTAACCCTTCCCCGAAGCCTGACCCTCACCCGTCCCCTAATCCTAACCCGTACGCTGACACTGACCCGCGCCCTCACACGTACGCTCCCCCTAAAGCGTTGTCGTACCCTCACCTGGACCCTAAACCGTCCCCGTCCCCTAACCCTAACCCTCGCCCGAACCCTAACCCTAACCCTTCCCCGAAGCCTGACCCTCACCCGTCCCCTAATCCTAACCCGTACGCTGACACTGACCCGCGCCCTCACACGTACGCTCCCCCTAAAGCGTTGTCGTACCCTCACCTGGACCCTAAACCGTCCCCGTCCCCTAACCCTAACCCTAGCCCGAACCCTAACCCTAACCCTTCCCCGAAGCCTGACCCTCACCCGTCCCCTAATCCTAACCCGTACGCTGACACTAACCCGCGCCCTCACACGTACGCTCCCCCTAAAGCGTTGTCGTATCCTCACCTGGACCCTAAACCGTCCCCGTCCCCTAACCCTAACCCTAGCCCGAACCCTAACCCTAACCCTTCCCCGAAGCCTGACCCTCACCCGTCCCCTAATCCTAACCCGTACGCTGACACTAACCCGCGCCCTCACACGTACGCTCCCCCTAAAGCATTGTCGTACCCTCACCTGGACCCTAAACCGTCCCCGTCCCCTAACCCTAACCCTAGCCCGAACCCTAACCCTTCCCCGAAGCCTGACCCTCACCCGTCCCCTAATCCTAACCCGTACGCTGACACTGACCCGCGCCCTCACACGTACGCTCCCCCTAAAGCGTTGTCGTACCCTCACCTGGACCCTAAACCGTCCCCGTCCCCTAACCCTAACCCTAGCCCGAACCCTAACCCTAACCCTTCCCCGAAGCCTGACCCTCACCCGTCCCCTAATCCTAACCCGTACGCTGACACTAACACGCGCCCTCAAACCTACGCTCCCCCTAAAGCGTTGTCGTACCCTCACCTGGACCCTAAACCGTCCCCGTCCCCTAACCCTAACCCTAGCCCGAACCCTAACCCTAACCCTTCCGCAAAGCGTGACCCTCACCCGTCCCCTAATCCTAACCCGTACGCTGACACTAACCTGCGCCCTCAAACCTACGCTCCCCCTAAAGCGTTGTCGTACCCTCACCTGGACCCTAAACCGTCCCTGTCCCCTAACCCTAACCCTAGCCCGAACCCTAACCCTAACCCTTCCCCGAAGCCTGACCCTCACCCGTCCCCTAATCCTATCCCGTACGCTGACACTAACCCGCGCCCTCACACGTACGCTCCCCCTAAAGCGTTGTCGTACCCTCACCTGTACCCTAAACCGTCCCCGTCCCCTAACCCTAACCCTAGCCCGAACCCTAACCCTAACCCTTCCCCGAAGCCTGACCCTCACCCGTCCCCTAATCCTAACCCGTACGCTGACACTGACCCGCGCCCTCACACGTACGCTCCCCCTAAAGCGTTGTCGTACCCTCACCTGGACCCTAAACCGTCCCCGTCCCCTAACCCTAACCCTAGCCCGAACCCTAACCCTAACCCTTCCCCGAAGCCTGACCCTCACCCGTCCCGTAATCCTAACCCATACGCTGACACTGACCCGCGCCCTCACACGTACGCTCCCCCTAAAGCGTTGTCGTACCCTCACCTGGACCCTAAACCGTCCCCGTCCCCTAACCCTAACCCTAGCCCGAACCCTAACCCTAACCCTTCCCCGAAGCCTGACCCTCACCCGTCCCCTAATCCTAACCCGTACGCTGACACTGACCCGCGCCCTCACACGTACGCTCCCCCTAAAGCGTTGTCGTACCCTCACCTGGACCCTAAACCGTCCCCATCCCCTAACCCTAACCCTAGCCCGAACCCTAACCCTAACCCTTCCCCGAAGCCTGACCCTCACCCGTCCCCTAATCCTAACCCATACGCTGACACTGACCCGCGCCCTCACACGTACGCTCCCCCTAAAGCGTTGTCGTACCCTCACCTGGACCCTAAACCGTCCCCGTCCCCTAACCCTAACCCTAGCCCGAACCCTAACCCTAAACCTTCCCCGAAGCCTGACCCTCACCCGTCCCCGAATCCTAACCCGTACGCTGACACTAACCCGCGCCCTCACACGTACGCTCCCCCTAAAGCGTTGTCGTACCCTCACCTGGACCCTAAACCGTCCCCGTCCCCTAACCCTAACCCTAGCCCGAACCCTAACCCTAACCCTTCCCCGAAGCCTGACCCTCACCCGTCCCCTAATCCTAACCCGTACGCTGACACTGACCCGCGCCCTCACACGTACGCTCCCCCTAAAGCGTTGTCGTAACCTCACCTGGACCCTAAACCGTCCCCGTCCCCTAACCCTAACCCTAGCCCGAACCCTAACCCTAACCCTTCCCCGAAGCCTGACCCTCACCCGTCCCCTAATCCTAACCCGTACGCTGACACTAACCCGCGCCCTCAAACCTACGCTCCCCCTAAAGCGTTGTCGTACCCTCACCTGGACCCTAAACCGTCCCCGTCCCCTAACCCTAACCCTAGCCCGAACCCCAACCCTAACCCTTCCCCGAAGCGTGACCCTCACCCGTCCCCTAATCCTAACCCGTACGCTGACAGTAACCTACGCCCGCACACGTACGCTCCCCCTAAAGCGTTGTCGTTCCCTCACCTGGACCCTAAACCGTCCCCATCCCCTAACCCTAACCCTAGCCCGAACCCTAACCCTAACCGTTCCCCGAAGCCTGACCCTCACCCGTCCCCTAATCCTAACCCGTACGCTAACACTAACCTGCGCCCTCAAACCTACGCTCCCCCTAAAGCGTTGTCGTACCCTCACCTGGACCCTAAACCGTCCCTGTCCCCTAACCCTAACCCTAGACCGAACCCTAACCCTAACCCTTCCCCGAAGCCTGACCCTCACCCGTCCCCTAATCCTATCCCGTACGCTGACACTAACCCGCGCCCTCACACGTACGCTCCCCCTAAAGCGTTGTCGTACCCTCACCTGGACCCTAAACCGTCCCCGTCCCCTAACCCTAACCCTAGCCCGAACCCTAACCCTAACCCTTCCCCGAAGCCTGACCCTCACCCGTCCCCTAATCCTAACCCGTACGCTGACACTGACCCGCGCCCTCACACGTACGCTCCCCCTAAAGCGTTGTCGTACCCTCACCTGGACCCTAAACCGTCCCCGTCCCCTAACCCTAACCCTAGCCCGAACCCTAACCCTAACCCTTCCCCGAAGCCTGACCCTCACCCGTCCCGTAATCCTAACCCGTACGCTGACACTGACCCGCGCCCTCACACGTACGCTCCCCCTAAAGCGTTGTCGTACCCTCACCTGGACCCTAAACCGTCCCCGTCCCCTAACCCTAACCCTAGCCCGAACCCTAACCCTAACCCTTCCCCGAAGCCTGACCCTCACCCGTCCCCTAATCCTAACCCGTACGCTGACACTGACCCGCGCCCTCACACGTACGCTCCCCCTAAACCGTTGTCGTACCCTCACCTGGACCCTAAACCGTCCCCGTCCCCTAACCCTAACCCTAGCCCGAACCCTAACCCTAACCCTTCCCCGAAGCCTGACCCTCACCCGTCCCCTAATCCTAACCCGTACGCTGACACTGACCCGCGCCCTCACACGTACGCTCCCCCTAAAGCGTTGTCGTACCCTCACCTGGACCCTAAACCGTCCCCGTCCCCTAACCCTAACCCTAGCCCGAACCCTAACCCTAACCCTTCCCCGAAGCCTGACCCTCACCCGTCCCCTAATCCTAACCCGTACGCTGACACTAACCCGCGCCCTCACACGTACGCTCCCCCTAAAGCGTTGTCGTATCCTCACCTGGACCCTAAACCGTCCCCGTCCCCTAACCCTAACCCTAGCCCGAACCCTAACCCTAACCCTTCCCCGAAGCCTGACCCTCACCCGTCCCCTAATCCTAACCCGTACGCTGACACTAACCCGCGCCCTCACACGTACGCTCCCCCTAAAGCATTGTCGTACCCTCACCTGGACCCTAAACCGTCCCCGTCCCCTAACCCTAACCCTAGCCCGAACCCTAACCCTAACCCTTCCCCGAAGCCTGACCCTCACCCGTCCCCTAATCCTAACCCGTACGCTGACACTGACCCGCGCCCTCACACGTACGCTCCCCCTAAAGCGTTGTCGTACCCTCACCTGGACCCTAAACCGTCCCCGTCCCCTAACCCTAACCCTAGCCCGAACCCTAACCCTAACCCTTCCCCGAAGCCTGACCCTCACCCGTCCCCTAATCCTAACCCGTACGCTGACACTAACACGCGCCCTCAAACCTACGCTCCCCCTAAAGCGTTGTCGTACCCTCACCTGGACCCTAAACCGTCCCCGTCCCCTAACCCTAACCCTAGCCCGAACCCTAACCCTAACCCTTCCCCAAAGCGTGACCCTCACCCGTCCCCTAATCCTAACCCGTACGCTGACACTAACCTGCGCCCTCAAACCTACGCTCCCCCTAAAGCGTTGTCGTACCCTCACCTGGACCCTAAACCGTCCCTGTCCCCTAACCCTAACCCTAGCCCGAACCCTAACCCTAACCCTTCCCCGAAGCCTGACCCTCACCCGTCCCCTAATCCTATCCCGTACGCTGACACTAACCCGCGCCCTCACACGTACGCTCCCCCTAAAGCGTTGTCGTACCCTCACCTGTACCCTAAACCGTCCCCGTCCCCTAACCCTAACCCTAGCCCGAACCCTAACCCTAACCCTTCCCCGAAGCCTGACCCTCACCCGTCCCCTAATCCTAACCCGTACGCTGACACTGACCCGCGCCCTCACACGTACGCTCCCCCTAAAGCGTTGTCGTACCCTCACCTGGACCCTAAACCGTCCCCGTCCCCTAACCGTAACCCTAGCCCGAACCCTAACCCTAACCCTTCCCCGAAGCCTGACCCTCACCCGTCCCGTAATCCTAACCCATACGCTGACACTGACCCGCGCCCTCACACGTACGCTCCCCCTAAAGCGTTGTCGTACCCTCACCTGGACCCTAAACCGTCCCCGTCCCCTAACCCTAACCCTAGCCCGAACCCTAACCCTAACCCTTCCCCGAAGCCTGACCCTCACCCGTCCCCTAATACTAACCCGTACGCTGACACTGACCCGCGCCCTCACACGTACGCTCCCCCTAAAGCGTTGTCGTACCCTCACCTGGACCCTAAACCGTCCCCGTCCCCTAACCCTAACCCTAGCCCGAACCCTAACCCTAACCCTTCCCCGAAGCCTGACCCTCACCCGTCCCCTAATCCTAACCCATACGCTGACACTGACCCGCGCCCTCACACGTACGCTCCCCCTAAAGCGTTGTCGTACCCTCACCTGGACCCTAAACCGTCCCCGTCCCCTAACCCTAACCCTAGCCCGAACCCTAACCCTAAACCTTCCCCGAAGCCTGACCCTCACCCGTCCCCGAATCCTAACCCGTACGCTGACACTAACCCGCGCCCTCACACGTACGCTCCCCCTAAAGCGTTGTCGTACCCTCACCTGGACCCTAAACCGTCCCCGTCCCCTAACCCTAACCCTAGCCCGAACCCTAACCCTAACCCTTCCCCGAAGCCTGACCCTCACCCGTCCCATAATCCTAACCCGTACGCTGACACTGACCCGCGCCCTCACACGTACGCTCCCCCTAAAGCGTTGTCGTAACCTCACCTGGACCCTAAACCGTCCCCGTCCCCTAACCCTAACCCTAGCCCGAACCCTAACCCTAACCCTTCCCCGAAGCCTGACCCTCACCCGTCCCCTAATCCTAACCCGTACGCTGACACTAACCCGCGCCCTCAAACCTACGCTCCCCCTAAAGCGTTGTCGTACCCTCACCTGGACCCTAAACCGTCCCCGTCCCCTAACCCTAACCCTAGCCCGAACCCTAACCCTAACCCTTCCCCGAAGCGTGACCCTCACCCGTCCCCTAATCCTAACCCGTACGCTGACAGTAACCTACGCCCGCACACGTACGCTCCCCCTAAAGCGTTGTCGTTCCCTCACCTGGACCCTAAACCGTCCCCGTCCCCTAACCCTAACCCTAGCCCGAACCCTAACCCTAACCGTTCCCCGAAGCCTGACCCTCACCCGTCCCCTAATCCTAACCCGTACGCTAACACTAACCTGCGCCCTCAAACCTACGCTCCCCCTAAAGCGTTGTCGTACCCTCACCTGGACCCTAAACCGTCCCTGTCCCCTAACCCTAACCCTAGACCGAACCCTAACCCTAACCCTTCCCCGAAGCCTGACCCTCACCCGTCCCCTAATCCTATCCCGTACGCTGACACTAACCCGCGCCCTCACACGTACGCTCCCCCTAAAGCGTTGTCGTACCCTCACCTGGACCCTAAACCGTCCCCGTCCCCTAACCCTAACCCTAGCCCGAACCCTAACCCTAACCCTTCCCCGAAGCCTGACCCTCACCCGTCCCCTAATCCTAACCCGTACGCTGACACTGACCTGCGCCCTCACACGTACGCTCCCCCTAAAGCGTTGTCGTACCCTCACCTGGACCCTAAACCGTCCCCGTCCCCTAACCCTAACCCTAGCCCGAACCCTAACCCTAACCCTTCCCCGAAGCCTGACCCTCACCCGTCCCGTAATCCTAACCCGTACGCTGACACTGACCCGCGCCCTCACACGTACGCTCCCCCTAAAGCGTTGTCGTACCCTCACCTGGACCCTAAACCGTCCCCGTCCCCTAACCCTAACCCTAGCCCGAACCCTAACCCTAACCCTTCCCCGAAGCCTGACCCTCACCCGTCCCCTAATCCTAACCCGTACGCTGACACTAACCCGCGCCCTCACACGTACGCTCCCCCTAAAGCGTTGTCGTACCCTCACCTGGACCCTAAACCGTCCCCGTCCCCTAACCCTAACCCTAGCCCGAACCCTAACCCTAACCCTTCCCCGAAGCCTGACCCTCACCCGTCCCCTAATCCTAACCCGTACGCTGACACTGACCCGCGCCCTCACACGTACGCTCCCCCTAAAGCGTTGTCGTACCCTCACCTGGACCCTAAACCGTCCCCGTCCCCTAACCCTAACCCTAGCCCGAACCCTAACCCTAACCCTTCCCCGAAGCCTGACCCTCACCCGTCCCCTAATCCTAACCCGTACGCTGACACTGACCCGCGCCCTCACACGTACGCTCCCCCTAAAGCGTTGTCGTACCCTCACCTGGACCCTAAACCGTCCCCGTCCCCTAACCCTAACCCTAGCCCGAACCCTAACCCTAACCCTTCCCCGAAGCCTGACCCTCACCCGTCCCCTAATCCTAACCCGTACGCTGACACTAACCCGCGCCCTCACACGTACGCTCCCCCTAAAGCGTTGTCGTACCCTCACCTGGACCCTAAACCGTCCCCGTCCCCTAACCCTAACCCTAGCCCGAACCCTAACCCTAACCCTTCCCCGAAGCCTGACCCTCACCCGTCCCCTAATGCTAACCCGTACGCTGACACTGACCCGCGCCCTCACACGTACGCTCCCCCTAAAGCGTTGTCGTACCCTCACCTGGACCCTAAACCGTCCCCGTCCCCTAACCCTAACCCTAGCCCGAACCCTGACCCTAACCCTTCCCCGAAGCCTGACCCTCACCCGTCCCCTAATCCTAACCCGTACGCTGACACTAACCCGCGCCCTCAAACCTACGCTCCCCCTAAAGCGTTGTCGTACCCTCACCTGGACCCTAAACCGTCCCCGTCCCCTAACCCTAACCCTAGCCCGAACCCTAACCCTAACCCTTCCCCGAAGCGTGACCCTCACCCGTCCCCTAATCCTAACCCGTACGCTGACACTAACCTACGCCCGCACACGTACGCTCCCCCTAAAGCGTTGTCGTTCCCTCACCTGGACCCTAAACCGTCCCCGTCCCCTAACCCTAACCCTAGCCCGAACCCTAACCCTAACCCTTCCCCGAAGCCTGACCCTCACCCGTCCCCTAATCCTAACCCGTACGCTGACACTAACCTGCGCCCTCAAACCTACGCTCCCCCTAAAGCGTTGTCGTACCCTCACCTGGACCCTAAACCGTCCCTGTCCCCTAACCCTAACCCTAGCCCGAACCCTAACCCTAACCCTTCCCCGAAGCCTGACCCTCACCCGTCCCCTAATCCTATCCCGTACGCTGACACTGACCCGCGCCCTCACACGTACGCTCCCCCTAAAGCGTTGTCGTACCCTCACCTGTACCCTAAACCGTCCCCGTCCCCTAACCCTAACCCTAGCCCGAACCCTAACCCTAACCCTTCCCCGAAGCCTGACCCTCACCCGTCCCCTAATCCTAACCCGTACGCTGACACTGACCCGCGCCCTCACACGTACGCTCCCCCTAAAGCGTTGTCGTACCCTCACCTGGACCCTAAACCGTCCCCGTCCCCTAACCCTAACCCTAGCCCGAACCCTAACCCTAACCCTTCCCCGAAGCCTGACCCTCACCCGTCCCGTAATCCTAACCCGTACGCTGACACTGACCCGCGCCCTCACACGTACGCTCCCCCTAAAGCGTTGTCGTACCCTCACCTGGACCCTAAACCGTCCCCGTCCCCTAACCCTAACCCTAGCCCGAACCCTAACCCTAACCCTTCCCCGAAGCCTGACCCTCACCCGTCCCCTAATCCTAACCCGTACGCTGACACTGACCCGCGCCCTCACACGTACGCTCCCCCTAAAGCGTTGTCGTACCCTCACCTGGACCCTAAACCGTCCCCGTCCCCTAACCCTAACCCTAGCCCGAACCCTAACCCTAACCCTTCCCCGAAGCCTGACCCTCACCCGTCCCCTAATCCTAACCCGTACGCTGACACTGACCCGCGCCCTCACACGTACGCTCCCCCTAAAGCGTTGTCGTACCCTCACCTGGACCGTAAACCGTCCCCGTCCCCTAACCCTAACCCTAGCCCGAACCCTAACCCTAACCCTTCCCCGAAGCCTGACCCTCACCCGTCCCCTAATCCTAACCCGTACGCTGACACTAACCTGCGCCCTCAAACCTACGCTCCCCCTAAAGCGTTGTCGTACCCTCACCTGGACCCTAAACCGTCCCTGTCCCCTAACCCTAACCCTAGCCCGAACCCTAACCCTAACCCTTCCCCGAAGCCTGACCCTCACCCGTCCCCTAATCCTAACCCGTACGCTGACACTAACCCGCGCCCTCACACGTACGCTCCCCCTAAAGCGTTGTCGTACCCTCACCTGGACCCTAAACCGTCCCCGTCCCCTAACCCTAACCCTAGCCCGAACCCTAACCCTAACCCTTCCCCGAAGCCTGACCCTCACCCGTCCCCTAATCCTAACCCGTACGCTGACACTGACCCGCGCCCTCACACGTACGCTCCCCCTAAAGCGTTGTCGTACCCTCACCTGGACCCTAAACCGTCCCCGTCCCCTAACCCTAACCCTAGCCCGAACCCTAACCCTAACCCTTCCCCGAAGCCTGACCCTCACCCGTCCCCTAATCCTAACCCGTACGCTGACACTGACCCGCGCCCTCACACGTACGCTCCCCCTAAAGCGTTGTCGTACCCTCACCTGGACCCTAAACCGTCCCCGTCCCCTAACCCTAACCCTAGCCCGAACCCTAACCCTATCCCTTCCCCGAAGCCTGACCCTCACCCGTCCCCTAATCCTAACCCGTACGCTGACACTGACCCGCACCCTCACACGTACGCTCCCCCTAAAGCGTTGTCGTACCCTCACCTGGACCCTAAACCGTCCCCGTCCCCTAACCCTAACCCTAGCCCGAACCCTAACCCTAACCCTTCCCCGAAGCCTGACCCTCACCCGTCCCCTAATCCTAACCCGTACGCTGACACTGACCCGCGCCCTCACACGTACGCTCCCCCTAAAGCGTTGTCGTACCCTCACCTGGACCCTAAACCGTCCCCGTCCCCTAACCCTAACCCTAGCCCGAACCCTAACCCTAACCCTTCCCCGAAGCCTGACCCTCACCCGTCCCCTAATCCTAACCCGTACGCTGACACTAACCCGCGCCCTCAAACCTACGCTCCCCCTAAAGCGTTGTCGTACCCTCACCTGGACACTAAACCGTCCCCGTCCCCTAACCCTAACCCTAGCCCGAACCCTAACCCTAACCCTTACCCGAAGCCTGACCCTCACCCGTCCCCTAATCCTAACCCGTACGCTGACACTGACCCGCGCCCTCACACGTACGCTCCCCCTAAAGCGTTGTCGTTCCCTCACCTGGACCCTAAACCGTCCCCGTCCCCTAACCCTAACCCTAGCCGGAACCCTAACCCTAACCCTTCCCCGAAGCCTGACCCTCACCCGTCCCCTAATCCTAACCCGTACGCTGACACTAACCTTCGCCCTCAAACCTACGCTCCCACTAAAGCGTTGTCGTACCCTCACCTGGACCCTAAACCGTCCCTGTCCCCTAACCCTAACCCTAACCCGAACCCTAACCCTAACCCTTCCCCGAAGCCTGACCCTCACCCGTCCCCTAATCCTATCCCGTACGCTGACACTAACCCGCGCCCTCACACGTACGCTCCCCCTAAAGCGTTGTCGTACCCTCACCTGGACCCTAAACCGTCCCCGTCCCCTAACCCTAACCCTAGCCCGAACCCTAACCCTAACCCTTCCCCGAAGCCTGACCCTCACCCGTCCCCTAATCCTAACCCGTACGCTGACACTGACCCGCGCCCTCACACGTACGCTCCCCCTAAAGCGTTGTCGTACCCTCACCTGGACCCTAAACCGTCCCCGTCCCCTAACCCTAACCCTAGCCCGAACCCTAACCCTAACCCTTCCCCGAAGCCTGACCCTCACCCGTCCCGTAATCCTAACCCGTACGCTGACACTGACCCGCGCCCTCACACGTACGCTCCCCCTAAAGCGTTGTCGTACCCTCACCTGGACCCTAAACCGTCCCCGTCCCCTAACCCTAACCCTAGCCCGAACCCTAACCCTAACCCTTCCCCGAAGCCTGACCCTCACCCGTCCCCTAATCCTAACCCGTACGCTGACACTGACCCGCGCCCTCACACGTACGCTCCCCCTAAAGCGTTGTCGTACCCTCACCTGGACCCTAAACCGTCCCCGTCCCCTAACCCTAACCCTAGCCCGAACCCTAACCCTAACCCTTCCCCGAAGCCTGACCCTCACCCGTCCCCTAATCCTAACCCGTACGCTGACACTGACCCGCGCCCTCACACGTACGCTCCCCCTAAAGCGATGTCGTACCCTCACCTGGACCCTAAACCGTCCCCGTCCCCTAACCCTAACCCTAGCCCGAACCCTAACCCTAACCCTTCCCCGAAGCCTGACCCTCACCCGTCCCCTAATCCTAACCCGTACGCTGACACTAACCCGCGCCCTCACACGTACGCTCCCCCTAAAGCGTTGTCGTACCCTCACCTGGACCCTAAACCGTCCCCGTCCCCTAACCCTAACCCTAGCCCGAACCCTAACCCTAACCCTTCCCCGAAGCCTGACCCTCACCCGTCCCCTAATCCTAACCCGTACGCTGACACTGACCCGCGCCCTCACACGTACGCTCCCCCTAAAGCGTTGTCGTACCCTCACCTGGACCCTAAACCGTCCCCGTCCCCTAACCCTAACCCTAGCCCGAACCCTAACCCTAACCCTTCCCCGAAGCCTGACCCTCACCCGTCCCCTAATCCTAAACCGTACGCTGACACTAACCCGCGCCCTCAAACCTACGCTCCCCCTAAAGCGTTGTTGTACCCTCACCTGGACCCTAAACCGTCCCCGTCCCCTAACCCTAACCCTAGCCCGAACCCTAACCCTAACCCTTCCCCGAAGCGTGACCCTCACCCGTCCCCTAATCCTAACCCGTACGCTGACACTAACCTACGCCCGCACACGTACGCTCCCCCTAAAGCGTTGTCGTTCCCTCACCTGGACCCTAAACCGTCCCCGTTCCCTAACCCTAACCCTAGCCCGAACCCTAACCCTAACCCTTCCCCGAAGCCTGACCCTCACCCGTCCCCTAATCCTAACCCGTACGCTGACACTAACCTGCGCCCTCAAACCTACGCTCCCCCTAAAGCGTTGTCGTACCCTCACCTGGACCCTAAACCGTCCCCGTCCCCTAACCCTAACCCTAGCCCGAACCCTAACCCTAACCCTTCCCCGAAGCCTGACCCTCACCCGTCCCCTAATCCTATCCCGTACGCTGACACTAACCCGCGCCCTCACACGTACGCTCCCCCTAAAGCGTTGTCGTACCCTCACCTGGACCCTAAACCGTCCCCGTCCCCTAACCCTAACCCTAGCCCGAACCCTAACCCTAACCCTTCCCCGAAGCCTGACCCTCACCCGTCCCCTAATCCTAACCCGTACGCTGACACTAACCCGCGCCCTCACATGTACGCTCCCCCTAAAGCGTTGTCGTACCCTCACCTGGACCCTAAACCGTCCCCGTCCCCTAACCCTAACCCTAGCCCGAACCCTAACCCTATCCCTTCCCCGAAGCCTGACCCTCACCCGTCCCCTAATCCTAACCCGTACGCTGACACTGACCCGCGCCCTCACACGTACGCTCCCCCTAAAGCGTTGTCGTACCCTCACCTGGACCCTAAACCGTCCCCGTCCCCTAACCCTAACCCTAGCCCGAACCCTAACCCTAACCCTTCCCCGAAGCCTGACCCTCACCCGTCCCCTAATCCTAACCCGTACGCTGACACTGACCCGCGCCCTCACACGTACGCTCCCCCTAAAGCGTTGTCGTACCCTCACCTGGACCCTAAACCGTCCCCGTCCCCTAACCCTAACCCTAGCCCGAACCCTAACCCTAACCCTTCCCCGAAGCCTGACCCTCACCCGTCCCCTAATCCTAACCCGTACGCTGACACTAAACCGCGCCCTCACACGTACGCTCCCCCTAAAGCGTTGTCGTACCCTCACCTGGACCCTAAACCGTCCCCGTCCCCTAACCCTAACCCTAGCCCGAACCCTAACCCTAACCCTTCCCCGAAGCCTGACCCTCACCCGTCCCCTAATCCTAAACCGTACGCTGACACTGACCCGCGCCCTCACACGTACGCTCCCCCTAAAGCGTTGTCGTACCCTCACCTGGACCCTAAACCGTCCCCGTCCCCTAACCCTAACCCTAGCCCGAACCCTAACCCTAACCTTTCCCCGAAGCCTGACCCTCACCCGTCCCCTAATCCTAACCCGTACGCTGACACTGACCCGCGCCCTCACATGTACGCTCCCCCTAAAGCGTTGTCGTACCCTCACCTGGACCCTAAGCCGTCCCCGTCCCCTAACCCTAACCCTAGCCCGAACCCTAACCCTAACCCTTCCCCGAAGCCTGACCCTCACCCGTCCCCTAATCCTAACCCGTACGCTGACACTAACCTACGCCCGCACACGTACGCTCCCCCTAAAGCGTTGTCGTTCCCTCACCTGGACCCTAAACCGTCCCCGTCCCCGTCCCCTAACCCTAGCCCGAACCCTAACCCTAACCCTTCCCCGAAGCCTGACCCTCACCCGTCCCCTAATCCTAACCCGTACGCTGACACTAACCTGCGCCCTCAAACCTACGCTCCCCCTAAAGCGTTGTCGTACCCTCACCTGGACCCTAAACCGTCCCCGTCCCCTAACCCTAACCCTAGCCCGAACCCTAACCCTAACCCTTCCCCGAAGCCTGACCCTCACCCGTCCCCTAATCCTAACCCGTACGCTGACACTAAACCGCGCCCTCACACGTACGCTCCCCCTAAAGCGTTGTCGTACCCTCACCTGGACCCTAAACCGTCCCCGTCCCCTAACCCTAACCCTAGCCCGAACCCTAACCCTAACCCTTCCCCGAAGCCTGACCCTCACCCGTCCCCTAATCCTAACCCGTACGCTGACACTGACCCGCGCCCTCACACGTACGCTCCCCCTAAAGCGTTGTCGTACCCTCACCTGGACCCTAAACCGTCCCCGTCCCCTAACCCTAACCCTAGCCCGAACCCTAACCCTAACCCTTCCCCGAAGCCTGACCCTCACCCGTCCCCTAATCCTAACCCGTACGCTGACACTGACCCGCGCCCTCACATGTACGCTCCCCCTAAAGCGTTGTCGTACCCTCACCTGGACCCTAAGCCGTCCCCGTCCCCTAACCCTAACCCTAGCCCGAACCCTAACCCTAACCCTTCCCCGAAGCCTGACCCTCACCCGTCCCCTAATCCTAACCCGTACGCTGACACTAACCTACGCCCGCACACGTACGCTCCCCCTAAAGCGTTGTCGTTCCCTCACCTGGACCCTAAACCGTCCCCGTCCCCTAACCCTAACCCTAGCCCGAACCCTAACCCTAACCCTTCCCCGAAGCCTGACCCTCACCCGTCCCCTAATCCTAACCCGTACGCTGACACTAACCTGCGCCCTCAAACCTACGCTCCCCCTAAAGCGTTGTCGTACCCTCACCTGGACCCTAAACCGTCCCTGTCCCCTAACCCTAACCCTAGCCCGAACCCTAACCCTAACCCTTCCCCGAAGCCTGACCCTCACCCGTCCCCTAATCCTATCCCGTACGCTGACACTAACCCGCGCCCTCACACGTACGCTCCCCCTAAAGCGTTGTCGTACCCTCACCTGGACCCTAAACCGTCCCCGTCCCCTAACCCTAACCCTAGCCCGAACCCTAACCCTAACCCTTCCCCGAATCCTGACCCTCACCCGTCCCCTAATCCTAACCCGTACGCTGACACTGACCCGCGCCCTCACACGTACGCTCCCCCTAAAGCGTTGTCGTACCCTCACCTGGACCCTAAACCGTCCCCGTCCCCTAACCCTAACCCTAGCCCGAACCCTAACCCTAACCCTTCCCCGAAGCCTGACCCTCACCCGTCCCGTAATCCTAACCCGTACGCTGACACTGACCCGCGCCCTCACACGTACGCTCCCCCTAAAGCGTTGTCGTACCCTCACCTGGACCCTAAACCGTCTCCGTCCCCTAACCCTAACCCTAGCCCGAACCCTAACCCTAACCCTTCCCCGAAGCCTGACCCTCACCCGTCCCCTAATCCTAACCCGTACGCTGACACTGACCCGCGCCCTCACACGTACGCTCCCCCTAAAGCGTTGTCGTACCCTCACCTGGACCCTAAACCGTCCCCGTCCCCTAACCCTAACCCTAGCCCGAACCCTAACCCTAACCCTTCCCCGAAGCCTGACCCTCACCCGTCCCCTAATCCTAACCCGTACGCTGACACTGACCCGCGCCCTCACACGTACGCTCCCCCTAAAGCGTTGTCGTACCCTCACCTGGACCCTAAACCGTCCCCGTCCCCTAAACCTAACCCTAGCCCGAACCCTAACCCTAACCCTTCCCCGAAGCCTGACCCTCACCCTTCCCCTAATCCTAACCCGTACGCTGACACTAACCCGCGCCCTCACACGTACGCTCCCCCTAAAGCGTTGTCGTACCCTCACCTGGACCCTAAACCGTCCCCGTCCCCTAACCCTAACCCTAGCCCGAACCCTAACCCTAACCCTTCCCCGAAGCCTGACCCTCACCCGTCCCCTAATCCTAACCCGTACGCTGACACTGACCCGCGCCCTCACACGTACGCTCCCCCTAAAGCGTTGTCGTACCCTCACCTGGACCCTAAACCGTCCCCGTCCCCTAACCCTAACCCTAGCCCGAACCCTAACCCTAACCCTTCCCCGAAGCCTGACCCTCACCCGTCCCCTAATCCTAACCCGTACGCTGACACTGACCCGCGCCCTCAAACCTACGCTCCCCGTAAAGCGTTGTCGTACCCTCACCTGGACCCTAAACCGTCCCCGTCCCCTAACCCTAACCCTAGCCCGAACCCTAACCCTAACCCTTTCCCGAAGCCTGACCCTCACCCGTCCCCTAATCCTAACCCGTACGCTGACACTGACCCGCGCCCTCACACGTACGCTCCCCGTAAAGCGTTGTCGTACCCTCATCTGGACCCTAAACCGTCCCCGTCCCCTAACCCTAACCCTAGCCCGAACCCTAACCCTAACCCTTCCCCGAAGCCTGACCCTCACCCGTCCCCTAATCCTAACCCGTACGCTGACACTGACCCACGCCCTCACACGTACGCTCCCCCTAAAGCGTTGTCGTACCCTCACCTGGACCCTAAACCGTCCCCGTCCCCTAACCCTAACCCTAGCCCGAACCCTAACCCTAACCCTTCCCCGAAGCCTGACCCTCACCCGTCCCCTAATCCTAACCCGTACGCTGACACTGACCCGCGCCCTCACACGTACGCTCCCCCTAAAGCGTTGTCGTACCCTCACCTGGACCCTAAACCGTCCCCGTCCCCTAACCCTAACCCTAGCCCGAACCCTAACCCTAACCCTTCCCCGAAGCCTGACCCTCACCCGTCCCATAATCCTAACCCGTACGCTGACACTGACCCGCGCCCTCACACGTACGCTCCCCCTAAAGCGTTGTCGTACCCTCACCTGGACCCTAAACCGTCCCCGTCCACTAACCCTAACCCTAGCCCGAACCCTAACCCTAACCCTTCCCCGAAGCCTGACCCTCACCCGTCCCCTAATCCTAACCCGTACGCTGACACTAACCCACGCCCTCACACGTACGCTCCCCCTAAAGCGTTGTCGTACCCTCACCTGGACCCTAAACCGTCCCCGTCCCCTAACCCTAACCCTAGCCCGAACCCTAACCCTAACCCTTCCCCGAATCCTGACCCTCACCCGTCCCCTAATCCTAACCCGTACGCTGACACTAACCCGCGCCCTCACACGTACGCTCCCCCTAAAGCGTTGTCGTACCCTCACCTGGACCCTAAACCGTCCCCGTCCCCTAACCCTAACCCTAGCCCGAACCCTAACCCTAAACCTTCCCCGAAGCCTGACCCTCACCCGTCCCCTAATCCTAACCCGTACGCTGACACTAACCCGCGCCCTCACACGTACGCTCCCCCTAAAGCGTTGTCGTACCCTCACCTGGACCCTAAACCGTCCCCGTCCCCTAACCCCAACCCTAGCCCGAACCCTAACCCTAACCCTTCCCCGAAGCCTGACCCTCACCCGTCCCCTAATCCTAACCCGTACGCTGACACTAACCCGCACCCTCACACGTACGCTCCCCCTAAAGCGTTGTCGTACCCTCACCTGGACCCTAAACCGTCCCCGTCCCCTAACCCTAACCCTAGCCCGAACCCTAACCCTAACCCTTCCCCGAAGCCTGACCCTCACCCGTCCCCTAATCCTAACCCGTACCCTGACACTAACCCGCGCCCTCACACGTACGCTCCCCGTAAAGCGTTGTCGTACCCTCAACTGGACCCTAAACCGTCCCCGTCCCCTAACCCTAACCCTAGCCCGAACACTAACCCTAACCCTTCCCCGAAGCCTGACCCTCACCCGTCGCCTAATCCTAACCCGTACGCTGACACTAACCCGCGCCCTCACACGTACGCTACCCCTAAAGCGTTGTCGTACCCTCACCTGGACCCTAAACCGCCCCCGTCCCCTAACCCTAACCCTAGCCCGAACCCTAACCCTAACACTTCCCTGAATCCTGACACTCACCCGTCCCCTAATCCTAACCCGTACGCTGACACTAACCCGCGCCCTCACACGTACGCTCCCCCTAAAGCGTTGTCGTACCCTCACCTGGACCCTAAACCGTCCCCGTCCCCTAACCCTAACCCTAGCCCGAACCCTAACCCTAACCCTTCCCCGAAGCCTGACCCTCACCCGTCCCCTAATCCTAACCCGTACGGTGACACTAACCCGCGCCCTCACACGTACGCTCCCCCTAAAGCGTTGTCGTACCCTCACCTGGACCCTAAACCGTCCCCGTCCCCTAACCCTAACCCTAGCCCGAACCCTAACCCTAACCCTTCCCCGAAGCCTGACCCTCACCCGTCCCCTAATCCTAACCCGTACGCTGACACTAACCCGCGCCCTCACACGTACGCTCCCCCTAAAGCGTTGTCGTACCCTCACCTGGACCCTAAACCGTCCCCGTCCCCTAACCCTAACCCTAGCCCGAACCCTAACCCTAAACCTTCCCCGAAGCCTGACCCTCACCCGTCCCCTAATCCTAACCCGTACGCTGACACTAACCCGCGCCCTCACACGTACGCTCCCCCTAAAGCGTTGTCGTACCCTCACCTGGACCCTAAACCGTCCCCGTCCCCTAACCCTAACCCTAGCCCGAACCCTAACCCTAACCCTTCCCCGAAGCCTGACCCTCACCCGTCCCCTAATCCTAACCCGTACGCTGACACTAACCCGCGCCCTCACACGTACGCTCCCCCTAAAGCGTTGTCGTACCCTCACCTGGACCCTAAACCGTCCCCGTCCCCTTATCCTAACCCTAGCCCGAACCCTAACCCTAACCCTTCCCCGAAGCCTGACCCTCACCCGTCCCCTAATCCTAACCCGTACGCTGACACTAACCCGCGCCCTCAAACCTACGCTCCCCGTAAAGCGTTGTCGTACCCTCACCTGGACCCTAAACCGTCCCCGTCCCCTAACCCTAACCCTAGCCCGAACCCTAACCCTAACCCTTTCCCGAAGCCTGACCCTCACCCGTCCCCTAATCCTAACCCGTACGCTGACACTGACCCGCGCCCTCACACGTACGCTCCCCGTAAAGCGTTCTCGTACCCTCACCTGGACCCTAAACCGTCCCCGTCCCCTAACCCTAACCCTAGCCCGAACCCTAACCCTAACCCTTCCCCGAAGCCTGACCCTCACCCGTCCCCTAATCCTAACCCGTACGCTGACACTGACCCACGCCCTCACACGTACGCTCCCCCTAAAGCGTTGTCGTACCCTCAGCTGGACCCTAAACCGTCCCCGTCCCCTAACTCTAACCCTAGCCCGAACCCTAACCCTAACCCTCTCCCGAAGCCTGACCCTCACCCGTCCCCTAATCCTAACCCGTACGCTGACACTGACCCGCGCCCTCACACGTACGCTCCCCCTAAAGCGTTGTCGTACCCTCACCTGGACCCTAAACCGTCCCCGTCCCCTAACCCTAACCCTAGCCCGAACCCTAACCCTAACCCTTCCCCGAAGCCTGACCCTCACCCGTCCCATAATCCTAACCCGTACGCTGACACTGACCCGCGCCCTCACACGTACGCTCCCCCTAAAGCGTTGTCGTAACCTCACCTGGACCCTAAACCGTCCCCGTCCCCTAACCCTAACCCTAGCCCGAACCCTAACCCTAACCCTTCCCCGAAGCCTGACCCTCACCCGTCCCCTAATCCTAACCCGTACGCTGACACTAACCCGCGCCCTCACACGTACGCTCCCCCTAAAGCGTTGTCGTACCCTCACCTGGACCCTAAACCGTCCCCGTCCCCTAACCCTAACCCTAGCCCGAACCCTAACCCTAACCCTTCCCCGAAGCCTGACCCTCACCCGTCCCCTAATCCTAACCTGTACGCTGACACTAACCCGCGCCCTCACACGTACGCTCCCCCTAAAGCCTTGTCGTACCCTCACCTGGACCCTAAACTGTCCCCGTCCCCTAACCCTAACCCTAGCCCGAACACTAACCCTAACCCTTCCCCGAAGCCTGACCCTCACCCGTCCCCTAATCCTAACCCGTACGCTGACACTATCCCGCGCCCTCAAACCTACGCTCCCCCTAAAGCGTTGTCGTACCCTCACCTGGACCCTAAACCGTCCCCATCCCCTAACCCTAACCCTAGCCCGAACCCTAACCCTAACCCTTCCCCGAAGCCTGACCCTCACCCGTCGCCTTATCCTAACCCGTACGCTGACACTAACCCGCGCCCTCACACGTACGCTCCCCCTAAAGCGTTGTCGTACCCTCACCTGGACCCTAAACCGTCCCCGTCCCCTAACCCTAACCCTAGCCCGAACCCTAACCCTAACACTTCCCCGAAGCCTGATCCTCACCCGTCGCCTAATCCTAACCCGTACGCTGACACTTACCCGCGCCCTCACACGTACGCTCCCCCTAAAGCGTTGTCGTACCCTCACCTGGACCCTAAACCGTCCCCGTCCCCTAACCCTAACCCTAGCCCGAACCCTAACCCTAACCCTTCCCCGAAGCCTGACCCTCACCCGTCCCCTAATCCTAACCCGTACGCTGACACTAACCCGCGCCGTCACACGTACGCTCCCCCTAAAGCGTTGTCGTACCCTCACCTGGACCCTAAACCGTCCCCGTCCCCTAACCCCAACCCTAGCCCGAACCCTAACCCTAACCCTTCCCCGAAGCCTGACCCTCACCCGTCCCCTAATCCTAACCCGTACGCTGACACTAACCCGCACCCTCACACGTACGCTCCCCCTAAAGCGTTGTCGTACCCTCACCTGGACCCTAAACCGTCCCCGTCCCCTAACCCTAACCCTAGCCCGAACCCTAACCCTAACCCTTCCCCGAAGCCTGACCCTCACCCGTCCCCTAATCCTAACCCGTACCCTGACACTAACCCGCGCCCTCACACGTACGCTCCCCGTAAAGCGTTGTCGTACCCTCAACTGGACCCTAAACCGTCCCCGTCCCCTAACCCTAACCCTAGCCCGAACACTAACCCTAACCCTTCCCCGAAGCCTGACCCTCACCCGTCGCCTAATCCTAACCCGTACGCTGACACTAACCCGCGCCCTCACACGTACGCTACCCCTAAAGCGTTGTCGTACCCTCACCTGGACCCTAAACCGCCCCCGTCCCCTAACCCTAACCCTAGCCCGAACCCTAACCCTAACACTTCCCTGAATCCTGACACTCACCCGTCCCCTAATCCTAACCCGTACGCTGACACTAACCCGCGCCCTCACACGTACGCTCCCCCTAAAGCGTTGTCGTACCCTCACCTGGACCCTAAACCGTCCCCGTCCCCTAACCCTAACCCTAGCCCGAACCCTAACCCTAACCCTTCCCCGAAGCCTGACCCTCACCCGTCCCCTAATCCTAACCCGTACGGTGACACTAACCCGCGCCCTCACACGTACGCTCCCCCTAAAGCGTTGTCGTACCCTCACCTGGACCCTAAACCGTCCCCGTCCCCTAACCCTAACCCTAGCCCGAACCCTAACCCTAACCCTTCCCCGAAGCCTGACCCTCACCCGTCCCCTAATCCTAACCCGTACGCTGACACTAACCCGCGCCCTCACACGTACGCTCCCCCTAAAGCGTTGTCGTACCCTCACCTGGACCCTAAACCGTCCCCGTCCCCTAACCCTAACCCTAGCCCGAACCCTAACCCTAACCCTTCCCCGAAGCCTGACCCTCACCCGTCCCCTAATCCTAACCCGTACGCTGACACTAACCCACGCCCTCACACGTACGCTCCCCCTAAAGCCTTGTCGTACCCTCACCTGGACCCTAAACCGTCCCCGTCCCCTAACCATAACCCTAGCCCGAACACTAACCCTAACCCTTCCCCGAAGCCTGACCCTCACCCGTCCCCTAATCCTAACCCGTACGCTGACACTAACCCGCGCCCTCAAACCTACGCTCCCCCTAAAGCGTTGTCGTACCCTCACCTGGACCCTAAACCGTCCCCATCCCCTAACACTAACCCTAGCCCGAACCCTAACCCTAACCCTTCCCCGAAGCCTGACCCTCACCCGTCGCCTTATCCTAACCCGTACGCTGACACTAAACCGCGCCCTCACACGTACGCTCCCCCTAAAGCGTTGTCGTACCCTGACCTGGACCCTAAACCGTCCCCGTCCCCTAACCCCAACCCTAGCCCGAACCCTAACCCTAACCCTTCCCCGAAGCCTGACCCTCACCCGTCCCCTAATCCTAACCCGTACGCTGACACTAACCCGCACCCTCACACGTACGCTCCCCCAAATCGTTGTCGTACCCTCACCTGGACCCTAAACCGTCCCTGTCCCCTAACCCTAACCCTAGCCCGAACCCTAACCCTAACCCTTCCCCGAAGCCTGACCCTCACCCGTCCCCTAATCCTAACCCGTACCCTGACACTAACCCGCGCCCTCACACGTACGCTCCCCGTAAAGCGTTATCGTACCCTCAACTGGACCCTAAACCGTCCCCGTCCCCTAACCCTAACCCTAGCCCGAACCCTAACCCTAACCCTTCCCCGAAGCCTGACCCTCATCCGTCCCATAATCCTAACCCGTACGCTGACACTGACCCGCGCCCTCACACGTACGCTCCCCCTAAAGCGTTGTCGTACCCTCACCTGGACCCTAAACCGTCCCCGTCCCCTAACCCTAACCCTAGCCCGAACCCTAACCCTAACCCTTCCCCGAAGCCTGACCCTCACCCGTCCCCTAATCCTAACCCGTAAGGCTGACACTGACCCGCGCCCTCAAACCTACGCTCCCCCTAAAGCGTTGTCGTACCCTCACCTGGACCCTAAACCGTCCCCGTCCCCTAACCCTAACCCTAGCCCAAACCCTAACCCTAACCCTTCCCCGAAGCCTGACCCTCACCCGTCGCCTAATCCTAACCCGTACGCTGACACTAACCCGCGCCCTCACACGTACGCTACCCCTAAAGCGTTGTCGTACCCTCACCTGGACCCTAAACCGTCCCCGTCCCCTAACCCTAACCCTAGCCCGAACCCTAACCCTAACCCTTCCCCGAATCCTGACCCTCACCCGTCCCCTAATCCTAACCCGTACGCTGACACTAACCCGCGCCCTCACACGTACGCTCCCCCTAAAGCGTTGTCGTACCCTCACCTGGACCCTAAACCGTCCCCGTCCCCTAACCCTAGCCCGAACCCTAACCCTAACCCTTCCCCGAAGCCTGACCCTCACCCGTCCCCTAATCCTAACCCGTACGCTGACACTAACCCGCGCCCTCACACGTACGCTCCCCCTAAAGCCTTGTCGTACCCTCACCTGGACCCTAAACCGTCCCCGTCCCCTAACCCTAACCCTAGCCCGAACACTAACCCTAACCCTTCCCCGAAGCCTGACCCTCACCCGTCCCCTAATCCTAACCCGTACGCTGACACTAACCCGCGCCCTCAAACCTACGCTCCCCCTAAAGCGTTGTCGTACCCTCACCTGGACCCTAAACCGTCCCCATCCCCTAACACTAACCCTAGCCCGAACCCTAACCCTAACCCTTCCCCGAAGCCTGACCCTCACCCGTCGCCTAATCCTAACCCGTACGCTGACAGTAACCCGCGCCCTCACACGTACGCTCCCCCTAAAGCGTTGTCGTACCCTCACCTGGACCCTAAACCGTCCCCGTCCCCTAACCCTAACCCTAGCCCGAACCCTAACCCTAACCCTTCCCCGAAGCCTGACCCTCACCCGTCCCCTAATCCTAACCCGTACGCTGACACTAACCCGCGCCGTCACACGTACGCTCCCCATAAAACGTTGTCGTACCCTCACCTGGACCCTAAACCGTCCCCGTCCCCTAACCCCAACCCTAGCCCGAACCCTATCCCTAACCCTTCCCCGAAGCCTGACCCTCACCCGTCCCCTAATCCTAACCCGTACGCTGACACTAACCCGCACCCTCACACATACGCTCCCCCTAAAGCGTTGTCGTACCCTCACCTGGACCCTAAACCGTCCCCGTCCCCTAACCCTAACCCTAGCCCGAACCCTAACCCTAACCCTTCCCCGAAGCCTGACCCTCACCCGTCCCCTAATCCTAACCCGTACCCTGACACTAACCCGCGCCCTCACACGTACGCTCCCCGTAAAGCGTTGTCGCACCCTCACCTGGACCCTAAACCGTCCCCGTCCCCTAACCCTAAACCTATCCCGAACCCTAACCCTAACCCTTCCCCGAAGCCTGACCCTCACCCGTCCCCTAATCCTAACCCGTACGCTGACACTAACCCGCGCCCTCAAACCTACGCTCCCCGTAAAGCGTTGTCGTACCCTCACCTGGACCCTAAACCGTCCCCGTCCCCTAACCCTAACCCTAGCCCGAACCCTAACCCTAACCCTTTCCCGAAGCCTGACCCTCACCCGTCCCCTAATCCTAACCGTACGCTGACACTGACCCGCGCCCTCACACGTACGCTACCCCTAAAGCGTTGTCGTACCCTCACCTGGACCCTAAACCGTCCCCGTCCCCTAACCCTAACCCTAGCCCGAACACTAACCCTAACCCTTCCCCGAATCCTGACCCTCACCCGTCCCCTAATCCTAACCCGTACGCTGACACTAACCCGCGCCCTCACACGTACGCTCCCCCTAAAGCGTTGTCGTACCCTCACCTGGACCCTAAACCGTACCCGTCCCCTAACCCTAACCCTAGCCCGAACCCTAACCCTAACCCTTCCCCGAAGCCTGACCCTCACCCGTCCCCTAATCCTAACCCGTACGCTGACACTATCCCGCGCCCTCAAACCTACGCTCCCCCTAAAGCGTTGTCGTACCCTCACCTGGACCCTAAACCGTCCCCATCCCCTAACCCTAACCCTAGCCCGAACCCTAACCCTAACCCTTCCCCGAAGCCTGACCCTCACCCGTCGCCTTATCCTAACCCGTACGCTGACACTAACCCGCGCCCTCACACGTACTCTCCCCCTAAAGCGTTGTCGTACCCTCACCTGGACCCTAAACCGTCCCCGTCCCCTAACCCTAACCCTAGCCCGAACCCTAACCCTAACACTTCCCCGAAGCCTGATCCTCACCCGTCGCCTAATCCTAACCCGTACGCTGACACTAACCCGCGCCCTCACACGTACGCTCCCCCTAAAGCGTTGTCGTACCCTCACCTGGACCCTAAACCGTCCCCGTCCCCTAACCCTAACCCTAGCCCGAACCCTAACCCTAACCCTTCCCCGAAGCCTGACCCTCACCCGTCCCCTAATCCTAACCCGTACGCTGACACTAACCCGCGCCGTCACACGTACGCTCCCCCTAAAGCGTTGTCGTACCCTCACCTGGACCCTAAACCGTCCCCGTCCCCTAACCCCAACCCTAGCCCGAACCCTAACCCTAACCCTTCCCCGAAGCCTGACCCTCACCCGTCCCCTAATCCTAACCCGTACGCTGACACTAACCCGCACCCTCACACGTACGCTCCCCCTAAAGCGTTGTCGTACCCTCACCTGGACCCTAAACCGTCCCCGTCCCCTAACCCTAACCCTAGCCCGAACCCTAACCCTAACCCTTCCCCGAAGCCTGACCCTCACCCGTCCCCTAATCCTAACCCGTACCCTGACACTAACCCGCGCCCTCACACGTACGCTCTCCGTAAAGCGTTGTCGTACCCTCAACTGGACCCTAAACCGTCCCCGTCCCCTAACCCTAACCCTAGCCCGAACACTAACCCTAACCCTTCCCCGAAGCCTGACCCTCACCCGTCGCCTAATCCTAACCCGTACGCTGACACTAACCCGCGCCCTCACACGTACGCTACCCCTAAAGCGTTGTCGTACCCTCACCTGGACCCTAAACCGCCCCCGTCCCCTAACCCTAACCCTAGCCCGAACCCTAACCCTAACACTTCCCTGAATCCTGACACTCACCCGTCCCCTAATCCTAACCCGTACGCTGACACTAACCCGCGCCCTCACACGTACGCTCCCCCTAAAGCGTTGTCGTACCCTCACCTGGACCCTAAACCGTCCCCGTCCCCTAACCCTAACCCTAGCCCGAACCCTAACCCTAACCCTTCCCCGAAGCCTGACCCTCACCCGTCCCCTAATCCTAACCCGTACGGTGACACTAACCCGCGCCCTCACACGTACGCTCCCCCTAAAGCGTTGTCGTACCCTCACCTGGACCCTAAACCGTCCCCGTCCCCTAACCCTAACCCTAGCCCGAACCCTAACCCTAACCCTTCCCCGAAGCCTGACCCTCACCCGTCCCCTAATCCTAACCCGTACGCTGACACTAACCCGCGCCCTCACACGTACGCTCCCCCTAAAGCGTTGTCGTACCCTCACCTGGACCCTAAACCGTCCCCGTCCCCTAACCCCAACCCTAGCCCGAACCCTAACCCTAACCCTTCCCCGAAGCCTGACCCTCACCCGTCCCCTAATCCTAACTGGTACGCTGACACTAACCCGCACCCTCACACGTACGCTCCCCCAAATCGTTGTCGTACCCTCACCTGGACCCTAAACCGTCCCTGTCCCCTAACCCTAACCCTAGCCCGAACCCTAACCCTAACCCTTCCCCGAAGCCTGATCCTCACCCGTCCCCTAATCCTAACCCGTACCCTGACACTAACCCGCGCCCTCACACGTACGCTCCCCGTAAAGCGTTATCGTACCCTCAACTGGACCCTAAACCGTCCCCGTCCCCTAACCCTAACCCTAGCCCGAACCCTAACCCTAACCCTTCCCCGAAGCCTGACCCTCATCCGTCCCATAATCCTAACCCGTACGCTGACACTGACCCGCGCCCTCACACGTACGCTCCCCCTAAAGCGTTGTCGTACCCTCACCTGGACCCTAAACCGTCCCCGTCCCCTAACCCTAACCCTAGCCCGAACCCTAACCCTAACCCTTCCCCGAAGCCTGACCCTCACCCGTCCCCTAATCCTAACCCGTAAGGCTGACACTGACCCGCGCCCTCAAACCTACGCTCCCCCTAAAGCGTTGTCGTACCCTCACCTGGACCCTAAACCGTCCCCGTCCCCTAACCCTAACCCTAGCCCAAACCCTAACCCTAACCCTTCCCCGAAGCCTGACCCTCACCCGTCGCCTAATCCTAACCCGTACGCTGACACTAACCCGCGCCCTCACACGTACGCTACCCCTAAAGCGTTGTCGTACCCTCACCTGGACCCTAAACCGTCCCCGTCCCCTAACCCTAACCCTAGCCCGAACCCTAACCCTAACCCTTCCCCGAATCCTGACCCTCACCCGTCCCCTAATCCTAACCCGTACGCTGACACTAACCCGCGCCCTCACACGTACGCTCCCCCTAAAGCGTTGTCGTACCCTCACCTGGACCCTAAACCGTCCCCGTCCCCTAACCCTAGCCCGAACCCTAACCCTAACCCTTCCCCGAAGCCTGACCCTCACCCGTCCCCTAATCCTAACCCGTACGCTGACACTAACCCGCGCCCTCACACGTACGCTCCCCCTAAAGCCTTGTCGTACCCTCACCTGGACCCTAAACCGTCCCCGTCCCCTAACCCTAACCCTAGCCCGAACACTAACCCTAACCCTTCCCCGAAGCCTGACCCTCACCCGTCCCCTAATCCTAACCCGTACGCTGACACTAACCCGCGCCCTCAAACCTACGCTCCCCCTAAAGCGTTGTCGTACCCTCACCTGGACCCTAAACCGTCCCCATCCCCTAACACTAACCCTAGCCCGAACCCTAACCCTAACCCTTCCCCGAAGCCTGACCCTCACCCGTCGCCTAATCCTAACCCGTACGCTGACAGTAACCCGCGCCCTCACACGTACGCTCCCCCTAAAGCGTTGTCGTACCCTCACCTGGACCCTAAACCGTCCCCGTCCCCTAACCCTAACCCTAGCCCGAACCCTAACCCTAACCCTTCCCCGAAGCCTGACACTCACCCGTCCCCTAATCCTAACCCGTAAGGCTGACACTGACCCGCGCCCTCAAACCTACGCTCCCCCTAAAGCGTTGTCGTACCCTCACCTGGACCCTAAACCGTCCCCGTCCCCTAACCCTAACCCTAGCCCAAACCCTAACCCTAACCCTTCCCCGAAGCCTGACCCTCACCCGTCGCCTAATCCTAACCCGTACGCTGACACTAACCCGCGCCCTCACACGTACGCTACCCCTAAAGCGTTGTCGTACCCTCACCTGGACCCTAAACCGTCCCCGTCCCCTAACCCTAACCCTAGCCCGAACCCTAACCCTAACCCTTCCCCGAATCCTGACCCTCACCCGTCCCCTAATCCTAACCCGTACGCTGACACTAACCCGCGCCCTCACACGTACGCTCCCCCTAAAGCGTTGTCGTACCCTCACCTGGACCCTAAACCGTCCCCGTCCCCTAACCCTAGCCCGAACCCTAACCCTAACCCTTCCCCGAAGCCTGACCCTCACCCGTCCCCTAATCCTAACCCGTACGCTGACACTAACCCGCGCCCTCACACGTACGCTCCCCCTAAAGCCTTGTCGTACCCTCACCTGGACCCTAAACCGTCCCCGTCCCCTAACCCTAACCCTAGCCCGAACACTAACCCTAACCCTTCCCCGAAGCCTGACCCTCACCCGTCCCCTAATCCTAACCCGTACGCTGACACTAACCCGCGCCCTCAAACCTACGCTCCCCCTAAAGCGTTGTCGTACCCTCACCTGGACCCTAAACCGTCCCCATCCCCTAACACTAACCCTAGCCCGAACCCTAACCCTAACCCTTCCCCGAAGCCTGACCCTCACCCGTCGCCTAATCCTAACCCGTACGCTGACAGTAACCCGCGCCCTCACACGTACGCTCCCCCTAAAGCGTTGTCGTACCCTCACCTGGACCCTAAACCGTCCCCGTCCCCTAACCCTAACCCTAGCCCGAACCCTAACCCTAACCCTTCCCCGAAGCCTGACCCTCACCCGTCCCCTAATCCTAACCCGTACGCTGACACTAACCCGCGCCGTCACACGTACGCTCCCCATAAAACGTTGTCGTACCCTCACCTGGACCCTAAACCGTCCCCGTCCCCTAACCCCAACCCTAGCCCGAACCCTAACCCTAACCCTTCCCCGAAGCCTGACCCTCACCCGTCCCCTAATCCTAACCCGTACGCTGACACTAACCCGCACCCTCACACATACGCTCCCCCTAAAGCGTTGTCGTACCCTCACCTGGACCCTAAACCGTCCCCGTCCCCTAACCCTAACCCTAGCCCGAACCCTAACCCTAACCCTTCCCCGAAGCCTGACCCTCACCCGTCCCCTAATCCTAACCCGTACCCTGACACTAACCCGCGCCCTCACACGTACGCTCCCCGTAAAGCGTTGTTGCACCCTCACCTGGACCCTAAACCGTCCCCGTCCCCTAACCCTAAACCTATCCCGAACCCTAACCGTAACCCTTCCCCGAAGCCTGACCCTCACCCGTCCCCTAATCCTAACCCGTACGCTGACACTAACCCGCGCCCTCAAACCTACGCTCCCCGTAAAGCGTTGTCGTACCCTCACCTGGACCCTAAACCGTCCCCGTCCCCTAACCCTAACCCTAGCCCGAACCCTAACCCTAACCCTTTCCCGAAGCCTGACCCTCACCCGTCCCCTAATCCTAACCGTACGCTGACACTGACCCGCGCCCTCACACGTACGCTACCCCTAAAGCGTTGTCGTACCCTCACCTGGACCCTAAACCGTCCCCGTCCCCTAACCCTAACCCTAGCCCGAACACTAACCCTAACCCTTCCCCGAATCCTGACCCTCACCCGTCCCCTAATCCTAACCCGTACGCTGACACTAACCCGCGCCCTCACACGTACGCTCCCCCTAAAGCGTTGTCGTACCCTCACCTGGACCCTAAACCGTACCCGTCCCCTAACCCTAACCCTAGCCCGAACCCTAACCCTAACCCTTCCCCGAAGCCTGACCCTCACCCGTCCCCTAATCCTAAACCGTACGCTGACACTGACCCGCGCCCTCACACGTACGCTCCCCCTAAAGCGTTGTCGTACCCTCACCTGGACCCTAAACCGTCCCCGTCCCCTAACCCTAACCCTAGTCCGAACCCTAAACCTAACCCTTCCCCGAAGCCTGACCCTCACCCGTCCCCTAATCCTAACCCGTACGCTGACACTGACCCGCGCCCTGACACGTACGCTCCCCCTAAAGCGTTGTCATACCCTCACCTGGACCCTAAACCGTCCCCGTCCCCTAACCCTAACCCTAGCCCGAACCCTAACCCTAACCCTTCCCCGAAGCCTGACCCTCACCCGTCCCCTAATCCTAACCCGTACGCTGACACTGACCCGCGCCCTCACACGTACGCTCCCCCTAAAGCGTTGTCGTACCCTCACCTGGACCCTAAACCGTCCCCGTCCCCTAACCCTAACCCTAGCCCGAACCCTAACCCTAACCCTTCCCCGAAGCCTGACCCTCACCCGTCCCCTAATCCTAACCCGTACGCTGACACTAACCCACGCCCTCACACGTACGCTCCCCCTAAAGCGTTGTCGTACCCTCACCTGGACCCTAAACCGTCCCCGTCCCCTAACCCTAACCCTAGCCCGAACCCTAACCCTAACCCTTCCCCGAAGCCTGACCCTCACCCGTCCCCTAATCCTAACCCGTACGCTGACACTAACCCGCGCCCTCACACGTACGCTCCCCCTAAAGCGTTGTCGTACCCTCACCTGGACCCTAAACCGTCCCCGTCCCCTAACCCTAACCCTAGCCCGAACCCTAACCCTAACCCTTCGCCGAAGCCTGACCCTCACCCGTCCCCTAATCCTAACCCGTACGCTGACACTAACCCGCGCCCTCACACGTACGCTCCCCCTAAAGCCTTGTCGTACCCTCACCTGGACCCTAAACCGTCCCCGTCCCCTAACCCTAACCCTAGCCCGAACACTAACCCTAACCCTTTCCCGAAGCCTGACCCTCACCCGTCCCCTAATCCTAACCCGTACGCTGACACTAACCCGCGCCCTCAAACCTACGCTCCCCCTAAAGCGTTGTCGTACCCTCACCTGGACCCTAAACCGTCCCCATCCCCTAACACTAACCCTAGCCCGAACCCTAACCCTAACCCTTCCCCGAAGCCTGACCCTCACCCGTCGCCTTATCCTAACCCGTACGCTGACATTAACCCGCGCCCTCACACGTACGCTCCCCCTAAAGCGTTGTCGTACCCTCACCTGGACCCTAAACCGTCCCCGTCCCCTAACCCTAACCCTAGCCCGAACCCTAACCCTAACCCTTCCCCGAAGCCTGACCCTCACCCGTCCCCTAATCCTAACCCGTACCCTGACACTAACCCGCGCCCTCACACGTACGCTCCCCGTAAAGCGTTGTCGCACCCTCACCTGGACCCTAAACCGTCCCCGTCCCCTAACCCTAAACCTATCCCGAACCCTAACCCTAACCCTTCCCCGAAGCCTGACCCTCACCCGTCCCCTAATCCTAACCCGTACGCTGACACTAACCCGCGCCCTCAAACCTACGCTCCCCGTAAAGCGTTGTCGTACCCTCACCTGGACCCTAAACCGTCCCCGTCCCCTAACCCTAACCCTAGCCCGAACCCTAACCCTAACCCTTTCCCGAAGCCTGACCCTCACCCGTCCCCTAATCCTAACCGTACGCTGACACTGACCCGCGCCCTCACACGTACGCTACCCCTAAAGCGTTGTCGTACCCTCACCTGGACCCTAAACCGTCCCCGTCCCCTAACCCTAACCCTAGCCCGAACACTAACCCTAACCCTTCCCCGAATCCTGACCCTCACCCGTCCCCTAATCCTAACCCGTACGCTGACACTAACCCGCGCCCTCACACGTACGCTCCCCCTAAAGCGTTGTCGTACCCTCACCTGGACCCTAAACCGTACCCGTCCCCTAACCCTAACCCTAGCCCGAACCCTAACCCTAACCCTTCCCCGAAGCCTGACCCTCACCCGTCCCCTAATCCTAAACCGTACGCTGACACTGACCCGCGCCCTCACACGTACGCTCCCCCTAAAGCGTTGTCGTACCCTCACCTGGACCCTAAACCGTCCCCGTCCCCTAACCCTAACCCTAGTCCGAACCCTAAACCTAACCCTTCCCCGAAGCCTGACCCTCACCCGTCCCCTAATCCTAACCCGTACGCTGACACTGACCCGCGCCCTGACACGTACGCTCCCCCTAAAGCGTTGTCATACCCTCACCTGGACCCTAAACCGTCCCCGTCCCCTAACCCTAACCCTAGCCCGAACCCTAACCCTAACCCTTCCCCGAAGCCTGACCCTCACCCGTCCCCTAATCCTAACCCGTACGCTGACACTAACCCGCGCCCTCACACGTACGCTCCCCCTAAAGCGTTGTCGTACCCTCACCTGGACCCTAAACCGTCCCCGTCCCCTAACCCTAACCCTAGCCCGAACCCTAACCCTAACCCTTCGCCGAAGCCTGACCCTCACCCGTCCCCTAATCCTAACCCGTACGCTGACACTAACCCGCGCCCTCACACGTACGCTCCCCCTAAAGCCTTGTCGTACCCTCACCTGGACCCTAAACCGTCCCCGTCCCCTAACCCTAACCCTAGCCCGAACACTAACCCTAACCCTTTCCCGAAGCCTGACCCTCACCCGTCCCCTAATCCTAACCCGTACGCTGACACTAACCCGCGCCCTCAAACCTACGCTCCCCCTAAAGCGTTGTCGTACCCTCACCTGGACCCTAAACCGTCCCCATCCCCTAACACTAACCCTAGCCCGAACCCTAACCCTAACCCTTCCCCGAAGCCTGACCCTCACCCGTCGCCTTATCCTAACCCGTACGCTGACACTAACCCGCGCCCTCACACGTACGCTCCCCCTAAAGCGTTGTCGTACCCTCACCTGGACCCTAAACCGTCCCCGTCCCCTAACCCTAACCCTAGCCCGAACCCTAACCCTAAACCTTCCCCGAAGCCTGACCCTCACCCGTCCCCTAATCCTAACCCGTACGCTGACACTAACCCGCGCCGTCACACGTACGCTCCCCCTAAAGCGTTGTCGTACCCTCACCTGGACCCTAAACCGTCCCCGTCCCCTAACCCCAACCCTAGCCCGAACCCTAACCCTAACCCTTCCCCGAAGCCTGACCCTCACCCGTCCCCTAATCCTAACCCGTACGCTGACACTAACCCGCACCCTCACACGTACGCTCCCCCTAAAGCGTTGTCGTACCCTCACCTGGACCCTAAACCGTCCCCGTCCCCTAACCCTAACCCTAGCCCGAACCCTAACCCTAACCCTTCCCCGAAACCTGACCCTCACCCGTCCCCTAATCCTAACCCGTACCCTGACACTAACCCGCGCCCTCACACGTACGCTCCCCGTAAAGCGTTGTCGTACCCTCACCTGGACCCTAAACCGTCCCCGTCCCCTAACCCTAACACTAGCCCGAACCCTAACCCTAAACCTTCCCTGAAGCCTGACCCTCACCCGTCCCCTAATCCTAACCCGTACGCTGACACTAACCCGCGCCCTCACACGTACGCTCCCCCTAAAGCGTTGTCGTACCCTCACCTGGACCCTAAACCGTCCCCGTCCCCTAACCCTAACCCTAGCCCGAACCCTAACCCTAACCCTTCCCCGAAGCCTGACCCTCACCCGTCCCCTAATCCTAACCCGTACGCTGACACTAACCCACGAACTCACACGTACGCTCCCCCTAAAGCGTTGTCGTACCCTCACCTGGACCCTAAACCGTCCCCGTCCCCTAACCCTAACCCTAGCCCGAACCCTAACCCTAACCCTTCCCAGAAGCCTGACCCTCACCCGTCCCCTAATCCTAACCCGTACGCTGACACTAACCCGCGCCCTCAAACCTACGCTCCCCGTAAAGCATTGTCGTACCCTCACCTGGACCCTAAACCGTCCCCGTCCCCTAACCCTAACCCTAGCCCGAACCCTAACCCTAACCCTTCCCCGAAGCCTGACCCTCACCCGTCCCCTAATCCTAACCCGTACGCTGACACTAACCCGCGCCCTCACACGTACGCTCCCCCTAAAGCGTTGTCGTACCCTCACCTGGACCCTAAACCGTCCCCGTCCCCTAACCCTAACCCTAGCCCGAACCCTAACCCTAACCCTTCGCCGAAGCCTGACCCTCACCCGTCCCCTAATCCTAACCCGTACGCTGACACTAACCCGCGCCCTCACACGTACGCTCCCCCTAAAGCCTTGTCGTACCCTCACCTGGACCCTAAACCGTCCCCGTCCCCTAACCCTAACCCTAGCCCGAACACTAACCCTAACCCTTCCCCGAAGCCTGACCCTCACCCGTCCCCTAATCCTAACCCGTACGCTGACACTAACCCGCGCCCTCAAACCTACGCTCCCCCTAAAGCGTTGTCGTACCCTCACCTGGACCCTAAACCGTCCCCATCCCCTAACACTAACCCTAGCCCGAACCCTAACCCTAACCCTTCCCCGAAGCCTGACCCTCACCCGTCGCCTTATCCTAACCCGTACGCTGACACTAACCCGCGCCCTCACACGTACGCTCCCCCTAAAGCGTTGTCGTACCCTCACCTGGACCCTAAACCGTCCCCGTCCCCTAACCCTAACCCTAGCCCGAACCCTAACCCTAACACTTCCCCGAAGCCTGATCCTCACCCGTCGCCTAATCCTAACCCGTACGCTGACACTAACCCGCGCCCTCACACGTACGCTCCCCCTAAAGCGTTGTCGTACCCTCACCTGGACCCTAAACCGTCCCCGTCCCCTAACCCTAACCCTAGCCCGAACCCTAACCCTAAACCTTCCCCGAAGCCTGACCCTCACCCGTCCCCTAATCCTAACCCGTACGCTGACACTAACCCGCGCCGTCACACGTACGCTCCCCCTAAAGCGTTGTCGTACCCTCACCTGGACCCTAAACCATCCCCGTCCCCTAACCCCAACCCTAGCCCGAACCCTAACCCTAACCCTTCCCCGAAGCCTGACCCTCACCCGTCCCCTAATCCTAACCCGTACGCTGACACTAACCCGCACCCTCACACGTACGCTCCCCCTAAAGCGTTGTCGTACCCTCACCTGGACCCTAAACCGTCCCCGTCCCCTAACCCTTACCCTAGCCCGAACCCTAACCCTAACCCTTTCCCGAAGCCTGACCCTCACCCGTCCCCTAATCCTAACCCGTACGCTGACACTGACCCGCGCCCTCACACGTACGCTCCCCGTAAAGCGTTGTCGTACCCTCACCTGGACCCTAAACCGTCCCCGTCCCCTAACCCTAACCCTAGCCCGAATCCTAACCCTAACCCTTCCCCGAAGCCTGACCCTCACCCGTCCCCGAAGCCTAACCCGTACGCTGACACTGACCCACGCCCTCACACGTACGCTCCCCCTAAAGCGTTGTCGTACCCTCACCTGGACCCTAAACTGTCCCCGTCCCCTAACACTAACCCTAGCCCGAACCCTAACCCTAACCCTTCCCCGAAGCCTGACCCTCACCCGTCCCCTAATCCTAACACGTATGCTGACACTGACCCGCGCCCTCACACGTACGCTCCCCCTAAAGCGTTGTGGTACCCTCAGCTGGACCCTAAACCGTCCCCGTCCCCTAACCCTAACCCTAGCCCGAACCCTAACCCTAACCCTTCCCCGAAGCCTGACCCTCACCCGTCCCATAATCCTAACCCGTACGCTGACACTGACCCGCGCCCTCACACGTACACTCCCCCTAAAGCGTTGTCGTACCCTCACCTGGACCCTAAACCGTCCCCGTCCCCTAACCCTAACCCTAGCCCGAACCCTAACCCTAACACTTCCCCGAAGCCTGACCCTCACCCGTCCCCTAATCCTAACCCGTACGCTGACACTGACCCGCGCCCTCACACGTACGCTCCCCCTAAAGCGTTGTCGTACCCTCACCTGGACCCTAAACCGTCCCCGTCCCCTAACCCTAACCCTAGCCCGAACCCTAACCCTAACCCTTCCCCGAAGCCTGACCCTCACCCGTCCCCTAATCCTAACCCGTACGCTGACACTGACCCACGCCCTCACACGTACGCTCCCCCTAAAGCCTTGTCGTACCCTCACCTGGACCCTAAACCGTCCCCGTCCCCTAACCCTAACCCTAGCCCGAACACTAACCCTAACCCTTCCCCGAAGCCTGACCCTCACCCGTCCCCTAATCCTAACCCGTACGCTGACACTAACCCGTGCCCTCAAACCTACGCTCCCCCTAAAGCGTTGTCGTACCCTCACCTGGACCCTAAACCGTCCCCATCCCCTAACACTAACCCTAGCCCGAACCCTAACCCTAACCCTTCCCCGAAGCCTGACCCTCACCCGTCGCCTTATCCTAACCCGTACGCTGACACTAACCCGCGCTCTCACATGTACGCTCCCCCTAAAGCGTTGTCGTACCCTGACCTGGACCCTAAACGGTCCCCGTCCCCTAACCCCAACCCTAGCCCGAACCCTAACCCTAAACCTTCCCCGAAGCCTGAACCTCACCCGTCCCCTAATCCTAACCCGTACGCTGACACTAACCCGCACCCTCACACGTACGCTCCCCCAAATCGTTGTCGTACCCTCACCTGGACCCTAAACCGTCCCTGTCCCCTAACCCTAACCCTAGCCCGAACCCTAACCCTAACCCTTCCCCGAAGCCTGACCCTCACCCGTCCCCTAATCCTAACCCGTACCCTGACACTAACCCGCGCCCTCACACGTACGCTCCCCGTAAAGCGTTATCGTACCCTCAACTGGACCCTAAACCGTCCCCGTCCCCTAACCCTAACCCTAGCCCGAACCCTAACCCTAACCCTTCCCCGAAGCCTGACCCTCATCCGTCCCATAATCCTAACCCGTACGCTGATACTGACCCGCGCCCTCACACGTACGCTCCCCCTAAAGCGTTGTCGTACCCTCACCTGGACCCTAAACCGTCCCCGTCCCCTAACCCTAACCCTAGCCCGAACCCTAACCCTAACCCTTCCCCGAAGCCTGACCCTCACCCGTCCCCTAATCCTAACCCGTAAGGCTGACACTGACCCGCGCCCTCACACGTACGCTCCCCCTAAAGCGTTGTCGTACCCTCACCTGGACCCTAAACCGTCCCCGTCCCCTAACCCTAACCCTAGCCCGAACCCTAACCCTAACCCTTCTCCGAAGCCTGACCCACACCCGTCCCCTAATCCTAACCAGTACGCTGACACTAATCCGCGCCCTCACACGTACGCTCCCCCTAAAGCGTTGTCGTACCCTCACCTGGACCCTAAACCGTCCCCGTCCCCTAACCCTAACCCTAGCCCGAACCCTAAACCTAACCCTTCCCCGAAGCCTGACCCTCACCCGTCCCCTAATCCTAACCCGTACGCTGACACTAACCCGCGCCCTCAAACCTACGCTCCCCCTAAAGCGTTGTCGTACCCTCACCTGGACCCTAAACCGTCCCCGTCCCCTAACCCTAACCCTAGCCCAAACCCTAACCCTAACCCTTCCCCGAAGCCTGACCCTCACCCGTCGCCTAATCCTAACCCGTACGCTGACACTAACCCGTGCCCTCACATGTACGCTCCCCCTAAAGCGTTGTCGTACCCTCACCTGGACCCTAAACCGTCCCCGTCCCTTAACCCTAACCCTAGCCCGAACCCTAACCCTAACCCTTCCCCGAAGCCTGACCCTCACCCGTCGCCTAATCCTAAACCGTACGCTGACACTAACCCGCGCCCTCACACGTACGCTCCCCCTAAAGCGTTGTCGTACCCTCACCTGGACCCTAAACCGTCCCCGTCCCTTAACCCTAACCCTAGCCCGAACCCTAACCCTAACACTTCCCCGAAGCCTGACCCTCACCCGTCGCCTAATCCTAACCCGTACGCTGACACTAACCCGCGCCCTCACACGTACGCTCCCCCTAAAGCGTTGTCGTACCCTCACCTGGACCCTAAACCGTCCCCGTCCCCTAACACTAACCCTAGCCCGAACCCTAACCCTAACCCTTCCCCGAAGCCTGACCCTCACCCGTCGCCTAATCCTAACCCGTACGCTGACACTAACCCGCGCCCTCACACGTACGCTACCCCTAAAGCGTTGTCGTACCCTCACCTGGACCCTAAACCGTCCCCGTCCCCTAACCCTAGCCCGAACCCTAACCCTAACCCTTCCCCGAAGCCTGACCCTCACCCGTCCCCTAATCCTAACCCGTACGCTGACACTAACCCGCGCCCTCACACGTACGCTCCCCCTAAAGCGTTGTCGTACCCTCACCTCGACCCTAAACCGTCCCCGTCCCCTAACCCTAACCCTAGCCCGAACCCTAACCCTAACCCTTCCCCGAAGCCTGACCCTCACCCGTCCCCTAATCCTAACCCGTACGCTGACACTAACCCGCGCCCTCACACGTACGCTCCCCCTAAAGCCTTGTCCTACCCTCACCTGGACCCTAAACCGTCCCCGTCCCCTAACCCTAACCCTAGCCCGAACACTAACCCTAACCCTTCCCCGAAGCCTGACCCTCACCCGTCCCCTAATCCTAACCCGTACGCTGACACTAACCCGCGCCCTCAAACCTACGCTCCCCCTAAAGCGTTGTCGTACCCTCACCTGGACCCTAAACCGTCCCCATCCCCTAACACTAACCCTAGCCCGAACCCTAACCCTAACCCTTCCCCGAAGCCTGACCCTCACCCGTCCCCTAATCCTAACACGTACGCTGACACTAACCCGCGCCCTCACACGTACGCTCCCCCTAAAGCGTTGTCGTACCCTCACCTGGACCCTAAACCGTCCCCGTCCCCTAACCCTAACCCTAGCCCGAACCCTAACCCTAACCCTTCGCCGAAGCCTGACCCTCACCCGTCCCCTAATCCTAACCCGTACGCTGACACTAACCCGCGCCGTCACACGTACGCTCCCCATAAAACGTTGTCGTACCCTCACCTGGACCCTAAACCGTCCCCGTCCCCTAACCCCAACCCTAGCCCGAACCCTAACCCTAACCCTTCCCCGAAGCCTGACCCTCACCCGTCCCCTAATCCTAACCCGTACGCTGACACTAACCCGCACCCTCACACGTACGCTCCCCCTAAAGCGTTGTCGTACCCTCACCTGGACCCTAAACCGTCCCCGTCCCCTAACCCTAACCCTAGCCCGAACCCTAACCCTAACCCTTCCCCGAAGCCTGACCCTCACCCGTCCCCTAATCCTAACCCGTACCCTGACACTAACCCGCGCCCTCACACGTACGCTCCCCATAAAGCGTTGTCGCACCCTCACCTGGACCCTAAACCGTCCCCGTCCCCTAACCCTAACCCTATCCCGAACCCTAACCCTAACCCTTCCCCGAAGCCTGACCCTCACCCGTCCCCTAATCCTAACCCGTACGCTGACACTAACCCGCGCCCTCAAACCTACGCTCCCCGTAAAGCGTTGTCGTACCCTCACCTGGACCCTAAACCGTCCCCGTCCCCTAACCCTAACCCTAGCCCGAACCCTAACCCTAACCCTTTCCCGAAGCCTGACCCTCACCCGTCCCCTAATCCTAACCGTACGCTGACACTGACCCGCGCCCTCACACGTACGCTACCCCTAAAGCGTTGTCGTACCCTCACCTGGACCCTAAACCGTCCCCGTCCCCTAACCCTAACCCTAGCCCGAACACTAACCCTAACCCTTCCCCGAATCCTGACCCTCACCCGTCCCCTAATCCTAACCCGTACGCTGACACTAACCCGCGCCCTCACACGCACGCTCCCCCTAAAGCGTTGTCGTACCCTCACCTGGACCCTAAACCGTACCCGTCCCCTAACCCTAACCCTAGCCCGAACCCTAACCCTAACCCTTCCCCGAAGCCTGACCCTCACCCGTCCTCTAATCCTAAACCGTACGCTGACACTGACCCGCGCCCTCACACGTACGCTCCCCCTAAAGCGTTGTCGTACCCTCACCTGGACCCTAAACCGTCCCCGTCCCCTAACCCTAACCCTAGTCCGAACCCTAAACCTAACCCTTCCCCGAAGCCTGACCCTCACCCGTCCCCTAATCCTAACCCGTACGCTGACACTGACCCGCGCCCTGACACGTACGCTCCCCCTAAAGCGTTGTCATACCCTCACCTGGACCCTAAACCGTCCCCGTCCCCTAACCCTAACCCTAGCCCGAACCCTAACCCTAACCCTTCCCCGAAGCCTGACCCTCACCCGTCCCCTAATCCTAACCCGTACGCTGACACTGACCCGCGCCCTCACACGTACGCTCCCCCTAAAGCGTTGTCGTACCCTCACCTGGACCCTAAACCGTCCCCGTCCCCTAACCCTAACCCTAGCCCGAACCCTAACCCTAACCCTTCCCCGAAGCCTGACCCTCACCCGTCCCCTAATCCTAACCCGTACGCTGACACTAACCCGCGCCCTCACACGTACGCTCCCCCTAAAGCGTTGTCGTACCCTCACCTGGACCCTAAACCGTCCCCGTCCCCGTCCCCTAACCCTAGCCCGAACCCTAACCCTAACCCTTCCCCGAAGCCTGACCCTCACCCGTCCCCTAATCCTAACCCGTACGCTGACACTAACCCGCGCCCTCACACGTACGCTCCCCCTAAAGCGTTGTCGTACCCTCACCTGGACCCTAAACCGTCCCCGTCCCCTAACCCTAACCCTAGCCCGAACCCTAACCCTAACCCTTCGCCGAAGCCTGACCCTCACCCGTCCCCTAATCCTAACCCGTACGCTGACACTAACCCGCGCCCTCACACGTACGCTCCCCCTAAAGCCTTGTCGTACCCTCACCTGGACCCTAAACCGTCCCCGTCCCCTAACCCTAACCCTAGCCCGAACACTAACCCTAACACTTCCCCGAAGCCTGACCCTCACCCGTCCCCTAATCCTAACCCGTACGCTGACACTAACCCGCGCCCTCAAATCTACGCTCCCCCTAAAGCGTTGTCGTACCCTCACCTGGACCCTAAACCGTCCCCATCCCCTAATACTAACCCTAGCCCGAACACTAACCCTAACCCTTCCCCGAAGCCTGACCCTTACCCGTCGCCTTATCCTAACCCGTACGCTGACACTAACCCGCGCCCTCACACGTACGCTCCCCCTAAAGCGTTGTCGTACCCTCACCTGGACCCTAAACCGTCCCCGTCCCCTAACCCTAACCCTAGCCCGAACCCTAACCCTAACACTTCCCCGAAGCCTGATCCTCACCCGTCGCCTAATCCTAACCCGTACGCTGACACTAACCCGCGCCCTCTCACGTACGCTCCCCCTAAAGCGTTGTCGTACCCTCACCTGGACCCTAAACCGTCCCCGTCCCCTAACCCTAACCCTAGCCCGAACCCTAACCCTAAACCTTCCCCGAAGCCTGACCCTCACCCGTCCCCTAATCCTAACCCGTACGCTGACACTAACCCGCGCCGTCACACGTACGCTCCCCCTAAAGCGTTGTCGTACCCTCACCTGGACCCTAAACCGTCCCCGTCCCCTAACCCCAACCCTAGCCCGAACCCTAACCCTAACCCTTCCCCGAAGCCTGACCCTCACCCGTCCCCTAATCCTAACCCGTACGCTGACACTAACCCGCACCCTCACACGTACGCTCCCCCTAAAGCGTTGTCGTACCCTCACCTGGACCCTAAACCGTCCCCGTCCCCTAACCCTAACCCTAGCCCGAACCCTAACCCTAACCCTTCCCCGAAACCTGACCCTCACCCGTCCCCTAATCCTAACCCGTACCCTGACACTAACCCGCGCCCTCACACGTACGCTCCCCGTAAAGCGTTGTCGTACCCACACCTGGACCCTAAACCGTCCCCGTCCCCTAACCCTAACACTAGCCCGAACCCTAACCCTAAACCTTCCCTGAAGCCTGACCCTCACCCGTCCCCTAATCCTAACCCGTACGCTGACACTAACCCGCGCCCTCACACGTACGCTCCCCCTAAAGCGTTGTCGTACCCTCACCTGGACCCTAAACCGTCCCCGTCCCCTAACCCTAACCCTAGCCCGAACCCTAGCCCTAACCCTTCCCCGAAGCCTGACCCTCACCCGTCCCCTAATCCTAACCCGTACGCTGACACTAACCCACGCCCTCACACGTACGCTCCCCCTAAAGCGTTGTCGTACCCTCACCTGGACCCTAAACCGTCCCCGTCCCCTAACCCTAACCCTAGCCCGAACCCTAACCCTAACCCTTCCCCGAAGCCTGACCCTCACCCGTCCCCTAATCCTAACCCGTACGCTGACACTAACCCGCGCCCTCAAACCTACGCTCCCCGTAAAGCGTTGTCGTACCCTCACCTGGACCCTAAACCGTCCCCGTCCCCTAACCCTAACCCTAGCCCGAACCCTAACCCTAACCCTTTCCCGAAGCCTGACCCTCACCCGTCCCCTAATCCTAACCCGTACGCTGACACTGACCCGCGCCCTCACACGTACGCTCCCCGTAAAGCGTTGTCGTACCCTCACCTGGACCCTAAACCGTCCCCGTCCCCTAACCCTAACCCTAGCCCGAACCCTAACCCTAACCCTTCCCCGAAGCCTGACCCTCACCCATCCCCGAAGCCTAACCCGTACGCTGACACTGACCCACGCCCTCACACGTACGCTCCCCCTAAAGCGTTGTCGTACCCTCACCTGGACCCTAAACTGTCCCCGTCCCCTAACACTAACCCAAGCCCGAACCCTAACCCTAACCCTTCCCCGAAGCCTGACCCTCACCCGTCCCCTAATCCTAACACGTATGCTGACACTGACCCGCACCCTCACACGTACGCTCCCCCTAAAGCGTTGTGGTACCCTCAGCTGGACCGTAAACCGTCCCCGTCCCCTAACCCTAACCCTAGCCCGAACCCTAACCCTAACCCTTCCCCGAAGCCTGACCCTCACCCGTCCCATAATCCTAACCCGTACGCTGACACTGACCCGCGCCCTCACACGTACGCTCCCCCTAAAGCGTTGTCGTACCCTCACCTGGACCCTAAACCGTCCCCGTCCCCTAACCCTAACCCTAGCCCGAACCCTAACCCTAACCCTTCCCCGAAGCCTGACCCTCACCCGTCCCCTAATCCTAACCCGTACGCTGACACTGACCCGCGCCCTCACACGTACGCTCCCCCTAAAGCGTTGTCGTACCCTCACCTGGACCCTAAACCGTCCCCGTCCCCTAACCCTAACCCTAGCCCGAACCCTAACCCTAACCCTTCCCCGAAGCCTGACCCTCACCCGTCCCATAATCCTAACCCGTACGCTGACACTGACCCGCGCCCTCACACGTACGCTCCCCCTAAAGCGTTGTCGTACCCTCACCTGGAACCTAAACCGTCCCCGTCCCCTAACCCTAACCCTAGCCCGAACCCTAACCCTAACCCTTCCCCGAAGCCTGACCCTCACCCGTCCCCTAATCCTAACCCGTACGCTGACACTGACCCGCGCCCTCACACGTACGCTCCCCTTAAAGCGTTGTCGTACCCTCACCTGGACCCTAAACCGTCCCCGTCCCCTAACCCTAACCCTAGCCCGAACCCTAACCCTAACCCTTCCCCGAAGCCTGACCCACACCCGTCCCCTAATCCTAACCCGTACGCTGACACTAACCCGCGCCCTCACACGTACGCTCCCCCTAAAGCGTTGTCGTACCCTCACCTGGACCCTAATCCGTCCCTGTCCCCTAACCCTAACCCTAGCCCGAACCCTAACCCTAACCCTTCCCCGAAGCCTGACCCTCACCCGTCCCCTAATCCTAACCCGTACGCTGACACTAACCCGCGCCCTCCAACCTACGCTCCCCCTAAAGCGTTGTCGTACCCTCACCTGGACCCTAAACCGTCCCCGTCCCCTAACCCTAACCCTAGCCCGAACCCTAACCCTAACCCTTCCCCGAAGCCTGACCCTCACCCGTCGCCTAATCCTAACCTGTACGCTGACACTAACCCGCGCCCTCACACGTACGCTCCCCCTAAAGCGTTGTCGTACCCTCACCTGGACCCTAAACCGTCCCCGTCCCTTAACACTAACCCTAGCCCGAACCCTAACCCTAACACTTCCCCGAAGGCTGACCCTCACCCGTCGCCTAATCCTAACCCGTACGCTGACACTAACCCGCGCCCTCACACGTACGCTCCCCCTAAAGCGTTGTCGTACCCTCACCTGGACCCTAAACCGTCCCCGTCCCCTAACCCTAACCCTAGCCCGAACCCTAACCCTAACCCTTCCCCGAAGCCTGACCCTCACCCGTCGCCTAATCCTAACCCGTACGCTGACACTAACCCGCGCCCTCACACGTACGCTCCCCCTAAAGTGTTGTCGTACCCTCACCTGGACCCTAAACCGTCCCCGTCCTCTAACCCTAACCCTAGTCCGAACCCTAAACCTAACCCTTCCCCGAAGCCTGACCCTCACCCGTCCCCTAATCCTAACCCGTACGCTGACACTGACCCGCGCCCTCACACGTACGCTCCCCCTAAAGCGTTGTCATACCCTCACCTGGACCCTAAACCGTCCCTGTCCCCTAACCCTAACCCTAGCCCGAACCCTAACCCTAACACTTCCCCGAAGCCTGACCCTCACCCGTCCCCAAATCCTAACCCGTACGCTGACACTGACCCGCGCCCTCACACGTACGCTCCCCCTAAAGCGTTGTCGTACCCTCACCTGGACCCTAAACCGTCCCCGTCCCCTAACCCTAACCCTAGCCCGAACCCTAACCCTAACCCTTCCCCGAAGCCTGACCCTCACCCGTCCCCTAATCCTAAACCGTACGCTGACACTAACCCACGCCCTCACACGTACGCTCCCCCGAAAGCGTTGTCGTACCCTCACCTGGACCCTAAACCGTCCCCGTCCCCTAACCCTAACCCTAGCCCGAACCCTAACCCTAACCCTTCCCCGAAGCCTGACCCTCACCCGGCGCCTAATCCTAAACCGTACGCTGACACTAACCCGCGCCCTCACACGTACGCTCCCCCTAAAGAGTTGTCGTACCCTCACCTGGACCCTAAACCGTCCCCGTCCCCTAACCCTAACCCTAGCCCGAACCCTAACCCTAACCCTTCCCCGAAGCCTGACCCTCACCCGTCCCCTAATCCTAACCCGTACGCTGACACTAACCCGCGCCCTCACACGTACGCTCCCCCTAAAGCCTTGTCGTACCCTCACCTGGACCCTAAACCGTCCCCGTCCCCTAACCCTAACCCTAGCCCGAACACTAACCCTAACCCTTCCCCGAAGCCTGACCCTCACCCGTCCCCTAATCCTAACCCGTACGCTGACACTAACCCGCGCCCTCAAACCTACGCTCCCCCTAAAGCGTTGTCGTACCCTCACCTGGACCCTAAACCGTCCCCATCCCCTAACACTAACCCTAGCCCGAACCCTAACCCTAACCCTTCCCCGAAGCCTTACCCTCACCCGTCGCCTTATCCTAACCCGTACGCTGACACTAACCCGCGCCCTCACACGTACGCTCCCCCTAAAGCGTTGTCGTACCCTCACCTGGACCCTAAACCGTCCCCGTCCCCTAACCCTAACCCTAGCCCGAACCCTAACCCTAACACCTCCCCGAAGCCTGATCCTCACCCGTCGCCTAATCCTAACCCGTACGCTGACACTAACCCGCGCCCTCACACGTACGCTCCCCCTAAAGCGTTGTCGTACCCTCACCTGGACCCTAAAGCGTCCCCGTCCCCTAACCCTAACCCTAGCCCGAACCCTAACCCTAAACCTTCCCCGAAGCCTGACCCTCACCCGTCACCTAATCCTAACCCGTACGCTGACACTAACCCGCGCCGTCACACGTACGCTCCCCCTAAAGCGTTGTCGTACCCTCACCTGGACCCTAAACCGTCCCCGTCCCCTAACCCCAACCCTAGCCCAAACCCTAACCCTAACCCTTCCCCGAAGCCTGACCCTCACCCGTCCCATAATCCTAACCCGTACGCTGACACTAACCCGCGCCCTCACACGTAAGCTCCCCCTAAAGCGTTGTCGTACCCTCACCTGGACCCTAAACCGTCCCCGTCCCCTAACCCTAACCCTAGCCCGAACCCTAACCCTAACCCTTCCCCGAAGCCTGACCCTCACCCGTCCCCTAATCCTAACCCGTACGCTGACACTAACCCGCGCCCTCACACGTACGCTCCCCGTAAAGCGTTGTCGTACCCTCACCTGGACCCTAAACCGTCCCCGTCCCCTAACCCTAACCCTAGCCCGAACCCTAACCCTAACCCTTTCCCGAAGCCTGACCCTCACCCGTCCCCTAATCCTAACCCGTACGCTGACACTGACCCGCGCCCTGACACGTACGCTCCCCGTAAAGCGTTGTCGTACCCTCACCTGGACCCTAAACCGTCCCCGTCCCCTAACCCTAACCCTAGCCCGAACCCTAACCCTAACCCTTCCCCGAAGCCTGACCCTCACCCGTCCCCTAATCCTAACACGTACGCTGACACTGACCCGCGCCCTCACACGTACGCTCCCCCTAAAGCGTTGAGGTACCCTCAGCTGGACCCTAAACCGTCCCCGTCCCCTAACCCTAACCCTAGCCCGAACCCTAACCCTAACCCTTCCCCGAAGCCTGACCCTCACCCGTCCCCTAATCCTAACCCGTACGCTGACACTGACCCGCGCCCTCACACGTAAGCTCCCCCTAAAGCGTTGTCGTACCCTCACCTGGACCCTAAACCGTCCCCGTCCCCTAACCCTAACCCTAGCCCGAACCCTAACCCTAACCCTTCCCCGAAGCCTGACCCTCACCCGTCCCCTAATCCTAACCCGTACGCTGACACTGACCCGCGCCCTCACACGTACGCTCCCCCTAAAGCGTTGTCGTACCCTCACCTGGACCCTAAACCGTCCCCGTCCCCTAACCCTAACCCTAGCCCGAACCCTAACCCTAACCCTTCCCCGAAGCCTGACCCTCACCCGTCCCATAATCCTAACCCGTACGCTGACACTGACCCGCGCCCTCACACGTACGCTCCCCCTAAAGCGTTGTCGTACCCTCACCTGGACCCTAAACCGTCCCCGTCCCCTAACCCTAACCCTAGCCCGAACCCTAACCCTAACCCTTCCCCGAAGCCTGACCCACACCCGTCCCCTAATCCTAACCCGTACGCTGACACTAACCCGCGCCCTCACACGTACGCTCCCCCTAAAGCATTGTCGTACCCTCACCTGGACCCTAAACCGTCCCCGTCCCCTAACCCTAACCCTAGCCCGAACCCTAACCCTAACCCTTCCCCGAAGCCTGACCCTCACCCGTCCCCTAATCCTAACCCGTACGCTGACACTAACCCGCGCCCTCAAACCTACGCTCCCCCTAAAGCGTTGTCGTACCCTCACCTGGACCCTAAACCGTCCCCGTCCCCTAACCCTAACCCTAGCCCGAACCCTAACCCTAACCCTTCCCCGAAGCCTGACCCTCACCCGTCGCCTAATCCTAACCCGTACGCTGACACTAACCCGCGCCCTCACACGTACGCTCCCCCTAAAGCGTTGTCGTACCCTCACCTGGACCCTAAACCGTCCCCGTCCCCTAACCCTAACCCTAGCCCGAACCCTAACCCTAATCCTTCCCCGAAGCCTGACCCTCACCCGTCCCCTAATCCTAACCCGTACGCTGACACTAACCCGCGCCCTCACACGTACGCTCCCCCTAAAGCGTTGTCGTACCCTCACCTGGACCCTAAACCGTCCCCGTCCCCTAACCCTAACCCTAGCCCGAACCCTAACCCTAACCCTTCCCCGAAGCCTGACCCTCACCCGTCCCCTAATCCTAACCCGTACGCTGACACTAAACCGCGCCCTCACACGGACGCTCCCCCTAAAGCCTTGTCGTACCCTCACCTGGACCCTAAACCGTCCCCGTCCCCTAACCCTAACCCTAGCCCGAACACTAACCCTAACCCTTCCCCGAAGCCTGACCCTCACCCGTCCACTAATCCTAACCCGTACGCTGACACTAACCCGCGCCCTCAAACCTACGCTCCCCCTAAAGCGTTGTCGTACCCTCACCTGGACCGTAAACCGTCCCCATCCCCTAACACTAACCCTAGCCCGAACCCTAACCCTAAACCTTCCCCGAAGCCTGACCCTCACCCGTCGCCTTATCCTAACCCGTACGCTGACACTAACCCGCGCCCTCACACGTACACTCCCCCTAAAGCTTTGTCGTACCCTCACCTGGACCCTAAACCGTCCCCGTCCCCTAACCCTAACCCTAGCCCGAACCCTAACCCTAACCCTTCCCCGAAACCTGACCCTCACCCGTCCCCTAATCCTAACCCGTACCCTGACACTAACCCGCGCCCTCACACTTACGCTCCCCGTAAAGCGTTGTCGTACCCTCACCTGGACCCTAAACCGTCCCCGTCCCCTAACCCTAACAGTAGCCCGAACCCTAACCCTAAACCTTCCCTGAAGCCTGACCCTCACCCGTCCCCTAATCCTAACCCGTACGCTGACACTGACCCGCGCCCTCACACGTACGGTCCCCCTAAAGCGTTGTCGTACCCTCACCTGGACCCTAAACCGTCCCCGTCCCCTAACCCTAACCCTAGCCCGAACCCTAACCCTAACCCTTCCCCGAAGCCTGACCCTCACCCGTCCCCTAATCCTAACCCGTACGCTGACACTAACCCGCGCCCTCACACGTACGCTCCCTCTAAAGCGTTGTCGTACCCTCACCTGGACCCTAAACCGTCCCCGTCCCCTAACCCTAGCCCGAACCCTAACCCTAACCCTTCCCCGAAGCCTGACCCTCACCCGTCGCATAATCCTAACCCGTACGCTGACACTAACCCGCGCCCTCACACGTACGCTCCCCCTAAAGCGTTGTCGTACCCTCACCTGGACCCTAAACCGTCCCCGTCCCCTAACCCTAACCCTAGCCCGAACCCTAACCCTAACCCTTCCCCGAAGCCTGACCCTCACCCGTCCCCTAATCCTAACCCGTACGCTGACACTGACCCGCGCCCTCACACGTACGCTCCCCCTAAAGCGTTGTCGTACCCTCACCTGGACCCTAAACCGTCCCCGTCCCCTAACCCTAACCCTAGCCCGAACCCTAACCCTAACCCTTCCCCGAAGCCTGACCCTCACCCGTCCCCTAATCCTAACCCGTACGCTGACACTGACCCGCGCCCTCACACGTACGCTCCCCCTAAAGCGTTGTCGTACCCTCACCTGGACCCTAAACCGTCCCCGTCCCCTAACCCTAACCCTAGCCCGAACCCTAACCCTAACCCTTCCCCGAAGCCTGACCCTCACCCGTCCCCTAATCCTAACCCGTACGCTGACACTAACCCGCGCCCTCAAACCTACGCTCCCCGTAAAGCGTTGTCGTACCCTCACCTGGACCCTAAACCGTCCCCGTCCCCTAACCCTAACCCTAGCCCGAACCCTAACCCTAACCCTTTCCCGAAGCCTGACCCTCACCCGTCCCCTAATCCTAACCCGTACGCTGACACTGACCCGCGCCCTCACACGTACGCTCCCCGTAAAGCGTTGTCGTACCCTCACCTGGACCCTAAACCTTCCCCGTCCCCTAACCCTAACCCTAGCCCGAACCCTAACCCTAACCCTTCCCCGAAGCCTGACCCTCACCCGTCCCCTACTCCTAACCCGTACGCTGACACTGACCCGCGCCCTCACACGTACGCTCCCCCTAAAGCGTTGTCGTACCCTCACCTGGACCCTAAACTGTCCCCGTCCCCTAACCCTAACCCTAGCCCGAACCCTAACCCTAACCCTTCCCCGAAGCCTGACCCTCACCCGTCCCCTAATCCTAACCCGTACGCTGACACTGACCCGCGCCCTCACACGTACGCTCCCCCTAAAGCGTTGTCGTACCCTCAAGTGGACCCTAAACCGTCCCCGTCCCCTAACCCTAACCCTAGCCCGAACCCTAACCCTAACCCTTCCCCGAAGCCTGACCCTCACCCGTCCCCTAATCCTAACCCGTACGCTGACACTAACCCGCGCCCTCACACGTACGCTCCCTCTAAAGCGTTGTCGTACCCTCACCTGGACCCTAAACCGTCCCCGTCCCCTAACCCTAACCCTAGCCCGAACCCTAACCCTAACCCTTCCCCGAAGCCTGACCCTCACCCGTCGCCTAATCCTAACCCGTACGCTGACACTAAACCGCGCCCTCACACGTACGCTCCCCCTAAAGCGTTGTCGTACCCTCACCTGGACCCTAAACCGTCCCCGTCCCCTAACCCTAACCCTAGCCCGAACCCTAACCCTAACCCTTCCCCGAAGCCTGACCCTCACCCGTCCCCTAATCCTAACCCGTATGCTGACACTGACCCGTGCCCTCACACGTACGCTCCCCCTAAAGCGTTGTCGTTCCCTCACCTGGACCCTAAACCGTCCCCGTCCCCTAACCCTAACGTTAGCCCGAACCCTAAACCTAACCCTTCCCCGAAGCCTGACCCTCACCCGTCCCCTAATCCTAACCCGAACGCTGATACTAACCCGCGCCCTCAAACCTACGCTCCCCCTAAAGCGTTGTCGTACCCTCACCTGGACCCTAAATCGTCCCCGTCCCCTAACCCTAACCCTAGCACGAACGCTAACCCTAACCCTTCCCCGAAGCCTGACCCTCACCCGTTCCCTAATCCTAACCCGTACGCTGACACTGACCCGCGCCCTCACACGTACGCTCCCCCTAAAGCGTTGTCCTACCCTCACCTGGACCCTAAACCGTCCCCGTCCCCGAACCCTAACCCTAGCCCGAACCCTAACCCTAACCCTTCCCCGAAGCCTCACCCTCACCCGTCCCGTAATCCTAACCCGTACGCTGACACTAACCCGCGCCCTCACACGTACGCTCCCCCTAAAGCATTGTCGTACCCTCACCTGGACCCTAAACCGTCCCCGTCCCCTAACCCTAACCCTAGCCCGAACCCTAACCCTAACCCTTCCCCGAAGCCTGACCCTCACCCGTCCCCTAATCCTAACCCGTACGCTGACACTAACCCGCGCCCTCACACGTACGCTCCCCCTAAAGCGTTGTCGTACCCTCACCTGGACCCTAAACCGTCCCCGTCCCCTAACCCTAACCCTAGCCCGAACCCTAACCCTAAACCTTCCCTGAAGCCTGACCCTCACCCGTCCCCTAATCCTAACCCGTACGCTGACACTGACCCGCGCCCTCACACGTACGGTCCCCCTAAAGCGTTGTCGTACCCTCACCTGGACCCTAAACCGTCCCCGTCCCCTAACCCTAACCCTAGCCCGAACCCTAACCCTAACCCTTCCCCGAAGCCTGACCCTCACACGTCCCCTAATCCTAACCCGTACGCTGACACTAACCCGCGCCCTCACACGTACGCTCCCTCTAAAGCGTTGTCGTACCCTCACCTGGACCCTAAACCGTCCCCGTCCCCTAACCCTAGCCCGAACCCTAACCCTAACCCTTCCCCGAAGCCTGACCCTCACCCGTCGCATAATCCTAACCCGTACGCTGACACTAACCCGCGCCCTCACACGTACGCTCCCCCTAAAGCGTTGTCGTACCCTCACCTGTACCCTAAACCGTCCCCGTCCCCTAACCCTAACCCTAGCCCGAACCCTAACCCTAACCCTTCCCCGAAGCCTGACCCTCACCCGTCCCCTAATCCTAACCCGTACGCTGACACTGACCCGCGCCCTCACACGTACGCTCCCCCTAAAGCGTTGTCGTACCCTCACCTGGACCCTAAACCGTCCCCGTCCCCTAACCCTAACCCTAGCCCGAACCCTAACCCTAACCCTTCCCCGAAGCCTGACCCTCACCCGTCCCCTAATCCTAACCCGTACGCTGACACTGACCCGCGCCCTCACACGTACGCTCCCCCTAAAGCGTTGTCGTACCCTCACCTGGACCCTAAACCGTCCCCGTCCCCTAACCCTAACCCTAGCCCGAACCCTAACCCTAACCCTTCCCCGAAGCCTGACCCTCACCCGTCCCCTAATCCTAACCCGTACGCTGACACTGACCCGCGCCCTCACACGTACGCTCCCCCTAAAGGGTTGTCGTACCCTCACCTGGACCCTAAACCGTCCCCGTCCCCTAACCCTAACCCTAGCCCGAACCCTAACCCTAACCCTTCCCCGAAGCCTGACCCTCACCCGTCCCCTAATCCTAACCCGTACGCTGACACTAACCCGCGCCCTCAAACCTACGCTCCCCGTAAAGCGTTGTCGTACCCTCACCTGGACCCTAAACCGTCCCCGTCCCCTAACCCTAACCCTAGCCCGAACCCTAACCCTAACCCTTTCCCGAAGCCTGACCCTCACCCGTCCCCTAATCCTAACCCGTACGCTGACACTGACCCGCGCCCTCACACGTACGCTCCCCGTAAAGCGTTGTCGTACCCTCACCTGGACCCTAAACCTTCCCCGTCCCCTAACCCTAACCCTAGCCCGAACCCTAACCCTAACCCTTCCCCGAAGCCTGACCCTCACCCGTCCCCTACTCCTAACCCGTACGCTGACACTGACCCGCGCCCTCACACGTACGCTCCCCCTAAAGCGTTGTCGTACCCTCACCTGGACCCTAAACTGTCCCCGTCCCCTAACCCTAACCCTAGCCCGAACCCTAACCCTAACCCTTCCCCGAAGCCTGACCCTCACCCGTCCCCTAATCCTAACCCGTACGCTGACACTGACCCGCGCCCTCACACGTACGCTCCCCCTAAAGCGTTGTCGTACCCTCAAGTGGACCCTAAACCGTCCCCGTCCCCTAACCCTAACCCTAGCCCGAACCCTAACCCTAACCCTTCCCCGAAGCCTGACCCTCACCCGTCCCCTAATCCTAACCCGTACGCTGACACTAACCCGCGCCCTCACACGTACGCTCCCTCTAAAGCGTTGTCGTACCCTCACCTGGACCCTAAACCGTCCCCGTCCCCTAACCCTAACCCTAGCCCGAACCCTAACCCTAACCCTTCCCCGAAGCCTGACCCTCACCCGTCGCCTAATCCTAACCCGTACGCTGACACTAAACCGCGCCCTCACACGTACGCTCCCCCTAAAGCGTTGTCGTACCCTCACCTGGACCCTAAACCGTCCCCGTCCCCTAACCCTAACCCTAGCCCGAACCCTAACCCTAACCCTTCCCCGAAGCCTGACCCTCACCCGTCCCCTAATCCTAACCCGTATGCTGACACTGACCCGTGCCCTCACACGTACGCTCCCCCTAAAGCGTTGTCGTACCCTCACCTGGACCCTAAACCGTCCCCGTCCCCTAACCCTAACCCTAGCCCGAACCCTAACCCTAACACTTCCCCGAAACCTGACCCTCACCCGTCCCCTAATCCTAACCCGTACGCTGACACTGACCCACGCCCTCACACGTACGCTCCCCCTAAATCGTTGTCGTACCCTCACATGGACCCTAAACCGTCCCCATCCCCTAACCCTAACCCTAGCCCGAACCCTAACCGTAACACTTCCCCGAAGCCTGACCCTCACCCGTCCCCTAATCCTAACCCGTACGCTGACACTAACCCGCGCCCTCACACGTACGCTCCCCCTAAAGCGTTGTCGTACCCTCACCTGGACCCTAAACCGTCCCCGTTCCCTAACCCTAACCCTAGCCCGAACCCTAACCCTAACCCTTCCCCGAAGCCTGACCCTCACCCGTCCCCTAATCCTAACCCATACGCTGACACTAACCTGCGCCCTCACACGTACGCTCCCCCTAAAGCGTTGTCGTTCCCTCACCTGGACCCTAAACCGTCCCCGTCCCCTAACCCTAACGTTAGCCCGAACCCTAAACCTAACCCTTCCCCGAAGCCTGACCCTCACCCGTCCCCTAATCCTAACCCGTACGCTGATACTAACCCGCGCCCTCAAACCTACGCTCCCCCTAATGCGTTGTCGTACCCTCACCTGGACCCTAAACCGTCCCCGTCCCCTAACCCTAACCCTAGCCCGAACCCTAACCCTAACCCTTCCCCGAAGCCTGACCCTCACCCGTCCCCTAATCCTAACCCGTACGCTGACACTAACCCGCGCCCTCACACGTACGCTCCCCCTAAAGCGTTGTCGTACCCTCACCTGGACCCTAAACCGTGCCCGTACCCTAACCCTAACCCTAGCCCGAACCCTAACCCTAACCCTTCCCCGAAGCCTGACCCTCACCCGTCCCCTAATCCTAACCCGTACGCTGACACTGACCCGCGACCTCACACGTACGCTCCCCCTAAAGCGTTGTCGTACCCTCACCTGGACCCTAAATCGTCCCCGTCCCCTAACCCTAACCCTAGCACGAACGCTAACCCTAACCCTTCCCCGAAGCCTGACCCTCACCCGTTCCCTAATCCTAACCCGTACGCTGACACTGACCCGCGCCCTCACACGTACGCTCCCCCTAAAGCGTTGTCCTACCCTCACCTGGACCCTAAACCGTCCCCGTCCCCGAACCCTAACCCTAGCCCGAACCCTAACCCTAACCCTTCCCCGAAGCCTCACCCTCACCCGTCCCCTAATCCTAACCCGTACGCTGACACTAACCCGCGCCCTCACACGTACGCTCCCCCTAAAGCATTGTCGTACCCTCACCTGGACCCTAAACCGTCCCCGTCCCCTAACCCTAACCCTAGCCCGAACCCTAACCCTAACCCTTCCCCGAAGCCTGACCCTCACCCGTCCCCTAATCCTAACCCGTACGCTGACACTAACCCGCGCCCTCACACGTACGCTCCCCCTAAAGCGTTTTCGTACCCTCACCTGGACCCTAAACCGTCCCCGTCCCCTAACCCTAACCCTAGCCCGAACCCTAACCCTAACCCTTCCCCGAAGCCTGACCCTCACCCGTCACCTAATCCTAACCCGTACACTGACACTAACCCGCGCTCTCACACGTACGCTCCCCCTAAAGCGTTGTCGTACCCTCACCTGGACCCTAAACCGTCCCCGTCCCCTAACCCTAACCCTAGCCCGAACCCTAACCCTAACCCTTCCCAAATCCTGACCCTCACCTGTCCCCTAATCCTAACCCGTACGCTGACACTAACCCACGCCCTCACACGTACGCTCCCCCTAAAGCGTTGTCGTACCCTCACCTGGACCCTAAACCATCCCCGTCCCCTAACCCTAACCCTAGCCCGAACCCTAATCCTAACCCTTCCCCGAAGCCTGACCCTCACCCGTCCCCTAATCCTAACCCGTACGCTGACACTAACCCGCGCCCTCACACGTACGCTCCCCCTAAAGCGTTGTCGTACCCTCACCTGGACCCTAAACCGTCCCTGTCCCCTAACCCTAACCCTAGCCCGAACCCTAACCCTAACCCTTCCCCGAAGCCTGACCCTCACCCGTCCCCTAATCCTAACCCGTACGCTGACACTAACCCGCACCCTCACACGTACGCTCCCCCTAAAGCGTTGTCGTACCCTCACCTTGACCTTAAACCGTCCCCGTCCCCTAACCCTAACCCTAGCCCGAACCCAACCCTAACCCTTCCCCGAAGCCTGACCCTCACCCGTCCCCTAATCCTAACCCGTACCCTGACACTAACCCGCGCCCTCACACGTACGCTCCCCCTAAAGCGTTGTCGTACCCTCACCTGGACCCTAAACCGTCCCCGTCCCCTAACCCTAACACTAGCCCGAACCCTAACCCTAACCCTTCCCCGAAGCCTGACCCTCACCCGTCACCTAATCCTAACCCGTACGCTGACACTAACCCGCGCCCTCACACGTACGCTCCCCCTAAAGCGTTGTCGTACCCTCACCTGGACCCTAAACCGTCCCCGTCCCCTAACCCTAACCCTAGCCCGAACCCTAACCCTAACCCTTCCCCGAAGCCTGACCCTCACCCGTCCCCTAATCCTAACCCGTACGCTGACACTGACCCGCGCCCTCACACGTACGCTCCCCCTAAAGCGTTGTCGTACCCTCACCTGGACCCTAAACCGTCCCCGTCCCCTAACCCTAACCCTAGCCCCAACCCTAACCCTAACCCTTCCCCGAAGCCTGACCCTCACCCGTCCCCTAATCCTAACCCGTACGCTGACACTAACCCGCGCCCTCAAACCTACGCTCCCCCTAAAGCGTTGTCGTACCCTCACCTGGACCCTAAACCGTCCCCGTCCCCTAACCCTAACCCTAGCCCGAACCCTAACCCTAACCCTTCCCCGAAGCCTGACCCTCACCCGTCCCCTAATCCTAACCCGTACGCTGACACAAACCCGCGCCCTCACACGTACGCTCCCCCTAAAGCGTTGTCGTACCCTCACCTGGACCCTAAACCGTCCCCGTCCCCTAACCCTAACCCTAGCCCGAACCCTAACCCTAACACTTCCCCGAAGCCTGACACTCACCTGTCCCCTAATCCTAAACCGTACGCTGACACTAACCCACGCCGTCACACGTACGCTCCCCCTAAAGCGTTGTCGTACCGTCACCTGGACCCTAAACCGTCCCCGTCCCCTAACCCTAACCCTAGCCCGAACCCTAACCCTAACACTTCCCCGAAGCCTGACCCTCACCCGTCCCCTAATCCTAACCCATACGCTGACACTAAACCGCGCCCTCACACCTACGCCCCCCCTAAAGCGTTGTCGTACCCTCACCTGGACCCTAAACCGTCCCCGTCCCCTAACCCTAACCCTAGCCCGAACCCTAACCCTAACCCTTCCCCGAAGCCTGACCCTCACCCGTCCCCTAATCCTAACACGTACGCTGACACTGACCCGCGCCCTCACACGTACGCTCCCCCTAAAGCGTTGTCGTACACTCACCTAGACCCTAAACCGTCCCTGTCCCCTAACCCTAACCCTAGCCCGAACCCTAACCCTAACCCTTCCCCGAAGCCTGACCCTCACCCGTCCCCTAATCCTAACACGTACGCTGACACTGACCCGCGCCCTCACACGTACGCTCCCCCTAAAGCGTTGTCGTACCCTCACCTTGACCCTAAACCGTCCCTGTCCCCTAACCCTAACCCTAGCCCGAACCCTAACCCTAACCCTTCCCCGAAGCCTGACCCTCACCCGTCCCCTAATCCTAACCCGTACGCTGACACTGACCCGCGCCCTCACACGTACGCTCCCCCTAAAGCGTTGTCGTACCCTCACCTGGACCCTAAACCGTCCCCGTCCCCTAACCCTAACCCTAGCCCGAACCCTAACCCTAACCCTTCCCCGAAGCCTGACCCTCACCCGTCCCCTAATCCTAACCCGTACGCTGACACTAACCCGCGCCCTCAAACCTACGCTCCCCCTAAAGCGTTGTCGTACCCTCACCTGGACCCTAAACCGTCCCCGTCCCCTAACCCTAACCCTTCCCCGAAGCCTGACCCTCACCCGTCCCCTAATCCTAACCCGTACGCTGACACTAACCCGCGCCCTCACACGTACGCTCCCCCTAAAGCGTTGTCGTACACTCACCTGGACCCTAAACCGTCCCCGTCCCCTAACCCTAACCCTAGCCCGAACACTAACCCTAACCCTTCCCCGAAGCCTGACCCTCACCCGTCCCCTAATCCTAACTCGTACGCTGACACTAACCCGCGCCCTCAAACCTACGCTCCCCCTAAAGCGTTGTTGTACCCTCACCTGGACCCTAAACCGTCCCCGTCCCCTAACCCTAACCCTAGCCCGAACCCTAACCCTAACCCTTCCCCAAAGCGTGACCCTCACCCGTCCCCTAATCCTAACCCGTACGCTGACACTAACCTGCGCCCTCAAACCTACGCTCCCCCTAAAGCGTTGTCGTACCCTCACCTGGACCCTAAACCGTCCCTGTCCCCTAACCCTAACCCTAGCCCGAACCCTAACCCTAACCCTTCCCCGAAGCCTGACCCTCACCCGTCCCCTAATCCTATCCCGTACGCTGACACTAACCCGCGCCCTCACACGTACGCTCCCCCTAAAGCGTTGTCGTACCCTCACCTGTACCCTAAACCGTCCCCGTCCCCTAACCCTAACCCTAGCCCGAACCCTAACCCTAACCCTTCCCCGAAGCCTGACCCTCACCCGTCCCCTAATCCTAACCCGTACGCTGACACTGACCCGCGCCCTCACACGTACGCTCCCCCTAAAGCGTTGTCGTACCCTCACCTGGACCCTAAACCGTCCCCGTCCCCTAACCCTAACCCTAGCCCGAACCCTAACCCTAACCCTTTCCCGAAGCCTGACCCTCACCCGTCCCCTAATCCTAACCCGTACGCTGACACTGACCCGCGCCCTCACACGTACGCTCCCCGTAAAGCGTTGTCGTACCCTCACCTGGACCCTAAACCTTCCCCGTCCCCTAACCCTAACCCTAGCCCGAACCCTAACCCTAACCCTTCCCCGAAGCCTGACCCTCACCCGTCCCCTACTCCTAACCCGTACGCTGACACTGACCCGCGCCCTCACACGTACGCTCCCCCTAAAGCGTTGTCGTACCCTCACCTGGACCCTAAACTGTCCCCGTCCCCTAACCCTAACCCTAGCCCGAACCCTAACCCTAACCCTTCCCCGAAGCCTGACCCTCACCCGTCCCCTAATCCTAACCCGTACGCTGACACTGACCCGCGCCCTCACACGTACGCTCCCCCTAAAGCGTTGTCGTACCCTCAAGTGGACCCTAAACCGTCCCCGTCCCCTAACCCTAACCCTAGCCCGAACCCTAACCCTAACCCTTCCCCGAAGCCTGACCCTCACCCGTCCCCTAATCCTAACCCGTACGCTGACACTAACCCGCGCCCTCACACGTACGCTCCCTCTAAAGCGTTGTCGTACCCTCACCTGGACCCTAAACCGTCCCCGTCCCCTAACCCTAACCCTAGCCCGAACCCTAACCCTAACCCTTCCCCGAAGCCTGACCCTCACCCGTCGCCTAATCCTAACCCGTACGCTGACACTAAACCGCGCCCTCACACGTACGCTCCCCCTAAAGCGTTGTCGTACCCTCACCTGGACCCTAAACCGTCCCCGTCCCCTAACCCTAACCCTAGCCCGAACCCTAACCCTAACCCTTCCCCGAAGCCTGACCCTCACCCGTCCCCTAATCCTAACCCGTATGCTGACACTGACCCGTGCCCTCACACGTACGCTCCCCCTAAAGCGTTGTCGTACCCTCACCTGGACCCTAAACCGTCCCCGTCCCCTAACCCTAACCCTAGCCCGAACCCTAACCCTAACACTTCCCCGAAACCTGACCCTCACCCGTCCCCTAATCCTAACCCGTACGCTGACACTGACCCACGCCCTCACACGTACGCTCCCCCTAAATCGTTGTCGTACCCTCACATGGACCCTAAACCGTCCCCATCCCCTAACCCTAACCCTAGCCCGAACCCTAACCGTAACACTTCCCCGAAGCCTGACCCTCACCCGTCCCCTAATCCTAACCCGTACGCTGACACTAACCCGCGCCCTCACACGTACGCTCCCCCTAAAGCGTTGTCGTACCCTCACCTGGACCCTAAACCGTCCCCGTTCCCTAACCCTAACCCTAGCCCGAACCCTAACCCTAACCCTTCCCCGAAGCCTGACCCTCACCCGTCCCCTAATCCTAACCCATACGCTGACACTAACCTGCGCCCTCACACGTACGCTCCCCCTAAAGCGTTGTCGTTCCCTCACCTGGACCCTAAACCGTCCCCGTCCCCTAACCCTAACGTTAGCCCGAACCCTAAACCTAACCCTTCCCCGAAGCCTGACCCTCACCCGTCCCCTAATCCTAACCCGTACGCTGATACTAACCCGCGCCCTCAAACCTACGCTCCCCCTAATGCGTTGTCGTACCCTCACCTGGACCCTAAACCGTCCCCGTCCCCTAACCCTAACCCTAGCCCGAACCCTAACCCTAACCCTTCCCCGAAGCCTGACCCTCACCCGTCCCCTAATCCTAACCCGTACGCTGACACTAACCCGCGCCCTCACACGTACGCTCCCCCTAAAGCGTTGTCGTACCCTCACCTGGACCCTAAACCGTGCCCGTACCCTAACCCTAACCCTAGCCCGAACCCTAACCCTAACCCTTCCCCGAAGCCTGACCCTCACCCGTCCCCTAATCCTAACCCGTACGCTGACACTGACCCGCGACCTCACACGTACGCTCCCCCTAAAGCGTTGTCGTACCCTCACCTGGACCCTAAATCGTCCCCGTCCCCTAACCCTAACCCTAGCACGAACGCTAACCCTAACCCTTCCCCGAAGCCTGACCCTCACCCGTTCCCTAATCCTAACCCGTACGCTGACACTGACCCGCGCCCTCACACGTACGCTCCCCCTAAAGCGTTGTCCTACCCTCACCTGGACCCTAAACCGTCCCCGTCCCCGAACCCTAACCCTAGCCCGAACCCTAACCCTAACCCTTCCCCGAAGCCTCACCCTCACCCGTCCCCTAATCCTAACCCGTACGCTGACACTAACCCGCGCCCTCACACGTACGCTCCCCCTAAAGCATTGTCGTACCCTCACCTGGACCCTAAACCGTCCCCGTCCCCTAACCCTAACCCTAGCCCGAACCCTAACCCTAACCCTTCCCCGAAGCCTGACCCTCACCCGTCCCCTAATCCTAACCCGTACGCTGACACTAACCCGCGCCCTCACACGTACGCTCCCCCTAAAGCGTTGTCGTACCCTCACCTGGACCCTAAACCGTCCCCGTCCCCTAACCCTAACCCTAGCCCGAACCCTAACCCTAACCCTTCCCCGAAGCCTGACCCTCACCCGTCACCTAATCCTAACCCGTACACTGACACTAACCCGCGCTCTCACACGTACGCTCCCCCTAAAGCGTTGTCGTACCCTCACCTGGACCCTAAACCGTCCCCGTCCCCTAACCCTAACCCTAGCCCGAACCCTAACCCTAACCCTTCCCAAATCCTGACCCTCACCTGTCCCCTAATCCTAACCCGTACGCTGACACTAACCCACGCCCTCACACGTACGCTCCCCCTAAAGCGTTGTCGTACCCTCACCTGGACCCTAAACCATCCCCGTCCCCTAACCCTAACCCTAGCCCGAACCCTAATCCTAACCCTTCCCCGAAGCCTGACCCTCACCCGTCCCCTAATCCTAACCCGTACGCTGACACTGACCCGCGCCCTCACACGTACGCTCCCCCTAAAGCGTTGTCGTACCCTCACCTGGACCCTAAACCGTCCCTGTCCCCTAACCCTAACCCTAGCCCGAACCCTAACCCTAACCCTTCCCCGAAGCCTGACCCTCACCCGTCCCCTAATCCTAACCCGTACGCTGACACTAACCGGCACCCTCACACGTACGCTCCCCCTAAAGCGTTGTCGTACCCTCACCTTGACCTTAAACCGTCCCCGTCCCCTAACCCTAACCCTAGCCCGAACCCAACCCTAACCCTTCCCCGAAGCCTGACCCTCACCCGTCCCCTAATCCTAACCCGTACCCTGACACTAACCCGCGCCCTCACACGTACGCTCCCCCTAAAGCGTTGTCGTACCCTCACCTGGACCCTAAACCGTCCCCGTCCCCTAACCCTAACACTAGCCCGAACCCTAACCCTAACCCTTCCCCGAAGCCTGACCCTCACCCGTCACCTAATCCTAACCCGTACGCTGACACTAACCCGCGCCCTCACACGTACGCTCCCCCTAAAGCGTTGTCGTACCCTCACCTGGACCCTAAACCGTCCCCGTCCCCTAACCCTAACCCTAGCCCGAACCCTAACCCTAACCCTTCCCCGAAGCCTGACCCTCACCCGTCCCCTAATCCTAACCCGTACGCTGACACTGACCCGCGCCCTCACACGTACGCTCCCCCTAAAGCGTTGTCGTACCCTCACCTGGACCCTAAACCGTCCCCGTCCCCTAACCCTAACCCTAGCCCCAACCCTAACCCTAACCCTTCCCCGAAGCCTGACCCTCACCCGTCCCCTAATCCTAACCCGTACGCTGACACTAACCCGCGCCCTCAAACCTACGCTCCCCCTAAAGCGTTGTCGTACCCTCACCTGGACCCTAAACCGTCCCCGTCCCCTAACCCTAACCCTAGCCCGAACCCTAACCCTAACCCTTCCCCGAAGCCTGACCCTCACCCGTCCCCTAATCCTAACCCGTACACTGACACAAACCCGCGCCCTCACACGTACGCTCCCCCTAAAGCGTTGTCGTACCCTCACCTGGACCCTAAACCGTCCCCGTCCCCTAACCCTAACCCTAGCCCGAACCCTAACCCTAACACTTCCCCGAAGCCTGACACTCACCTGTCCCCTAATCCTAAACCGTACGCTGACACTAACCCACGCCGTCACACGTACGCTCCCCCTAAAGCGTTGTCGTACCGTCACCTGGACCCTAAACCGTCCCCGTCCCCTAACCCTAACCCTAGCCCGAACCCTAACCCTAACACTTCCCCGAAGCCTGACCCTCACCCGTCCCCTAATCCTAACCCATACGCTGACACTAAACCGCGCCCTCACACCTACGCCCCCCCTAAAGCGTTGTCGTACCCTCACCTGGACCCTAAACCGTCCCCGTCCCCTAACCCTAACCCTAGCCCGAACCCTAACCCTAACCCTTCCCCGAAGCCTGACCCTCACCCGTCCCCTAATCCTAACACGTACGCTGACACTGACCCGCGCCCTCACACGTACGCTCCCCCTAAAGCGTTGTCGTACACTCACCTAGACCCTAAACCGTCCCTGTCCCCTAACCCTAACCCTAGCCCGAACCCTAACCCTAACCCTTCCCCGAAGCCTGACCCTCACCCGTCCCCTAATCCTAACACGTACGCTGACACTGACCCGCGCCCTCACACGTACGCTCCCCCTAAAGCGTTGTCGTACCCTCACCTTGACCCTAAACCGTCCCTGTCCCCTAACCCTAACCCTAGCCCGAACCCTAACCCTAACCCTTCCCCGAAGCCTGACCCTCACCCGTCCCCTAATCCTAACCCGTACGCTGACACTGACCCGCGCCCTCACACGTACGCTCCCCCTAAAGCGTTGTCGTACCCTCACCTGGACCCTAAACCGTCCCCGTCCCCTAACCCTAACCCTAGCCCGAACCCTAACCCTAACCCTTCCCCGAAGCCTGACCCTCACCCGTCCCCTAATCCTAACCCGTACGCTGACACTAACCCGCGCCCTCAAACCTACGCTCCCCCTAAAGCGTTGTCGTACCCTCACCTGGACCCTAAACCGTCCCCGTCCCCTAACCCTAACCCTTCCCCGAAGCCTGACCCTCACCCGTCCCCTAATCCTAACCCGTACGCTGACACTAACCCGCGCCCTCACACGTACGCTCCCCCTAAAGCGTTGTCGTACACTCACCTGGACCCTAAACCGTCCCCGTCCCCTAACCCTAACCCTAGCCCGAACACTAACCCTAACCCTTCCCCGAAGCCTGACACTCACCCGTCCCCTAATCCTAACTCGTACGCTGACACTAACCCGCGCCCTCAAACCTACGCTCCCCCTAAAGCGTTGTTGTACCCTCACCTGGACCCTAAACCGTCTCCGTCCCCTAACCCTAACCCTAGCCCGAACCCTAACCCTAACCCTTCCCCAAAGCATGACCCTCACCCGTCCCCTAATCCTAACCCGTACGCTGACACTAACCTGCGCCCTCAAACCTACGCTCCCCCTAAAGCGTTGTCGTACCCTCACCTGGACCCTAAACCGTCCCTGTCCCCTAACCCTAACCCTAGCCCGAACCCTAACCCTAACCCTTCCCCGAAGCCTGACCCTCACCCGTCCCCTAATCCTATCCCGTACGCTGACACTAACCCGCGCCCTCACACGTACGCTCCCCCTAAAGCGTTGTCGTACCCTCACCTGTACCCTAAACCGTCCCCGTCCCCTAACCCTAACCCTAGCCCGAACCCTAACCCTAACCCTTCCCCGAAGCCTGACCCTCACCCGTCCCCTAATCCTAACCCGTACGCTGACACTGACCCGCGCCCTCACACGTACGCTCCCCCTAAAGCGTTGTCGTACCCTCACCTGGACCCTAAACCGTCCCCGTCCCCTAACCCTAACCCTAGCCCGAACCCTAACCCTAACCCTTCCCCGAAGCCTGACCCTCACCCGTCCCGTAATCCTAACCCATACGCTGACACTGACCCGCGCCCTCACACGTACGCTCCCCCTAAAGCGTTGTCGTACCCTCACCTGGACCCTAAACCGTCCCCGTCCCCTAACCCTAACCCTAGCCCGAACCCTAACCCTAACCCTTCCCCGAAGCCTGACCCTCACCCGTCCCCTAATCCTAACCCGTACGCTGACACTGACCCGCGCCCTCACACGTACGCTCCCCCTAAAGCGTTGTCGTACCCTCACCTGGACCCTAAACCGTCCCCGTCCCCTAACCCTAACCCTAGCCCGAACCCTAACCCTAACCCTTCCCCGAAGCCTGACCCTCACCCGTCCCCTAATCCTAACCCATACGCTGACACTGACCCGCGCCCTCACACGTACGCTCCCCCTAAAGCGTTGTCGTACCCTCACCTGGACCCTAAACCGTCCCCGTCCCCTAACCCTAACCCTAGCCCGAACCCTAACCCTAAACCTTCCCCGAAGCCTGACCCTCACCCGTCCCCGAATCCTAACCCGTACGCTGACACTAACCCGCGCCCTCACACGTACGCTCCCCCTAAAGCGTTGTCGTACCCTCACCTGGACCCTAAACCGTCCCCGTCCCCTAACCCTAACCCTAGCCCGAACCCTAACCCTAACCCTTCCCCGAAGCCTGACCCTCACCCGTCCCCTAATCCTAACCCGTACGCTGACACTGACCCGCGCCCTCACACGTACGCTCCCCCTAAAGCGTTGTCGTAACCTCACCTGGACCCTAAACCGTCCCCGTCCCCTAACCCTAACCCTAGCCCGAACCCTAACCCTAACCCTTCCCCGAAGCCTGACCCTCACCCGTCCCCTAATCCTAACCCGTACGCTGACACTAACCCGCGCCCTCAAACCTACGCTCCCCCTAAAGCGTTGTCGTACCCTCACCTGGACCCTAAACCGTCCCCGTCCCCTAACCCTAACCCTAGCCCGAACCCTAACCCTAACCCTTCCCCGAAGCGTGACCCTCACCCGTCCCCTAATCCTAACCCGTACGCTGACAGTAACCTACGCCCGCACACGTACGCTCCCCCTAAAGCGTTGTCGTTCCCTCACCTGGACCCTAAACCGTCCCCGTCCCCTAACCCTAACCCTAGCCCGAACCCTAACCCTAACCGTTCCCCGAAGCCTGACCCTCACCCGTCCCCTAATCCTAACCCGTACGCTAACACTAACCTGCGCCCTCAAACCTACGCTCCCCCTAAAGCGTTGTCGTACCCTCACCTGGACCCTAAACCGTCCCTGTCCCCTAACCCTAACCCTAGACCGAACCCTAACCCTAACCCTTCCCCGAAGCCTGACCCTCACCCGTCCCCTAATCCTATCCCGTACGCTGACACTAACCCGCGCCCTCACACGTACGCTCCCCCTAAAGCGTTGTCGTACCCTCACCTGGACCCTAAACCGTCCCCGTCCCCTAACCCTAACCCTAGCCCGAACCCTAACCCTAACCCTTCCCCGAAGCCTGACCCTCACCCGTCCCCTAATCCTAACCCGTACGCTGACACTGACCCGCGCCCTCACACGTACGCTCCCCCTAAAGCGTTGTCGTACCCTCACCTGGACCCTAAACCGTCCCCGTCCCCTAACCCTAACCCTAGCCCGAACCCTAACCCTAACCCTTCCCCGAAGCCTGACCCTCACCCGTCCCCTAATCCTAACCCGTACGCTGACACTGACCCGCGCCCTCACACGTACGCTCCCCCTAAACCGTTGTCGTACCCTCACCTGGACCCTAAACCGTCCCCGTCCCCTAACCCTAACCCTAGCCCGAACCCTAACCCTAACCCTTCCCCGAAGCCTGACCCTCACCCGTCCCCTAATCCTAACCCGTACGCTGACACTAACCCGCGCCCTCACACGTACGCTCCCCCTAAAGCGTTGTCGTACCCTCACCTGGACCCTAAACCGTCCCCGTCCCCTAACCCTAACCCTAGCCCGAACCCTAACCCTAACCCTTCCCCGAAGCCTGACCCTCACCCGTCCCCTAATCCTAACCCGTACGCTGACACTAACCCGCGCCCTCACACGTACGCTCCCCCTAAAGCGTTGTCGTATCCTCACCTGGACCCTAAACCGTCCCCGTCCCCTAACCCTAACCCTAGCCCGAACCCTAACCCTAACCCTTCCCCGAAGCCTGACCCTCACCCGTCCCCTAATCCTAACCCGTACGCTGACACTAACCCGCGCCCTCACACGTACGCTCCCCCTAAAGCATTGTCGTACCCTCACCTGGACCCTAAACCGTCCCCGTCCCCTAACCCTAACCCTAGCCCGAACCCTAACCCTAACCCTTCCCCGAAGCCTGACCCTCACCCGTCCCCTAATCCTAACCCGTACGCTGACACTGACCCGCGCCCTCACACGTACGCTCCCCCTAAAGCGTTGTCGTACCCTCACCTGGACCCTAAACCGTCCCCGTCCCCTAACCCTAACCCTAGCCCGAACCCTAACCCTAACCCTTCCCCGAAGCCTGACCCTCACCCGTCCCCTAATCCTAACCCGTACGCTAACACTAACCTGCGCCCTCAAACCTACGCTCCCCCTAAAGCGTTGTCGTACCCTCACCTGGACCCTAAACCGTCCCTGTCCCCTAACCCTAACCCTAGACCGAACCCTAACCCTAACCCTTCCCCGAAGCCTGACCCTCACCCGTCCCCTAATCCTATCCCGTACGCTGACACTAACCCGCGCCCTCACACGTACGCTCCCCCTAAAGCGTTGTCGTACCCTCACCTGGACCCTAAACCGTCCCCGTCCCCTAACCCTAACCCTAGCCCGAACCCTAACCCTAACCCTTCCCCGAAGCCTGACCCTCACCCGTCCCCTAATCCTAACCCGTACGCTGACACTGACCCGCGCCCTCACACGTACGCTCCCCCTAAAGCGTTGTCGTACCCTCACCTGGACCCTAAACCGTCCCCGTCCCCTAACCCTAACCCTAGCCCGAACCCTAACCCTAACCCTTCCCCGAAGCCTGACCCTCACCCGTCCCCTAATCCTAACCCGTACGCTGACACTGACCCGCGCCCTCACACGTACGCTCCCCCTAAACCGTTGTCGTACCCTCACCTGGACCCTAAACCGTCCCCGTCCCCTAACCCTAACCCTAGCCCGAACCCTAACCCTAACCCTTCCCCGAAGCCTGACCCTCACCCGTCCCCTAATCCTAACCCGTACGCTGACACTAACCCGCGCCCTCACACGTACGCTCCCCCTAAAGCGTTGTCGTACCCTCACCTGGACCCTAAACCGTCCCCGTCCCCTAACCCTAACCCTAGCCCGAACCCTAACCCTAACCCTTCCCCGAAGCCTGACCCTCACCCGTCCCCTAATCCTAACCCGTACGCTGACACTAACCCGCGCCCTCACACGTACGCTCCCCCTAAAGCGTTGTCGTATCCTCACCTGGACCCTAAACCGTCCCCGTCCCCTAACCCTAACCCTAGCCCGAACCCTAACCCTAACCCTTCCCCGAAGCCTGACCCTCACCCGTCCCCTAATCCTAACCCGTACGCTGACACTAACCCGCGCCCTCACACGTACGCTCCCCCTAAAGCATTGTCGTACCCTCACCTGGACCCTAAACCGTCCCCGTCCCCTAACCCTAACCCTAGCCCGAACCCTAACCCTAACCCTTCCCCGAAGCCTGACCCTCACCCGTCCCCTAATCCTAACCCGTACGCTGACACTGACCCGCGCCCTCACACGTACGCTCCCCCTAAAGCGTTGTCGTACCCTCACCTGGACCCTAAACCGTCCCCGTCCCCTAACCCTAACCCTAGCCCGAACCCTAACCCTAACCCTTCCCCGAAGCCTGACCCTCACCCGTCCCCTAATCCTAACCCGTACGCTGACACTAACACGCGCCCTCAAACCTACGCTCCCCCTAAAGCGTTGTCGTACCCTCACCTGGACCCTAAACCGTCCCCGTCCCCTAACCCTAACCCTAGCCCGAACCCTAACCCTAACCCTTCCCCAAAGCGTGACCCTCACCCGTCCCCTAATCCTAACCCGTACGCTGACACTAACCTGCGCCCTCAAACCTACGCTCCCCCTAAAGCGTTGTCGTACCCTCACCTGGACCCTAAACCGTCCCTGTCCCCTAACCCTAACCCTAGCCCGAACCCTAACCCTAACCCTTCCCCGAAGCCTGACCCTCACCCGTCCCCTAATCCTATCCCGTACGCTGACACTAACCCGCGCCCTCACACGTACGCTCCCCCTAAAGCGTTGTCGTACCCTCACCTGTACCCTAAACCGTCCCCGTCCCCTAACCCTAACCCTAGCCCGAACCCTAACCCTAACCCTTCCCCGAAGCCTGACCCTCACCCGTCCCCTAATCCTAACCCGTACGCTGACACTGACCCACGCCCTCACACGTACGCTCCCCCTAAAGCGTTGTCGTACCCTCACCTGGACCCTAAACCGTCCCCGTCCCCTAACCGTAACCCTAGCCCGAACCCTAACCCTAACCCTTCCCCGAAGCCTGACCCTCACCCGTCCCGTAATCCTAACCCATACGCTGACACTGACCCGCGCCCTCACACGTACGCTCCCCCTAAAGCGTTGTCGTACCCTCACCTGGACCCTAAACCGTCCCCGTCCCCTAACCCTAACCCTAGCCCGAACCCTAACCCTAACCCTTCCCCGAAGCCTGACCCTCACCCGTCCCCTAATCCTAACCCGTACGCTGACACTGACCCGCGCCCTCACACGTACGCTCCCCCTAAAGCGTTGTCGTACCCTCACCTGGACCCTAAACCGTCCCCGTCCCCTAACCCTAACCCTAGCCCGAACCCTAACCCTAACCCTTCCCCGAAGCCTGACCCTCACCCGTCCCCTAATCCTAACCCATACGCTGACACTGACCCGCGCCCTCACACGTACGCTCCCCCTAAAGCGTTGTCGTACCCTCACCTGGACCCTAAACCGTCCCCGTCCCCTAACCCTAACCCTAGCCCGAACCCTAACCCTAAACCTTCCCCGAAGCCTGACCCTCACCCGTCCCCGAATCCTAACCCGTACGCTGACACTAACCCGCGCCCTCACACGTACGCTCCCCCTAAAGCGTTGTCGTACCCTCACCTGGACCCTAAACCGTCCCCGTCCCCTAACCCTAACCCTAGCCCGAACCCTAACCCTAACCCTTCCCCGAAGCCTGACCCTCACCCGTCCCCTAATCCTAACCCGTACGCTGACACTGACCCGCGCCCTCACACGTACGCTCCCCCTAAAGCGTTGTCGTAACCTCACCTGGACCCTAAACCGTCCCCGTCCCCTAACCCTAACCCTAGCCCGAACCCTAACCCTAACCCTTCCCCGAAGCCTGACCCTCACCCGTCCCCTAATCCTAACCCGTACGCTGACACTAACCCGCGCCCTCAAACCTACGCTCCCCCTAAAGAGTTGTCGTACCCTCACCTGGACCCTAAACCGTCCCCGTCCCCTAACCCTAACCCTAGCCCGAACCCTAACCCTAACCCTTCCCCGAAGCGTGACCCTCACCCGTCCCCTAATCCTAACCCGTACGCTGACAGTAACCTACGCCCGCACACGTACGCTCCCCCTAAAGCGTTGTCGTTCCCTCACCTGGACCCTAAACCGTCCCCGTCCCCTAACCCTAACCCTAGCCCGAACCCTAACCCTAACCGTTCCCCGAAGCCTGACCCTCACCCGTCCCCTAATCCTAACCCGTACGCTAACACTAACCTGCGCCCTCAAACCTACGCTCCCCCTAAAGCGTTGTCGTACCCTCACCTGGACCCTAAACCGTCCCTGTCCCCTAACCCTAACCCTAGACCGAACCCTAACCCTAACCCTTCCCCGAAGCCTGACCCTCACCCGTCCCCTAATCCTATCCCGTACGCTGACACTAACCCGCGCCCTCACACGTACGCTCCCCCTAAAGCGTTGTCGTACCCTCACCTGGACCCTAAACCGTCCCCGTCCCCTAACCCTAACCCTAGCCCGAACCCTAACCCTAACCCTTCCCCGAAGCCTGACCCTCACCCGTCCCCTAATCCTAACCCGTACGCTGACACTAACCCGCGCCCTCACACGTACGCTCCCCCTAAAGCGTTGTCGTACCCTCACCTGGACCCTAAACCGTCCCCGTCCCCTAACCCTAACCCTAGCCCGAACCCTAACCCTAACCCTTTCCCGAAGCCTGACCCTCACCCGTCCCCTAATCCTAACCCGTACGCTGACACTGACCCGCGCCCTCACACGTACGCTCCCCCTAAAGCGTTGTCGTACCCTCACCTGGACCCTAAACCGTCCCCGTCCCCTAACCCTAACCCTAGCCCGAACCCTAACCCTAACCCTTCCCCGAAGCCTGACCCTCACCCGTCCCCTAATCCTAACCCGTACGCTGACACTGACCCGCGCCCTCACACGTACGCTCCCCCTAAAGCGTTGTCGTACCCTCACCTGGACCCTAAACCGTCCCCGTCCCCTAACCCTAACCCTAGCCCGAACCCTAACCCTAACCCTTCCCCGAAGCCTGACCCTCACCCGTCCCCTAATCCTAACCCGTACGCTGACACTAACCCGCGCCCTCACACGTACGCTCCCCCTAAAGCGTTGTCGTACCCTCACCTGGACCCTAAACCGTCCCCGTCCCCTAACCCTAACCCTAGCCCGAACCCTAACCCTAACCCTTCCCCGAAGCCTGACCCTCACCCGTCCCCTAATCCTAACCCGTACGCTGACACTGACCCGCGCCCTCACACGTACGCTCCCCCTAAAGCGTTGTCGTACCCTCACCTGGACCCTAAACCGTCCCCGTCCCCTAACCCTAACCCTAGCCCGAACCCTGACCCTAACCCTTCCCCGAAGCCTGACCCTCACCCGTCCCCTAATCCTAACCCGTACGCTGACACTAACCCGCGCCCTCAAACCTACGCTCCCCCTAAAGCGTTGTCGTACCCTCACCTGGACCCTAAACCGTCCCCGTCCCCTAACCCTAACCCTAGCCCGAACCCTAACCCTAACCCTTCCCCGAAGCGTGACCCTCACCCGTCCCCTAATCCTAACCCGTACGCTGACACTAACCTACGCCCGCACACGTACGCTCCCCCTAAAGCGTTGTCGTTCCCTCACCTGGACCCTAAACCGTCCCCGTCCCCTAACCCTAACCCTAGCCCGAACCCTAACCCTAACCCTTCCCCGAAGCCTGACCCTCACCCGTCCCCTAATCCTAACCCGTACGCTGACACTAACCTGCGCCCTCAAACCTACGCTCCCCCTAAAGCGTTGTCGTACCCTCACCTGGACCCTAAACCGTCCCTGTCCCCTAACCCTAACCCTAGCCCGAACCCTAACCCTAACCCTTCCCCGAAGCCTGACCCTCACCCGTCCCCTAATCCTATCCCGTACGCTGACACTGACCCGCGCCCTCACACGTACGCTCCCCCTAAAGCGTTGTCGTACCCTCACCTGTACCCTAAACCGTCCCCGTCCCCTAACCCTAACCCTAGCCCGAACCCTAACCCTAACCCTTCCCCGAAGCCTGACCCTCACCCGTCCCCTAATCCTAACCCGTACGCTGACACTGACCCGCGCCCTCACACGTACGCTCCCCCTAAAGCGTTGTCGTACCCTCACCTGGACCCTAAACCGTCCCCGTCCCCTAACCCTAACCCTAGCCCGAACCCTAACCCTAACCCTTCCCCGAAGCCTGACCCTCACCCGTCCCGTAATCCTAACCCGTACGCTGACACTGACCCGCGCCCTCACACGTACGCTCCCCCTAAAGCGTTGTCGTACCCTCACCTGGACCCTAAACCGTCCCCGTCCCCTAACCCTAACCCTAGCCCGAACCCTAACCCTAACCCTTCCCCGAAGCCTGACCCTCACCCGTCCCCTAATCCTAACCCGTACGCTGACACTGACCCGCGCCCTCACACGTACGCTCCCCCTAAAGCGTTGTCGTACCCTCACCTGGACCCTAAACCGTCCCCGTCCCCTAACCCTAACCCTAGCCCGAACCCTAACCCTAACCCTTCCCCGAAGCCTGACCCTCACCCGTCCCCTAATCCTAACCCGTACGCTGACACTGACCCGCGCCCTCACACGTACGCTCCCCCTAAAGCGTTGTCGTACCCTCACCTGGACCGTAAACCGTCCCCGTCCCCTAACCCTAACCCTAGCCCGAACCCTAACCCTAAACCTTCCCCGAAGCCTGACCCTCACCCGTCCCCGAATCCTAACCCGTACGCTGACACTAACCCGCGCCCTCACACGTACGCTCCCCCTAAAGCGTTGTCGTACCCTCACCTGGACCCTAAACCGTCCCCGTCCCCTAACCCTAACCCTAGCCCGAACCCTAACCCTAACCCTTCCCCGAAGCCTGACCCTCACCCGTCCCCTAATCCTAACCCGTACGCTGACACTGACCCGCGCCCTCACACGTACGCTCCCCCTAAAGCGTTGTCGTAACCTCACCTGGACCCTAAACCGTCCCCGTCCCCTAACCCTAACCCTAGCCCGAACCCTAACCCTAACCCTTCCCCGAAGCCTGACCCTCACCCGTCCCCTAATCCTAAACCGTACGCTGACACTAACCCGCGCCCTCAAACCTACGCTCCCCCTAAAGCGTTGTCGTACCCTCACCTGGACCCTAAACCGTCCCCGTCCCCTAACCCTAACCCTAGCCCGAACCCTAACCCTAACCCTTCCCCGAAGCGTGACCCTCACCCGTCCCCTAATCCTAACCCGTACGCTGACACTAACCTACGCCCGCACACGTACGCTCCCCCTAAAGCGTTGTCGTTCCCTCACCTGGACCCTAAACCGTCCCCGTCCCCTAACCCTAACCCTAGCCCGAACCCTAACCCTAACCCTTCCCCGAAGCCTGACCCTCACCCGTCCCCTAATCCTAACCCGTACGCTGACACTAACCTGCGCCCTCAAACCTACGCTCCCCCTAAAGCGTTGTCGTACCCTCACCTGGACCCTAAACCGTCCCTGTCCCCTAACCCTAACCCTAGCCCGAACCCTAACCCTAACCCTTCCCCGAAGCCTGACCCTCACCCGTCCCCTAATCCTAACCCGTACGCTGACACTAACCCGCGCCCTCACACGTACGCTCCCCCTAAAGCGTTGTCGTACCCTCACCTGGACCCTAAACCGTCCCCGTCCCCTAACCCTAACCCTAGCCCGAACCCTAACCCTAACCCTTCCCCGAAGCCTGACCCTCACCCGTCCCCTAATCCTAACCCGTACGCTGACACTGACCCGCGCCCTCACACGTACGCTCCCCCTAAAGCGTTGTCGTACCCTCACCTGGACCCTAAACCGTCCCCGTCCCCTAACCCTAACCCTAGCCCGAACCCTAACCCTAACCCTTCCCCGAAGCCTGACCCTCACCCGTCCCCTAATCCTAACCCGTACGCTGACACTAACCCGCACCCTCAAACCTACGCTCCCCCTAAAGCGTTGTCGTACCCTCACCTGGACACTAAACCGTCCCCGTCCCCTAACCCTAACCCTAGCCCGAACCCTAACCCTAACCCTTACCCGAAGCCTGACCCTCACCCGTCCCCTAATCCTAACCCGTACGCTGACACTGACCCGCGCCCTCACACGTACGCTCCCCCTAAAGCGTTGTCGTTCCCTCACCTGGACCCTAAACCGTCCCCGTCCCCTAACCCTAACCCTAGCCGGAACCCTAACCCTAACCCTTCCCCGAAGCCTGACCCTCACCCGTCCCCTAATCCTAACCCGTACGCTGACACTAACCTTCGCCCTCAAACCTACGCTCCCACTAAAGCGTTGTCGTACCCTCACCTGGACCCTAAACCGTCCCTGTCCCCTAACCCTAACCCTAACCCGAACCCTAACCCTAACCCTTCCCCGAAGCCTGACCCTCACCCGTCCCCTAATCCTATCCCGTACGCTGACACTAACCCGCGCCCTCACACGTACGCTCCCCCTAAAGCGTTGTCGTACCCTCACCTGGACCCTAAACCGTCCCCGTCCCCTAACCCTAACCCTAGCCCGAACCCTAACCCTAACCCTTCCCCGAAGCCTGACCCTCACCCGTCCCCTAATCCTAACCCGTACGCTGACACTGACCCGCGCCCTCACACGTACGCTCCCCCTAAAGCGTTGTCGTACCCTCACCTGGACCCTAAACCGTCCCCGTCCCCTAACCCTAACCCTAGCCCGAACCCTAACCCTAACCCTTCCCCGAAGCCTGACCCTCACCCGTCCCGTAATCCTAACCCGTACGCTGACACTGACCCGCGCCCTCACACGTACGCTCCCCCTAAAGCGTTGTCGTACCCTCACCTGGACCCTAAACCGTCCCCGTCCCCTAACCCTAACCCTAGCCCGAACCCTAACCCTAACCCTTCCCCGAAGCCTGACCCTCACCCGTCCCCTAATCCTAACCCGTACGCTGACACTGACCCGCGCCCTCACACGTACGCTCCCCCTAAAGCGTTGTCGTACCCTCACCTGGACCCTAAACCGTCCCCGTCCCCTAACCCTAACCCTAGCCCGAACCCTAACCCTAACCCTTCCCCGAAGCCTGACCCTCACCCGTCCCCTAATCCTAACCCGTACGCTGACACTGACCCGCGCCCTCACATGTACGCTCCCCCTAAAGCGTTGTCGTACCCTCACCTGGACCCTAAGCCGTCCCCGTCCCCTAACCCTAACCCTAGCCCGAACCCTAACCCTAACCCTTCCCCGAAGCCTGACCCTCACCCGTCCCCTAATCCTAACCCGTACGCTGACACTAACCTACGCCCGCACACGTACGCTCCCCCTAAAGCGTTGTCGTTCCCTCACCTGGACCCTAAACCGTCCCCGTCCCCTAACCCTAACCCTAGCCCGAACCCTAACCCTAACCCTTCCCCGAAGCCTGACCCTCACCCGTCCCCTAATCCTAACCCGTACGCTGACACTAACCTGCGCCCTCAAACCTACGCTCCCCCTAAAGCGTTGTTGTACCCTCACCTGGACCCTAAACCGTCCCTGTCCCCTAACCCTAACCCTAGCCCGAACCCTAACCCTAACCCTTCCCCGAAGCCTGACCCTCACCCGTCCCCTAATCCTATCCCGTACGCTGACACTAACCCGTGCCCTCACACGTACGCTCCCCCTAAAGCGTTGTCGTACCCTCACCTGGACCCTAAACCGTCCCCGTCCCCTAACCCTAACCCTAGCCCGAACCCTAACCCTAACCCTTCCCCGAATCCTGACCCTCACCCGTCCCCTAATCCTAACCCGTACGCTGACACTGACCCGCGCCCTCACACGTACGCTCCCCCTAAAGCGTTGTCGTACCCTCACCTGGACCCTAAACCGTCCCCGTCCCCTAACCCTAACCCTAGCCCGAACCCTAACCCTAACCCTTCCCCGAAGCCTGACCCTCACCCGTCCCGTAATCCTAACCCGTACGCTGACACTGACCCGCGCCCTCACACGTACGCTCCCCCTAAAGCGTTGTCGTACCCTCACCTGGACCCTAAACCGTCTCCGTCCCCTAACCCTAACCCTAGCCCGAACCCTAACCCTAACCCTTCCCCGAAGCCTGACCCTCACCCGTCCCCTAATCCTAACCCGTACGCTGACACTGACCCGCGCCCTCACACGTACGCTCCCCCTAAAGCGTTGTCGTACCCTCACCTGGACCCTAAACCGTCCCCGTCCCCTAACCCTAACCCTAGCCCGAACCCTAACCCTAACCCTTCCCCGAAGCCTGACCCTCACCCGTCCCCTAATCCTAACCCGTACGCTGACACTGACCCGCGCCCTCACACGTACGCTCCCCCTAAAGCGTTGTCGTACCCTCACCTGGACCCTAAACCGTCCCCGTCCCCTAAACCTAACCCTAGCCCGAACCCTAACCCTAACCCTTCCCCGAAGCCTGACCCTCACCCTTCCCCTAATCCTAACCCGTACGCTGACACTAACCCGCGCCCTCACACGTACGCTCCCCCTAAAGCGTTGTCGTACCCTCACCTGGACCCTAAACCGTCCCCGTCCCCTAACCCTAACCCTAGCCCGAACCCTAACCCTAACCCTTCCCCGAAGCCTGACCCTCACCCGTCCCCTAATCCTAACCCGTACGCTGACACTGACCCGCGCCCTCACACGTACGCTCCCCCTAAAGCGTTGTCGTACCCTCACCTGGACCCTAAACCGTCCCCGTCCCCTAACCCTAACCCTAGCCCGAACCCTAACCCTAACCCTTCCCCGAAGCCTGACCCTCACCCGTCCCCTAATCCTAACCCGTACGCTGACACTGACCCGCGCCCTCAAACCTACGCTCCCCGTAAAGCGTTGTCGTACCCTCACCTGGACCCTAAACCGTCCCCGTCCCCTAACCCTAACCCTAGCCCGAACCCTAACCCTAACCCTTTCCCGAAGCCTGACCCTCACCCGTCCCCTAATCCTAACCCGTACGCTGACACTGACCCGCGCCCTCACACGTACGCTCCCCGTAAAGCGTTGTCGTACCCTCATCTGGACCCTAAACCGTCCCCGTCCCCTAACCCTAACCCTAGCCCGAACCCTAACCCTAACCCTTCCCCGAAGCCTGACCCTCACCCGTCCCCTAATCCTAACCCGTACGCTGACACTGACCCACGCCCTCACACGTACGCTCCCCCTAAAGCGTTGTCGTACCCTCACCTGGACCCTAAACCGTCCCCGTCCCCTAACCCTAACCCTAGCCCGAACCCTAACCCTAACCCTTCCCCGAAGCCTGACCCTCACCCGTCCCCTAATCCTAACCCGTACGCTGACACTGACCCGCGCCGTCACACGTACGCTCCCCCTAAAGCGTTGTCGTACCCTCACCTGGACCCTAAACCGTCCCCGTCCCCTAACCCTAACCCTAGCCCGAACCCTAACCCTAACCCTTCCCCGAAGCCTGACCCTCACCCGTCCCATAATCCTAACCCGTACGCTGACACTGACCCGCGCCCTCACACGTACGCTCCCCCTAAAGCGTTGTCGTACCCTCACCTGGACCCTAAACCGTCCCCGTCCACTAACCCTAACCCTAGCCCGAACCCTAACCCTAACCCTTCCCCGAAGCCTGACCCTCACCCGTCCCCTAATCCTAACCCGTACGCTGACACTAACCCACGCCCTCACACGTACGCTCCCCCTAAAGCGTTGTCGTACCCTCACCTGGACCCTAAACCGTCCCCGTCCCCTAACCCTAACCCTAGCCCGAACCCTAACCCTAACCCTTCCCCGAAGCCTGACCCTCACCCGTCCCCTAATCCTAACCCGTACGCTGACACTAACCCGCGCCCTCACACGTACGCTCCCCCTAAAGCGTTGTCGTACCATCACCTGGACCCTAAACCGTCCCCGTCCCCTAACCCTAACCCTAGCCCGAACCCTAACCCTAAACCTTCCCCGAAGCCTGACCCTCACCCGTCCCCTAATCCTAACCCGTACGCTGACACTAACCCGCGCCCTCACACGTACGCTCCCCCTAAAGCGTTGTCGTACCCTCACCTGGACCCTAAACCGTCCCCGTCCCCTAACCCTAACCCTAGCCCGAACCCTAACCCTAACCCTTCCCCGAAGCCTGACCCTCACCCGTCCCCTAATCCTAACCCGTACGCTGACACTAACCCGCGCCCTCACACGTACGCTCCCCCTAAAGCGTTGTCGTACCCTCACCTGGACCCTAAACCGTCCCCGTCCCCTAACCCTAACCCTAGCCCGAACCCTAACCCTAACCCTTCCCCGAAGCCTGACCCTCACCCGTCCCCTAATCCTAACCCGTACGCTGACACTAACCCGCGCCCTCAAACCTACGCTCCCCGTAAAGCGTTGTCGTACCCTCACCTGGACCCTAAACCGTCCCCGTCCCCTAACCCTAACCCTAGCCCGAACCCTAACCCTAACCCTTCCCCGAAGCCTGACCCTCACCCGTCCCATAATCCTAACCCGTACGCTGACACTGACCCGCGCCCTCACACGTACGCTCCCCCTAAAGCGTTGTCGTAACCTCACCTGGACCCTAAACCGTCCCCGTCCCCTAACCCTAACCCTAGCCCGAACCCTAACCCTAACCCTTCCCCGAAGCCTGACCCTCACCCGTCCCCTAATCCTAACCCGTACGCTGACACTAACCCGCGCCCTCACACGTACGCTCCCCCTAAAGCGTTGTCGTACCCTCACCTGGACCCTAAACCGTCCCCGTCCCCTAACCCTAACCCTAGCCCGAACCCTAACCCTAACCCTTCCCCGAAGCCTGACCCTCACCCGTCCCCTAATCCTAACCTGTACGCTGACACTAACCCGCGCCCTCACACGTACGCTCCCCCTAAAGCCTTGTCGTACCCTCACCTGGACCCTAAACCGTCCCCGTCCCCTAACCCTAACCCTAGCCCGAACACTAACCCTAACCCTTCCCCGAAGCCTGACCCTCACCCGTCCCCTAATCCTAACCCGTACGCTGACACTATCCCGCGCCCTCAAACCTACGCTCCCCCTAAAGCGTTGTCGTACCCTCACCTGGACCCTAAACCGTCCCCATCCCCTAACCCTAACCCTAGCCCGAACCCTAACCCTAACCCTTCCCCGAAGCCTGACCCTCACCCGTCGCCTTATCCTAACCCGTACGCTGACACTAACCCGCGCCCTCACACGTACGCTCCCCCTAAAGCGTTGTCGTACCCTCACCTGGACCCTAAACCGTCCCCGTCCCCTAACCCTAACCCTAGCCCGAACCCTAACCCTAACACTTCCCCGAAGCCTGATCCTCACCCGTCGCCTAATCCTAACCCGTACGCTGACACTAACCCGCGCCCTCACACGTACGCTCCCCCTAAAGCGTTGTCGTACCCTCACCTGGACCCTAAACCGTCCCCGTCCCCTAACCCTAACCCTAGCCCGAACCCTAACCCTAACCCTTCCCCGAAGCCTGACCCTCACCCGTCCCCTAATCCTAACCCGTACGCTGACACTAACCCGCGCCGTCACACGTACGCTCCCCCTAAAGCGTTGTCGTACCCTCACCTGGACCCTAAACCGTCCCCGTCCCCTAACCCCAACCCTAGCCCGAACCCTAACCCTAACCCTTCCCCGAAGCCTGACCCTCACCCGTCCCCTAATCCTAACCCGTACGCTGACACTAACCCGCACCCTCACACGTACGCTCCCCCTAAAGCGTTGTCGTACCCTCACCTGGACCCTAAACCGTCCCCGTCCCCTAACCCTAACCCTAGCCCGAACCCTAACCCTAACCCTTCCCCGAAGCCTGACCCTCACCCGTCCCCTAATCCTAACCCGTACCCTGACACTAACCCGCGCCCTCACACGTACGCTCCCCGTAAAGCGTTGTCGTACCCTCAACTGGACCCTAAACCGTCCCCGTCCCCTAACCCTAACCCTAGCCCGAACACTAACCCTAACCCTTCCCCGAAGCCTGACCCTCACCCGTCGCCTAATCCTAACCCGTACGCTGACACTAACCCGCGCCCTCACACGTACGCTACCCCTAAAGCGTTGTCGTACCCTCACCTGGACCCTAAACCGCCCCCGTCCCCTAACCCTAACCCTAGCCCGAACCCTAACCCTAACACTTCCCTGAATCCTGACACTCACCCGTCCCCTAATCCTAACCCGTACGCTGACACTAACCCGCGCCCTCACACGTACGCTCCCCCTAAAGCGTTGTCGTACCCTCACCTGGACCCTAAACCGTCCCCGTCCCCTAACCCTAACCCTAGCCCGAACCCTAACCCTAACCCTTCCCCGAAGCCTGACCCTCACCCGTCCCCTAATCCTAACCCGTACGGTGACACTAACCCGCGCCCTCACACGTACGCTCCCCCTAAAGCGTTGTCGTACCCTCACCTGGACCCTAAACCGTCCCCGTCCCCTAACCCTAACCCTAGCCCGAACCCTAACCCTAACCCTTCCCCGAAGCCTGACCCTCACCCGTCCCCTAATCCTAACCCGTACGCTGACACTAACCCGCGCCCTCACACGTACGCTCCCCCTAAAGCGTTGTCGTACCCTCACCTGGACCCTAAACCGTCCCCGTCCCCTAACCCTAACCCTAGCCCGAACCCTAACCCTAACCCTTCCCCGAAGCCTGACCCTCACCCGTCCCCTAATCCTAACCCGTACGCTGACACTAACCCACGCCCTCACACGTACGCTCCCCCTAAAGCCTTGTCGTACCCTCACCTGGACCCTAAACCGTCCCCGTCCCCTAACCATAACCCTAGCCCGAACACTAACCCTAACCCTTCCCCGAAGCCTGACCCTCACCCGTCCCCTAATCCTAACCCGTACGCTGACACTAACCCGCGCCCTCAAACCTACGCTCCCCCTAAAGCGTTGTCGTACCCTCACCTGGACCCTAAACCGTCCCCATCCCCTAACACTAACCCTAGCCCGAACCCTAACCCTAACCCTTCCCCGAAGCCTGACCCTCACCCGTCGCCTTATCCTAACCCGTACGCTGACACTAACCCGCGCCCTCACACGTACGCTCCCCCTAAAGCGTTGTCGTACCCTCACCTGGACCCTAAACCGTCCCCGTCCCCTAACCCTAACCCTAGCCCGAACCCTAACCCTAACCCTTCCCCGAAGCCTGACCCTCACCCGTCCCCTAATCCTAACCCGTACGCTGACACTGACCCGCGCCCTCACACGTACGCTCCCCCTAAAGCGTTTTCGTAACCTCACCTGGACCCTAAACCGTCCCCGTCCCCTAACCCTAACCCTAGCCCGAACCCTAACCCTAACCCTTCCCCGAAGCCTGACCCTCACCCGTCCCCTAATCCTAAACCGTACGCTGACACTAACCCGCGCCCTCAAACCTACGCTCCCCCTAAAGCGTTGTCGTACCCTCACCTGGACCCTAAACCGTCCCCGTCCCCTAACCCTAACCCTAGCCCGAACCCTAACCCTAACCCTTCCCCGAAGCGTGACCCTCACCCGTCCCCTAATCCTAACCCGTACGCTGACACTAACCTACGCCCGCACACGTACGCTCCCCCTAAAGCGTTGTCGTTCCCTCACCTGGACCCTAAACCGTCCCCGTCCCCTAACCCTAACCCTAGCCCGAACCCTAACCCTAACCCTTCCCCGAAGCCTGACCCTCACCCGTCCCCTAATCCTAACCCGTACGCTGACACTAACCTGCGCCCTCAAACCTACGCTCCCCCTAAAGCGTTGTCGTACCCTCACCTGGACCCTAAACCGTCCCTGTCCCCTAACCCTAACCCTAGCCCTAACCCTAACCCTAACCCTTCCCCGAAGCCTGACCCTCACCCGTCCCCTAATCCTAACCCGTACGCTGACACTAACCCGCGCCCTCACACGTACGCTCCCCCTAAAGCGTTGTCGTACCCTCACCTGGACCCTAAACCGTCCCCGTCCCCTAACCCTAACCCTAGCCCGAACCCTAACCCTAACCCTTCCCCGAAGCCTGACCCTCACCCGTCCCCTAATCCTAACCCGTACGCTGACACTGACCCGCGCCCTCACACGTACGCTCCCCCTAAAGCGTTGTCGTACCCTCACCTCGACCCTAAACCGTCCCCGTCCCCTAACCCTAACCCTAGCCCGAACCCTAACCCTAACCCTTCCCCGAAGCCTGACCCTCACCCGTCCCCTAATCCTAACCCGTACGCTGACACTGACCCGCGCCCTCACACGTACGCTCCCCCTAAAGCGTTGTCGTACCCTCACCTGGACCCTAAACCGTCCCCGTCCCCTAACCCTAACCCTAGCCCGAACCCTAACCCTATCCCTTCCCCGAAGCCTGACCCTCACCCGTCCCCTAATCCTAAACCGTACGCTGAAACTGACCCGCGCCCTCACACGTACGCTCCCCCTAAAGCGTTGTCGTACCCTCACCTGGACCCTAAACCGTCCCCGTCCCCTAACCCTAACCCTAGCCCGAACCCTAACCCTAACCCTTCCCCGAAGCCTGACCCTCACCCGTCCCCTAATCCTAACCCGTACGCTGACACTGACCCGCGCCCTCACACGTACGCTCCCCCTAAAGCGTTGTCGTACCCTCACCTGGACCCTAAACCGTCCCCGTCCCCTAACCCTAACCCTAGCCCGAACCCTAACCCTAACCCTTCCCCGAAGCCTGACCCTCACCCGTCCCCTAATCCTAACCCGTACGCTGACACTGACCCGCGCCCTCACACGTACGCTCCCCCTAAAGCGTTGTCGTTCCCTCACCTGGACCCTAAACCGTCCCCGTCCCCTAACCCTAACCCTAGCCGGAACCCTAACCCTAACCCTTCCCCGAAGCCTGACCCTCACCCGTCCCCTAATCCTAACCCGTACGCTGACACTAACCTTCGCCCTCAAACCTACGCTCCCACTAAAGCGTTGTCGTACCCTCACCTGGACCCTAAACCGTCCCTGTCCCCTAACCCTAACCCTAACCCGAACCCTAACCCTAACCCTTCCCCGAAGCCTGACCCTCACCCGTCCCCTAATCCTATCCCGTACGCTGACACTAACCCGCGCCCTCACACGTACGCTCCCCCTAAAGCGTTGTCGTACCCTCACCTGGACCCTAAACCGTCCCCGTCCCCTAACCCTAACCCTAGCCCGAACCCTAACCCTAACCCTTCCCCGAAGCCTGACCCTCACCCGTCCCCTAATCCTAACCCGTACGCTGACACTGACCCGCGCCCTCACACGTACGCTCCCCCTAAAGCGTTGTCGTACCCTCACCTGGACCCTAAACCGTCCCCGTCCCCTAACCCTAACCCTAGCCCGAACCCTAACCCTAACCCTTCCCCGAAGCCTGACCCTCACCCGTCCCGTAATCCTAACCCGTACGCTGACACTGACCCGCGCCCTCACACGTACGCTCCCCCTAAAGCGTTGTCGTACCCTCACCTGGACCCTAAACCGTCCCCGTCCCCTAACCCTAACCCTAGCCCGAACCCTAACCCTAACCCTTCCCCGAAGCCTGACCCTCACCCGTCCCCTAATCCTAACCCGTACGCTGACACTGACCCGCGCCCTCACACGTACGCTCCCCCTAAAGCGTTGTCGTACCCTCACCTGGACCCTAAACCGTCCCCGTCCCCTAACCCTAACCCTAGCCCGAACCCTAACCCTAACCCTTCCCCGAAGCCTGACCCTCACCCGTCCCCTAATCCTAACCCGTACGCTGACACTGACCCGCGCCCTCACACGTACGCTCCCCCTAAAGCGATGTCGTACCCTCACCTGGACCCTAAACCGTCCCCGTCCCCTAACCCTAACCCTAGCCCGAACCCTAACCCTAACCCTTCCCCGAAGCCTGACCCTCACCCGTCCCCTAATCCTAACCCGTACGCTGACACTAACCCGCGCCCTCACACGTACGCTCCCCCTAAAGCGTTGTCGTACCCTCACCTGGACCCTAAACCGTCCCCGTCCCCTAACCCTAACCCTAGCCCGAACCCTAACCCTAACCCTTCCCCGAAGCCTGACCCTCACCCGTCCCCTAATCCTAACCCGTACGCTGACACTGACCCGCGCCCTCACACGTACGCTCCCCCTAAAGCGTTGTCGTACCCTCACCTGGACCCTAAACCGTCCCCGTCCCCTAACCCTAACCCTAGCCCGAACCCTAACCCTAACCCTTCCCCGAAGCCTGACCCTCACCCGTCCCCTAATCCTAAACCGTACGCTGACACTAACCCGCGCCCTCAAACCTACGCTCCCCCTAAAGCGTTGTCGTACCCTCACCTGGACCCTAAACCGTCCCCGTCCCCTAACCCTAACCCTAGCCCGAACCCTAACCCTAACCCTTCCCCGAAGCGTGACCCTCACCCGTCCCCTAATCCTAACCCGTACGCTGACACTAACCTACGCCCGCACACGTACGCTCCCCCTAAAGCGTTGTCGTTCCCTCACCTGGACCCTAAACCGTCCCCGTTCCCTAACCCTAACCCTAGCCCGAACCCTAACCCTAACCCTTCCCCGAAGCCTGACCCTCACCCGTCCCCTAATCCTAACCCGTACGCTGACACTAACCTGCGCCCTCAAACCTACGCTCCCCCTAAAGCGTTGTCGTACCCTCACCTGGACCCTAAACCGTCCCCGTCCCCTAACCCTAACCCTAGCCCGAACCCTAACCCTAACCCTTCCCCGAAGCCTGACCCTCACCCGTCCCCTAATCCTATCCCGTACGCTGACACTAACCCGCGCCCTCACACGTACGCTCCCCCTAAAGCGTTGTCGTACCCTCACCTGGACCCTAAACCATCCCCGTCCCCTAACCCTAACCCTAGCCCGAACCCTAACCCTAACCCTTCCCCGAAGCCTGACCCTCACCCGTCCCCTAATCCTAACCCGTACGCTGACACTAACCCGCGCCCTCACATGTACGCTCCCCCTAAAGCGTTGTCGTACCCTCACCTGGACCCTAAACCGTCCCCGTCCCCTAACCCTAACCCTAGCCCGAACCCTAACCCTATCCCTTCCCCGAAGCCTGACCCTCACCCGTCCCCTAATCCTAACCCGTACGCTGACACTGACCCGCGCCCTCACACGTACGCTCCCCCTAAAGCGTTGTCGTACCCTCACCTGGACCCTAAACCGTCCCCGTCCCCTAACCCTAACCCTAGCCCGAACCCTAACCCTAACCCTTCCCCGAAGCCTGACCCTCACCCGTCCCCTAATCCTAACCCGTACGCTGACACTGACCCGCGCCCTCACACGTACGCTCCCCCTAAAGCGTTGTCGTACCCTCACCTGGACCCTAAACCGTCCCCGTCCCCTAACCCTAACCCTAGCCCGAACCCTAACCCTAACCCTTCCCCGAAGCCTGACCCTCACCCGTCCCCTAATCCTAACCCGTACGCTGACACTAAACCGCGCCCTCACACGTACGCTCCCCCTAAAGCGTTGTCGTACCCTCACCTGGACCCTAAACCGTCCCCGTCCCCTAACCCTAACCCTAGCCCGAACCCTAACCCTAACCCTTCCCCGAAGCCTGACCCTCACCCGTCCCCTAATCCTAACCCGTAGGCTGACACTGACCCGCGCCCTCACACGTACGCTCCCCCTAAAGCGTTGTCGTACCCTCACCTGGACCCTAAACCGTCCCCGTCCCCTAACCCTAACCCTAGCCCGAACCCTAACCCTAACCCTTCCCCGAAGCCTGACCCTCACCCGTCCCCTAATCCTAACCCGTACGCTGACACTGACCCGCGCCCTCACATGTACGCTCCCCCTAAAGCGTTGTCGTACCCTCACCTGGACCCTAAGCCGTCCCCGTCCCCTAACCCTAACCCTAGCCCGAACCCTAACCCTAACCCTTCCCCGAAGCCTGACCCTCACCCGTCCCCTAATCCTAACCCGTACGCTGACACTAACCTACGCCCGCACACGTACGCTCCCCCTAAAGCGTTGTCGTTCCCTCACCTGGACCCTAAACCGTCCCCGTCCCCTAACCCTAACCCTAGCCCGAACCCTAACCCTAACCCTTCCCCGAAGCCTGACCCTCACCCGTCCCCTAATCCTAACCCGTACGCTGACACTAACCTGCGCCCTCAAACCTACGCTCCCCCTAAAGCGTTGTCGTACCCTCACCTGGACCCTAAACCGTCCCCGTCCCCTAACCCTAACCCTAGCCCGAACCCTAACCCTAACCCTTCCCCGAAGCCTGACCCTCACCCGTCCCCTAATCCTAACCCGTACGCTGACACTAAACCGCGCCCTCACACGTACGCTCCCCCTAAAGCGTTGTCGTACCCTCACCTGGACCCTAAACCGTCCCCGTCCCCTAACCCTAACCCTAGCCCGAACCCTAACCCTAACCCTTCCCCGAAGCCTGACCCTCACCCGTCCCCTAATCCTAACCCGTACGCTGACACTGACCCGCGCCCTCACACGTACGCTCCCCCTAAAGCGTTGTCGTACCCTCACCTGGACCCTAAACCGTCCCCGTCCCCTAACCCTAACCCTAGCCCGAACCCTAACCCTAACCCTTCCCCGAAGCCTGACCCTCACCCGTCCCCTAATCCTAACCCGTACGCTGACACTGACCCGCGCCCTCACATGTACGCTCCCCCTAAAGCGTTGTCGTACCCTCACCTGGACCCTAAGCCGTCCCCGTCCCCTAACCCTAACCCTAGCCCGAACCCTAACCCTAACCCTTCCCCGAAGCCTGACCCTCACCCGTCCCCTAATCCTAACCCGTACGCTGACACTAACCTACGCCCGCACACGTACGCTCCCCCTAAAGCGTTGTCGTTCCCTCACCTGGACCCTAAACCGTCCCCGTCCCCTAACCCTAACCCTAGCCCGAACCCTAACCCTAACCCTTCCCCGAAGCCTGACCCTCACCCGTCCCCTAATCCTAACCCGTACGCTGACACTAACCTGCGCCCTCAAACCTACGCTCCCCCTAAAGCGTTGTCGTACCCTCACCTGGACCCTAAACCGTCCCTGTCCCCTAACCCTAACCCTAGCCCGAACCCTAACCCTAACCCTTCCCCGAAGCCTGACCCTCACCCGTCCCCTAATCCTATCCCGTACGCTGACACTAACCCGCGCCCTCACACGTACGCTCCCCCTAAAGCGTTGTCGTACCCTCACCTGGACCCTAAACCGTCCCCGTCCCCTAACCCTAACCCTAGCCCGAACCCTAACCCTAACCCTTCCCCGAATCCTGACCCTCACCCGTCCCCTAATCCTAACCCGTACGCTGACACTGACCCGCGCCCTCACACGTACGCTCCCCCTAAAGCGTTGTCGTACCCTCACCTGGACCCTAAACCGTCCCCGTCCCCTAACCCTAACCCTAGCCCGAACCCTAACCCTAACCCTTCCCCGAAGCCTGACCCTCACCCGTCCCGTAATCCTAACCCGTACGCTGACACTGACCCGCGCCCTCACACGTACGCTCCCCCTAAAGCGTTGTCGTACCCTCACCTGGACCCTAAACCGTCTCCGTCCCCTAACCCTAACCCTAGCCCGAACCCTAACCCTAACCCTTCCCCGAAGCCTGACCCTCACCCGTCCCCTAATCCTAACCCGTACGCTGACACTGACCCGCGCCCTCACACGTACGCTCCCCCTAAAGCGTTGTCGTACCCTCACCTGGACCCTAAACCGTCCCCGTCCCCTAACCCTAACCCTAGCCCGAACCCTAACCCTAACCCTTCCCCGAAGCCTGACCCTCACCCGTCCCCTAATCCTAACCCGTACGCTGACACTGACCCGCGCCCTCACACGTACGCTCCCCCTAAAGCGTTGTCGTACCCTCACCTGGACCCTAAACCGTCCCCGTCCCCTAAACCTAACCCTAGCCCGAACCCTAACCCTAACCCTTCCCCGAAGCCTGACCCTCACCCTTCCCCTAATCCTAACCCGTACGCTGACACTAACCCGCGCCCTCACACGTACGCTCCCCCTAAAGCGTTGTCGTACCCTCACCTGGACCCTAAACCGTCCCCGTCCCCTAACCCTAACCCTAGCCCGAACCCTAACCCTAACCCTTCCCCGAAGCCTGACCCTCACCCGTCCCCTAATCCTAACCCGTACGCTGACACTGACCCGCGCCCTCACACGTACGCTCCCCCTAAAGCGTTGTCGTACCCTCACCTGGACCCTAAACCGTCCCCGTCCCCTAACCCTAACCCTAGCCCGAACCCTAACCCTAACCCTTCCCCGAAGCCTGACCCTCACCCGTCCCCTAATCCTAACCCGTACGCTGACACTGACCCGCGCCCTCAAACCTACGCTCCCCGTAAAGCGTTGTCGTACCCTAACCTGGACCCTAAACCGTCCCCGTCCCCTAACCCTAACCCTAGCCCGAACCCTAACCCTAACCCTTTCCCGAAGCCTGACCCTCACCCGTCCCCTAATCCTAACCCGTACGCTGACACTGACCCGCGCCCTCACACGTACGCTCCCCGTAAAGCGTTGTCGTACCCTCATCTGGACCCTAAACCGTCCCCGTCCCCTAACCCTAACCCTAGCCCGAACCCTAACCCTAACCCTTCCCCGAAGCCTGACCCTCACCCGTCCCCTAATCCTAACCCGTACGCTGACACTGACCCACGCCCTCACACGTACGCTCCCCCTAAAGCGTTGTCGTACCCTCACCTGGACCCTAAACCGTCCCCGTCCCCTAACCCTAACCCTAGCCCGAACCCTAACCCTAACCCTTCCCCGAAGCCTGACCCTCACCCGTCCCCTAATCCTAACCCGTACGCTGACACTGACCCGCGCCGTCACACGTACGCTCCCCCTAAAGCGTTGTCGTACCCTCACCTGGACCCTAAACCGTCCCCGTCCCCTAACCCTAACCCTAGCCCGAACCCTAACCCTAACCCTTCCCCGAAGCCTGACCCTCACCCGTCCCATAATCCTAACCCGTACGCTGACACTGACCCGCGCCCTCACACGTACGCTCCCCCTAAAGCGTTGTCGTACCCTCACCTGGACCCTAAACCGTCCCCGTCCACTAACCCTAACCCTAGCCCGAACCCTAACCCTAACCCTTCCCCGAAGCCTGACCCTCACCCGTCCCCTAATCCTAACCCGTACGCTGACACTAACCCACGCCCTCACACGTACGCTCCCCCTAAAGCGTTGTCGTACCCTCACCTGGACCCTAAACCGTCCCCGTCCCCTAACCCTAACCCTAGCCCGAACCCTAACCCTAACCCTTCCCCGAAGCCTGACCCTCACCCGTCCCCTAATCCTAACCCGTACGCTGACACTAACCCGCGCCCTCACACGTACGCTCCCCCTAAAGCGTTGTCGTACCCTCACCTGGACCCTAAACCGTCCCCGTCCCCTAACCCTAACCCTAGCCCGAACCCTAACCCTAAACCTTCCCCGAAGCCTGACCCTCACCCGTCCCCTAATCCTAACCCGTACGCTGACACTAACCCGCGCCCTCACACGTACGCTCCCCCTAAAGCGTTGTCGTACCCTCACCTGGACCCTAAACCGTCCCCGTCCCCTAACCCTAACCCTAGCCCGAACCCTAACCCTAACCCTTCCCCGAAGCCTGACCCTCACCCGTCCCCTAATCCTAACCCGTACGCTGACACTAACCCGCGCCCTCACACGTACGCTCCCCCTAAAGCGTTGTCGTACCCTCACCTGGACCCTAAACCGTCCCCGTCCCCTAACCCTAACCCTAGCCCGAACCCTAACCCTAACCCTTCCCCGAAGCCTGACCCTCACCCGTCCCCTAATCCTAACCCGTACGCTGACACTAACCCGCGCCCTCAAACCTACGCTCCCCGTAAAGCGTTGTCGTACCCTCACCTGGACCCTAAACCGTCCCCGTCCCCTAACCCTAACCCTAGCCCGAACCCTAACCCTAACCCTTTCCCGAAGCCTGACCCTCACCCGTCCCCTAATCCTAACCCGTACGCTGACACTGACCCGCGCCCTCACACGTACGCTCCCCGTAAAGCGTTCTCGTACCCTCACCTGGACCCTAAACCGTCCCCGTCCCCTAACCCTAACCCTAGCCCGAACCCTAACCCTAACCCTTCCCCGAAGCCTGACCCTCACCCGTCCCCTAATCCTAACCCGTACGCTGACACTGACCCACGCCCTCACACGTACGCTCCCCCTAAAGCGTTGTCGTACCCTCAGCTGGACCCTAAACCGTCCCCGTCCCCTAACTCTAACCCTAGCCCGAACCCTAACCCTAACCCTCTCCCGAAGCCTGACCCTCACCCGTCCCCTAATCCTAACCCGTACGCTGACACTGACCCGCGCCCTCACACGTACGCTCCCCCTAAAGCGTTGTCGTACCCTCACCTGGACCCTAAACCGTCCCCGTCCCCTAACCCTAACCCTAGCCCGAACCCTAACCCTAACCCTTCCCCGAAGCCTGACCCTCACCCGTCCCATAATCCTAACCCGTACGCTGACACTGACCCGCGCCCTCACACGTACGCTCCCCCTAAAGCGTTGTCGTAACCTCACCTGGACCCTAAACCGTCCCCGTCCCCTAACCCTAACCCTAGCCCGAACCCTAACCCTAACCCTTCCCCGAAGCCTGACCCTCACCCGTCCCCTAATCCTAACCCGTACGCTGACACTAACCCGCGCCCTCACACGTACGCTCCCCCTAAAGCGTTGTCGTACCCTCACCTGGACCCTAAACCGTCCCCGTCCCCTAACCCTAACCCTAGCCCGAACCCTAACCCTAACCCTTCCCCGAAGCCTGACCCTCACCCGTCCCCTAATCCTAACCTGTACGCTGACACTAACCCGCGCCCTCACACGTACGCTCCCCCTAAAGCCTTGTCGTACCCTCACCTGGACCCTAAACCGTCCCCGTCCCCTAACCCTAACCCTAGCCCGAACACTAACCCTAACCCTTCCCCGAAGCCTGACCCTCACCCGTCCCCTAATCCTAACCCGTACGCTGACACTATCCCGCGCCCTCAAACCTACGCTCCCCCTAAAGCGTTGTCGTACCCTCACCTGGACCCTAAACCGTCCCCATCCCCTAACCCTAACCCTAGCCCGAACCCTAACCCTAACCCTTCCCCGAAGCCTGACCCTCACCCGTCGCCTTATCCTAACCCGTACGCTGACACTAACCCGCGCCCTCACACGTACGCTCCCCCTAAAGCGTTGTCGTACCCTCACCTGGACCCTAAACCGTCCCCGTCCCCTAACCCTAACCCTAGCCCGAACCCTAACCCTAACACTTCCCCGAAGCCTGATCCTCACCCGTCGCCTAATCCTAACCCGTACGCTGACACTAACCCGCGCCCTCACACGTACGCTCCCCCTAAAGCGTTGTCGTACCCTCACCTGGACCCTAAACCGTCCCCGTCCCCTAACCCTAACCCTAGCCCGAACCCTAACCCTAACCCTTCCCCGAAGCCTGACCCTCACCCGTCCCCTAATCCTAACCCGTACGCTGACACTAACCCGCGCCGTCACACGTACGCTCCCCCTAAAGCGTTGTCGTACCCTCACCTGGACCCTAAACCGTCCCCGTCCCCTAACCCCAACCCTAGCCCGAACCCTAACCCTAACCCTTCCCCGAAGCCTGACCCTCACCCGTCCCCTAATCCTAACCCGTACGCTGACACTAACCCGCACCCTCACACGTACGCTCCCCCTAAAGCGTTGTCGTACCCTCACCTGGACCCTAAACCGTCCCCGTCCCCTAACCCTAACCCTAGCCCGAACCCTAACCCTAACCCTTCCCCGAAGCCTGACCCTCACCCGTCCCCTAATCCTAACCCGTACCCTGACACTAACCCGCGCCCTCACACGTACGCTCCCCGTAAAGCGTTGTCGTACCCTCAACTGGACCCTAAACCGTCCCCGTCCCCTAACCCTAACCCTAGCCCGAACACTAACCCTAACCCTTCCCCGAAGCCTGACCCTCACCCGTCGCCTAATCCTAACCCGTACGCTGACACTAACCCGCGCCCTCACACGTACGCTACCCCTAAAGCGTTGTCGTACCCTCACCTGGACCCTAAACCGCCCCCGTCCCCTAACCCTAACCCTAGCCCGAACCCTAACCCTAACACTTCCCTGAATCCTGACACTCACCCGTCCCCTAATCCTAACCCGTACGCTGACACTAACCCGCGCCCTCACACGTACGCTCCCCCTAAAGCGTTGTCGTACCCTCACCTGGACCCTAAACCGTCCCCGTCCCCTAACCCTAACCCTAGCCCGAACCCTAACCCTAACCCTTCCCCGAAGCCTGACCCTCACCCGTCCCCTAATCCTAACCCGTACGGTGACACTAACCCGCGCCCTCACACGTACGCTCCCCCTAAAGCGTTGTCGTACCCTCACCTGGACCCTAAACCGTCCCCGTCCCCTAACCCTAACCCTAGCCCGAACCCTAACCCTAACCCTTCCCCGAAGCCTGACCCTCACCCGTCCCCTAATCCTAACCCGTACGCTGACACTAACCCGCGCCCTCACACGTACGCTCCCCCTAAAGCGTTGTCGTACCCTCACCTGGACCCTAAACCGTCCCCGTCCCCTAACCCTAACCCTAGCCCGAACCCTAACCCTAACCCTTCCCCGAAGCCTGACCCTCACCCGTCCCCTAATCCTAACCCGTACGCTGACACTAACCCACGCCCTCACACGTACGCTCCCCCTAAAGCCTTGTCGTACCCTCACCTGGACCCTAAACCGTCCCCATCCCCTAACCATAACCCTAGCCCGAACACTAACCCTAACCCTTCCCCGAAGCCTGACCCTCACCCGTCCCCTAATCCTAACCCGTACGCTGACACTAACCCGCGCCCTCAAACCTACGCTCCCCCTAAAGCGTTGTCGTACCCTCACCTGGACCCTAAACCGTCCCCATCCCCTAACACTAACCCTAGCCCGAACCCTAACCCTAACCCTTCCCCGAAGCCTGACCCTCACCCGTCGCCTTATCCTAACCCGTACGCTGACACTAACCCGCGCCCTCACACGTACGCTCCCCCTAAAGCGTTGTCGTACCCTGACCTGGACCCTAAACCGTCCCCGTCCCCTAACCCCAACCCTAGCCCGAACCCTAACCCTAACCCTTCCCCGAAGCCTGACCCTCACCCGTCCCCTAATCCTAACCCGTACGCTGACACTAACCCGCACCCTCACACGTACGCTCCCCCAAATCGTTGTCGTACCCTCACCTGGACCCTAAACCGTCCCTGTCCCCTAACCCTAACCCTAGCCCGAACCCTAACCCTAACCCTTCCCCGAAGCCTGACCCTCACCCGTCCCCTAATCCTAACCCGTACCCTGACACTAACCCGCGCCCTCACACGTACGCTCCCCGTAAAGCGTTATCGTACCCTCAACTGGACCCTAAACCGTCCCCGTCCCCTAACCCTAACCCTAGCCCGAACCCTAACCCTAACCCTTCCCCGAAGCCTGACCCTCATCCGTCCCATAATCCTAACCCGTACGCTGACACTGACCCGCGCCCTCACACGTACGCTCCCCCTAAAGCGTTGTCGTACCCTCACCTGGACCCTAAACCGTCCCCGTCCCCTAACCCTAACCCTAGCCCGAACCCTAACCCTAACCCTTCCCCGAAGCCTGACCCTCACCCGTCCCCTAATCCTAACCCGTAAGGCTGACACTGACCCGCGCCCTCAAACCTACGCTCCCCCTAAAGCGTTGTCGTACCCTCACCTGGACCCTAAACCGTCCCCGTCCCCTAACCCTAACCCTAGCCCAAACCCTAACCCTAACCCTTCCCCGAAGCCTGACCCTCACCCGTCGCCTAATCCTAACCCGTACGCTGACACTAACCCGCGCCCTCACACGTACGCTACCCCTAAAGCGTTGTCGTACCCTCACCTGGACCCTAAACCGTCCCCGTCCCCTAACCCTAACCCTAGCCCGAACCCTAACCCTAACCCTTCCCCGAAGCCTGACCCTCACCCGTCCCCTAATCCTAACCCGTACGCTGACACTAACCCGCGCCCTCACACGTACGCTCCCCCTAAAGCGTTGTCGTACCCTCACCTGGACCCTAAACCGTCCCCGTCCCCTAACCCTAGCCCGAACCCTAACCCTAACCCTTCCCCGAAGCCTGACCCTCACCCGTCCCCTAATCCTAACCCGTACGCTGACACTAACCCGCGCCCTCACACGTACGCTCCCCCTAAAGCCTTGTCGTACCCTCACCTGGACCCTAAACCGTCGCCGTCCCCTAACCCTAACCCTAGCCCGAACACTAACCCTAACCCTTCCCCGAAGCCTGACCCTCACCCGTCCCCTAATCCTAACCCGTACGCTGACACTAACCCGCGCCCTCAAACCTACGCTCCCCCTAAAGCGTTGTCGTACCCTCACCTGGACCCTAAACCGTCCCCATCCCCTAACACTAACCCTAGCCCGAACCCTAACCCTAACCCTTCCCCGAAGCCTGACCCTCACCCGTCGCCTAATCCTAACCCGTACGCTGACAGTAACCCGCGCCCTCACACGTACGCTCCCCCTAAAGCGTTGTCGTACCCTCACCTGGACCCTAAACCGTCCCCGTCCCCTAACCCTAACCCTAGCCCGAACCCTAACCCTAACCCTTCCCCGAAGCCTGACCCTCACCCGTCCCCTAATCCTAACCCGTACGCTGACACTAACCCGCGCCGTCACACGTACGCTCCCCATAAAACGTTGTCGTACCCTCACCTGGACCCTAAACCGTCCCCGTCCCCTAACCCCAACCCTAGCCCGAACCCTAACCCTAACCCTTCCCCGAAGCCTGACCCTCACCCGTCCCCTAATCCTAACCCGTACGCTGACACTAACCCGCACCCTCACACATACGCTCCCCCTAAAGCGTTGTCGTACCCTCACCTGGACCCTAAACCGTCCCCGTCCCCTAACCCTAACCCTAGCCCGAACCCTAACCCTAACCCTTCCCCGAAGCCTGACCCTCACCCGTCCCCTAATCCTAACCCGTACCCTGACACTAACCCGCGCCCTCACACGTACGCTCCCCGTAAAGCGTTGTCGCACCCTCACCTGGACCCTAAACCGTCCCCGTCCCCTAACCCTAAACCTATCCCGAACCCTAACCCTAACCCTTCCCCGAAGCCTGACCCTCACCCGTCCCCTAATCCTAACCCGTACGCTGACACTAACCCGCGCCCTCAAACCTACGCTCCCCGTAAAGCGTTGTCGTACCCTCACCTGGACCCTAAACCGTCCCCGTCCCCTAACCCTAACCCTAGCCCGAACCCTAACCCTAACCCTTTCCCGAAGCCTGACCCTCACCCGTCCCCTAATCCTAACCGTACGCTGACACTGACCCGCGCCCTCACACGTACGCTACCCCTAAAGCGTTGTCGTACCCTCACCTGGACCCTAAACCGTCCCCGTCCCCTAACCCTAACCCTAGCCCGAACACTAACCCTAACCCTTCCCCGAATCCTGACCCTCACCCGTCCCCTAATCCTAACCCGTACGCTGACACTAACCCGCGCCCTCACACGTACGCTCCCCCTAAAGCGTTGTCGTACCCTCACCTGGACCCTAAACCGTACCCGTCCCCTAACCCTAACCCTAGCCCGAACCCTAACCCTAACCCTTCCCCGAAGCCTGACCCTCACCCGTCCCCTAATCCTAACCCGTACGCTGACACTATCCCGCGCCCTCAAACCTACGCTCCCCCTAAAGCGTTGTCGTACCCTCACCTGGACCCTAAACCGTCCCCATCCCCTAACCCTAACCCTAGCCCGAACCCTAACCCTAACCCTTCCCCGAAGCCTGACCCTCACCCGTCGCCTTATCCTAACCCGTACGCTGACACTAACCCGCGCCCTCACACGTACGCTCCCCCTAAAGCGTTGTCGTACCCTCACCTGGACCCTAAACCGTCCCCGTCCCCTAACCCTAACCCTAGCCCGAACCCTAACCCTAACACTTCCCCGAAGCCTGATCCTCACCCGTCGCCTAATCCTAACCCGTACGCTGACACTAACCCGCGCCCTCACACGTACGCTCCCCCTAAAGCGTTGTCGTACCCTCACCTGGACCCTAAACCGTCCCCGTCCCCTAACCCCAACCCTAGCCCGAACCCTAACCCTAACCCTTCCCCGAAGCCTGACCCTCACCCGTCCCCTAATCCTAACCCGTACGCTGACACTAACCCGCACCCTCACACGTACGCTACCCCTAAAGCGTTGTCGTACCCTCACCTGGACCCTAAACCGCCCCCGTCCCCTAACCCTAACCCTAGCCCGAACCCTAACCCTAACACTTCCCTGAATCCTGACACTCACCCGTCCCCTAATCCTAACCCGTACGCTGACACTAACCCGCGCCCTCACACGTACGCTCCCCCTAAAGCGTTGTCGTACCCTCACCTGGACCCTAAACCGTCCCCGTCCCCTAACCCTAACCCTAGCCCGAACACTAACCCTAACCCTTCCCCGAAGCCTGACCCTCACCCGTCGCCTAATCCTAACCCGTACGCTGACACTAACCCGCGCCCTCACACGTACGCTACCCCTAAAGCGTTGTCGTACCCTCACCTGGACCCTAAACCGCCCCCGTCCCCTAACCCTAACCCTAGCCCGAACCCTAACCCTAACACTTCCCTGAATCCTGACACTCACCCGTCCCCTAATCCTAACCCGTACGCTGACACTAACCCGCGCCCTCACACGTACGCTCCCCCTAAAGCGTTGTCGTACCCTCACCTGGACCCTAAACCGTCCCCGTCCCCTAACCCTAACCCTAGCCCGAACCCTAACCCTAACCCTTCCCCGAAGCCTGACCCTCACCCGTCCCCTAATCCTAACCCGTACGGTGACACTAACCCGCGCCCTCACACGTACGCTCCCCCTAAAGCGTTGTCGTACCCTCACCTGGACCCTAAACCGTCCCCGTCCCCTAACCCTAACCCTAGCCCGAACCCTAACCCTAACCCTTCCCCGAAGCCTGACCCTCACCCGTCCCCTAATCCTAACCCGTACGCTGACACTAACCCGCGCCCTCACACGTACGCTCCCCCTAAAGCGTTGTCGTACCCTCACCTGGACCCTAAACCGTCCCCGTCCCCTAACCCTAACCCTAGCCCGAACCCTAACCCTAACCCTTCCCCGAAGCCTGACCCTCACCCGTCCCCTAATCCTAACCCGTACGCTGACACTAACCCACGCCCTCACACGTACGCTCCCCCTAAAGCCTTGTCGTACCCTCACCTGGACCCTAAACCATCCCCGTCCCCTAACCATAACCCTAGCCCGAACACTAACCCTAACCCTTCCCCGAAGCCTGACCCTCACCCGTCCCCTAATCCTAACCCGTACGCTGACACTAACCCGCGCCCTCAAACCTACGCTCCCCCTAAAGCGTTGTCGTACCCTCACCTGGACCCTAAACCGTCCCCATCCCCTAACACTAACCCTAGCCCGAACCCTAACCCTAACCCTTCCCCGAAGCCTGACCCTCACCCGTCGCCTTATCCTAACCCGTACGCTGACACTAACCCGCGCCCTCACACGTACGCTCCCCCTAAAGCGTTGTCGTACCCTGACCTGGACCCTAAACCGTCCCCGTCCCCTAACCCCAACCCTAGCCCGAACCCTAACCCTAACCCTTCCCCGAAGCCTGACCCTCACCCGTCCCCTAATCCTAACCCGTACGCTGACACTAACCCGCACCCTCACACGTACGCTCCCCCAAATCGTTGTCGTACCCTCACCTGGACCCTAAACCGTCCCTGTCCCCTAACCCTAACCCTAGCCCGAACCCTAACCCTAACCCTTCCCCGAAGCCTGACCCTCACCCGTCCCCTAATCCTAACCCGTACCCTGACACTAACCCGCGCCCTCACACGTACGCTCCCCGTAAAGCGTTATCGTACCCTCAACTGGACCCTAAACCGTCCCCGTCCCCTAACCCTAACCCTAGCCCGAACCCTAACCCTAACCCTTCCCCGAAGCCTGACCCTCATCCGTCCCATAATCCTAACCCGTACGCTGACACTGACCCGCGCCCTCACACGTACGCTCCCCCTAAAGCGTTGTCGTACCCTCACCTGGACCCTAAACCGTCCCCGTCCCCTAACCCTAACCCTAGCCCGAACCCTAACCCTAACCCTTCCCCGAAGCCTGACCCTCACCCGTCCCCTAATCCTAACCCGTAAGGCTGACACTGACCCGCGCCCTCAAACCTACGCTCCCCCTAAAGCGTTGTCGTACCCTCACCTGGACCCTAAACCGTCCCCGTCCCCTAACCCTAACCCTAGCCCAAACCCTAACCCTAACCCTTCCCCGAAGCCTGACCCTCACCCGTCGCCTAATCCTAACCCGTACGCTGACACTAACCCGCGCCCTCACACGTACGCTACCCCTAAAGCGTTGTCGTACCCTCACCTGGACCCTAAACCGTCCCCGTCCCCTAACCCTAACCCTAGCCCGAACCCTAACCCTAACCCTTCCCCGAATCCTGACCCTCACCCGTCCCCTAATCCTAACCCGTACGCTGACACTAACCCGCGCCCTCACACGTACGCTCCCCCTAAAGCGTTGTCGTACCCTCACCTGGACCCTAAACCGTCCCCGTCCCCTAACCCTAGCCCGAACCCTAACCCTAACCCTTCCCCGAAGCCTGACCCTCACCCGTCCCCTAATCCTAACCCGTACGCTGACACTAACCCGCGCCCTCACACGTACGCTCCCCCTAAAGCCTTGTCGTACCCTCACCTGGACCCTAAACCGTCCCCGTCCCCTAACCCTAACCCTAGCCCGAACACTAACCCTAACCCTTCCCCGAAGCCTGACCCTCACCCGTCCCCTAATCCTAACCCGTACGCTGACACTAACCCGCGCCCTCAAACCTACGCTCCCCCTAAAGCGTTGTCGTACCCTCACCTGGACCCTAAACCGTCCCCATCCCCTAACACTAACCCTAGCCCGAACCCTAACCCTAACCCTTCCCCGAAGCCTGACCCTCACCCGTCGCCTAATCCTAACCCGTACGCTGACAGTAACCCGCGCCCTCACACGTACGCTCCCCCTAAAGCGTTGTCGTACCCTCACCTGGACCCTAAACCGTCCCCGTCCCCTAACCCTAACCCTAGCCCGAACCCTAACCCTAACCCTTCCCCGAAGCCTGACCCTCACCCGTCCCCTAATCCTAACCCGTACGCTGACACTAACCCGCGCCGTCACACGTACGCTCCCCATAAAACGTTGTCGTACCCTCACCTGGACCCTAAACCGTCCCCGTCCCCTAACCCCAACCCTAGCCCGAACCCTAACCCTAACCCTTCCCCGAAGCCTGACCCTCACCCGTCCCCTAATCCTAACCCGTACGCTGACACTAACCCGCACCCTCACACATACGCTCCCCCTAAAGCGTTGTCGTACCCTCACCTGGACCCTAAACCGTCCCCGTCCCCTAACCCTAACCCTAGCCCGAACCCTAACCCTAACCCTTCCCCGAAGCCTGACCCTCACCCGTCCCCTAATCCTAACCCGTACCCTGACACTAACCCGCGCCCTCACACGTACGCTCCCCGTAAAGCGTTGTCGCACCCTCACCTGGACCCTAAACCGTCCCCGTCCCCTAACCCTAAACCTATCCCGAACCCTAACCCTAACCCTTCCCCGAAGCCTGACCCTCACCCGTCCCCTAATCCTAACCCGTACGCTGACACTAACCCGCGCCCTCAAACCTACGCTCCCCGTAAAGCGTTGTCGTACCCTCACCTGGACCCTAAACCGTCCCCGTCCCCTAACCCTAACCCTAGCCCGAACCCTAACCCTAACCCTTTCCCGAAGCCTGACCCTCACCCGTCCCCTAATCCTAACCGTACGCTGACACTGACCCGCGCCCTCACACGTACGCTACCCCTAAAGCGTTGTCGTACCCTCACCTGGACCCTAAACCGTCCCCGTCCCCTAACCCTAACCCTAGCCCGAACACTAACCCTAACCCTTCCCCGAATCCTGACCCTCACCCGTCCCCTAATCCTAACCCGTACGCTGACACTAACCCGCGCCCTCACACGTACGCTCCCCCTAAAGCGTTGTCGTACCCTCACCTGGACCCTAAACCGTACCCGTCCCCTAACCCTAACCCTAGCCCGAACCCTAACCCTAACCCTTCCCCGAAGCCTGACCCTCACCCGTCCCCTAATCCTAAACCGTACGCTGACACTGACCCGCGCCCTCACACGTACGCTCCCCCTAAAGCGTTGTCGTACCCTCACCTGGACCCTAAACCGTCCCCGTCCCCTAACCCTAACCCTAGTCCGAACCCTAAACCTAACCCTTCCCCGAAGCCTGACCCTCACCCGTCCCCTAATCCTAACCCGTACGCTGACACTGACCCGCGCCCTGACACGTACGCTCCCCCTAAAGCGTTGTCATACCCTCACCTGGACCCTAAACCGTCCCCGTCCCCTAACCCTAACCCTAGCCCGAACCCTAACCCTAACCCTTCCCCGAAGCCTGACCCTCACCCGTCCCCTAATCCTAACCCGTACGCTGACACTGACCCGCGCCCTCACACGTACGCTCCCCCTAAAGCGTTGTCGTACCCTCACCTGGACCCTAAACCGTCCCCGTCCCCTAACCCTAACCCTAGCCCGAACCCTAACCCTAACCCTTCCCCGAAGCCTGACCCTCACCCGTCCCCTAATCCTAACCCGTACGCTGACACTAACCCACGCCCTCACACGTACGCTCCCCCTAAAGCGTTGTCGTACCCTCACCTGGACCCTAAACCGTCCCCGTCCCCTAACCCTAACCCTAGCCCGAACCCTAACCCTAACCCTTCCCCGAAGCCTGACCCTCACCCGTCCCCTAATCCTAACCCGTACGCTGACACTAACCCGCGCCCTCACACGTACGCTCCCCCTAAAGCGTTGTCGTACCCTCACCTGGACCCTAAACCGTCCCCGTCCCCTAACCCTAACCCTAGCCCGAACCCTAACCCTAACCCTTCGCCGAAGCCTGACCCTCACCCGTCCCCTAATCCTAACCCGTACGCTGACACTAACCCGCGCCCTCACACGTACGCTCCCCCTAAAGCCTTGTCGTACCCTCACCTGGACCCTAAACCGTCCCCGTCCCCTAACCCTAACCCTAGCCCGAACACTAACCCTAACCCTTTCCCGAAGCCTGACCCTCACCCGTCCCCTAATCCTAACCCGTACGCTGACACTAACCCGCGCCCTCAAACCTACGCTCCCCCTAAAGCGTTGTCGTACCCTCACCTGGACCCTAAACCGTCCCCATCCCCTAACACTAACCCTAGCCCGAACCCTAACCCTAACCCTTCCCCGAAGCCTGACCCTCACCCGTCGCCTTATCCTAACCCGTACGCTGACATTAACCCGCGCCCTCACACGTACGCTCCCCCTAAAGCGTTGTCGTACCCTCACCTGGACCCTAAACCGTCCCCGTCCCCTAACCCTAACCCTAGCCCGAACCCTAACCCTAACCCTTCCCCGAAGCCTGACCCTCACCCGTCCCCTAATCCTAACCCGTACCCTGACACTAACCCGCGCCCTCACACGTACGCTCCCCGTAAAGCGTTGTCGCACCCTCACCTGGACCCTAAACCGTCCCCGTCCCCTAACCCTAAACCTATCCCGAACCCTAACCCTAACCCTTCCCCGAAGCCTGACCCTCACCCGTCCCCTAATCCTAACCCGTACGCTGACACTAACCCGCGCCCTCAAACCTACGCTCCCCGTAAAGCGTTGTCGTACCCTCACCTGGACCCTAAACCGTCCCCGTCCCCTAACCCTAACCCTAGCCCGAACCCTAACCCTAACCCTTTCCCGAAGCCTGACCCTCACCCGTCCCCTAATCCTAACCGTACGCTGACACTGACCCGCGCCCTCACACGTACGCTACCCCTAAAGCGTTGTCGTACCCTCACCTGGACCCTAAACCGTCCCCGTCCCCTAACCCTAACCCTAGCCCGAACACTAACCCTAACCCTTCCCCGAATCCTGACCCTCACCCGTCCCCTAATCCTAACCCGTACGCTGACACTAACCCGCGCCCTCACACGTACGCTCCCCCTAAAGCGTTGTCGTACCCTCACCTGGACCCTAAACCGTACCCGTCCCCTAACCCTAACCCTAGCCCGAACCCTAACCCTAACCCTTCCCCGAAGCCTGACCCTCACCCGTCCCCTAATCCTAAACCGTACGCTGACACTGACCCGCGCCCTCACACGTACGCTCCCCCTAAAGCGTTGTCGTACCCTCACCTGGACCCTAAACCGTCCCCGTCCCCTAACCCTAACCCTAGTCCGAACCCTAAACCTAACCCTTCCCCGAAGCCTGACCCTCACCCGTCCCCTAATCCTAACCCGTACGCTGACACTGACCCGCGCCCTGACACGTACGCTCCCCCTAAAGCGTTGTCATACCCTCACCTGGACCCTAAACCGTCCCCGTCCCCTAACCCTAACCCTAGCCCGAACCCTAACCCTAACCCTTCCCCGAAGCCTGACCCTCACCCGTCCCCTAATCCTAACCCGTACGCTGAGACTAACCCGCGCCCTCACACGTACGCTCCCCCTAAAGCGTTGTCGTACCCTCACCTGGACCCTAAACCGTCCCCGTCCCCTAACCCTAACCCTAGCCCGAACCCTAACCCTAACCCTTCGCCGAAGCCTGACCCTCACCCGTCCCCTAATCCTAACCCGTACGCTGACACTAACCCGCGCCCTCACACGTACGCTCCCCCTAAAGCCTTGTCATACACTCACCTGGACCCTAAACCGTCCCCGTCCCCTAACCCTAACCCTAGCCCGAACACTAACCCTAACCCTTTCCCGAAGCCTGACCCTCACCCGTCCCCTAATCCTAACCCGTACGCTGACACTAACCCGCGCCCTCAAACCTACGCTCCCCCTAAAGCGTTGTCGTACCCTCACCTGGACCCTAAACCGTCCCCATCCCCTAACACTAACCCTAGCCCGAACCCTAACCCTAACCCTTCCCCGAAGCCTGACCCTCACCCGTCGCCTTATCCTAACCCGTACGCTGACACTAACCCGCGCCCTCACACGTACGCTCCCCCTAAAGCGTTGTCGTACCCTCACCTGGACCCTAAACCGTCCCCGTCCCCTAACCCTAACCCTAGCCCGAACCCTAACCCTAAACCTTCCCCGAAGCCTGACCCTCACCCGTCCCCTAATCCTAACCCGTACGCTGACACTAACCCGCGCCGTCACACGTACGCTCCCCCTAAAGCGTTGTCGTACCCTCACCTGGACCCTAAACCGTCCCCGTCCCCTAACCCCAACCCTAGCCCGAACCCTAACCCTAACCCTTCCCCGAAGCCTGACTCTCACCCGTCCCCTAATCCTAACCCGTACGCTGACACTAACCCGCACCCTCACACGTACGCTCCCCCTAAAGCGTTGTCGTACCCTCACCTGGACCCTAAACCGTCCCCGTCCCCTAACCCTAACCCTAGCCCGAACCCTAACCCTAACCCTTCCCCGAAACCTGACCCTCACCCGTCCCCTAATCCTAACCCGTACCCTGACACTAACCCGCGCCCTCACACGTACGCTCCCCGTAAAGCGTTGTCGTACCCTCACCTGGACCCTAAACCGTCCCCGTCCCCTAACCCTAACACTAGCCCGAACCCTAACCCTAAACCTTCCCTGAAGCCTGACCCTCACCCGTCCCCTAATCCTAACCCGTACGCTGACACTAACCCGCGCCCTCACACGTACGCTCCCCCTAAAGCGTTGTCGTACCCTCACCTGGACCCTAAACCGTCCCCGTCCCCTAACCCTAACCCTAGCCCGAACCCTAACCCTAACCCTTCCCCGAAGCCTGACCCTCACCCGTCCCCTAATCCTAACCCGTACGCTGACACTAACCCACGAACTCACACGTACGCTCCCCCTAAAGCGTTGTCGTACCCTCACCTGGACCCTAAACCGTCCCCGTCCCCTAACCCTAACCCTAGCCCGAACCCTAACCCTAACCCTTCCCAGAAGCCTGACCCTCACCCGTCCCCTAATCCTAACCCGTACGCTGACACTAACCCGCGCCCTCAAACCTACGCTCCCCGTAAAGCGTTGTCGTACCCTCACCTGGACCCTAAACCGTCCCCGTCCCCTAACCCTAACCCTAGCCCGAACCCTAACCCTAACCCTTCCCCGAAGCCTGACCCTCACCCGTCCCCTAATCCTAACCCGTACGCTGACACTAACCCGCGCCCTCACACGTACGCTCCCCCTAAAGCGTTGTCGTACCCTCACCTGGACCCTAAACCGTCCCCGTCCCCTAACCCTAACCCTAGCCCGAACCCTAACCCTAACCCTTCGCCGAAGCCTGACCCTCACCCGTCCCCTAATCCTAACCCGTACGCTGACACTAACCCGCGCCCTCACACGTACGCTCCCCCTAAAGCCTTGTCGTACCCTCACCTGGACCCTAAACCGTCCCCGTCCCCTAACCCTAACCCTAGCCCGAACACTAACCCTAACCCTTCCCCGAAGCCTGACCCTCACCCGTCCCCTAATCCTAACCCGTACGCTGACACTAACCCGCGCCCTCAAACCTACGCTCCCCCTAAAGCGTTGTCGTACCCTCACCTGGACCCTAAACCGTCCCCATCCCCTAACACTAACCCTAGCCCGAACCCTAACCCTAACCCTTCCCCGAAGCCTGACCCTCACCCGTCGCCTTATCCTAACCCGTACGCTGACACTAACCCGCGCCCTCACACGTACGCTCCCCCTAAAGCGTTGTCGTACCCTCACCTGGACCCTAAACCGTCCCCGTCCCCTAACCCTAACCCTAGCCCGAACCCTAACCCTAACACTTCCCCGAAGCCTGATCCTCACCCGTCGCCTAATCCTAACCCGTACGCTGACACTAACCCGCGCCCTCACACGTACGCTCCCCCTAAAGCGTTGTCGTACCCTCACCTGGACCCTAAACCGTCCCCGTCCCCTAACCCTAACCCTAGCCCGAACCCTAACCCTAAACCTTCCCCGAAGCCTGACCCTCACCCGTCCCCTAATCCTAACCCGTACGCTGACACTAACCCGCGCCGTCACACGTACGCTCCCCCTAAAGCGTTGTCGTACCCTCACCTGGACCCTAAACCATCCCCGTCCCCTAACCCCAACCCTAGCCCGAACCCTAACCCTAACCCTTCCCCGAAGCCTGACCCTCACCCGTCCCCTAATCCTAACCCGTACGCTGACACTAACCCGCACCCTCACACGTACGCTCCCCCTAAAGCGTTGTCGTACCCTCACCTGGACCCTAAACCGTCCCCGTCCCCTAACCCTTACCCTAGCCCGAACCCTAACCCTAACCCTTTCCCGAAGCCTGACCCTCACCCGTCCCCTAATCCTAACCCGTACGCTGACACTGACCCGCGCCCTCACACGTACGCTCCCCGTAAAGCGTTGTCGTACCCTCACCTGGACCCTAAACCGTCCCCGTCCCCTAACCCTAACCCTAGCCCGAACCCTAACCCTAACCCTTCCCCGAAGCCTGACCCTCACCCGTCCCCGAAGCCTAACCCGTACGCTGACACTGACCCACGCCCTCACACGTACGCTCCCCCTAAAGCGTTGTCGTACCCTCACCTGGACCCTAAACTGTCCCCGTCCCCTAACACTAACCCTAGCCCGAACCCTAACCCTAACCCTTCCCCGAAGCCTGACCCTCACCCGTCCCCTAATCCTAACACGTATGCTGACACTGACCCGCGCCCTCACACGTACGCTCCCCCTAAAGCGTTGTGGTACCCTCAGCTGGACCCTAAACCGTCCCCGTCCCCTAACCCTAACCCTAGCCCGAACCCTAACCCTAACCCTTCCCCGAAGCCTGACCCTCACCCGTCCCATAATCCTAACCCGTACTCTGACACTGACCCGCGCCCTCACACGTACACTCCCCCTAAAGCGTTGTCGTACCCTCACCTGGACCCTAAACCGTCCCCGTCCCCTAACCCTAACCCTAGCCCGAACCCTAACCCTAACACTTCCCCGAAGCCTGACCCTCACCCGTCCCCTAATCCTAACCCGTACGCTGACACTGACCCGCGCCCTCACACGTACGCTCCCCCTAAAGCGTTGTCGTACCCTCACCTGGACCCTAAACCGTCCCCGTCCCCTAACCCTAACCCTAGCCCGAACCCTAACCCTAACCCTTCCCCGAAGCCTGACCCTCACCCGTCCCCTAATCCTAACCCGTACGCTGACACTGACCCACGCCCTCACACGTACGCTCCCCCTAAAGCCTTGTCGTACCCTCACCTGGACCCTAAACCGTCCCCGTCCCCTAACCCTAACCCTAGCCCGAACACTAACCCTAACCCTTCCCCGAAGCCTGACCCTCACCCGTCCCCTAATCCTAACCCGTACGCTGACACTAACCCGTGCCCTCAAACCTACGCTCCCCCTAAAGCGTTGTCGTACCCTCACCTGGACCCTAAACCGTCCCCATCCCCTAACACTAACCCTAGCCCGAACCCTAACCCTAACCCTTCCCCGAAGCCTGACCCTCACCCGTCGCCTTATCCTAACCCGTACGCTGACACTAACCCGCGCTCTCACACGTACGCTCCCCCTAAAGCGTTGTCGTACCCTGACCTGGACCCTAAACCGTCCCCGTCCCCTAACCCCAACCCTAGCCCGAACCCTAACCCTAACCCTTCCCCGAAGCCTGAACCTCACCCGTCCCCTAATCCTAACCCGTACGCTGACACTAACCCGCACCCTCACACGTACGCTCCCCCAAATCGTTGTCGTACCCTCACCTGGACCCTAAACCGTCCCTGTCCCCTAACCCTAACCCTAGCCCGAACCCTAACCCTAACCCTTCCCCGAAGCCTGACCCTCACCCGTCCCCTAATCCTAACCCGTACCCTGACACTAACCCGCGCCCTCACACGTACGCTCCCCGTAAAGCGTTATCGTACCCTCAACTGGACCCTAAACCGTCCCCGTCCCCTAACCCTAACCCTAGCCCGAACCCTAACCCTAACCCTTCCCCGAAGCCTGACCCTCATCCGTCCCATAATCCTAACCCGTACGCTGATACTGACCCGCGCCCTCACACGTACGCTCCCCCTAAAGCGTTGTCGTACCCTCACCTGGACCCTAAACCGTCCCCGTCCCCTAACCCTAACCCTAGCCCGAACCCTAACCCTAACCCTTCCCCGAAGCCTGACCCTCACCCGTCCCCTAATCCTAACCCGTAAGGCTGACACTGACCCGCGCCCTCACACGTACGCTCCCCCTAAAGCGTTGTCGTACCCTCACCTGGACCCTAAACCGTCCCCGTCCCCTAACCCTAACCCTAGCCCGAACCCTAACCCTAACCCTTCTCCGAAGCCTGACCCACACCCGTCCCCTAATCCTAACCAGTACGCTGACACTAATCCGCGCCCTCACACGTACGCTCCCCCTAAAGCGTTGTCGTACCCTCACCTGGACCCTAAACCGTCCCCGTCCCCTAACCCTAACCCTAGCCCGAACCCTAACCCTAACCCTTCCCCGAAGCCTGACCCTCACCCGTCCCCTAATCCTAACCCGTACGCTGACACTAACCCGCGCCCTCAAACCTACGCTCCCCCTAAAGCGTTGTCGTACCCTCACCTGGACCCTAAACCGTCCCCGTCCCCTAACCCTAACCCTAGCCCAAACCCTAACCCTAACCCTTCCCCGAAGCCTGACCCTCACCCGTCGCCTAATCCTAACCCGTACGCTGACACTAACCCGCGCCCTCACATGTACGCTCCCCCTAAAGCGTTGTCGTACCCTCACCTGGACCCTAAACCGTCCACGTCCCTTAACCCTAACCCTAGCCCGAACCCTAACCCTAACCCTTCCCCGAAGCCTGACCCTCACCCGTCGCCTAATCCTAAACCGTACGCTGACACTAACCCGCGCCCTCACACGTACGCTCCCCCTAAAGCGTTGTCGTACCCTCACCTGGACCCTAAACCGTCCCCGTCCCTTAACCCTAACCCTAGCCCGAACCCTAACCCTAACACTTCCCCGAAGCCTGACCCTCACCCGTCGCCTAATCCTAACCCGTACGCTGACACTAACCCGCGCCCTCACACGTACGCTCCCCCTAAAGCGTTGTCGTACCCTCACCTGGACCCTAAACCGTCCCCGTCCCCTAACACTAACCCTAGCCCGAACCCTAACCCTAACCCTTCCCCGAAGCCTGACCCTCACCCGTCGCCTAATCCTAACCCGTACGCTGACACTAACCCGCGCCCTCACACGTACGCTACCCCTAAAGCGTTGTCGTACCCTCACCTGGACCTTAAACCGTCCCCGTCCCCTAACCCTAACCCTAGCCCGAACCCTAACCCTAACCCTTCCCCGAATCCTGACCCTCACCCGTCCCCTAATCCTAACCCGTACGCTGACACTAACCCGCGCCCTCACACGTACGCTCCCCCTAAAGCCTTGTCCTACCCTCACCTGGACCCTAAACCGTCCCCGTCCCCTAACCCTAACCCTAGCCCGAACACTAACCCTAACCCTTCCCCGAAGCCTGACCCTCACCCGTCCCCTAATCCTAACCCGTACGCTGACACTAACCCGCGCCCTCAAACCTACGCTCCCCCTAAAGCGTTGTCGTACCCTCACCTGGACCCTAAACCGTCCCCATCCCCTAACACTAACCCTAGCCCGAACCCTAACCCTAACCCTTCCCCGAAGCCTGACCCTCACCCGTCCCCTAATCCTAACACGTACGCTGACACTAACCCGCGCCCTCACACGTACGCTCCCCCTAAAGCGTTGTCGTACCCTCACCTGGACCCTAAACCGTCCCCGTCCCCTAACCCTAACCCTAGCCCGAACCCTAACCCTAACCCTTCCCCGAAGCCTGACCCTCACCCGTCCCCTAATCCTAACCCGTACGCTGACACTAACCCGCGCCGTCACACGTACGCTCCCCATAAAACGTTGTCGTACCCTCACCTGGACCCTAAACCGTCCCCGTCCCCTAACCCCAACCCTAGCCCGAACCCTAACCCTAACCCTTCCCCGAAGCCTGACCCTCACCCGTCCCCTAATCCTAACCCGTACGCTGACACTAACCCGCACCCTCACACGTACGCTCCCCCTAAAGCGTTGTCGTACCCTCACCTGGACCCTAAACCGTCCCCGTCCCCTAACCCTAACCCTAGCCCGAACCCTAACCCTAACCCTTCCCCGAAGCCTGACCCTCACCCGTCCCCTAATCCTAACCCGTACCCTGACACTAACCCGCGCCCTCACACGTACGCTCCCCATAAAGCGTTGTCGCACCCTCACCTGGACCCTAAACCGTCCCCGTCCCCTAACCCTAACCCTATCCCGAACCCTAACCCTAACCCTTCCCCGAAGCCTGACCCTCACCCGTCCCCTAATCCTAACCCGTACGCTGACACTAACCCGCGCCCTCAAACCTACGCTCCCCGTAAAGCGTTGTCGTACCCTCACCTGGACCCTAAACCGTCCCCGTCCCCTAACCCTAACCCTAGCCCGAACCCTAACCCTAACCCTTTCCCGAAGCCTGACCCTCACCCGTCCCCTAATCCTAACCGTACGCTGAAACTGACCCGCGCCCTCACACGTACGCTACCCCTAAAGCGTTGTCGTACCCTCACCTGGACCCTAAACCGTCCCCGTCCCCTAACCCTAACCCTAGCCCGAACACTAACCCTAACCCTTCCCCGAATCCTGACCCTCACCCGTCCCCTAATCCTAACCCGTACGCTGACACTAACCCGCGCCCTCACACGTACGCTCCCCCTAAAGCGTTGTCGTACCCTCACCTGGACCCTAAACCGTACCCGTCCCCTAACCCTAACCCTAGCCCGAACCCTAACCCTAACCCTTCCCCGAAGCCTGACCCTCACCCGTCCTCTAATCCTAAACCGTACGCTGACACTGACCCGCGCCCTCACACGTACGCTACCCCTAAAGCGTTGTCGTACCCTCACCTGGACCCTAAACCGTCCCCGTCCCCTAACCCTAACCCTAGTCCGAACCCTAAACCTAACCCTTCCCCGAAGCCTGACCCTCACCCGTCCCCTAATCCTAACCCGTACGCTGACACTGACCCGCGCCCTGACACGTACGCTCCCCCTAAAGCGTTGTCATACCCTCACCTGGACCCTAAACCGTCCCCGTCCCCTAACCCTAACCCTAGCCCGAACCCTAACCCTAACCCTACCCCGAAGCCTGACCCTCACCCGTCCCCTAATCCTAACCCGTACGCTGACACTGACCCGCGCCCTCACACGTACGCTCCCCCTAAAGCGTTGTCGTACCCTCACCTGGACCCTAAACCGTCCCCGTCCCCTAACCCTAACCCTAGCCCGAACCCTAACCCTAACCCTTCCCCGAAGCCTGACCCTCACCCGTCCCCTAATCCTAACCCGTACGCTGACACTAACCCGCGCCCTCACACGTACGCTCCCCCTAAAGCGTTGTCGTACCCTCACCTGGACCCTAAACCGTCCCCGTCCCCTAACCCTAACCCTAGCCCGAACCCTAACCCTAACCCTTCCCCGAAGCCTGACCCTCACCCGTCCCCTAATCCTAACCCGTACGCTGACACTAACCCGCGCCCTCACACGTACGCTCCCCCTAAAGCGTTGTCGTACCCTCACCTGGACCCTAAACCGTCCCCGTCCCCTAACCCTAACCCTAGCCCGAACCCTAACCCTAACCCTTCGCCGAAGCCTGACCCTCACCCGTCCCCTAATCCTAACCCGTACGCTGACACTAACCCGCGCCCTCACACGTACGCTCCCCCTAAAGCCTTGTCGTACCCTCACCTGGACCCTAAACCGTCCCCGTCCCCTAACCCTAACCCTAGCCCGAACACTAACCCTAACCCTTCCCCGAAGCCTGACCCTCACCCGTCCCCTAATCCTAACCCGTACGCTGACACTAACCCGCGCCCTCAAACCTACGCTCCCCCTAAAGCGTTGTCGTACCCTCACCTGGACCCTAAACCGTCCCCATCCCCTAACACTAACCCTAGCCCGAACCCTAACCCTAACCATTCCCCGAAGCCTGACCCTCACCCGTCGCCTTATCCTAACCCGTACGCTGACACTAACCCGCGCCCTCACACGTACGCTCCCCCTAAAGCGTTGTCGTACCCTCACCTGGACCCTAAACCGTCCCCGTCCCCTAACCCTAACCCTAGCCCGAACCCTAACCCTAACACTTCCCCGAAGCCTGATCCTCACCCGTCGCCTAATCCTAACCCGTACGCTGACACTAACCCGCGCCCTCACACGTACGCTCCCCCTAAAGCGTTGTCGTACCCTCACCTGGACCCTAAACCGTCCCCGTCCCCTAACCCTAACCCTAGCCCGAACCCTAACCCTAAACCTTCCCCGAAGCCTGACCCTCACCCGTCCCCTAATCCTAACCCGTACGCTGACACTAACCCGCGCCGTCACACGTACGCTCCCCCTAAAGCGTTGTCGTACCCTCACCTGGACCCTAAACCGTCCCCGTCCCCTAACCCCAACCCTAGCCCGAACCCTAACCCTAACCCTTCCCCGAAGCCTGACCCTCACCCGTCCCCTAATCCTAACCCGTACGCTGACACTAACCCGCACCCTCACACGTACGCTCCCCCTAAAGCGTTGTCGTACCCTCACCTGGACCCTAAACCGTCCCCGTCCCCTAACCCTAACCCTAGCCCAAACCCTAACCCTAACCCTTCCCCGAAACCTGACCCTCACCCGTCCCCTAATCCTAACCCGTACCCTGACACTAACCCGCGCCCTCACACGTACGCTCCCCGTAAAGCGTTGTCGTACCCTCACCTGGACCCTAAACCGTCCCCGTCCCCTAACCCTAACACTAGCCCGAACCCTAACCCTAAACCTTCCCTGAAGCCTGACCCTCACCCGTCCCCTAATCCTAACCCGTACGCTGACACTAACCCGCGCCCTCACACGTACGCTCCCCCTAAAGCGTTGTCGTACCCTCACCTGGACCCTAAACCGTCCCCGTCCCCTAACCCTAACCCTAGCCCGAACCCTAGCCCTAACCCTTCCCCGAAGCCTGACCCTCACCCGTCCCCTAATCCTAACCCGTACGCTGACACTAACCCACGCCCTCACACGTACGCTCCCCCTAAAGCGTTGTCGTACCCTCACCTGGACCCTAAACCGTCCCCGTCCCCTAACCCTAACCCTAGCCCGAACCCTAACCCTAACCCTTCCCCGAAGCCTGACCCTCACCCGTCCCCTAATCCTAACCCGTACGCTGACACTAACCCGCGCCCTCAAACCTACGCTCCCCGTAAAGCGTTGTCGTACCCTCACCTGGACCCTAAACCGTCCCCGTCCCCTAACCCTAACCCTAGCCCGAACCCTAACCCTAACCCTTTCCCGAAGCCTGACCCTCACCCGTCCCCTAATCCTAACCCGTACGCTGACACTGACCCGCGCCCTCACACGTACGCTCCCCGTAAAGCGTTGTCGTACCCTCACCTGGACCCTAAACCGTCCCCGTCCCCTAACCCTAACCCTAGCCCGAACCCTAACCCTAACCCTTCCCCGAAGCCTGACCCTCACCCATCCCCGAAGCCTAACCCGTACGCTGACACTGACCCACGCCCTCACACGTACGCTCCCCCTAAAGCGTTGTCGTACCCTCACCTGGACCCTAAACTGTCCCCGTCCCCTAACACTAACCCTAGCCCGAACCCTAACCCTAACCCTTCCCCGAAGCCTGACCCTCACCCGTCCCCTAATCCTAACACGTATGCTGACACTGACCCGCGCCCTCACACGTACGCTCCCCCTAAAGCGTTGTGGTACCCTCAGCTGGACCCTAAACCGTCCCCGTCCCCTAACCCTAACCCTAGCCCGAACCCTAACCCTAACCCTTCCCCGAAGCCTGACCCTCACCCGTCCCATAATCCTAACCCGTACGCTGACACTGACCCGCGCCCTCACACGTACGCTCCCCCTAAAGCGTTGTCGTACCCTCACCTGGACCCTAAACCGTCCCCGTCCCCTAACCCTAACCCTAGCCCGAACCCTAACCCTAACCCTTCCCCGAAGCCTGACCCTCACCCGTCCCCTAATCCTAACCCGTACGCTGACACTGACCCGCGCCCTCACACGTACGCTCCCCCTAAAGCGTTGTCGTACCCTCACCTGGACCCTAAACCGTCCCCGTCCCCTAACCCTAACCCTAGCCCGAACCCTAACCCTAACCCTTCCCCGAAGCCTGACCCTCACCCGTCCCATAATCCTAACCCGTACGCTGACACTGACCCGCGCCCTCACACGTACGCTCCCCCTAAAGCGTTGTCGTACCCTCACCTGGAACCTAAACCGTCCCCGTCCCCTAACCCTAACCCTAGCCCGAACCCTAACCCTAACCCTTCCCCGAAGCCTGACCCTCACCCGTCCCCTAATCCTAACCCGTACGCTGACACTGACCCGCGCCCTCACACGTACGCTCCCCTTAAAGCGTTGTCGTACCCTCACCTGGACCCTAAACCGTCCCCGTCCCCTAACCCTAACCCTAGCCCGAACCCTAACCCTAACCCTTCCCCGAAGCCTGACCCACACCCGTCCCCTAATCCTAACCCGTACGCTGACACTAACCCGCGCCCTCACACGTACGCTCCCCCTAAAGCGTTGTCGTACCCTCACCTGGACCCTAATCCGTCCCTGTCCCCTAACCCTAACCCTAGCCCGAACCCTAACCCTAACCCTTCCCCGAAGCCTGACCCTCACCCGTCCCCTAATCCTAACCCGTACGCTGACACTAACCCGCGCCCTCAAACCTACGCTCCCCCTAAAGCGTTGTCGTACCCTCACCTGGACCCTAAACCGTCCCCGTCCCCTAACCCTAACCCTAGCCCGAACCCTAACCCTAACCCTTCCCCGAAGCCTGACCCTCACCCGTCGCCTAATCCTAACCTGTACGCTGACACTAACCCGCGCCCTCACACGTACGCTCCCCCTAAAGCGTTGTCGTACCCTCACCTGGACCCTAAACCGTCCCCGTCCCTTAACACTAACCCTAGCCCGAACCCTAACCCTAACACTTCCCCGAAGGCTGACCCTCACCCGTCGCCTAATCCTAACCCGTACGCTGACACTAACCCGCGCCCTCACACGTACGCTCCCCCTAAAGCGTTGTCGTACCCTCACCTGGACCCTAAACCGTCCCCGTCCCCTAACCCTAACCCTAGCCCGAACCCTAACCCTAACCCTTCCCCGAAGCCTGACCCTCACCCGTCGCCTAATCCTAACCCGTACGCTGACACTAACCCGCGCCCTCACACGTACGCTCCCCCTAAAGTGTTGTCGTACCCTCACCTGGACCCTAAACCGTCCCCGTCCTCTAACCCTAACCCTAGTCCGAACCCTAAACCTAACCCTTCCCCGAAGCCTGACCCTCACCCGTCCCCTAATCCTAACCCGTACGCTGACACTGACCCGCGCCCTCACACGTACGCTCCCCCTAAAGCGTTGTCATACCCTCACCTGGACCCTAAACCGTCCCTGTCCCCTAACCCTAACCCTAGCCCGAACCCTAACCCTAACACTTCCCCGAAGCCTGACCCTCACCCGTCCCCAAATCCTAACCCGTACGCTGACACTGACCCGCGCCCTCACACGTACGCTCCCCCTAAAGCGTTGTCGTACCCTCACCTGGACCCTAAACCGTCCCCGTCCCCTAACCCTAACCCTAGCCCGAACCCTAACCCTAACCCTTCCCCGAAGCCTGACCCTCACCCGTCCCCTAATCCTAAACCGTACGCTGACACTAACCCGCGCCCTCACACGTACGCTCCCCCGAAAGCGTTGTCGTACCCTCACCTGGACCCTAAACCGTCCCCGTCCCCTAACCCTAACCCTAGCCCGAACCCTAACCCTAACCCTTCCCCGAAGCCTGACCCTCACCCGGCGCCTAATCCTAAACCGTACGCTGACACTAACCCGCGCCCTCACACGTACGCTCCCCCTAAAGAGTTGTCGTACCCTCACCTGGACCCTAAACCGTCCCCGTCCCCTAACCCTAACCCTAGCCCGAACCCTAACCCTAACCCTTCCCCGAAGCCTGACCCTCACCCGTCCCCTAATCCTAACCCGTACGCTGACACTAACCCGCGCCCTCACACGTACGCTCCCCCTAAAGCCTTGTCGTACCCTCACCTGGACCCTAAACCGTCCCCGTCCCCTAACCCTAACCCTAGCCCGAACACTAACCCTAACCCTTCCCCGAAGCCTGACCCTCACCCGTCCCCTAATCCTAACCCGTACGCTGACACTAACCCGCGCCCTCAAACCTACGCTCCCCCTAAAGCGTTGTCGTACCCTCACCTGGACCCTAAACCGTCCCCATCCCCTAACACTAACCCTAGCCCGAACCCTAACCCTAACCCTTCCCCGAAGCCTTACCCTCACCCGTCGCCTTATCCTAACCCGTACGCTGACACTAACCCGCGCCCTCACACGTACGCTCCCCCTAAAGCGTTGTCGTACCCTCACCTGGACCCTAAACCGTCCCCGTCCCCTAACCCTAACCCTAGCCCGAACCCTAACCCTAACACCTCCCCGAAGCCTGATCCTCACCCGTCGCCTAATCCTAACCCGTACGCTGACACTAACCCGCGCCCTCACACGTACGCTCCCCCTAAAGCGTTGTCGTACCCTCACCTGGACCCTAAAGCGTCCCCGTCCCCTAACCCTAACCCTAGCCCGAACCCTAACCCTAAACCTTCCCCGAAGCCTGACCCTCACCCGTCACCTAATCCTAACCCGTACGCTGACACTAACCCGCGCCGTCACACGTACGCTCCCCCTAAAGCGTTGTCGTACCCTCACCTGGACCCTAAACCGTCCCCGTCCCCTAACCCCAACCCTAGCCCAAACCCTAACCCTAACCCTTCCCCGAAGCCTGACCCTCACCCGTCCCATAATCCTAACCCGTACGCTGACACTAACCCGCGCCCTCACACGTAAGCTCCCCCTAAAGCGTTGTCGTACCCTCACCTGGACCCTAAACCGACCCCGTCCCCTAACCCTAACCCTAGCCCGAACCCTAACCCTAACCCTTCCCCGAAGCCTGACCCTCACCCGTCCCCTAATCCTAACCCGTACGCTGACACTAACCCGCGCCCTCACACGTACGCTCCCCGTAAAGCGTTGTCGTACCCTCACCTGGACCCTAAACCGTCCCCGTCCCCTAACCCTAACCCTAGCCCGAACCCTAACCCTAACCCTTTCCCGAAGCCTGACCCTCACCCGTCCCCTAATCCTAACCCGTACGCTGACACTGACCCGCGCCCTGACACGTACGCTCCCCGTAAAGCGTTGTCGTACCCTCACCTGGACCCTAAACCGTCCCCGTCCCCTAACCCTAACCCTAGCCCGAACCCTAACCCTAACCCTTCCCCGAAGCCTGACCCTCACCCGTCCCCTAATCCTAACACGTACGCTGACACTGACCCGCGCCCTCACACGTACGCTCCCCCTAAAGCGTTGAGGTACCCTCAGCTGGACCCTAAACCGTCCCCGTCCCCTAACCCTAACCCTAGCCCGAACCCTAACCCTAACCCTTCCCCGAAGCCTGACCCTCACCCGTCCCCTAATCCTAACCCGTACGCTGACACTGACCCGCGCCCTCACACGTAAGCTCCCCCTAAAGCGTTGTCGTACCCTCACCTGGACCCTAAACCGTCCCCGTCCCCTAACCCTAACCCTAGCCCGAACCCTAACCCTAACCCTTCCCCGAAGCCTGACCCTCACCCGTCCCCTAATCCTAACCCGTACGCTGACACTGACCCGCGCCCTCACACGTACGCTCCCCCTAAAGCGTTGTCGTACCCTCACCTGGACCCTAAACCGTCCCCGTCCCCTAACCCTAACCCTAGCCCGAACCCTAACCCTAACCCTTCCCCGAAGCCTGACCCTCACCCGTCCCATAATCCTAACCCGTACGCTGACACTGACCCGCGCCCTCACACGTACGCTCCCCCTAAAGCGTTGTCGTACCCTCACCTGGACCCTAAACCGTCCCCGTCCCCTAACCCTAACCCTAGCCCGAACCCTAACCCTAACCCTTCCCCGAAGCCTGACCCACACCCGTCCCCTAATCCTAACCCGTACGCTGACACTAACCCGCGCCCTCACACGTACGCTCCCCCTAAAGCATTGTCGTACCCTCACCTGGACCCTAAACCGTCCCCGTCCCCTAACCCTAACCCTAGCCCGAACCCTAACCCTAACCCTTCCCCGAAGCCTGACCCTCACCCGTCCCCTAATCCTAACCCGTACGCTGACACTAACCCGCGCCCTCAAACCTACGCTCCCCCTAAAGCGTTGTCGTACCCTCACCTGGACCGTAAACCGTCCCCATCCCCTAACACTAACCCTAGCCCGAACCCTAACCCTAAACCTTCCCCGAAGCCTGACCCTCACCCGTCGCCTTATCCTAACCCGTACGCTGACACTAACCCGCGCCCTCACACGTACACTCCCCCTAAAGCTTTGTCGTACCCTCACCTGGACCCTAAACCGTCCCCGTCCCCTAACCCTAACCCTAGCCCGAACCCTAACCCTAACCCTTCCCCGAAACCTGACCCTCACCCGTCCCCTAATCCTAACCCGTACCCTGACACTAACCCGCGCCCTCACACTTACGCTCCCCGTAAAGCGTTGTCGTACCCTCACCTGGACCCTAAACCGTCCCCGTCCCCTAACCCTAACAGTAGCCCGAACCCTAACCCTAAACCTTCCCTGAAGCCTGACCCTCACCCGTCCCCTAATCCTAACCCGTACGCTGACACTGACCCGCGCCCTCACACGTACGGTCCCCCTAAAGCGTTGTCGTACCCTCACCTGGACCCTAAACCGTCCCCGTCCCCTAACCCTAACCCTAGCCCGAACCCTAACCCTAACCCTTCCCCGAAGCCTGACCCTCACCCGTCCCCTAATCCTAACCCGTACGCTGACACTAACCCGCGCCCTCACACGTACGCTCCCTCTAAAGCGTTGTCGTACCCTCACCTGGACCCTAAACCGTCCCCGTCCCCTAACCCTAGCCCGAACCCTAACCCTAACCCTTCCCCGAAGCCTGACCCTCACCCGTCGCATAATCCTAACCCGTACGCTGACACTAACCCGCGCCCTCACACGTACGCTCCCCCTAAAGCGTTGTCGTACCCTCACCTGGACCCTAAACCGTCCCCGTCCCCTAACCCTAACCCTAGCCCGAACCCTAACCCTAACCCTTCCCCGAAGCCTGACCCTCACCCGTCCCCTAATCCTAACCCGTACGCTGACACTGACCCGCGCCCTCACACGTACGCTCCCCCTAAAGCGTTGTCGTACCCTCACCTGGACCCTAAACCGTCCCCGTCCCCTAACCCTAACCCTAGCCCGAACCCTAACCCTAACCCTTCCCCGAAGCCTGACCCTCACCCGTCCCCTAATCCTAACCCGTACGCTGACACTGACCCGCGCCCTCACACGTACACTCCCCCTAAAGCGTTGTCGTACCCTCACCTGGACCCTAAACCGTCCCCGTCCCCTAACCCTAACCCTAGCCCGAACCCTAACCCTAACCCTTCCCCGAAGCCTGACCCTCACCCGTCCCCTAATCCTAACCCGTACGCTGACACTGACCCGCGCCCTCACACGTACGCTCCCCCTAAAGGGTTGTCGTACCCTCACCTGGACCCTAAACCGTCCCCGTCCCCTAACCCTAACCCTAGCCCGAACCCTAACCCTAACCCTTCCCCGAAGCCTGACCCTCACCCGTCCCCTAATCCTAACCCGTACGCTGACACTAACCCGCGCCCTCAAACCTACGCTCCCCGTAAAGCGTTGTCGTACCCTCACCTGGACCCTAAACCGTCCCCGTCCCCTAACCCTAACCCTAGCCCGAACCCTAACCCTAACCCTTTCCCGAAGCCTGACCCTCACCCGTCCCCTAATCCTAACCCGTACGCTGACACTGACCCGCGCCCTCACACGTACGCTCCCCGTAAAGCGTTGTCGTACCCTCACCTGGACCCTAAACCTTCCCCGTCCCCTAACCCTAACCCTAGCCCGAACCCTAACCCTAACCCTTCCCCGAAGCCTGACCCTCACCCGTCCCCTACTCCTAACCCGTACGCTGACACTGACCCGCGCCCTCACACGTACGCTCCCCCTAAAGCGTTGTCGTACCCTCACCTGGACCCTAAACTGTCCCCGTCCCCTAACCCTAACCCTAGCCCGAACCCTAACCCTAACCCTTCCCCGAAGCCTGACCCTCACCCGTCCCCTAATCCTAACCCGTACGCTGACACTGACCCGCGCCCTCACACGTACGCTCCCCCTAAAGCGTTGTCGTACCCTCAAGTGGACCCTAAACCGTCCCCGTCCCCTAACCCTAACCCTAGCCCGAACCCTAACCCTAACCCTTCCCCGAAGCCTGACCCTCACCCGTCCCCTAATCCTAACCCGTACGCTGACACTAACCCGCGCCCTCACACGTACGCTCCCTCTAAAGCGTTGTCGTACCCTCACCTGGACCCTAAACCGTCCCCGTCCCCTAACCCTAACCCTAGCCCGAACCCTAACCCTAACCCTTCCCCGAAGCCTGACCCTCACCCGTCGCCTAATCCTAACCCGTACGCTGACACTAAACCGCGCCCTCACACGTACGCTCCCCCTAAAGCGTTGTCGTACCCTCACCTGGACCCTAAACCGTCCCCGTCCCCTAACCCTAACCCTAGCCCGAACCCTAACCCTAACCCTTCCCCGAAGCCTGACCCTCACCCGTCCCCTAATCCTAACCCGTATGCTGACACTGACCCGTGCCCTCACACGTACGCTCCCCCTAAAGCGTTGTCGTACCCTCACCTGGACCCTAAACCGTCCCCGTCCCCTAACCCTAACCCTAGCCCGAACCCTAACCCTAACACTTCCCCGAAGCCTGACCCTCACCCGTCCCCTAATCCTAACCCGTACGCTGACACTGACCCACGCCCTCACACGTACGCTCCCCCTAAATCGTTGTCGTACCCTCACATGGACCCTAAACCGTCCCCATCCCCTAACCCTAACCCTAGCCCGAACCCTAACCGTAACACTTCCCCGAAGCCTGACCCTCACCCGTCCCCTAATCCTAACCCGTACGCTGACACTAACCCGCGCCCTCACACGTACGCTCCCCCTAAAGCGTTGTCGTACCCTCACCTGGACCCTAAACCGTCCCCGTTCCCTAACCCTAACCCTAGCCCGAGCCCTAACCCTAACCCTTCCCCGAAGCCTGACCCTCACCCGTCCCCTAATCCTAACCCATACGCTGACACTAACCTGCGCCCTCACACGTACGCTCCCCCTAAAGCGTTGTCGTTCCCTCACCTGGACCCTAAACCGTCCCCGTCCCCTAACCCTAACGTTAGCCCGAACCCTAAACCTAACCCTTCCCCGAAGCCTGACCCTCACCCGTCCCCTAATCCTAACCCGTACGCTGATACTAACCCGCGCCCTCAAACCTACGCTCCCCCTAATGCGTTGTCGTACCCTCACCTGGACCCTAAACCGTCCCCGTCCCCTAACCCTAACCCTAGCCCGAACCCTAACCCTAACCCTTCCCCGAAGCCTGACCCTCACCCGTCCCCTAATCCTAACCCGTACGCTGACACTAACCCGCGCCCTCACACGTACGCTCCCCCTAAAGCGTTGTCGTACCCTCACCTGGACCCTAAACCGTGCCCGTACCCTAACCCTAACCCTAGCCCGAACCCTAACCCTAACCCTTCCCCGAAGCCTGACCCTCACCCGTCCCCTAATCCTAACCCGTACGCTGACACTGACCCGCGACCTCACACGTACGCTCCCCCTAAAGCGTTGTCGTACCCTCACCTGGACCCTAAATCGTCCCCGTCCCCTAACCCTAACCCTAGCACGAACGCTAACCCTAACCCTTCCCCGAAGCCTGACCCTCACCCGTTCCCTAATCCTAACCCGTACGCTGACACTGACCCGCGCCCTCACACGTACGCTCCCCCTAAAGCGTTGTCCTACCCTCACCTGGACCCTAAACCGTCCCGGTCCCCGAACCCTAACCCTAGCCCGAACCCTAACCCTAACCCTTCCCCGAAGCCTCACCCTCACCCGTCCCGTAATCCTAACCCGTACGCTGACACTAACCCGCGCCCTCACACGTACGCTCCCCCTAAAGCATTGTCGTACCCTCACCTGGACCCTAAACCGTCCCCGTCCCCTAACCCTAACCCTAGCCCGAACCCTAACCCTAACCCTTCCCCGAAGCCTGACCCTCACCCGTCCCCTAATCCTAACCCGTACGCTGACACTAACCCGCGCCCTCACACGTACGCTCCCCCTAAAGCGTTGTCGTACCCTCACCTGGACCCTAAACCGTCCCCGTCCCCTAACCCTAACCCTAGCCCGAACCCTAACCCTAACCCTTCCCTGAAGCCTGACCCTCACCCGTCCCCTAATCCTAACCCGTACGCTGACACTGACCCGCGCCCTCACACGTACGGTCCCCCTAAAGCGTTGTCGTACCCTCACCTGGACCCTAAACCGTCCCCGTCCCCTAACCCTAACCCTAGCCCGAACCCTAACCCTAACCCTTCCCCGAAGCCTGACCCTCACCCGTCCCCTAATCCTAACCCGTACGCTGACACTAACCCGCGCCCTCACACGTACGCTCCCTCTAAAGCGTTGTCGTACCCTCACCTGGACCCTAAACCGTCCCCGTCCCCTAACCCTAGCCCGAACCCTAACCCTAACCCTTCCCCGAAGCCTGACCCTCACCCGTCGCATAATCCTAACCCGTACGCTGACACTAACCCGCGCCCTCAAACCTACGCTCCCCCTAAAGCGTTGTCGTACCCTCACCTGGACCCTAAACCGTCCCCGTCCCCTAACCCTAACCCTAGCCCAAACCCTAACCCTAACCCTTCCCCGAAGCCTGACCCTCACCCGTCGCCTAATCCTAACCCGTACGCTGACACTAACCCGCGCCCTCACATGTACGCTCCCCCTAAAGCGTTGTCGTACCCTCACCTGGACCCTAAACCGTCCCCGTCCCTTAACCCTAACCCTAGCCCGAACCCTAACCCTAACCCTTCCCCGAAGCCTGACCCTCACCCGTCGCCTAATCCTAAACCGTACGCTGACACTAACCCGCGCCCTCACACGTACGCTCCCCCTAAAGCGTTGTCGTACCCTCACCTGGACCCTAAACCGTCCCCGTCCCTTAACCCTAACCCTAGCCCGAACCCTAACCCTAACACTTCCCCGAAGCCTGACCCTCACCCGTCGCCTAATCCTAACCCGTACGCTGACACTAACCCGCGCCCTCACACGTACGCTCCCCCTAAAGCGTTGTCGTACCCTCACCTGGACCCTAAACCGTCCCCGTCCCCTAACACTAACCCTAGCCCGAACCCTAACCCTAACCCTTCCCCGAAGCCTGACCCTCACCCGTCGCCTAATCCTAACCCGTACGCTGACACTAACCCGCGCCCTCACACGTACGCTACCCCTAAAGCGTTGTCGTACCCTCACCTGGACCTTAAACCGTCCCCGTCCCCTAACCCTAACCCTAGCCCGAACCCTAACCCTAACCCTTCCCCGAATCCTGACCCTCACCCGTCCCCTAATCCTAACCCGTACGCTGACACTAACCCGCGCCCTCACACGTACGCTCCCCCTAAAGCCTTGTCCTACCCTCACCTGGACCCTAAACCGTCCCCGTCCCCTAACCCTAACCCTAGCCCGAACACTAACCCTAACCCTTCCCCGAAGCCTGACCCTCACCCGTCCCCTAATCCTAACCCGTACGCTGACACTAACCCGCGCCCTCAAACCTACGCTCCCCCTAAAGCGTTGTCGTACCCTCACCTGGACCCTAAACCGTCCCCATCCCCTAACACTAACCCTAGCCCGAACCCTAACCCTAACCCTTCCCCGAAGCCTGACCCTCACCCGTCCCCTAATCCTAACACGTACGCTGACACTAACCCGCGCCCTCACACGTACGCTCCCCCTAAAGCGTTGTCGTACCCTCACCTGGACCCTAAACCGTCCCCGTCCCCTAACCCTAACCCTAGCCCGAACCCTAACCCTAACCCTTCCCCGAAGCCTGACCCTCACCCGTCCCCTAATCCTAACCCGTACGCTGACACTAACCCGCGCCGTCACACGTACGCTCCCCATAAAACGTTGTCGTACCCTCACCTGGACCCTAAACCGTCCCCGTCCCCTAACCCCAACCCTAGCCCGAACCCTAACCCTAACCCTTCCCCGAAGCCTGACCCTCACCCGTCCCCTAATCCTAACCCGTACGCTGACACTAACCCGCACCCTCACACGTACGCTCCCCCTAAAGCGTTGTCGTACCCTCACCTGGACCCTAAACCGTCCCCGTCCCCTAACCCTAACCCTAGCCCGAACCCTAACCCTAACCCTTCCCCGAAGCCTGACCCTCACCCGTCCCCTAATCCTAACCCGTACCCTGACACTAACCCGCGCCCTCACACGTACGCTCCCCATAAAGCGTTGTCGCACCCTCACCTGGACCCTAAACCGTCCCCGTCCCCTAACCCTAACCCTATCCCGAACCCTAACCCTAACCCTTCCCCGAAGCCTGACCCTCACCCGTCCCCTAATCCTAACCCGTACGCTGACACTAACCCGCGCCCTCAAACCTACGCTCCCCGTAAAGCGTTGTCGTACCCTCACCTGGACCCTAAACCGTCCCCGTCCCCTAACCCTAACCCTAGCCCGAACCCTAACCCTAACCCTTTCCCGAAGCCTGACCCTCACCCGTCCCCTAATCCTAACCGTACGCTGAAACTGACCCGCGCCCTCACACGTACGCTACCCCTAAAGCGTTGTCGTACCCTCACCTGGACCCTAAACCGTCCCCGTCCCCTAACCCTAACCCTAGCCCGAACACTAACCCTAACCCTTCCCCGAATCCTGACCCTCACCCGTCCCCTAATCCTAACCCGTACGCTGACACTAACCCGCGCCCTCACACGTACGCTCCCCCTAAAGCGTTGTCGTACCCTCACCTGGACCCTAAACCGTACCCGTCCCCTAACCCTAACCCTAGCCCGAACCCTAACCCTAACCCTTCCCCGAAGCCTGACCCTCACCCGTCCTCTAATCCTAAACCGTACGCTGACACTGACCCGCGCCCTCACACGTACGCTACCCCTAAAGCGTTGTCGTACCCTCACCTGGACCCTAAACCGTCCCCGTCCCCTAACCCTAACCCTAGTCCGAACCCTAAACCTAACCCTTCCCCGAAGCCTGACCCTCACCCGTCCCCTAATCCTAACCCGTACGCTGACACTGACCCGCGCCCTGACACGTACGCTCCCCCTAAAGCGTTGTCATACCCTCACCTGGACCCTAAACCGTCCCCGTCCCCTAACCCTAACCCTAGCCCGAACCCTAACCCTAACCCTACCCCGAAGCCTGACCCTCACCCGTCCCCTAATCCTAACCCGTACGCTGACACTGACCCGCGCCCTCACACGTACGCTCCCCCTAAAGCGTTGTCGTACCCTCACCTGGACCCTAAACCGTCCCCGTCCCCTAACCCTAACCCTAGCCCGAACCCTAACCCTAACCCTTCCCCGAAGCCTGACCCTCACCCGTCCCCTAATCCTAACCCGTACGCTGACACTAACCCGCGCCCTCACACGTACGCTCCCCCTAAAGCGTTGTCGTACCCTCACCTGGACCCTAAACCGTCCCCGTCCCCTAACCCTAACCCTAGCCCGAACCCTAACCCTAACCCTTCCCCGAAGCCTGACCCTCACCCGTCCCCTAATCCTAACCCGTACGCTGACACTAACCCGCGCCCTCACACGTACGCTCCCCCTAAAGCGTTGTCGTACCCTCACCTGGACCCTAAACCGTCCCCGTCCCCTAACCCTAACCCTAGCCCGAACCCTAACCCTAACCCTTCGCCGAAGCCTGACCCTCACCCGTCCCCTAATCCTAACCCGTACGCTGACACTAACCCGCGCCCTCACACGTACGCTCCCCCTAAAGCCTTGTCGTACCCTCACCTGGACCCTAAACCGTCCCCGTCCCCTAACCCTAACCCTAGCCCGAACACTAACCCTAACCCTTCCCCGAAGCCTGACCCTCACCCGTCCCCTAATCCTAACCCGTACGCTGACACTAACCCGCGCCCTCAAACCTACGCTCCCCCTAAAGCGTTGTCGTACCCTCACCTGGACCCTAAACCGTCCCCATCCCCTAACACTAACCCTAGCCCGAACCCTAACCCTAACCATTCCCCGAAGCCTGACCCTCACCCGTCGCCTTATCCTAACCCGTACGCTGACACTAACCCGCGCCCTCACACGTACGCTCCCCCTAAAGCGTTGTCGTACCCTCACCTGGACCCTAAACCGTCCCCGTCCCCTAACCCTAACCCTAGCCCGAACCCTAACCCTAACACTTCCCCGAAGCCTGATCCTCACCCGTCGCCTAATCCTAACCCGTACGCTGACACTAACCCGCGCCCTCACACGTACGCTCCCCCTAAAGCGTTGTCGTACCCTCACCTGGACCCTAAACCGTCCCCGTCCCCTAACCCTAACCCTAGCCCGAACCCTAACCCTAAACCTTCCCCGAAGCCTGACCCTCACCCGTCCCCTAATCCTAACCCGTACGCTGACACTAACCCGCGCCGTCACACGTACGCTCCCCCTAAAGCGTTGTCGTACCCTCACCTGGACCCTAAACCGTCCCCGTCCCCTAACCCCAACCCTAGCCCGAACCCTAACCCTAACCCTTCCCCGAAGCCTGACCCTCACCCGTCCCCTAATCCTAACCCGTACGCTGACACTAACCCGCACCCTCACACGTACGCTCCCCCTAAAGCGTTGTCGTACCCTCACCTGGACCCTAAACCGTCCCCGTCCCCTAACCCTAACCCTAGCCCGAACCCTAACCCTAACCCTTCCCCGAAACCTGACCCTCACCCGTCCCCTAATCCTAACCCGTACCCTGACACTAACCCGCGCCCTCACACGTACGCTCCCCGTAAAGCGTTGTCGTACCCTCACCTGGACCCTAAACCGTCCCCGTCCCCTAACCCTAACACTAGCCCGAACCCTAACCCTAAACCTTCCCTGAAGCCTGACCCTCACCCGTCCCCTAATCCTAACCCGTACGCTGACACTAACCCGCGCCCTCACACGTACGCTCCCCCTAAAGCGTTGTCGTACCCTCACCTGGACCCTAAACCGTCCCCGTCCCCTAACCCTAACCCTAGCCCGAACCCTAGCCCTAACCCTTCCCCGAAGCCTGACCCTCACCCGTCCCCTAATCCTAACCCGTACGCTGACACTAACCCACGCCCTCACACGTACGCTCCCCCTAAAGCGTTGTCGTACCCTCACCTGGACCCTAAACCGTCCCCGTCCCCTAACCCTAACCCTAGCCCGAACCCTAACCCTAACCCTTCCCCGAAGCCTGACCCTCACCCGTCCCCTAATCCTAACCCGTACGCTGACACTAACCCGCGCCCTCAAACCTACGCTCCCCGTAAAGCGTTGTCGTACCCTCACCTGGACCCTAAACCGTCCCCGTCCCCTAACCCTAACCCTAGCCCGAACCCTAACCCTAACCCTTTCCCGAAGCCTGACCCTCACCCGTCCCCTAATCCTAACCCGTACGCTGACACTGACCCGCGCCCTCACACGTACGCTCCCCGTAAAGCGTTGTCGTACCCTCACCTGGACCCTAAACCGTCCCCGTCCCCTAACCCTAACCCTAGCCCGAACCCTAACCCTAACCCTTCCCCGAAGCCTGACCCTCACCCATCCCCGAAGCCTAACCCGTACGCTGACACTGACCCACGCCCTCACACGTACGCTCCCCCTAAAGCGTTGTCGTACCCTCACCTGGACCCTAAACTGTCCCCGTCCCCTAACACTAACCCTAGCCCGAACCCTAACCCTAACCCTTCCCCGAAGCCTGACCCTCACCCGTCCCCTAATCCTAACACGTATGCTGACACTGACCCGCGCCCTCACACGTACGCTCCCCCTAAAGCGTTGTGGTACCCTCAGCTGGACCCTAAACCGTCCCCGTCCCCTAACCCTAACCCTAGCCCGAACCCTAACCCTAACCCTTCCCCGAAGCCTGACCCTCACCCGTCCCATAATCCTAACCCGTACGCTGACACTGACCCGCGCCCTCACACGTACGCTCCCCCTAAAGCGTTGTCGTACCCTCACCTGGACCCTAAACCGTCCCCGTCCCCTAACCCTAACCCTAGCCCGAACCCTAACCCTAACCCTTCCCCGAAGCCTGACCCTCACCCGTCCCCTAATCCTAACCCGTACGCTGACACTGACCCGCGCCCTCACACGTACGCTCCCCCTAAAGCGTTGTCGTACCCTCACCTGGACCCTAAACCGTCCCCGTCCCCTAACCCTAACCCTAGCCCGAACCCTAACCCTAACCCTTCCCCGAAGCCTGACCCTCACCCGTCCCATAATCCTAACCCGTACGCTGACACTGACCCGCGCCCTCACACGTACGCTCCCCCTAAAGCGTTGTCGTACCCTCACCTGGAACCTAAACCGTCCCCGTCCCCTAACCCTAACCCTAGCCCGAACCCTAACCCTAACCCTTCCCCGAAGCCTGACCCTCACCCGTCCCCTAATCCTAACCCGTACGCTGACACTGACCCGCGCCCTCACACGTACGCTCCCCTTAAAGCGTTGTCGTACCCTCACCTGGACCCTAAACCGTCCCCGTCCCCTAACCCTAACCCTAGCCCGAACCCTAACCCTAACCCTTCCCCGAAGCCTGACCCACACCCGTCCCCTAATCCTAACCCGTACGCTGACACTAACCCGCGCCCTCACACGTACGCTCCCCCTAAAGCGTTGTCGTACCCTCACCTGGACCCTAATCCGTCCCTGTCCCCTAACCCTAACCCTAGCCCGAACCCTAACCCTAACCCTTCCCCGAAGCCTGACCCTCACCCGTCCCCTAATCCTAACCCGTACGCTGACACTAACCCGCGCCCTCAAACCTACGCTCCCCCTAAAGCGTTGTCGTACCCTCACCTGGACCCTAAACCGTCCCCGTCCCCTAACCCTAACCCTAGCCCGAACCCTAACCCTAACCCTTCCCCGAAGCCTGACCCTCACCCGTCGCCTAATCCTAACCCGTACGCTGACACTAACCCGCGCCCTCACACGTACGCTCCCCCTAAAGTGTTGTCGTACCCTCACCTGGACCCTAAACCGTCCCCGTCCTCTAACCCTAACCCTAGTCCGAACCCTAAACCTAACCCTTCCCCGAAGCCTGACCCTCACCCGTCCCCTAATCCTAACCCGTACGCTGACACTGACCCGCGCCCTCACACGTACGCTCCCCCTAAAGCGTTGTCATACCCTCACCTGGACCCTAAACCGTCCCTGTCCCCTAACCCTAACCCTAGCCCGAACCCTAACCCTAACACTTCCCCGAAGCCTGACCCTCACCCGTCCCCAAATCCTAACCCGTACGCTGACACTGACCCGCGCCCTCACACGTACGCTCCCCCTAAAGCGTTGTCGTACCCTCACCTGGACCCTAAACCGTCCCCGTCCCCTAACCCTAACCCTAGCCCGAACCCTAACCCTAACCCTTCCCCGAAGCCTGACCCTCACCCGTCCCCTAATCCTAAACCGTACGCTGACACTAACCCGCGCCCTCACACGTACGCTCCCCCGAAAGCGTTGTCGTACCCTCACCTGGACCCTAAACCGTCCCCGTCCCCTAACCCTAACCCTAGCCCGAACCCTAACCCTAACCCTTCCCCGAAGCCTGACCCTCACCCGGCGCCTAATCCTAAACCGTACGCTGACACTAACCCGCGCCCTCACACGTACGCTCCCCCTAAAGAGTTGTCGTACCCTCACCTGGACCCTAAACCGTCCCCGTCCCCTAACCCTAACCCTAGCCCGAACCCTAACCCTAACCCTTCCCCGAAGCCTGACCCTCACCCGTCCCCTAATCCTAACCCGTACGCTGACACTAACCCGCGCCCTCACACGTACGCTCCCCCTAAAGCCTTGTCGTACCCTCACCTGGACCCTAAACCGTCCCCGTCCCCTAACCCTAACCCTAGCCCGAACACTAACCCTAACCCTTCCCCGAAGCCTGACCCTCACCCGTCCCCTAATCCTAACCCGTACGCTGACACTAACCCGCGCCCTCAAACCTACGCTCCCCCTAAAGCGTTGTCGTACCCTCACCTGGACCCTAAACCGTCCCCATCCCCTAACACTAACCCTAGCCCGAACCCTAACCCTAACCCTTCCCCGAAGCCTTACCCTCACCCGTCGCCTTATCCTAACCCGTACGCTGACACTAACCCGCGCCCTCACACGTACGCTCCCCCTAAAGCGTTGTCGTACCCTCACCTGGACCCTAAACCGTCCCCGTCCCCTAACCCTAACCCTAGCCCGAACCCTAACCCTAACACCTCCCCGAAGCCTGATCCTCACCCGTCGCCTAATCCTAACCCGTACGCTGACACTAACCCGCGCCCTCACACGTACGCTCCCCCTAAAGCGTTGTCGTACCCTCACCTGGACCCTAAAGCGTCCCCGTCCCCTAACCCTAACCCTAGCCCGAACCCTAACCCTAAACCTTCCCCGAAGCCTGACCCTCACCCGTCACCTAATCCTAACCCGTACGCTGACACTAACCCGCGCCGTCACACGTACGCTCCCCCTAAAGCGTTGTCGTACCCTCACCTGGACCCTAAACCGTCCCCGTCCCCTAACCCCAACCCTAGCCCAAACCCTAACCCTAACCCTTCCCCGAAGCCTGACCCTCACCCGTCCCATAATCCTAACCCGTACGCTGACACTAACCCGCGCCCTCACACGTAAGCTCCCCCTAAAGCGTTGTCGTACCCTCACCTGGACCCTAAACCGACCCCGTCCCCTAACCCTAACCCTAGCCCGAACCCTAACCCTAACCCTTTCCCGAAGCCTGACCCTCACCCGTCCCCTAATCCTAACCCGTACGCTGACACTGACCCGCGCCCTGACACGTACGCTCCCCGTAAAGCGTTGTCGTACCCTCACCTGGACCCTAAACCGTCCCCGTCCCCTAACCCTAACCCTAGCCCGAACCCTAACCCTAACCCTTCCCCGAAGCCTGACCCTCACCCGTCCCCTAATCCTAACACGTACGCTGACACTGACCCGCGCCCTCACACGTACGCTCCCCCTAAAGCGTTGAGGTACCCTCAGCTGGACCCTAAACCGTCCCCGTCCCCTAACCCTAACCCTAGCCCGAACCCTAACCCTAACCCTTCCCCGAAGCCTGACCCTCACCCGTCCCCTAATCCTAACCCGTACGCTGACACTGACCCGCGCCCTCACACGTAAGCTCCCCCTAAAGCGTTGTCGTACCCTCACCTGGACCCTAAACCGTCCCCGTCCCCTAACCCTAACCCTAGCCCGAACCCTAACCCTAACCCTTCCCCGAAGCCTGACCCTCACCCGTCCCCTAATCCTAACCCGTACGCTGACACTGACCCGCGCCCTCACACGTACGCTCCCCCTAAAGCGTTGTCGTACCCTCACCTGGACCCTAAACCGTCCCCGTCCCCTAACCCTAACCCTAGCCCGAACCCTAACCCTAACCCTTCCCCGAAGCCTGACCCTCACCCGTCCCATAATCCTAACCCGTACGCTGACACTGACCCGCGCCCTCACACGTACGCTCCCCCTAAAGCGTTGTCGTACCCTCACCTGGACCCTAAACCGTCCCCGTCCCCTAACCCTAACCCTAGCCCGAACCCTAACCCTAACCCTTCCCCGAAGCCTGACCCACACCCGTCCCCTAATCCTAACCCGTACGCTGACACTAACCCGCGCCCTCACACGTACGCTCCCCCTAAAGCATTGTCGTACCCTCACCTGGACCCTAAACCGTCCCCGTCCCCTAACCCTAACCCTAGCCCGAACCCTAACCCTAACCCTTCCCCGAAGCCTGACCCTCACCCGTCCCCTAATCCTAACCCGTACGCTGACACTAACCCGCGCCCTCAAACCTACGCTCCCCCTAAAGCGTTGTCGTACCCTCACCTGGACCGTAAACCGTCCCCATCCCCTAACACTAACCCTAGCCCGAACCCTAACCCTAAACCTTCCCCGAAGCCTGACCCTCACCCGTCGCCTTATCCTAACCCGTACGCTGACACTAACCCGCGCCCTCACACGTACACTCCCCCTAAAGCTTTGTCGTACCCTCACCTGGACCCTAAACCGTCCCCGTCCCCTAACCCTAACCCTAGCCCGAACCCTAACCCTAACCCTTCCCCGAAACCTGACCCTCACCCGTCCCCTAATCCTAACCCGTACCCTGACACTAACCCGCGCCCTCACACTTACGCTCCCCGTAAAGCGTTGTCGTACCCTCACCTGGACCCTAAACCGTCCCCGTCCCCTAACCCTAACAGTAGCCCGAACCCTAACCCTAAACCTTCCCTGAAGCCTGACCCTCACCCGTCCCCTAATCCTAACCCGTACGCTGACACTGACCCGCGCCCTCACACGTACGGTCCCCCTAAAGCGTTGTCGTACCCTCACCTGGACCCTAAACCGTCCCCGTCCCCTAACCCTAACCCTAGCCCGAACCCTAACCCTAACCCTTCCCCGAAGCCTGACCCTCACCCGTCCCCTAATCCTAACCCGTACGCTGACACTAACCCGCGCCCTCACACGTACGCTCCCTCTAAAGCGTTGTCGTACCCTCACCTGGACCCTAAACCGTCCCCGTCCCCTAACCCTAGCCCGAACCCTAACCCTAACCCTTCCCCGAAGCCTGACCCTCACCCGTCGCATAATCCTAACCCTTACGCTGACACTAACCCGCGCCCTCACACGTACGCTCCCCCTAAAGCGTTGTCGTACCCTCACCTGGACCCTAAACCGTCCCCGTCCCCTAACCCTAACCCTAGCCCGAACCCTAACCCTAACCCTTCCCCGAAGCCTGACCCTCACCCGTCCCCTAATCCTAACCCGTACGCTGACACTGACCCGCGCCCTCACACGTACGCTCCCCCTAAAGCGTTGTCGTACCCTCACCTGGACCCTAAACCGTCCCCGTCCCCTAACCCTAACCCTAGCCCGAACCCTAACCCTAACCCTTCCCCGAAGCCTGACCCTCACCCGTCCCCTAATCCTAACCCGTACGCTGACACTGACCCGCGCCCTCACACGTACACTCCCCCTAAAGCGTTGTCGTACCCTCACCTGGACCCTAAACCGTCCCCGTCCCCTAACCCTAACCCTAGCCCGAACCCTAACCCTAACCCTTCCCCGAAGCCTGACCCTCACCCGTCCCCTAATCCTAACCCGTACGCTGACACTGACCCGCGCCCTCACACGTACGCTCCCCCTAAAGGGTTGTCGTACCCTCACCTGGACCCTAAACCGTCCCCGTCCCCTAACCCTAACCCTAGCCCGAACCCTAACCCTAACCCTTCCCCGAAGCCTGACCCTCACCCGTCCCCTAATCCTAACCCGTACGCTGACACTAACCCGCGCCCTCAAACCTACGCTCCCCGTAAAGCGTTGTCGTACCCTCACCTGGACCCTAAACCGTCCCCGTCCCCTAACCCTAACCCTAGCCCGAACCCTAACCCTAACCCTTTCCCGAAGCCTGACCCTCACCCGTCCCCTAATCCTAACCCGTACGCTGACACTGACCCGCGCCCTCACACGTACGCTCCCCGTAAAGCGTTGTCGTACCCTCACCTGGACCCTAAACCTTCCCCGTCCCCTAACCCTAACCCTAGCCCGAACCCTAACCCTAACCCTTCCCCGAAGCCTGACCCTCACCCGTCCCCTACTCCTAACCCGTACGCTGACACTGACCCGCGCCCTCACACGTACGCTCCCCCTAAAGCGTTGTCGTACCCTCACCTGGACCCTAAACTGTCCCCGTCCCCTAACCCTAACCCTAGCCCGAACCCTAACCCTAACCCTTCCCCGAAGCCTGACCCTCACCCGTCCCCTAATCCTAACCCGTACGCTGACACTGACCCGCGCCCTCACACGTACGCTCCCCCTAAAGCGTTGTCGTACCCTCAAGTGGACCCTAAACCGTCCCCGTCCCCTAACCCTAACCCTAGCCCGAACCCTAACCCTAACCCTTCCCCGAAGCCTGACCCTCACCCGTCCCCTAATCCTAACCCGTACGCTGACACTAACCCGCGCCCTCACACGTACGCTCCCTCTAAAGCGTTGTCGTACCCTCACCTGGACCCTAAACCGTCCCCGTCCCCTAACCCTAACCCTAGCCCGAACCCTAACCCTAACCCTTCCCCGAAGCCTGACCCTCACCCGTCGCCTAATCCTAACCCGTACGCTGACACTAAACCGCGCCCTCACACGTACGCTCCCCCTAAAGCGTTGTCGTACCCTCACCTGGACCCTAAACCGTCCCCGTCCCCTAACCCTAACCCTAGCCCGAACCCTAACCCTAACCCTTCCCCGAAGCCTGACCCTCACCCGTCCCCTAATCCTAACCCGTATGCTGACACTGACCCGTGCCCTCACACGTACGCTCCCCCTAAAGCGTTGTCGTACCCTCACCTGGACCCTAAACCGTCCCCGTCCCCTAACCCTAACCCTAGCCCGAACCCTAACCCTAACACTTCCCCGAAGCCTGACCCTCACCCGTCCCCTAATCCTAACCCGTACGCTGACACTGACCCACGCCCTCACACGTACGCTCCCCCTAAATCGTTGTCGTACCCTCACATGGACCCTAAACCGTCCCCATCCCCTAACCCTAACCCTAGCCCGAACCCTAACCGTAACACTTCCCCGAAGCCTGACCCTCACCCGTCCCCTAATCCTAACCCGTACGCTGACACTAACCCGCGCCCTCACACGTACGCTCCCCCTAAAGCGTTGTCGTACCCTCACCTGGACCCTAAACCGTCCCCGTTCCCTAACCCTAACCCTAGCCCGAGCCCTAACCCTAACCCTTCCCCGAAGCCTGACCCTCACCCGTCCCCTAATCCTAACCCATACGCTGACACTAACCTGCGCCCTCACACGTACGCTCCCCCTAAAGCGTTGTCGTTCCCTCACCTGGACCCTAAACCGTCCCCGTCCCCTAACCCTAACGTTAGCCCGAACCCTAAACCTAACCCTTCCCCGAAGCCTGACCCTCACCCGTCCCCTAATCCTAACCCGTACGCTGATACTAACCCGCGCCCTCAAACCTACGCTCCCCCTAATGCGTTGTCGTACCCTCACCTGGACCCTAAACCGTCCCCGTCCCCTAACCCTAACCCTAGCCCGAACCCTAACCCTAACCCTTCCCCGAAGCCTGACCCTCACCCGTCCCCTAATCCTAACCCGTACGCTGACACTAACCCGCGCCCTCACACGTACGCTCCCCCTAAAGCGTTGTCGTACCCTCACCTGGACCCTAAACCGTGCCCGTACCCTAACCCTAACCCTAGCCCGAACCCTAACCCTAACCCTTCCCCGAAGCCTGACCCTCACCCGTCCCCTAATCCTAACCCGTACGCTGACACTGACCCGCGACCTCACACGTACGCTCCCCCTAAAGCGTTGTCGTACCCTCACCTGGACCCTAAATCGTCCCCGTCCCCTAACCCTAACCCTAGCACGAACGCTAACCCTAACCCTTCCCCGAAGCCTGACCCTCACCCGTTCCCTAATCCTAACCCGTACGCTGACACTGACCCGCGCCCTCACACGTACGCTCCCCCTAAAGCGTTGTCCTACCCTCACCTGGACCCTAAACCGTCCCGGTCCCCGAACCCTAACCCTAGCCCGAACCCTAACCCTAACCCTTCCCCGAAGCCTCACCCTCACCCGTCCCGTAATCCTAACCCGTACGCTGACACTAACCCGCGCCCTCACACGTACGCTCCCCCTAAAGCATTGTCGTACCCTCACCTGGACCCTAAACCGTCCCCGTCCCCTAACCCTAACCCTAGCCCGAACCCTAACCCTAACCCTTCCCCGAAGCCTGACCCTCACCCGTCCCCTAATCCTAACCCGTACGCTGACACTAACCCGCGCCCTCACACGTACGCTCCCCCTAAAGCGTTGTCGTACCCTCACCTGGACCCTAAACCGTCCCCGTCCCCTAACCCTAACCCTAGCCCGAACCCTAACCCTAACCCTTCCCTGAAGCCTGACCCTCACCCGTCCCCTAATCCTAACCCGTACGCTGACACTGACCCGCGCCCTCACACGTACGGTCCCCCTAAAGCGTTGTCGTACCCTCACCTGGACCCTAAACCGTCCCCGTCCCCTAACCCTAACCCTAGCCCGAACCCTAACCCTAACCCTTCCCCGAAGCCTGACCCTCACCCGTCCCCTAATCCTAACCCGTACGCTGACACTAACCCGCGCCCTCACACGTACGCTCCCTCTAAAGCGTTGTCGTACCCTCACCTGGACCCTAAACCGTCCCCGTCCCCTAACCCTAGCCCGAACCCTAACCCTAACCCTTCCCCGAAGCCTGACCCTCACCCGTCGCATAATCCTAACCCGTACGCTGACACTAACCCGCGCCCTCACACGTACGCTCCCCCTAAAGCGTTGTCGTACCCTCACCTGGACCCTAAACCGTCCCCGTCCCCTAACCCTAACCCTAGCCCGAACCCTAACCCTAACCCTTCCCCGAAGCCTGACCCTCACCCGTCCCCTAATCCTAACCCGTACGCTGACACTGACCCGCGCCCTCACACGTACGCTCCCCCTAAAGCGTTGTCGTACCCTCACGTGGACCCTAAACCGTCCCCGTCCCCTAACCCTAACCCTAGCCCGAACCCTAACCCTAACCCTTCCCCGAAGCCTGACCCTCACCCGTCCCCTAATCCTAACCCGTACGCTGACACTGACCCGCGCCCTCACACGTACGCTCCCCCTAAAGCGTTGTCGTACCCTCACCTGGACCCTAAACCGTCCCCGTCCCCTAACCCTAACCCTAGCCCGAACCCTAACCCTAACCCTTCCCCGAAGCCTGACCCTCACCCGTCCCCTAATCCTAACCCGTACGCTGACACTGACCCGCGCCCTCACACGTACACTCCCCCTAAAGGGTTGTCGTACCCTCACCTGGACCCTAAACCGTCCCCGTCCCCTAACCCTAACCCTAGCCCGAACCCTAACCCTAACCCTTCCCCGAAGCCTGACCCTCACCCGTCCCCTAATCCTAACCCGTACGCTGACACTAACCCGCGCCCTCAAACCTACGCTCCCCGTAAAGCGTTGTCGTACCCTCACCTGGACCCTAAACCGTCCCCGTCCCCTAACCCTAACCCTAGCCCGAACCCTAACCCTAACCCTTTCCCGAAGCCTGACCCTCACCCGTCCCCTAATCCTAACCCGTACGCTGACACTGACCCGCGCCCTCACACGTACGCTCCCCGTAAAGCGTTGTCGTACCCTCACCTGGACCCTAAACCTTCCCCGTCCCCTAACCCTAACCCTAGCCCGAACCCTAACCCTAACCCTTCCCCGAAGCCTGACCCTCACCCGTCCCCTACTCCTAACCCGTACGCTGACACTGACACGCGCCCTCACACGTACGCTCCCCCTAAAGCGTTGTCGTACCCTCACCTGGACCCTAAACTGTCCCCGTCCCCTAACCCTAACCCTAGCCCGAACCCTAACCCTAACCCTTCCCCGAAGCCTGACCCTCACCCGTCCCCTAATCCTAACCCGTACGCTGACACTGACCCGCGCCCTCACACGTACGCTCCCCCTAAAGCGTTGTCGTACCCTCAAGTGGACCCTAAACCGTCCCCGTCCCCTAACCCTAACCCTAGCCCGAACCCTAACCCTAACCCTTCCCCGAAGCCTGACCCTCACCCGTCCCCTAATCCTAACCCGTACGCTGACACTAACCCGCGCCCTCACACGTACGCTCCCTCTAAAGCGTTGTCGTACCCTCACCTGGACCCTAAACCGTCCCCGTCCCCTAACCCTAACCCTAGCCCGAACCCTAACCCTAACCCTTCCCCGAAGCCTGACCCTCACCCGTCGCCTAATCCTAACCCGTACGCTGACACTAAACCGCGCCCTCACACGTACGCTCCCCCTAAAGCGTTGTCGTACCCTCACCTGGACCCTAAACCGTCCCCGTCCCCTAACCCTAACCCTAGCCCGAACCCTAACCCTAACCCTTCCCCGAAGCCTGACCCTCACCCGTCCCCTAATCCTAACCCGTATGCTGACACTGACCCGTGCCCTCACACGTACGCTCCCCCTAAAGCGTTGTCGTACCCTCACCTGGACCCTAAACCGTCCCCGTCCCCTAACCCTAACCCTAGCCCGAACCCTAACCCTAACACTTCCCCGAAGCCTGACCCTCACCCGTCCCCTAATCCTAACCCGTACGCTGACACTGACCCACGCCCTCACACGTACGCTCCCCCTAAATCGTTGTCGTACCCTCACATGGACCCTAAACCGTCCCCATCCCCTAACCCTAACCCTAGCCCGAACCCTAACCGTAACACTTCCCCGAAGCCTGACCCTCACCCGTCCCCTAATCCTAACCCGTACGCTGACACTAACCCGCGCCCTCACACGTACGCTCCCCCTAAAGCGTTGTCGTACCCTCACCTGGACCCTAAACCGTCCCCGTTCCCTAACCCTAACCCTAGCCCGAACCCTAACCCTAACCCTTCCCCGAAGCCTGACCCTCACCCGTCCCCTAATCCTAACCCATACGCTGACACTAACCTGCGCCCTCACACGTACGCTCCCCCTAAAGCGTTGTCGTTCCCTCACCTGGACCCTAAACCGTCCCCGTCCCCTAACCCTAACGTTAGCCCGAACCCTAAACCTAACCCTTCCCCGAAGCCTGACCCTCACCCGTCCCCTAATCCTAACCCGTACGCTGATACTAACCCGCGCCCTCAAACCTACGCTCCCCCTAATGCGTTGTCGTACCCTCACCTGGACCCTAAACCGTCCCCGTCCCCTAACCCTAACCCTAGCCCGAACCCTAACCCTAACCCTTCCCCGAAGCCTGACCCTCACCCGTCCCCTAATCCTAACCCGTACGCTGACACTAACCCGCGCCCTCACACGTACGCTCCCCCTAAAGCGTTGTCGTACCCTCACCTGGACCCTAAACCGTGCCCGTACCCTAACCCTAACCCTAGCCCGAACCCTAACCCTAACCCTTCCCCGAAGCCTGACCCTCACCCGTCCCCTAATCCTAACCCGTACGCTGACACTGACCCGCGACCTCACACGTACGCTCCCCCTAAAGCGTTGTCGTACCCTCACCTGGACCCTAAATCGTCCCCGTCCCCTAACCCTAACCCTAGCACGAACGCTAACCCTAACCCTTCCCCGAAGCCTGACCCTCACCCGTTCCCTAATCCTAACCCGTACGCTGACACTGACCCGCGCCCTCACACGTACGCTCCCCCTAAAGCGTTGTCCTACCCTCACCTGGACCCTAAACCGTCCCCGTCCCCGAACCCTAACCCTAGCCCGAACCCTAACCCTAACCCTTCCCCGAAGCCTCACCCTCACCCGTCCCCTAATCCTAACCCGTACGCTGACACTAACCCGCGCCCTCACACGTACGCTCCCCCTAAAGCATTGTCGTACCCTCACCTGGACCCTAAACCGTCCCCGTCCCCTAACCCTAACCCTAGCCCGAACCCTAACCCTAACCCTTCCCCGAAGCCTGACCCTCACCCGTCCCCTAATCCTAACCCGTACGCTGACACTAACCCGCGCCCTCACACGTACGCTCCCCCTAAAGCGTTGTCGTACCCTCACCTGGACCCTAAACCGTCCCCGTCCCCTAACCCTAACCCTAGCCCGAACCCTAACCCTAACCCTTCCCCGAAGCCTGACCCTCACCCGTCACCTAATCCTAACCCGTACACTGACACTAACCCGCGCTCTCACACGTACGCTCCCCCTAAAGCGTTGTCGTACCCTCACCTGGACCCTAAACCGTCCCCGTCCCCTAACCCTAACCCTAGCCCGAACCCTAACCCTAACCCTTCCCAAATCCTGACCCTCACCTGTCCCCTAATCCTAACCCGTACGCTGACACTAACCCACGCCCTCACACGTACGCTCCCCCTAAAGCGTTGTCGTACCCTCACCTGGACCCTAAACCATCCCCGTCCCCTAACCCTAACCCTAGCCCGAACCCTAATCCTAACCCTTCCCCGAAGCCTGACCCTCACCCGTCCCCTAATCCTAACCCGTACGCTGACACTAACCCGCGCCCTCACACGTACGCTCCCCCTAAAGCGTTGTCGTACCCTCACCTGGACCCTAAACCGTCCCTGTCCCCTAACCCTAACCCTAGCCCGAACCCTAACCCTAACCCTTCCCCGAAGCCTGACCCTCACCCGTCCCCTAATCCTAACCCGTACGCTGACACTAACCCGCACCCTCACACGTACGCTCCCCCTAAAGCGTTGTCGTACCCTCACCTTGACCTTAAACCGTCCCCGTCCCCTAACCCTAACCCTAGCCCGAACCCAACCCTAACCCTTCCCCGAAGCCTGACCCTCACCCGTCCCCTAATCCTAACCCGTACCCTGACACTAACCCGCGCCCTCACACGTACGCTCCCCCTAAAGCGTTGTCGTACCCTCACCTGGACCCTAAACCGTCCCCGTCCCCTAACCCTAACACTAGCCCGAACCCTAACCCTAACCCTTCCCCGAAGCCTGACCCTCACCCGTCACCTAATCCTAACCCGTACGCTGACACTAACCCGCGCCCTCACACGTACGCTCCCCCTAAAGCGTTGTCGTACCCTCACCTGGACCCTAAACCGTCCCCGTCCCCTAACCCTAACCCTAGCCCGAACCCTAACCCTAACACTTCCCCGAAGCCTGACACTCACCTGTCCCCTAATCCTAAACCGTACGCTGACACTAACCCGCGCCGTCACACGTACGCTCCCCCTAAAGCGTTGTCGTACCGTCACCTGGACCCTAAACCGTCCCCGTCCCCTAACCCTAACCCTAGCCCGAACCCTAACCCTAACACTTCCCCGAAGCCTGACCCTCACCCGTCCCCTAATCCTAACCCATACGCTGACACTAAACCGCGCCCTCACACCTACGCCCCCCCTAAAGCGTTGTCGTACCCTCACCTGGACCCTAAACCGTCCCCGTCCCCTAACCCTAACCCTAGCCCGAACCCTAACCCTAACCCTTCCCCGAAGCCTGACCCTCACCCGTCCCCTAATCCTAACACGTACGCTGACACTGACCCGCGCCCTCACACGTACGCTCCCCCTAAAGCGTTGTCGTACACTCACCTAGACCCTAAACCGTCCCTGTCCCCTAACCCTAACCCTAGCCCGAACCCTAACCCTAACCCTTCCCCGAAGCCTGACCCTCACCCGTCCCCTAATCCTAACACGTACGCTGACACTGACCCGCGCCCTCACACGTACGCTCCCCCTAAAGCGTTGTCGTACCCTCACCTTGACCCTAAACCGTCCCTGTCCCCTAACCCTAACCCTAGCCCGAACCCTAACCCTAACCCTTCCCCGAAGCCTGACCCTCACCCGTCCCCTAATCCTAACCCGTACGCTGACACTGACCCGCGCCCTCACACGTACGCTCCCCCTAAAGCGTTGTCGTACCCTCACCTGGACCCTAAACCGTCCCCGTCCCCTAACCCTAACCCTAGCCCGAACCCTAACCCTAACCCTTCCCCGAAGCCTGACCCTCACCCGTCCCCTAATCCTAACCCGTACGCTGACACTAACCCGCGCCCTCAAACCTACGCTCCCCCTAAAGCGTTGTCGTACCCTCACCTGGACCCTAAACCGTCCCCGTCCCCTAACCCTAACCCTTCCCCGAAGCCTGACCCTCACCCGTCCCCTAATCCTAACCCGTACGCTGACACTAACCCGCGCCCTCACACGTACGCTCCCCCTAAAGCGTTGTCGTACCCTCACCTGGACCCTAAACCGTCCCCGTCCCCTAACCCTAACCCTAGCCCGAACCCTAACCCTAACCCTTCCCCGAAGCCTGACCCTCACCCGTCCCCTAATCCTAACCCGTACGCTGACACTGACCCGCGCCCTCACACGTACGCTCCCCCTAAAGCGTTGTCGTACCCTCACCAGGACCCTAAACCGTCCCCGTCCCCTAACCCTAACCCTAGCCCGAACCCTAACCGTAAACCTTCCCCGAAGCCTGACCCTCACTCGTCCCCTAATCCTAACCCGTACGCTGACACTAACCCGCGCCCTCACACGTACGCTCCCCCTAAAGCGTTGTCGTACACTCACCTGGACCCTAAACCGTCCCCGTCCCCTAACCCTAACCCTAGCCCGAACACTAACCCTAACCCTTCCCCGAAGCCTGACCCTCACCCGTCCCCTAATCCTAACTCGTACGCTGACACTAACCCGCGCCCTCAAACCTACGCTCCCCCTAAAGCGTTGTTGTACCCTCACCTGGACCCTAAACCGTCCTCGTCCCCTAACCCTAACCCTTACCCGAACCCTAACCCTAACCCTTCCCCGAAGCCTGACCCTCACCCGTCCCCTAATCCTAACCCGTACGCTGACACTAACCTACGCCCTCACACATACGCTCCCCCTAAAGCGTTGTCGTACCCTCACCTGGACCCTAAACCGTCCCCGTCCCCTAACCCTAACCCTAGCCAGAACCCTAACCCTAACCCTTCCCCGAAGCCTGACCCTCACCCGTCCCCTAATCCTAACCCGTACGCTGACACTAACCCGCGCCCTCAAACCTACGCTCCCCCTAAAGCGTTGTCGTACCCTCACCTGGACCCTAAACCGTCCCCGTCCCCTAACCCTAACCCTTCCCCGAAGCCTGACCCTCACCCGTCCCCTAATCCTAACCCGTACGCTGACACTAACCCGCGCCCTCACACGTAAGCTCCCCCTAAAGCGTTGTCGTACCCTCACCTGGACCCTAAACCGTCCCCGTCCCCTAACACTAACCCTAGCCTGAACCCTAACCCTAACCCTTCCCCGAAGCCTGACCCTCACCCGTCCCCTAATCCTAACCCGTACGCTGACACTAACCCGCGCCCTCACACGTACGCTCCCCCTAAAGCGTTGTCGTACCCTCACCTGGACCCTAAACCGTCCCCGTCCCCTAACCCTAACCCTAGCCCGAACCCTAACCCTAACCCTTCCCCGAAGCCTGACCCTCACCCGTCCCCTAATCCTAACCCGTACGCTGACACTGACCCGCGCCCTCACACGTACGCTCCCCCTAAAGCGTTGTCGTACCCTCACCTGGACCCTAAACCGTCCCCGTCCCCTAACCCTAACCCTAGCCCCAACCCTAAACCTAACCCTTCCCCGAAGCCTGACCCTCATCCGTCCCGTAATCCTAACCCGTACGCTGACACTAACCCGCGCCCTCAAACCTACGCTCCCCCTAAAGCGTTGTTGTACCCTCACCTGGACCCTAAACCGTCCCCGTCCCCTAACCCTAACCCTAGCCCGAACCCTAACCCTAACCCTTCCCCGAAGCCTGACCCTCACCCGTCCCCTAATCCTAACCCGTACGCTGACACAAACCCGCGCCCTCACACGTACGCTCCCCCTAAAGCGTTGTCGTACCCTCACCTGGACCCTAAACCGTCCCCGTCCCCTAACCCTATCCCTAGCCCGAACCCTAACCCTAACACTTCCCCGAAGCCTGACCCTCACCCGTCCCCTAATCCTAACCCGTACGCTGACACTAACCTGCGCCCTCAAACCTACGCTCCCCCTAAAGCGTTGTTGTACCCTCACCTGGACCCTAAACCGTCCCCGTCCCCTAACCCTAACCCTAGACCGAACCCTAACCCTAACCCTTCCCCGAAGCCTGACCCTCACCCGTCCCCTAATCCTAACACGTACGCTGACACTGACCCGCGCCCTCACACGTACGCTCCCCCTAAAGCGTTGTCGTACACTCACCTGGACCCTAAACCGTCCCTGTCCCCTAACCCTAACCCTAGCCCGAACCCTAACCCTAACCCTTCCCCGAAGCCTGACCCTCACCCGTCCCCTAATCCTAACACGTACGCTGACACTGACCCGCGCCCTCACACGTACGCTCCCCCTAAAGCGTTGTCGTACCCTCACCTTGACCCTAAACCGTCCCTGTCCCCTAACCCTAACCCTAGCCCGAACCCTAACCCTAACCCTTCCCCGAAGCCTGACCCTCACCCGTCCCCTAATCCTAACCCGTACGCTGACACTGACCCGCGCCCTGACAGGTACGCTCCCCCTAAAGCGTTGTCGTACCCTCACCTGGACCCTAAACCGTCCCCGTTCCCTAACCCTAACCCTAGCCCGAACCCTAACCCTAACCCTTCCCCGAAGCCTGACCCTCACCCGTCCCCTAATCCTAACCCGTACGCTGACACTAACCCGCGCCCCCACACGTACGCTCCCCCTAAAGCGTTGTCGTACCCTCACCTGGACCCTAAACCGTCCCCGTCCCCTAACCCTAACCCTAGCCCGAACCCTAACCCTAACCCTTCCCCGAAGCCTGACCCTCACCCGTCCCCTAATCCTAACCCGTACGCTGACACTGACCCGCGCCCTCACACGTACGCTCCCCCTAAAGCGTTGTCGTACCCTCACCAGGACCCTAAACCGTCCCCGTCCCCTAACCCTAACCCTAGCCCGAACCCTAACCGTAAACCTTCCCCGAAGCCTGACCCTCACTCGTCCCCTAATCCTAACCCGTACGCTGACACTAACCCGCGCCCTCACACGTACGCTCCCCCTAAAGAGTTGTCGTACACTCACCTGCACCCTAAACCATCCCCGTCCCCTAACCCTAACCCTAGCCCGAACACTAACCCTAACCCTTCCCCGAAGCCTGACCCTCACCCGTCCCCTAATCCTAACCCGTACGCTGACACTAACCCGCGCCAACAAACCTACGCTCCCCCTAAAGCGTTGTCGTACCCTCACCTGGACCCTAAACCGTCCCCGTCCCCTAACCCTAACCCTAGCCCGAACCCTAACCCTAACCCTTCCCCGAAGCCTGACCCTCACCCGTCGCCTAATCCTAACCCGTACGCTGACACTAACCCGCGCCCTCACACGTACGCTCCCCCTAAAGCGTTGTTGTACCCTCACCTGGACCCTAAACCGTCCCCGTCCCCTAACCCTAACCCTAGCCCGAAACCTAACCCTAACCCTTCCCCGAAGCCTGACCCTCACCCGTACCCTAATCCTAACACGTACGCTGACACTGACCCGCGCCCTCACATGTACGCTCCCCCTAAAGCGTTGTCGTACACTCACCTGGACCCTAAACCGTCCCCGTCCCCTAACACTAACCCTAGCCAGAACCCTAACCCTAACCCTTCCCCGAAGCCTGACCCTCACCCGTCCCCTAATCCTAACCCGTACGCTGACACTAACCCGCCCCCTCAAACCTACGCTCCCCCTAAAGCGTTGTCGTACCCTCACCTGGACCCTAAACCGTCCCCGTCCCCTAACCCTAACCCTTCCCCGAAGCCTGACCCTCACCCGTCCCCTAATCCTAACCCGTACGCTGACACTAACCCGCGCCCTCACACGTAAGCTCCCCCTAAAGCGTTGTCGTACCCTCACCTGGACCCTAAACCGTCCCCGTCCCCTAACACTAACCCTAGCCCGAAACCTAACCCTAACCCTTCCCCGAAGCCTGACCCTCACCCGTCCCCTAATCCTAACCCGTACGCTGACACTAACCCGCGCCCTCACACGTACGCTCCCCCTAAAGCGTTGTCGTACCCTCACCTGGACCCTAAACCGTCCCCGTCCCCTAACCCTAACCCTAGCCCGAACCCTAACCGTAAAACTTCCCCGAAGCCTGACCCTCACCCGTCCCCTAATCCTAAACCGTACGCTGACACTAACCCGCGCCCTCACACGTACGCTCCCCCTAAAGCGTTGTCGTACACTCACCTGGACCCTAAACCATCCCCGTCCCCTAACCCTAACCCTAGCCCGAACACTAACCCTAACCCTTCCCCGAAGCCTGACCCTCACCCGTCCCCTAATCCTAACTCGTACGCTGACACTAACCCGCGCCCTCAAACCTACGCTCCCCCTAAAGCGTTGTTGTACCCTCACCTGGACCCTAAACCGTCCTCGTCCCCTAACCCTAACCCTTACCCGAACCCTAACCCTAACCCTTCCCCGAAGCCTGACCCTCACCCGTCCCCTAATCCTAACCCGTACGCTGACACTAACCTACGCCCTCACACATACGCTCCCCCTAAAGCGTTGTCGTACCCTCACCTGGACCCTAAACCGTCCCCGTCCCCTAACCCTAACCCTAGCCCGAACCCTAACCCTAACCCTTCCCCGAAGCCTGACCCTCACCCGTCCCCTAATCCTAACCCGTACGCTGACACTAACCCGCGCCCTCCAACCTACGCTCCCCCTAAAGCGTTGTCGTACCCTCACCTGGACCCTAAACCGTCCCCGTCCCCTAACCCTAACCCTTCCCCGAAGCCTGACCCTCACCCGTCCCCTAATCCTAACCCGTACGCTGACACTAACCCGCGCCCTCACACGTAAGCTCCCCCTAAAGCGTTGTCGTAGCCTCACCTGGACCCTAAACCGTCCCCGTCCCCTAACCCTAACCCTAGCCCGAAACCTAACCCTAACCCTTCCCCGAAGCCTGACCCTCACCCGTCCCCTAATCCTAACCCGTACGCTGACACTGACCCGCGCCCTCACACGTATGCTCCCCCTAAAGCGTTGTCGTACCCTCACCTGGACCCTAAACCGTACCCGTCCCCTAACCCTAACCCTAGCCCGAACCCTAAACCTAACCCTTCCCCGAAGCCTGACCCTCACCCGTCCCCTAATCCTAACCCGTACGCTGACACTGACCCGCGCCCTCACACGTACGCTCCCCCTAAAGCGTTGTCGTACCTTCACCTGGACCCTAAACCGTCCCCGTCCCCTAACCCTAACCCTAGCCCGAACCCTAACCCTAACCCTTCCCCGAAGCCTGACCCTCACCCGTCCCCTAATCCTAACCCGTACGCTGACACTAACCCGCGCCCTCACACGTACGCTCCCCCTAAAGCGTTGTCGTACCCTCACCTGGACCCTAAACCGTCCCCGTCCCCTAACCCTAACCCTAGCCCGAACCCTAACCCTAACCCTTCCCCGAAGCCTGACCCTCACCCGTCCCCTAATCCTAACCCGTACGCTGACACTGACCCGCGCCAACAAACCTACGCTCCCCCTAAAGCGTTGTCGTACCCTCACCTGGACCCTAAACCGTCCCCGTCCCCTAACCCTAACCCTATCCCGAACCCTAACCCTAACCCTTCTCCGAAGCCTGACCCTCACCCGTCGCCTAATCCTAACCCGTACGATGACACTAACCCGCGCCCTCACAAGTACGCTCCCCCTAAAGCGTTGTTGTACCCTCACCTGGACCCTAAACCGTCCCCGTCCCCTAACCCTAACCCTAGCCCGAAACCTAACCCTAACCCTTCCCCGAAGCCTGACCCTCACCCGTATCCTAATCCTAACACGTACGCTGACACTGACCCGCGCCCTCACACGTACGCTCCCCCTAAAGCGTTGTCGTACACTCACCTGGACCCTAAACCGTCCCCGTCCCCTAACACTAACCCTAGCCCGAACCCTAACCCTAACCCTTCCCCGAAGCCTGACCCTCACCCGTCCCCTAATCCTAACCCGTACGCTGACACTAACCCGCCCCCTCAAACCTACGCTCCCCCTAAAGCGTTGTCGTACCCTCACCTGGACCCTAAACCGTCCCCGTCCCCTAACCCTAACCCTTCCCCGAAGCCTGACCCTCACCCGTCCCCTAATCCTAACCCGTACGCTGACACTAACCCGCGCCCTCACACGTAAGCTCCCCCTAAAGCGTTGTCGTACCCTCACCTGGACCCTAAACCGTCCCCGTCCCCTAACACTAACCCTAGCCCGAAACCTAACCCTAACCCTTCCCCGAAGCCTGACCCTCACCCGTCCCCTAATCCTAACCCGTACGCTGACACTAACCCGCGCCCTCACACGTACGCTCCCCCTAAAGCGTTGTCGTACCCTCACCTGGACCCTAAACCGTCCCCGTCCCCTAACCCTAACCCTAGCCCGAACCCTAACCGTAAACCTTCCCCGAAGCCTCACCCTCACCCGTCCCCTAATCCTAAACCGTACGCTGACATTAACCCGCGCCCTCACACGTACGCTCCCCCTAAAGCGTTGTCGTACACTCACCTGGACGCTAAACCATCCCCGTCCCCTAACCCTAACCCTAGCCCGAACACTAACCCTAACCCTTCCCCGAAGCCTGACCCTCACCCGTCCCCTAATCCTAACTCGTACGCTGACACTAACCCGCGCCCTCAAACCTACGCTCCCCCTAAAGCGTTGGTGTACCCTCACCTGGACCCTAAACCGTCCTCGTCCCCTAACCCTAACCCTTACCCGAACCCTAACCCTAACCCTTCCCCGAAGCCTGACCCTCACCCGTCCCCTAATCCTAACCCGTACGCTGACACTAACCTACGCCCTCACACATACGCTCCCCCTAAAGCGTTGTCGTACCCTCACCTGGACCCTAAACCGTCCCCGTCCCCTAACCCTAACCCTAGCCCGAACCCTAACCCTAACACTTCCCCGAAGCCTGACCCTCACCCGTCCCCTAATCCTAACCCGTACGCTGACACTAACCCGCGCCCTCCAACCTACGCTCCCCCTAAAGCGTTGTCGTACCCTCACCTGGACCCTAAACCGTCCCCGTCCCCTAACCCTAACCCTTCCCCGAAGCCTGACCCTCACCCGTCCCCTAATCCTAACCCGTACGCTGACACTAACCCGCGCCCTCACACGTAAGCTCCCCCTAAAGCGTTGTCGTACCCTCACCTGGACCCTAAACCGTCCCCATCCCCTAACCCTAACCCTAGCCCGAAACCTAACCCTAACCCTTCCCCGAAGCCTGACCCTCACCCGTCCCCTAATCCTAACCCGTACGCTGACACTGACCCGCGCCCTCACACGTACGCTCCCCCTAAAGCGTTGTCGTACCCTCACCTGGACCCTAAACCGTCCCCGTCCCCTAACCCTAACCCTAGCCCGAACCCTAACCCTAACACTTCCCCGAAGCCTGACCCTCACCCGTCCCCTAATCCTAACCCGTACGCTGACACTGACCCGCGCCCTCACACGTACGCTCCCCCTAAAGCGTTGTCGTACCTTCACCTGGACCCTAAACCGTCCCCGTCCCCTAACCCTAACCCTAGCCCGAACCCTAACCCTAACCCTTCCCCGAAGCCTGACCCTCACCCGTCCCCTAATCCTAACCCGTACGCTGACACTAACCCGCGCCCTCACACGTACGCTCCCCCTAAAGCGTTGTCGTACCCTCACCTGGACCCTAAACCGTCCCCGTCCCCTAACCCTAACCCTAGCCCGAACCCTAACCCTAACCCTTCCCCGAAGCCTGACCCTCACCCGTCCCCTAATCCTAACCCGTACGCTGACACTAACCCGCGCCAACAAACCTACGCTCCCCCTAAAGCGTTGTCGTACCCTCACCTGGACCCTAAACCGTCCCCGTCCCCTAACCCTAACCCTAGCCCGAACCCTAACCCTAACCCTTCCCCTGTGGGACGCCGCCAGGAAGGAGCTGGATTCTTGGTCCAGAGGAAGGAGAAATTACATTGTTGCATCTTGCTTGCACTACCCGGGTGTGCCGCGTAAGGCGCCACGCGTGCATCCCGTGGATTGTAGGCGTAGCAATATATTGTCACATGTACTGACACACACCAATCCAGGGCTGTTGTGTGGACCTTCTGGCCAGTATAAAGCCTGCCATATTCTGCTGCGTAGGGTCTTCCTTCCATCTTTCTTCAACCAAGCTGTGCTCCAATAAAGTGTGATACGAGAAGAATCTTGCGTGTGGCGGCTCGTTATTCTGCTGGTCGGAAACGGCCCGCTGCAAGTGGTGCCGAAACCCGGGAACTTCGCGCCTTGCATGGAGGACCGATTCAGAACTCGACACACGGAGTGAACCGGTAATTTTGCCGGTACGTAGCTTTTGTGCCTTGCACTGTCTTGTTGTGTGTGTAATGGTGTAAATCTTTTAGTGAAAGTCAGTAAAAGTACATAATGGGGAATACTCATGTTAACCCCACGACAAATTTTTATGAGCCGATACAGGCACTTTTACGGGATCGGGGGTTAATGTTATCTCACAAGACTATTGGCCGTTTACTGAATGATATAGATCAAGCAGCGCCATGGTTTGGAGTTTCGGGTACTTTGACTATCCCTTCATGGGAGAAATTAGGAAAGGATTTGCACCGTTTTCATGAGGAGGGTAAGCTGTGCTGTGGGACTTTCCCTTTGTGGAATTTAGTTCGATCTTGTCTTAAGGAGGGAAAGTGTACAGACATAGTGAAACAAGCAACGCAAGTTTTGCGGTCATATCAAGATAGTGCTTCCGAAGCAGGCAGTCATAAGGCTACAGATGATAGGCCTACAAAAGAAGAATTAGTAGATAATAAGGTTAAGAAAAAGTTAAAATCTAAACAACCAGACGCCCAAGAGACTGGGCGAGAACCAATGTATCCGCTATTGTCTGGCTTGCAAGCCATGTATTTATCAGATGATGAGGAGCTAGATCCCGGCGATGCTGCGGATTTGGCAGAAGCTGCTGCAAAATATGAGGAGGAGCGTTATGGCCCTTTTGGGGCTTTGCCCCCTTCTCGACCTCAGGAATTTTTTGCCTCAAGAAGTGTTGTTCAACCTAGGCGTTCTGCGCCTTCCATTCCTTCTCCGCAATGTACTTTTATTCCCCGCGAGGCTTGGTTTCAAGTTCCTTCTTCTTTGTCCAATGCGTTTCCAGTATTTGAAGATCCGGCTACACGCCAGCGATATTATGATATGATAGATCATAAATTAATTAGAGATCTTGCAGAAGCTTCCAAACGAGATGGCATTTCTGCTAATTATACTATTATGCTTTTGCAGCGGCTTACAAGAAATGCCTTGACCCCTACTGATTGGCAAGATATTGCTCGTGCGTGTTTAACGATGGGGCAATATTTAGACTGGAAGTCTATTGTTTCTGATTTGGCTCACAGTCAAGCGAGGGAAAATGCTGCCAATGGGCAGCCTGCCTGGAATGTAGATATGTTATTAGGACAAGGACAGTGGATAAATAATCAGACTATGTTCCCTGTACAAGTTTATCAGCAAATAAATGAGATTAATATGCGTGCATGGCGAGCCCTCCCAAATAAAGGGGAGGTGTCAGGGAATTTAACAAAAATAATACAGGGAGGCACAGAACCATTTTCTGATTTTGTAGCCCGGATGATGGAAGCGGCGGGAAGAATTTTTGGTAATGTGGATGAGGCGATGCCTCTAGTGAAACAACTTGTTTATGAACAATGTACAAAAGAATGCCGCCGAGCCATTACACCTTTTAAAGGAAAGGACATTGAAGTGTGGATGAAAGCTTGCAGGGAGATTGGAGGCCCTTTGTCTAATGCAGGGCTTGCCGCTGCGGTAATGACAGCTGCTAAAGGTATGCAAGATCCTGTGCGATCTGGGAATTGTTTCCATTGTGGAAAACCAGGACATTTAAAGAAACAATGTAGAATGTTAGGAGCTAAACCTAAGATGTCCCAGTCGGCACGCCCTCCTGGGACATGTCCAAGATGCAAGAAAGGGAAGCATTGGGCTAATGAATGTAAATCTGTGAAAGATATTAATGGCCAGCCTTTACTACCCCTAACTCAATCCAAGAGCTTCCAACCAACCTTTGGAAATGCCCAGTCAAAAAACGGGTTAATGGGCCCACGGTCTCAGGGCCCGAAAATTTTTGGGGCCCACGAGAATGTGAACTTGCAGCCACCCAAGCCCCGCGGCGAGCCACGGCAGGCTCCGCAGGGCTGGACCTCCGTGCCACCTCCCGAATGGTATTGACAACCAATATGGGCATTCAGCCTATAGATTCAGATATGCATGGACCATTACCCAAGGGCACGGTAGGATTAGTGTTGGGCCGTTCTTCCTGTACCTTGAAAGGTTTGATAGTTTCCCCAGGGGTAATTGATTCTGATTATACAGGAAATATAAAGGTGTTATGTCAATCACCTAGGGGAATAATAGTTATTGCCCCTGGTGATCGTATTGCACAACTTTTAATTTTACCCTCTTGCCATGATAAATATCCCTCTTTGCCCGCTGAACGGGGCTCTCATGGATTTGGGTCATCAGGCATTGATTCAGCTTTTCTTTCTTTGTCTCTTGATGATCGGCCAATGATAACTTTATGGATTGAGGGCCGTAGATTTGTAGGCCTTATAGATACTGGAGCTGATCGTAGTATTATTACCCAACAAGATTGGCCAAAAGCATGGCCCCTTCAACAGTCTTCACAAACTCTGCAAGGTTTGGGATATGCTAAAACACCTAATCTTAGTTTAAAATTGTTGACTTGGAAATTTGAAAAGCATAGTGGTTGTTTTCAGCCTTTTGTAGTAGATGGCTTGCCTTTTAATTTGTGGGGCCGAGATGTTCAATCTCAAATGAAGTTGGCATTGACCAATGATTATTCTGAAGCAGCCCAGAGAATAATGCTGAAGCAAGGTTATGTTCCCGACAGAGGCCTAGGCCAGCGGTTACAAGGTATACAATCCCCTTTGGAATTGATTCAAAAAAGTGATCGGGCAGGCTTGGGTTTTTCTTAGGGGCCACTGAGTCTATGATTCCTATTACTTGGATGACTTTTGACCCTATTTGGGTTCCTCAGTGGCCTTTATCCCAAAAAAAGTTATTGGCAGCCACACAATTGGTTACAGAACAGATACATTTGGGACATTTAGAGGAGTCTACTTCACCTTGGAATACCCCTATTTTTGTAATTAAGAAAAAATCTGGTAAATGGCGATTGCTACATGATTTGCGCGCCATCAATCAACAAATGCAAATAATGGGACTTATTCAGCGTGGTCTACCGGTTTTGTCCACTCTTCCTAGGGATTGGCCAATTATAGTAGTAGATATTAAAGATTGTTTCTTTTCTATCCCTTTACATAAAAATGATAGGGAGCGTTTTGCTTTTACTTTGCCAACGGTGAATCATGAATACCCGGATAAGCGGTATCAGTGGATTGTGTTACCTCAAGGAATGGCAAATAGCCCTACTATGTGTCAGTTATATGTGGATACCGCTTTACAGCCTCTTCGAAAATTATGTCCATCTTTACGTATCATTCATTATATGGGTGATATATTGCTAGCTGCTCCTATTATGGAAGACTTGGAACATGCTTTGACTGTGCTAGTGCAATGCTTGCAAGAGAAAGGATTATATCTTGCTCCTGAGAAAATTCAGAGGGGTGACGTAACACAGTTTTTGGGAGCGCGGATTACTAATCATACAATTTTGCCACAGAAATTGATAATCAGGACTGAGCATTTACGAACCTTAAATGATTTTCAAAAGTTATTAGGTGATATAAACTGGTTACGTCCTTATTTAAAATTAACCCGTCATGATTTGATGCCTTTATTTCGTATTTTAGAAGGAGATTCCGGTCTTCTTTCTCCCCGAAGTTTAACACCAGAAGCTATTATGGCCTTATCCAAAGTGGAACAAGCGATGAGTGCTGCACAATTGATTAGATTTGATTCATCCCTTCCCCTTTGGTTATGTGTTTTGCCAACTTTTGGATTTCCTACTGCTGTATTATGGCAGGATGGACCTTTATTGTGGATCCATACTAGATCTCTTGGATTACGAACATTAACCTATTATCCTTCCATGGTTGCTGAAGTAGCTATTTTAGGCATTAAACAGTGCTTGAGTAGTTTTGCAGTGATGCCTGATAAATTAATTATACCTTATACTAAAGAGCAAATGAAAGTTTTGATAGCTACTGTGACTGAATGGTCTATTCTTGCGTGTATGTTTCCTAATGTTTTTGACAATCATTTGCCTAAAAGTGAATTATTGAAATTTGTAATAAATCATCCCATATTGTTTCCTAGGATAACTGCTTCAGCTCCTTTAAAGGATACATTGACTATTTATACTGATGGTTCTAAGTCGGGGAAAGGTACTTATATGGTAGAGGGTAATGACCCCGTGATTTTAAATTTTTGTCTTAATACCCCTCAATTGGTTGAGTGTGAAGTAGTATTAACAGTATTTAATAGATTTCCTCAGCCTTTTAATTTGGTTTCGGATTCATTATATGTGGTGAATGCTGTTAAAAATTTAGAATTAGTTTCTTTTATTAAACCCTCGAGCATTATAGCTCCTTTATTAGTACAGTTACGTGCTTGTATTTTACAGCGCGTAAATCCCTTTTATATTACTCATATACGTGCACATAGTTTATTGCCTGGACCAATGGCGTCCGCTAATGCACAAGTAGATTTGGCAACTCGTGCTTTTCCCATTTTAGATCCCCTTTTGCAGGCCCAAGAATTTCATGCTTTATATCATGTTTCTTCTGTGGTACTTCGGAAAAAGTTTTTTATTTCCCGTGCCGCTGCTCGAAAGATTGTAAAGCAATGCCCTGTCTGCGTAACCTTTACACCTGTTTCTCCTGTTGGAGTTAATCCTCGTGGGTTACTTCCGAATAGTTTGTGGCAAATGGATGTAACTCATTTTTCCTCTTTTGGGAAGTTACAGTATATTCATGTTTCTATTGACACTTGCTCTGGCGTGCTTCATGCCACTCCGTTGGCTGGAGAACGAGTACAGCATGTAATTACTCACTGTCTGGAGGCCTGGGCTGCATGGGGCAAACCATTACAATTAAAAACAGATAATGGCCCTGCATATACTGCAAAATCATTTGCACAATTTTGTCAGCGTATGGGTGTTTCCCATGTTACGGGTATACCCTATAATCCTCAGAGACAAGGTATTATTGAGCGTGCTCATAGAAATCTTAAAACTGTTTTACTTAAACAAACAGGGGGAATTGCTGAAGGCTGTACTCCAAAACAAAGAATTTCGCTTGCCCTATATACAATAAATTTTTTACAAGAGGGTATTGCAGCTAGTACTGCGGCTGATCGCCATTCGGTGCGGGAGTTGCAGGATTATGGGAAAGTTATGTGGAAAGATGTTTTAACCAACACCTGGAGAGGCCCGGATGCTGTTCTTACACGATCTAGGGGGTCCTTATGTGTTTCCCCGCAGGGTCAAGAACCAGTTTGGGTGCCGGTACGTTACACTAGGACGGTTGAAGAGTGATGGCCTTTTTACGTCAGTTACTTCTACTATGCTGCCTATGGAGAGCAATGCAGACAATGGAAGACACCTTTTGGGGAATAAGTAGAACCTGGCCGGTACCCATGCCAGTCCATGCTAAGAGTCGAGTACTCCCAATTTTATATGCTAGTGATTGCTCTATGTATACTCCTTGTATAGATCCACAGAATATGGATTGGATATCATATAATGGCAGTTCTGTTAGAATTAATAAAACCCTTTGTTTTAGTTGGGATTTGAATGTAAGCTGTATAGGCTTGTTATGGAAAAGACTTGTTGCCTGGGATAATCCATTGAAACATAATCAAATGCCGTTTAATATGCTGTCTGAAGCCCTATCCAAAATATCCTTAGGTGCTCAATCTGGCTCAGGTGATGGAGCAAATGGCTTAGAGTTAATGAATGTGACTACTTTATTATTTTATCATGATGGAGTGATTCCTGTAAGGAATAAAAAAGTTAATCAGACCAGGGGAAATAATACGTTAAATTTTTTATCCTGTGTTCCAAATGTTAGGTACCCTCCGGTATTCACATCTTGTGCTGGTAAGGATTTTGCATCGTTGCAAGTTGCCCATGGTTTTCGATTATCATTTAATATAAAGTCTTTTGCGGGCAGGAAAAATTGTAATGCTTCTAATGTTACCTGGTATTATGAAGGGTGGCCGTTTTATTCTTGGGTTGTGACTAATGATGCTGGCGCTAGCATGGATCTTTCTGCGTTGGCCATGATTTATTCTAGTAATGGCACCTTGTATAATGTGAGCGGGGAGGTTAAATTAGCTAATAAAAGTCAAATATATAAATTGAAATTACGTAATATACTAAATTCTTTGTATAATTATTCCAAGCCTGCAGCTGTGATATGTGTACAACCCCCTTTTATGTTTTTATTGTCTAATGATACAGAAGGATGTAATAAGGGCGTTTCTTGCTGGATTTCACAATGTTGGAATGGAACAATCGTGCAGACTGCTGTAGTACTACGTATACCTACATTTGTTCCCATTCCAGTTAAGGCAGATCCCGCTACTTTTCCATTAGTTAATTTGGTGAGGCAGCGGCGGGATCTTGGGATTACTGCTGCACTTATAATTGCCTTAACTGCTTCTGTGACGGCGGCCGCCACTGCTGCTGCAGCAATGGTGAATCAGGTACAATCAGCTGCTGTAATTAATGGTATAGTAAAGCAAACGTCGCTAGCATTAGAAAATCAGAATCGCTTTAATACACATTTACATGCTGGCATTTTATCTTTAAATCAACGGATGGATTTGCTAGAGGATGCCTTTGAAGAGTTGTATGATATGCTTCAGCTTGGTTGTGTTGCTAAATTTAATCATCTTTGTGTTACTCCCTATAAAATTATAGGACGTTTGAACCAAAGTAAATTGATTGGAGAATATTTAAAAGGAAATTGGTCTGAAGAAACAGAGAGACTGCTGTTTGAACAACGATTACAGATTATTCATCTTAATACTACCGAGTTACACCCTATTTCTTTTGGGAATTTTGCTTCATGGCTATCCTCTACTTTTCTTTTTTTTAAAGAATGGGTAGGTATGGGGGTTTTTGGCATCCTTTGTGCAGTGGGGATCACACTATGCCTGTGGTTGGTGTGTCGTCTGAAACGTAAGTCACACACACAGAAGATCATGTTGATGCAAGCCTTGGTGGCCATTGAAAACGGCCAGCCTGCCGGTGCCTGGATCTCCCTGCTAAACAAGTCCTAGTGGTTGCCCCTGCACAGGATGGCCATGAGCCATTGCACTCCTAGTGGGAACCTCTGCCTGAAATCAGCCCTTGCACCCCGCGCTGTAAGCAGCATTGCACTATGGGAGGGTGATTTCTGCCGCCCATGACAATAGCCCTTGAACAGCCATGTCCCCTTGAGGGCAAGACTTGTACGGGCGACCGTTATGTGGTCTAAGGACATAAAGAAAAAGGGGGAGATGTGGGACGCCGCCAGGAAGGAGCTGGATTCTTGGTCCAGAGGAAGGAGAAATTACATTGTTGCATCTTGCTTGCACTACCCGGGTGTGCCGCGTAAGGCGCCACGCGTGCATCCCGTGGATTGTAGGCGTAGCAATATATTGTCACATGTACTGACACACACCAATCCAGGGCTGTTGTGTGGACCTTCTGGCCAGTATAAAGCCTGCCATATTCTGCTGCGTAGGGTCTTCCTTCCATCTTTCTTCAACCAAGCTGTGCTCCAATAAAGTGTGATACGAGAAGAATCTTGCGTGTGGCGGCTCGTTATTCTGCTGGTCGGAAACGGCCCGCTGCATTCCCCGAAGCCTGACCCTCACCCGTCGCCTAATCCTAACCCGTACGCTGACACTAACCCGCGCCCTCACACGTACGCTCCCCCTAAAGCGTTGTTGTACCCTCACCTGGACCCTAAACCGTCCCCGTCCCCTAACCCTAACCCTAGCCCGAAACCTAACCCTAACCCTTCCCCGAAGCCTGACCCTCACCCGTACCCTAATCCTAACACGTACGCTGACACTGACCCGCGCCCTCACACGTACGCTCCCCCTAAAGCGTTGTCGTACCCTCACCTGGACCCTAAACCGTCCCCGTCCCCTAACCCTAACCCTAGCCCGAACTCTAACCATAAACCTTCCCCGAAGCCTGACCCTCACCCGTCCCCTAATCCTAAACCGTACGCTGACACTAACCCGCGCCCTCACATGTACGCTCCCCCTAAAGCGTTGTCGTACACTCACCTGGACCCTAAACCATCCCCGTCCCCTAACCCTAACCCTAGCCCGAACACTAACCCTAACCCTTCCCCGAAGCCTGACCCTCACCCGTCCCCTAATCCTAACTCGTACGCTGACACTAACCCGCGCCCTCAAGCCTACGCTCCCCCTAAAGCGTTGTTGTACCCTCACCTGGACCCTAAACCGTCCTCGTCCCCTAACCCTAACCCTTACCCGAACCCTAACCCTAACCCTTCCCCGAAGCCTGACCCTCACCCTTCTCTAATCCTAACCCGTACGCTGACACTAACCTACGCCCTCACACATACGCTCCCCCTAAAGCGTTGTCGTACCCTCACCTGGACCCTAAACCGTCCCCGTCCCCTAACCCTAACCCTAGCCCGAACCCTAACCCTAACCCTTCCCCGAAGCCTGACCCTCACCCGTCCCCTAATCCTAACCCGTACGCTGACACTAACCCGCGCCCTCCAACCTACGCTCCCCCTAAAGCGTTGTCGTACCCTCACCTGGACCCTAAACCGTCCCCGTCCCCTAACCCTAACCCTAGCCCGAACCCTAACCCTAACCCTTCCCCGAAGCCTGACCCTCACCCGTCCCCTAATCCTAACCCGTACGCTGACACTAACCCGCGCCCTCACACGTAAGCTCCCCCTAAAGCGTTGTCGTACCCTCACCTGGACCCTAAACCGTCCCCGTCCCCTAACCCTAACCCTAGCCCGAAACCTAACCCTAACCCTTCCCCGAAGCCTGACCCTCACCCGTACCCTAATCCTAACACGTACGCTGACACTGACCCGCGCCCTCACACGTACGCTCCCCCTAAAGCGTTGTCGTACCCTCACCTGGACCCTAAACCGTCCCAGTCCCCTAACCCTAACCCTAGCCCGAACCCTAACCGTAAACCTTCCCCGAAGCCTGACCCTCACCCGTCCCCTAATCCTAAACCGTACGCTGACACTAACCCGCGCCCTCACACGTACGCTCCCCCTAAAGCGTTGTCGTACACTCACCTGGACCCTAAACCATCCCCGTCCCCTAACCCTAACCCTAGCCCGAACACTAACCCTAACTCTTCCCCGAAGCCTGACCCTCACCCGTCCCCTAATCCTAACTCGTACGCTGACACTAACCCGCGCCCTCAAACCTACGCTCCCCCTAAAGCGTTGTTGTACCCTCACCTGGACCCTAAACCGTCCTCGTCCCCTAACCCTAACCCTTACCCGAACCCTAACCCTAACCCTTCCCCGAAGCCTGACCCTCACCCGTCCCCTAATCCTAACCCGTACGCTGACACTAAACTACGCCCTCACACATACGCTCCCCCTAAAGCGTTGTCGTACCCTCACCTGGACCCTAAACCGTCCCCGTCCCCTAACCCTAACCCTAGCCCGAACACTAACCCTAACCCTTCCCCGAAGCCTGACCCTCACCCGTCCCCTAATCCTAACCCGTACGCTGACACTAACCCGCGCCCTCACACGTAAGCTCCCCCTAAAGCGTTGTCGTACCCTCACCTGGACCCTAAACCGTCCCCGTCCCCTAACACTAACCCTAGCCCGAAACCTAACCCTAACCCTTCCCCGAAGCCTGACCCTCAACCGTCCCCTAATCCTAACCCGTACGCTGACACTAACCCGCGCCCTCACACGTACGCTCCCCCTAAAGCGTTGTCGTACCCTCACCTGGACCCTAAACCGTCCCCGTCCCCTAACCCTAACCCTAGCCCAAACCCTAACCCTAACCCTTCCCCGAAGCCTGACCCTCACCCGTCCCCTAATCCTAACCCGTACGCTGACACTGACCTGCGCCCTCACACGTACGCTCCCCCTAAAGCGTTGTCATACCCTCACCTGGACCCTAAACCGTCCCCGTCCCCTAACCCTAACCCTAGCCCGAACCCTAACCCTAACCCTTCCCCGAAGCCTGACCCTCACCCGTCCCCTAATCCTAACCCTTACGCTGACACTGACCCGCGCCCTCACACGTACGCTCCCCCTAAAGCGTTGTCGTACCCTCATCTGGACCCTAAACCGTCCCCGTCCCCTAACCCTAACCCTAGCCCGAACCCTAACCCTAACCCTTCCCCGAAGCCTGACCCTCACCCGTCCCCTAATCCTAACCCGTACGCTGACACTGACCCGCGCCCTCACACGTACGCTCCCCCTAAAGCGTTGTCGTACCTTCACCTGGACCGTAAACCGTCCCCGTCCCCTAACCCTAACCCTAGCCCGAACCCTAACCCTAACCCTTCCCCGAAGCCTGACCCTCACCCGTCCCCTAATCCTAACCCGTACGCTGACACTAACCCGCGCCCTCAAACCTACGCTCCCCCTAAAGCGTTGTCGTACCCTCACCTGGACCCTAAACGGTCCCCGTCCCCTAACCCTAACCCTTCCCCGAAGCCTGACCCTCACCCGTCCCATAATCCTAACCCGTACGCTGACACTAACCCGCGCCCTCACACGTACGCTCCCCCTAAAGCGTTGTCGTACCCTCACCTGGACCCAAAACCGTCCCCGTCCCCTAACCCTAACCCTAGCCCAAACCCTAACCCTAACCCTTCCCCGAAGCCTGACCCTCACCCGTCCCCTAATCCTAACCCGTACGCTGACACTGATCCGCGCCCTCACACGTACGCTCCCCCTAAAGCGTTGTCGTACCCTCACCTGGACCCTAAACCGTCCCCGTCCCCTAACCCTAACCCTAGCCCGAACCCTAACCCTAACCCTTCCCCGAAGCCTGACCCTCACCCGTCCCCTAATCCTAACCCGTACGCTGACACTGACCCGCGCCCTCACACGTACGCTCCCCCTAAAGCGTTGTCGTACCCTCACCTGGACCCTAAACCGTCCCCGTCCCCTAACCCTAACCCTAGCCCGAACCCTAACCCTAACCCTTCCCCGAAGCCTGACCCTCACCCGTCCCCTAATCCTAACCCGTACGCTGACACTGACCCGCGCCCTCACACGTACGCTCCCCCTAAAGCGTTGTCGTACCTTCACCTGGACCCTAAACCGTCCCCGTCCCCTAACCCTAACCCTAGCCCGAACCCTAACCCTAACCCTTCCCCGAAGCCTGACCCTCACCCGTCCCCTAATCCTAACCCGTACGCTGACACTAACCCGCGCCCTCACACGTACGCTCCCCCTAAAGCGTTGTCGTACCCTCACCTGGACCCTAAACCGTCCCCGTCCCCTAACCCTAACCCTAGCCCGAACCCTAACCCTAACACTTCCCCGAAGCCTGACCCTCACCCGTCCCCTAATCCTAACCCGTACGCTGACACTAACCCGCGCCAACAAACCTACGCTCCCCCTAAAGCGTTGTCGTACCCTCACCTGGACCCTAAACCGTCCCCGTCCCCTAACCCTAACCCTAGCCCGAACCCTAACCCTAACCCTTCCCCGAAGCCTGACACTCACCCGTCGCCTAATCCTAACCCGTACGCTGACACTAACCCACGCCCTCACACGTACGCTCCCCCTAAAGCGTTGTCGTACCCTCACCTGGACCCTAAACCGTCCCCGTCCGCTAACCCTAACCCTAGCCCGAACCCTAACCCTAACCCTTCCCCTAAGCCTGACCCTCACCCGTCCCCTAATCCTAACCCGTACGCTGACACTGACCCGCGCCCTCACACGTACGCTCCCCCTAAAGCGTTGTCGTACCCTCACCTGGACCCTAAACCGTCCCCGTCCCCTCACCCTAACCCTAGCCCGAACCCTAACCCTAACCCTTCCCCGAAGCCTGACCCTCACCCGTCCCCTAATCCTAACCCGTACGCTGACACTGACCCGTGCCCTCACACGTACGCTCCCCCTAAAGCGTTGTCGTACCTTCACCTGGACCCTAAACCGTCCCCGTCCCCTAACCCTAACCCTAGCCCGAACCCTAACCCTAACCATTCCCCGAAGCCTGACCCTCACCCGTCCCCTAATCCTAAACCGTACGCTGACACTAACCCGCGCCCTCACACGTACGCTCCCCCTAAAGCGTTGTCGTACCCTCACCTGGACCCTAAACCGTCCCCGTCCCCTAACCCTAACCCTAGCCCGAACCCTAACCCTAACCCTTCCCCGAAGCCTGACCCTCACCCGTCCCCTAATCCTAACCCGTACGCTGACACTAACCGCGCCAACAAACCTACGCTCCCCCTAAAGCGTTGTCGTACCCTCACCTGGACCCTAAACCGTCCCCGTCCCCTAACCCTAATCCTAGCCCGAACCCTAACCCTAACCCTTCCCCGAAGCCTGACCCTCACCCGTCGCCTAATCCTAACCCGTACGCTGACACTAACCCACGCCCTCACACGTACGCTCCCCCTAAAGCGTTGTCGTACCCTCACCTGGACCCTAAACCGTCCCCGTCCCCTAACCCTAACCCTAGCCCGAACCCTAACCCTAACCCTTCCCCGAAGCCTGACCCTCACCCGTCCCCTAATCCTAACACGTACGCTGACACTGACCCGCGCCCTCACACGTACGCTCCCCCTAAAGCGTTGTCGTACACTCACCTGGACCCTAAACCGTCCCTGTCCCCTAACCCTAACCCTAGCCCGAACCCTAACCCTAACCCTTCCCCGAAGCCTGACCCTCACCCGTCCCCTAATCCTAACCCGTACGCTGACACTGACCCGCGCCCTCACACGTACGCTCCCCCTAAAGCGTTGTCGTACCCTCACCTGGACCCTAAACCGTCCCTGTCCCCTAACCCTAACCCTAGCCCGAACCCTAAACCTAACCCTTCCCCGAAGCCTGACCCTCACCCGTCCCCTAATCCTAACCCGTACGCTGACACTGACCCACGCCCTCACACGTACGCTCCCCCTAAAGCGTTGTCGTACCCTCACCTGGACCCTAAACCGTCCCCGTCCCCTAACCCTAACCCTAGCCCGAACCCTAACCCTAACCCTTCCCCGAAGCCTGACCCTCACCCGTCCCCTAATCCTAACCCGTACGCTGACACTAACCCGCACCCTCACACGTACGCTCCCCCTAAAGCGTTGTCGTACCCTCACCTGGACCCTAAACCGTCCCCGTCCCCTAACCCTAACCCTAGCCCGAACCCTAACCCTAACCCTTCCCCGAAGCCTGACCCTCACCCGTCCCCTAATCCTAACCCGTACGCTGACACTAACCCGCGCCCTCACACGTACGCTCCCCCTAAAGCGTTGTCGTACCCTCACCAGGACCCTAAACCGTCCCCGTCCCCTAACCCTAACCCTAGCCCGAACCCTAACCGTAAACATTCCCCGAAGCCTGACCCTCACCCGTCCCCTAATCCTAACCCGTACGCTGACACTAACCCGCGCCCTCACACGTACGCTCCCCCTAAAGCGTTGTCGTACACTCACCTGGACCCTAAACCATCCCCGTCCCCTAACCCTAACCCTAGCCCGAACACTAACCCTAACCCTTCCCCGAAGCCTGACCCTCACCCGTCCCCTAATCCTAACTCGTACGCTGACACTAACCCGCGCCCTCAAACCTACGCTCCCCCTAAAGCGTTGTTGTACCCTCACCTGGACCCTAAACCGTCCTCGTCCCCTAACCCTAACCCTTACCCGAACCCTAACCCTAACCCTTCCCCGAAGCCTGACCCTCACCCGTCCCCTAATCCTAACCCGTACGCTGACACTAACCTACGCCCTCACACATACGCTCCCCCTAAAGCGTTGTCGTACGCTCACCTGGACCCTAAACCGTCCCCGTCCCCTAACCCTAACCCTAGCCCGAACCCTAACCCTAACCCTTCCCCGAAGCCTGACCCTCACCCGTCCCCTAATCCTAACCCGTACGCTGACACTAACCCGCGCCCTCAAACCTACGCTTCCCCTAAAGCGTTGTCGTACCCTCACCTGGACCCTAAACCGTCCCCGTCCCCTAACCCTAACCCTTCCCCGAAGCCTGACACTCACCCGTCCCCTAATCCTAACCCGTACGCTGACACTAACCCGCGCCCTCACACGTAAGCTCCCCCTAAAGCGTTGTCGTACCCTCACCTGGACCCTAAACCGTACCCGTCCCCTAACACTAACCCTAGCCCGAAACCTAACCCTAACCCTTCCCCGAAGCCTGAACCTCACCCGTCCCCTAATCCTAACCCGTACGCTGACACTAACCCGCGCCCTCACACGTACGCTCCCCCTAAAGCGTTGTCGTACCCTCACCTGGACCCTAAACCGTCCCCGTCCCCTAACCCTAACCCTAGCCCAAACCCTAACCCTAACCCTTCCCCGAAGCCTGACCCTCACCCGTCCCCTAATCCTAACCCGTACGCTGACACTGACCCGCGCCCTCACACGTACGCTCCCCCTAAAGCGTTGTCGTAACCTCACCTGGACCCTAAACCGTCCCCGTCCCCTAACCCTAACCCTAGCCCGAACCCTAACCCTAACCCTTCCCCGAAGCCTGACCCTCACCCGTCCCCTAATCCTAACCCGTACGCTGACACTGACCCGCGCCCTCACACGTACGCTCCCCCTAAAGCGTTGTCGTACCTTCACCTGGACCCTAAACCGTCCCCGTCCCCTAACCCTAACCCTAGCCCGAACCCTAACCCTAACCCTTCCCCGAAGCCTGACCCTCACCCGTCCCCTATTCCTAACCCGTACGCTGACACTGACCCGCGCCCTCACACGTACGCTCCCACTAAAGCGTTGTCGTACCTTCACCTGGACCCTAAACCGTCCCCGTCCCCTAACCCTAACCCTAGCCCGAACCCTAACCCTAACCCTTCCCCGAAGCCTGACCCTCACCCGTCCCCTAATCCTAACCCGTACGCTGACACTAACCCGCGCCCTCAATCCTACGCTCCCCCTAAAGCGTTGTCGTACCCTCACCTGGACCCTAAACCATCCCCGTCCCCTAACCCTAACCCTTCCCCGAAGCCTGACCCTCACCCGTCCCCTAATCCTAACCCGTACGCTGACACTAACCCGCGCGCTCACACGTAAGCTCCCCGTAAAGCGTTGTCGTACCCTCACCTGGACCCTAAACCGTCCCCGTCCCCTAACCCTAACCCTAGCCCGAACCCTAACCCTAACCCTTCCCCGAAGCCTGACCCTCACCCGTCCCCTAATCCTAACCCGTACGCTGACACTAACCCGCGCCCTCAAACCTACGCTACCCCTAAAGCGTTGTCGTACCCTCACCTGGACCCTAAACCGTCCCCGTCCCCTAACCCTAACCCTTCCCCGAAGCCTGACCCTCACCCGTCCCCTAATCCTAACCCGTACGCTGACACTAACCCGCGCCCTCACACGTAAGCTCCCCCTAAAGCGTTGTCGTACCCTCACCTGGACCCTAAACCGTCCCCGTCCCCTAACACTAACCCTAGCCCGAAACCTAACCCTAACCCTTCCCCGAAGCCTGACCCTCACCCGTACCCTAATCCTAACCCGTACGCTGACACTAACCCGCGCCCTCACACGTACGCTCCCCCTAAAGCGTTGTCGTACCCTCACCTGGACCCTAAACCGTCCCCGTCCCCTAACCCTAACCGTAGCCCGAACCCTAACCCTAACCCTTCCCCGAAGCCTGACCCTCACCCGTCCCCTAATCCTAACCCGTACGCTGACACTAACCCGCGCCCTCACACGTACGCTCCCCCTAAAGCGTTGTCGTACCCTCACCAGGACCCTAAACCGTCCCCGTCCCCTAACCCTAACCCTAGCCCGAACCCTAACCGTAAACATTCCCCGAAGCCTGACCCTCACCCGTCCCCTAATCCTAACCCGTACGCTGACACTAACCCGCGCCCTCACACGTACGCTCCCCCTAAAGCGTTGTCGTACACTCACCTGGACCCTAAACCATCCCCGTCCCCTAACCCTAACCCTAGCCCGAACACTTACCCTAACCCTTCCCCGAAGCCTGACCCTCACCCGTCCCCTAATCCTAACTCGTACGCTGACACTAACCCGCGCCCTCAAACCTACGCTCCCCCTAAAGCGTTGTTGTACCCTCACCTGGACCCTAAACCGTCCTCGTCCCCTAACCCTAACCCTTACCCGAACCCTAACCCTAACCCTTCCCCGAAGCCTGACCCTCACCCGTCCCCTAATCCTAACCCGTACGCTGACACTAACCTACGCCCTCACACATACGCTCCCCCTAAAGCGTTGTCGTACGCTCACCTGGACCCTAAACCGTCCCCGTCCCCTAACCCTAACCCTAGCCCGAACCCTAACCCTAACCCTTCCCCGAAGCCTGACCCTCACCCGTCCCCTAATCCTAACCCGTACGCTGACACTAACCCGCGCCCTCAAACCTACGCTTCCCCTAAAGCGTTGTCGTACCCTCACCTGGACCCTAAACCGTCCCCGTCCCCTAACCCTAACCCTTCCCCGAAGCCTGACACTCACCCGTCCCCTAATCCTAACCCGTACGCTGACACTAACCCGCGCCCTCACACGTAAGCTCCCCCTAAAGCGTTGTCGTACCCTCACCTGGACCCTAAACCGTACCCGTCCCCTAACACTAACCCTAGCCCGAAACCTAACCCTAACCCTTCCCCGAAGCCTGACCCTCACCCGTCCCCTAATCCTAACCCGTACGCTGACACTAACCCGCGCCCTCACACGTACGCTCCCCCTAAAGCGTTGTCGTACCCTCACCTGGACCCTAAACCGTCCCCGTCCCCTAACCCTAACCCTAGCCCAAACCCTAACCCTAACCCTTCCCCGAAGCCTGACCCTCACCCGTCCCCTAATCCTAACCCGTACGCTGACACTGACCCGCGCCCTCACACGTACGCTCCCCCTAAAGCGTTGTCGTAACCTCACCTGGACCCTAAACCGTCCCCGTCCCCTAACCCTAACCCTAGCCCGAACCCTAACCCTAACCCTTCCCCGAAGCCTGACCCTCACCCGTCCCCTAATCCTAACCCGTACGCTGACACTGACCCGCGCCCTCACACGTACGCTCCCCCTAAAGCGTTGTCGTACCTTCACCTGGACCCTAAACCGTCCCCGTCCCCTAACCCTAACCCTAGCCCGAACCCTAACCCTAACCCTTCCCCGAAGCCTGACCCTCACCCGTCCCCTATTCCTAACCCGTACGCTGACACTGACCCGCGCCCTCACACGTACGCTCCCACTAAAGCGTTGTCGTACCCTCACCTGGACCCTAAACCGTCCCCGTCCCCTAACCCTAACCCTAGCCCAAACCCTAACCCTAACCCTGCCCCGAAGCCTGACCTCACCCATCCCCTAATCCTAACCCGTACGCTGACACTGACCCGCGGCCTCACACGTACGCTCCCCCTAAAGCGTTGTCGTACCCTCACCTGGACCCTAAACCGTCCCCGTCCCCTAACCCTAACCCTAGCCCGAACCCTAACCCTAACCCTTCCCCGAAGCCTGACCCTCACCCGTCCCCTAATCCTAACCCGTACGCTGACACTGACCCGCGCCCTCACACGTACGCTCCCCCTAAAGCGTTGTCGTACCCTCACCTGGACCCTAAACCGTCCCCGTCCCCTAACCCTAACCCTAGCCCGAACCCTAACCCTAACCCTTCCCCGAAGCCTGACCCTCACCCGTCCCCTAATCCTAACCCGTACGCTGACACTGACCCGCGCCCTCACACGTACGCTCCCCCTAAAGCGTTGTCGTACCTTCACCTGGACCCTAAACCGTCCCCGTCCCCTAACCCTAACCCTAGCCCAAACCCTAACCCTAACCCTGCCCCGAAGCCTGACCTCACCCATCCCCTAATCCTAACCCGTACGCTGACACTGACCCGCGGCCTCACACGTACGCTCCCCCTAAAGCGTTGTCGTACCCTCACCTGGACCCTAAACCGTCCCCGTCCCCTAACCCTAACCCTAGCCCGAACCCTAACCCTAACCCTTCCCCGAAGCCTGACCCTCACCCGTCCCCTAATCCTAACCCGTACGCTGACACTGACCCGCGCCCTCACACGTACGCTCCCCCTAAAGCGTTGTCGTACCCTCACCTGGACCCTAAACCGTCCCCGTCCCCTAACCCTAACCCTAGCCCGAACCCTAACCCTAACCCTTCCCCGAAGCCTGACCCTCACCCGTCCCCTAATCCTAACCCGTACGCTGACACTGACCCGCGCCCTCACACGTACGCTCCCCCTAAAGCGTTGTCGTACCTTCACCTGGACCCTAAACCGTCCCCGTCCCCTAACCCTAACCCTAGCCCGAACCCTAACCCTAACCCTTCCCCGAAGCCTGACCCTCACCCGTCCCCTAATCGTAACCCGTACGCTGACACTAACCCGCGCCCTCACACGTACGCTCCCCCTAAAGCGTTGTCGTACCCTCACCTGGACCCTAAACCGTCCCCGTCCCCTAACCCTAACCCTAGCCCGAACCCTAACCCTAACACTTCCCCGAAGCCTGACCCTCACCCGTCCCCTAATCCTAACCCGTACGCTGACACTAACCCGCGCCAACAAACCTACGCTCCCCCTAAAGCGTTGTCGTACCCTCACCTGGACCCTAAACCGTCCCCGTCCCCTAACCCTAACCCTAGCCCGAACCCTAACCCTAACCCTTCCCCGAAGCCTGACACTCACCCGTCGCCTAATCCTAACCCGTACGCTGAAACTAACCCACGCCCTCACACGTACGCTCCCCCTAAAGCGTTGTCGTACCCTCACCTGGACCCTAAACCGTCCCCGTCCCCTAACCCTAACCCTAGCCCGAACCCTAACCCTAACCCTTCCCCGAAGCCTGACCCTCACCCGTCCCCTAATCCTAACACGTACGCTGACACTGACCCGCGCCCTCACACGTACGCTCCCCCTAAAGCGTTGTCGTACACTCACCTGGACCCTAAACCGTCCCTGTCCCCTAACCCTAACCCTAGCCCGAACCCTAACCCTAACCCTTCCCCGAAGCCTGACCCTCACCCGTCCCCTAATCCTAACCCGTACGCTGACACTGACCCGCGCCCTCACACGTACGCTCCCCCTAAAGCGTTGTCGTACCCTCACCTGGACCCTAAACCGTCCCTGTCCCCTAACCCTAACCCTAGCCCGAACCCTAAACCTAACCCTTCCCCGAAGCCTGACCCTCACCCGTCCCCTAATCCTAACCCGTACGCTGACACTGACCCACGCCCTCACACGTACGCTCCCCCTAAAGCGTTGTCGTACCCTCACCTGGACCCTAAACCGTCCCCGTCCCCTAACCCTAACCCTAGCCCGAACCCTAACCCTAACCCTTCCCCGAAGCCTGACCCTCACCCGTCCCCTAATCCTAACCCGTACGCTGACACTAACCCGCACCCTCACACGTACGCTCCCCCTAAAGCGTTGTCGTACCCTCACCTGGACCCTAAACCGTCCCCGTCCCCTAACCCTAACCCTAGCCCGAACCCTAACCCTAACCCTTCCCCGAAGCCTGACCCTCACCCGTCCCCTAATCCTAACCCGTACGCTGACACTAACCCGCGCCCTCACACGTACGCTCCCCCTAAAGCGTTGTCGTACCCTCACCAGGACCCTAAACCGTCCCCGTCCCCTAACCCTAACCCTAGCCCGAACCCTAACCGTAAACATTCCCCGAAGCCTGACCCTCACCCGTCCCCTAATCCTAACCCGTACGCTGACACTAACCCGCGCCCTCACACGTACGCTCCCCCTAAAGCGTTGTCGTACACTCACCTGGACCCTAAACCATCCCCGTCCCCTAACCCTAACCCTAGCCCGAACACTAACCCTAACCCTTCCCCGAAGCCTGACCCTCACCCGTCCCCTAATCCTAACTCGTACGCTGACACTAACCCGCGCCCTCAAACCTACGCTCCCCCTAAAGCGTTGTTGTACCCTCACCTGGACCCTAAACCGTCCTCGTCCCCTAACCCTAACCCTTACCCGAACCCTAACCCTAACCCTTCACCGAAGCCTGACCCTCACCCGTCCCCTAATCCTAACCCGTACGCTGACACTAACCTACGCCCTCACACATACGCTCCCCCTAAAGCGTTGTCGTACGCTCACCTGGACCCTAAACCGTCCCCGTCCCCTAACCCTAACCCTAGCCCGAACCCTAACCCTAACCCTTCCCCGAAGCCTGACCCTCACCCGTCCCCTAATCCTAACCCGTACGCTGACACTAACCCGTGCCCTCAAACCTACGCTTCCCCTAAAGCGTTGTCGTACCCTCAACTGGACCCTAAACCGTCCCCGTCCCCTAACCCTAACCCTTCCCCGAAGCCTGACACTCACCCGTACCCTAATCCTAACCCGTACGCTGACACTAACCCGCGCCCTCACACGTAAGCTCCCCCTAAAGCGTTGTCGTACCCTCACCTGGACCCTAAACCGTACCCGTCCCCTAACACTAACCCTAGCCCGAAACCTAACCCTAACCCTTCCCCGAAGCCTGACCCTCACCCGTCCCCTAATCCTAACCCGTACGCTGACACTAACCCGCGCCCTCACACGTACGCTCCCCCTAAAGCGTTGTCGTACCCTCACCTGGACCCTAAACCGTCCCCGTCCCCTAACCCTAACCCTAGCCCAAACCCTAACCCTAACCCTTCCCCGAAGCCTGACCCTCACCCGTCCCCTAATCCTAACCCGTACGCTGACACTGACCCGCGCCCCCACACGTACGCTCCCCCTAAAGCGTTGTCGTAACCTCACCTGGACCCTAAACCGTCCCCGTCCCCTAACACTAACCCTAGCCCGAACCCTAACCCTAACCCTTCCCCGAAGCCTGACCCTCACCCGTCCCCTAATCCTAACCCGTACGCTGACACTGACCCGCGCCCTCACACGTACGCTCCCCCTAAAGCGTTGTCGTACCTTCACCTGGACCCTAAACCGTCCCCGTCCCCTAACCCTAACCCTAGCCCGAACCCTAACCCTAACCCTTCCCCGAAGCCTGACCCTCACCCGTCCCCTATTCCTAACCCGTACGCTGACACTGACCCGCGCCCTCACACGTACGCTCCCACTAAAGCGTTGTCGTACCTTCACCTGGACCCTAAACCGTCCCCGTCCCCTAACCCTAACCCTAGCCCGAACCCTAACCCTAACCCTTCCCCGAAGCCTGACCCTCACCCGTCCCCTAATCCTAACCCGTACGCTGACACTAACCCGCGCCCTCAAACCTACGCTCCCCCTAAAGCGTTGTCGTACCCTCACCTGGACCCTAAACCGTCCCCGTCCCCTAACCCTAACCCTTCCCCGAAGCCTGACCCTCACCCGTCCCCTAATCCTAACCCGTACGCTGACACTAACCCGCGCCCTCACACGTAAGCTCCCCGTAAAGCGTTGTCGTACCCTCACCTGGACCCTAAACCGTCCCCGTCCCCTAACACTAACCCTAGCCCGAAACCTAACCCTAACCCTTCCCCGAAGCCTGACCCTCACCCGTCCCCTAATCCTAACACGTACGCTGACACTGACCCGCGCCCTCACACGTACGCTCCCCCTAAAGCGTTGTCGTACACTCACCTGGACCCTAAACCGTCCCCGTCCCCTAACCCTAACCCTAGCCCGAACCCTAACCCTAACCCTTCCCCGAAGCCTGACCCTCACCCGTCCCCTAATCCTAACCCGTACGCTGACACTAACCCGCGCCCTCAAACCTACGCTACCCCTAAAGCGTTGTCGTACCCTCACCTGGACCCTAAACCGTCCCCGTCCCCTAACCCTAACCCTTCCCCGAAGCCTGACCCTCACCCGTCCCCTAATCCTAACCCGTACGCTGACACTAACCCGCGCCCTCACACGTAAGCTCCCCCTAAAGCGTTGTCGTACCCTCACCTGGACCCTAAACCGTCCCCGTCCCCTAACACTAACCCTAGCCCGAAACCTAACCCTAACCCTTCCCCGAAGCCTGACCCTCACCCGTACCCTAATCCTAACCCGTACGCTGACACTAACCCGCGCCCTCACACGTACGCTCCCCCTAAAGCGTTGTCGTACCCTCACCTGGACCCTAAACCGTCCCCGTCCCCTAACCCTAACCCTAGCCCAAACCCTAACCCTAACCCTGCCCCGAAGCCTGACCTCACCCATCCCCTAATCCTAACCCGTACGCTGACACTGACCCGCGGCCTCACACGTACGCTCCCCCTAAAGCGTTGTCGTACCCTCACCTGGACCCTAAACCGTCCCCGTCCCCTAACCCTAACCCTAGCCCGAACCCTAACCCTAACCCTTCCCCTAAGCCTGACCCTCACCCGTCCCCTAATCCTAACCCGTACGCTGACACTGACCCGCGCCCTCACACGTACGCTCCCCCTAAAGCGTTGTCGTACCCTCACCTGGACCCTAAACCGTCCCCGTCCCCTCACCCTAACCCTAGCCCGAACCCTAACCCTAACCCTTCCCCGAAGCCTGACCCTCACCCGTCCCCTAATCCTAACCCGTACGCTGACACTGACCCGCGCCCTCACACGTACGCTCCCCCTAAAGCGTTGTCGTACCTTCACCTGGACCCTAAACCGTCCCCGTCCCCTAACCCTAACCCTAGCCCGAACCCTAACCCTAACCCTTCCCCGAAGCCTGACCCTCACCCGTCCCCTATTCCTAACCCGTACGCTGACACTGACCCGCGCCCTCACACGTACGCTCCCACTAAAGCGTTGTCGTACCTTCACCTGGACCCTAAACCGTCCCCGTCCCCTAACCCTAACCCTAGCCCGAACCCTAACCCTAACCCTTCCCCGAAGCCTGACCCTCACCCGTCCCCTAATCCTAACCCGTACGCTGACACTAACCCGCGCCCTCACACGTAAGCTCCCCCTAAAGCGTTGTCGTACCCTCACCTGGACCCTAAACCGTCCCCGTCCCCTAACACTAACCCTAGCCCGAAACCTAACCCTAACCCTTCCCCGAAGCCTGACCCTCACCCGTACCCTAATCCTAACCCGTACGCTGACACTAACCCGCGCCCTCACACGTACGCTCCCCCTAAAGCGTTGTCGTACCCTCACCTGGACCCTAAACCGTCCCCGTCCCCTAACCCTAACCCTAGCCCAAACCCTAACCCTAACCCTGCCCCGAAGCCTGACCTCACCCATCCCCTAATCCTAACCCGTACGCTGACACTGACCCGCGGCCTCACACGTACGCTCCCCCTAAAGCGTTGTCGTACCCTCACCTGGACCCTAAACCGTCCCCGTCCCCTAACCCTAACCCTAGCCCGAACCCTAACCCTAACCCTTCCCCTAAGCCTGACCCTCACCCGTCCCCTAATCCTAACCCGTACGCTGACACTGACCCGCGCCCTCACACGTACGCTCCCCCTAAAGCGTTGTCGTACCCTCACCTGGACCCTAAACCGTCCCCGTCCCCTCACCCTAACCCTAGCCCGAACCCTAACCCTAACCCTTCCCCGAAGCCTGACCCTCACCCGTCCCCTAATCCTAACCCGTACGCTGACACTAACCCGCGCCCTCACACGTACGCTCCCCCTAAAGCGTTGTCGTACCCTCACCTGGACCCTAAACCGTCCCCGTCCCCTAACCCTAACCCTAGCCCGAACCCTAACCCTAACCCTTCCCCGAAGCCTGACCCTCACCCGTCCCCTAATCCTAACCCGTACGCTGACACTAACCCGCGCCCTCACACGTACGCTCCCCCTAAAGCGTTGTCGTACCCTCACCTGGACCCTAAACCGTCCCCGTCACCTAACCCTAATCCTAGCCCGAACCCTAACCCTAACCCTTCCCCGAAGCCTGACCCTCACCCGTCGCCTAATCCTAACCCGTACGCTGACACTAACCCACGCCCTCACACGTACGCTCCCCCTAAAGCGTTGTCGTACCCTCACCTGGACCCTAAACCGTCCCCGTCCGCTAACCCTAACCCTAGCCCGAACCCTAACCCTATCCCTTCCCCGAAGCCTGACCCTCACCCGTCCCCTAATCCTAACACGTACGCTGACACTGACCCGCGCCCTCACACGTACGCTCCCCCTAAAGCGTTGTCGTACACTCACCTGGACCCTAAACCGTCCCTGTCCCCTAACCCTAACCCTAGCCCGAACCCTAACCCTAACCCTTCCCCGAAGCCTGACCCTCACCCGTCCCCTAATCCTAACACGTACGCTGACACTGACCCGCGCCCTCACACGTACGCTCCCCCTAAAGCGTTGTCGTACCCTCACCTGGACCCTAAACCGTCCCTGTCCCCTAACCCTAACCCTAGCCCGAACCCTAACCCTAACCCTTCCCCGAAGCCTGACCCTCACCCGTCCCCTAATCCTAACCCGTACGCTGACACTGACCCGCGCCCTCACACGTACGCTCCCCCTAAAGCGTTGTCGTACCCTCACCTGGACCCTAAACCGTCCCCGTCCCCTAACCCTAACCCTAGCCCGAACCCTAACCCTAACCCTTCCCCGAAGCCTGACCCTCACCCGTCCCCTAATCCTAACCCGTACGCTGACACTAACCCGCGCCCTCACACGTCCGCTCCCCCTAAAGCGTTGTTGTACCCTCACCTGGACCCTAAACCGTCCCCGTCCCCTAACCCTAACCCTAGCCCGAAACCTAACACTAACCCTTCCCCGAAGCCTGACCCTCACCCGTCCCCTAATCCTAACCCGTACGCTGACACTGACCCGCGCCCTCACACGTACGCTCCCCCTAAAGCGTTGTCGTACCCTCACCAGGACCCTAAACCGTCCCCGTCCCCTAACCCTAACCCTAGCCCGAACCCTAACCGTAAACCTTCCCCGAAGCCTGACCCTCACCCGTCCCCTAATCCTAACCCGTACGCTGACACTAACCCGCGCCCTCACACGTACGCTCCCCCTAAAGCGTTGTCGTACACTCACCTGGACCCTAAACCATCCCCGTCCCCTAACCCTAACCCTAGCCCGAACACTAACCCTAACCCTTCCCCGAAGCCTGACCCTCACCCGTCCCCTAATCCTAACTCGTACGCTGACACTAACCCGCGCCCTCAAACCTACGCTCCCCCTAAAGCGTTGTTTTACCCTCACCTGGACCCTAAACCGTCCGCGTCCCCTAACCCTAACCCTAGCCCGAACCCTAACCCTAACCCTTCCCCGAAGCCTGACCCTCACCCGTCCCCTAATCCTAACCCGTACGCTGACACTGACCCGCGCCCTCACACGTACGCTCCCCCTAAAGCGTTGTCGTACCTTCACCTGGACCCTAAACCGTCCCCGTCCCCTAACCCTAACCCTAGCCCGAACCCTAACCCTAACCCTTCCCCGAAGCCTGACCCTCACCCGTCCCCTAATCCCGTACGCTGACACTAACCCGCGCCCTCAAACCTACGCTCCCCCTAAAGCGTTGTCGTACCCTCACCTGGACCCTAAACCGTCCCCGTCCCCTAACCCTAACCCTTCCCCGAAGCCTGACCCTCACCCGTCCCCTAATCCTAACCCGTACGCTGACACTAACCCGCGCCCTCACACGTAAGCTCCCCGTAAAGCGTTGTCGTACCCTCACCTGGACCCTAAACCGTCCCCGTCCCCTAACACTAACCCTAGCCCGAAACCTAACCCTAACCCTTCCCCGAAGCCTGACCCTCACCCGTCCCCTAATCCTAACCCGTACGCTGACACTAACCCGCGCCCTCACACGTACGCTCCCCCTAAAGCGTTGTCGTACCCTCACCTGGACCCTAAACCGTCCCCGTCCCCTAACCCTAACCCTAGCCCAAACCCTAACCCTAACCCTTCCCCGAAGCCTGACCCTCACCCGTCCCCTAATCCTAACCCGTACGCTGACACTGATCCGCGCCCTCACACGTACGCTCCCCCTAAAGCGTTGTCGTACCCTCACCTGGACCCTAAACCGTCCCCGTCCCCTAACCCTAACCCTAGCCCGAACCCTAACCCTAACCCTTCCCCGAAGCCTGACCCTCACCCGTCCCCTAATCCTAACCCGTACGCTGACACTGACCCGCGCCCTCACACGTACGCTCCCCCTAAAGCGTTGTCGTACCCTCACCTGGACCCTAAACCGTCCCCGTCCCCTAACCCTAACCCTAGCCCGAACCCTAACCCTAACCCTTCCCCGAAGCCTGACCCTCACCCGTCCCCTAATCCTAAACCGTACGCTGACACTAACCCGCGCCAACAAACCTACGCTCCCCCTAAAGCGTTGTCGTACCCTCACCTGGACCCTAAACCGTCCGCGTCACCTAACCCTAACCCTAGCCCGAACCCTAACCCTAACCCTTCCCCGAAGCCTGACCCTCACCCGTCGCCTAATCCTAACCCGTACGCTGACACTAACCCACGCCCTCACACGTACACTCCCCCTAAAGCGTTGTCGTACCCTCACCTGGACCCTAAACCGTCCCCGTCCCCTAACCCTAACCCTAGCCCGAACCCTAACTCTAACCCTTCCCCGAAGCCTGACCCTCACCCGTCCCCTAATCCTAACCCGTACGCTGACACTGACCCGCGCCCTCACACGTACGCTCCCCCTAAAGCGTTGTCGTACCCTCACCTGGACCCTAAACCGTCCCCGTCCCCTAACCCTAACCCTAGCCCGAACCCTAACCCTAACCCTTCCCCGAAGCCTGACCCTCACCCGTCCCGTAATCCTAACCCGTACGCTGACACTGACCCGCGCCCTCACACGTACGCTCCCCCTAAAGCGTTGTCGTACCCTCACCTGGACCCTAAACCGTCCCCGTCCCCTAACCCTAACCCTAGCCCGAACCCTAACCCTAACCCTTCCCCGAAGCCTGACCCTCACCCGTCCCCTAATCCTAACCCGTACGCTGACACTGACCCGCGCCCTCACACGTACGCTCCCCCTAAAGCGTTGTCGTACCCTCACCTGGACCCTAAACCGTCCCCGTCCCCTAACCCTAACCCTAGCCCGAACCCTAACCCTAACACTTCCCCGAAGCCTGACCCTCACCCGTCCCCTAATCCTAACCCGTACGCTGACACTGACCCGCGCCCTCACACGTACGCTCCCCCTAAAGCGTTGTCGTACCCTCACCTGGACCCTAAACCGTCCCCGTCCCCTAACCCTAACCCTAGCCCGAAACCTAACACTAACCCTTCCCCGAAGCCTGACCCTCACCCGTCCCCTAATCCTAACCCGTACGCTGACACTGACCCACGCCCTCACACGTACGCTCCCCCTAAAGCGTTGTCGTACCCTCACCTGGACCCTAAACCGTCCCCGTCCCCTAACCCTAACCCTAGCCCAAACCCTAACCCTAACCCTTCCCCGAAGCCTGACCCTCACCCGTCCCCTAATCCTAACCCGTACGCTGACACTGACCCGCGCCCTCACACGTACGCTCCCCCTAAAGCGTTGTCGTACCCTCACCTGGACCCTAAACCGTCCCCGTCCCCTAACCCTAACCCTAGCCCGAACCCTAACCCTAACCCTTCCCCGAAGCCTGACCCTCACCCGTCCCCTAATCCTAACCCGTTCGCTGACACTGACCCGCGCCCTCACACGTACGCTCCCCCTAAAGCGTTGTCGTACCCTCACCTGGACCCTAAACCGTCCCCGTCCCCTAACCCTAACCCTAGCCCGAACCCTAACCCTAACCCTTCCCCGAAGCCTGACCCTCACCCGTCCCCTAATCCTAACCCGTACGCTGACACTGACCCGCGCCCTCACACGTACGCTCCCCCTAAAGCGTTGTCGTACCCTCACCTGGACCCTAAACCGTCCCCGTCCCCTAACCCTAACCCTAGCCCGAAACCTAACACTAACCCTTCCCCGAAGCCTGACCCTCACCCGTCCCCTAATCCTAACCCGTACGCTGACACTGACCCACGCCCTCACACGTACGCTCCCCCTAAAGCGTTGTCGTACCCTCACCTGGACCCTAAACCGTCCCCGTCCCCTAACCCTAACCCTAGCCCAAACCCTAACCCTAACCCTTCCCCGAAGCCTGACCCTCACCCGTCCCCAATCCTAACCCGTACGCTGACAATGACCCGCGCCCTCACACGTACGCTCCCCCTAAAGCGTTGTCGTACCCTCACCTGGACCCTAAACCGTCCCCGTCCCCTAACCCTAACCCTAGCCCGAACCCTAACCCTAACCCTTCCCCGAAGCCTGACACTCACCCGTCCCCTAATCCTAACTCGTTCGCTGACACTGACCCGCGCCCTCACACGTACGCTCCCCCTAAAGCGTTGTCGTACCCTCACCTGGACCGTAAACCGTCCCCGTCCCCTAACCCTAACCCTAGCCCGAACCCTAACCCTAACCCTTCCCCGAAGCCTGACCCTCACCCGTCCCCTAATCCCGTACGCTGACACTCACCCGCGCCCTCAAACCTACGCTCCCCCTAAAGCGTTGTCGTACCCTCACCTGGACCCTAAACCGTCCCCGTCCCCTAACCCTAACCCTTCCCCGAAACCTGACCCTCACCCGTCCCCTAATCCTAACCCGTACGCTGACACTAACCCGCGCCCTCACACGTAAGCTCCCCGTAAAGCGTTGTCGTACCCTCACCTGGACCCTAAACCGTCCCCGTCCCCTAACACTAACCCTAGCCCGAAACCTAACCCTAACTCTTCCCCGAAGCCTGACCCTCACCCGTCCCATAATCCTAACCCGTACGCTGACACTAACCCGTGCCCTCACACGTACGCTCCCCGTAAAGCGTTGTCGTACCCTCACCTGGACCCTAAACCGTCCCCGTCCCCTAACCCTAACCCTAGCCCGAACCCTAACCCTAACCCTTCCCCGAAGCCTGACCCTCACCCGTCCCCTAATCCTAACCCGTACGCTGACACTGACCCGCGCCCTCACACGTACGCTCCCCGTAAAGCGTTGTCGTACCCTCACCTGGACCCTAAACCGTCCCCGTCCCCTAACCCTAACCCTAGCCCGAACCCTAACCCTAACCCTTCCCCGAAGCCTGACCCTCACCCGTCCCCTAATCCTAACCCGTACGCTGACACTGACCCGCGCCCTCACACGTACGCTCCCCCTAAAGCGTTGTCGTACCCTCACCTGGACCCTAAACCGTCCCCGTCCCCTAACCCTAACCCTAGCCCGAACCCTAACCCTAACCCTTCCCCGAAGCCTGACCCTCACCCGTCCCCTAATCCTAAACCGTACGCTGACACTAACCCGCGCCAACAAACCTACGCTCCCCCTAAAGCGTTGTCGTACCCTCACCTGGACCCTAAACCGTCCGCGTCACCTAACCCTAACCCTAGCCCGAACCCTAACCCTAACCCTTCCCCGAAGCCTGACCCTCACCCGTCGCCTAATCCTAACCCGTACGCTGACACTAACCCACGCCCTCACACGTACACTCCCCCTAAAGCGTTGTCGTACCCTCACCTGGACCCTAAACCGTCCCCGTACCCTAACCCTAACCCTAGCCCGAACCCTAACTCTAACCCTTCCCCGAAGCCTGACCCTCACCCGTCCCCTAATCCTAACCCGTACGCTGACACTGACCCGCGCCCTCACACGTACGCTCCCCCTAAAGCGTTGTCGTACCCTCACCTGGACCCTAAACCGTCCCCGTCCCCTAACCCTAACCCTAGCCCGAACCCTAACCCTAACCCTTCCCCGAAGCCTGACCCTCACCCGTCCCCTAATCCTAACCCGTACGCTGACACTGACCCGCGCCCTCACACGTACGCTCCCCCTAAAGCGTTGTCGTACCCTCACCTGGACCCTAAACCGTCCCCGTCCCCTAACCCTAACCCTAGCCCGAACCCTAACCCTAACCCTTCCCCGAAGCCTGACACTCACCCGTCCCCTAATCCTAACCCGTACGCTGACACTGACCCGCGCCCTCACACGTACGCTCCCCCTAAAGCGTTGTCGTACCCTCACCTGGACCCTAAACCGTCCCCGTCCCCTAACCCTAACCCTAGCCCGAACCCTAACCCTAACACTTCCCCGAAGCCTGACCCTCACCCGTCCCCTAATCCTAACCCGTACGCTGACACTGACCCGCGCCCTCACACGTACGCTCCCCCTAAAGCGTTGTCGTACCCTCACCTGGACCCTAAACCGTCCCCGTCCCCTAACCCTAACCCTAGCCCGAAACCTAACACTAACCCTTTCCGAAGCCTGACCCTCACCCGTCCCCTAATCCTAACCCGTACGCTGACACTGACCCACGCCCTCACACGTACGCTCCCCCTAAAGCGTTGTCGTACCCTCACCTGGACCCTAAACCGTCCCCGTCCCCTAACCCTAACCCTAGCCCAAACCCTAACCCTAACCCTTCCCCGAAGCCTGACCCTCACCCGTCCCCTAATCCTAACCCGTACGCTGACACTGACCGGCGCCCTCACACGTACGCTCCCCCTAAAGCGTTGTCGTACCCTCACCTGGACCCTAAACCGTCCCCGTCCCCTAACCCTAACCCTAGCCCGAACCCTAACCCTAACCCTTCCCCGAAGCCTGACCCTCACCCGTCCCCTAATCCTAACCCGTTCGCTGACACTGACCCGCGCCCTCACACGTACGCTCCCCCTAAAGCGTTGTCGTACCCTCACCTGGACCCTAAACCGTCCCCGTCCCCTAACCCTAACCCTAGCCCGAACCCTAACCCTAACCCTTCCCCGAAGCCTGACCCTCACCCGTCCCCTAATCCTAACCCGTACGCTGACACTGACCCGCGCCCTCACACGTACGCTCCCCCTAAAGCGTTGTCGTACCTTCACCTGGACCCTAAACCGTCCCCGTCCCCTAACCCTAACCCTAGCCCGAACCCTAACCCTAACCCTTCCCCGAAGCCTGACCCTCACCCGTCCCCTAATCCTAACCCGTACGCTGACACTAACCCGCGCCCTCACACGTACGCTCCCCCTAAAGCGTTGTCGTACCCTCACCTGGACCCTAAACCGTCCCCGTCCCCTAACCCTAACCCTAGCCCGAACCCTAACCCTAACCCTTCCCCGAAGCCTGACCCTCACCCGTCGCCTAATCCTAACCCGTACGCTGACACTAACCCACGCCCTCACACGTACGCTCCCCCTAAAGCGTTGTCGTACCCTCACCTGGACCCTAAACCGTCCCCGTCCCGTAACCCTAACCCTAGCCCGAACCCTAACCCTAACCCTTCCCCGAAGCCTGACCCTCACCCGTCCCCTAATCCTAACACGTACGCTGACACTGACCCGCGCCCTCACACGTACGCTCCCCCTAAAGCGTTGTCGTACACTCACCTGGACCCTAAACCGTCCCCGTCCCCTAACCCTAACCCTAGCCCGAACCCTAACCCTAACCCTTCCCCGAAGCCTGACCCTCACCCGTCCCCTAATCCTAAACCGTACGCTGACACTAACCCGCGCCCTCACACGTACGCTCCCCCTAAAGCGTTGTCGTATCCTCACCTGGACCCTAAACCGTCCCCGTCCCCTAACCCTAACCCTAGCCCGAACCCTAACCCTAACCCTTCCCCGAAGCCTGACCCTCACCCGTCCACTAATCCTAACCCGTACGCTGACACTAACCCGCGCCCTCACACGTACGCTCCCCCTAAAGCGTTGTCGTACCCTCACCTGGACCCTAAACCGTCCCCGTCCCCTAACACTAACCCTAGCCCGAACCCTAACCCTAACCCTTCCCCGAAGCCTGACCCTCACCCGTCCCCTAATCCTAACCCGTACGCTGACACTGACCCGCGCCCTCACACGTACGCACCCCCTAAAGCGTTGTCGTACCCTCACCTGTACCCTGAACCGTCCCCGTCCCCTAACCCTAACCCTAGCCCGAACCCTAACCCTAACCCTTCCCCGAAGCCTGACCCTCACCCGTCCCCTAATCCTAACCCGTACGCTGACACTGACCCACGCCCTCACACGTACGCTCCCCCTAAAGCGTTGTCGTACCCTCACCTGGACCCTAAACAGTCCCCGTCCCCTAACCCTAACCCTAGCCAAACCCTAAACCTAAGCCTTCCCCGAAGCCTGACCCTCACCCGTCCCCTAATCCTAACCCGTACGCTGACACTGACCCGCGCCCTCACACGTACGCTCCCCCTAAAGCGTTGTCGTACCCTCACCTGGACCCTAAACCGTCCCCGTCCCCTAACCCTAACCCTAGCCCGAACCCTAACCCTAACCCTTCCCCGAAGCCTGACCCTCACCCGTCCCCTAATCCTAACCCGTACGCTGACACTGACCCGCGCCCTAACACGTACGCTCCCCCTAAAGCGTTGTCGTACCCTCACCTGGACCCTAAACCGTCCCCGTCCCCTAACCCTAACCCTAGCCCGAACCCTAACCCTAACCCTTCCCCGAAGCCTGACCCTCACCCGTCCCCTAATCCTAACCCGTACGCTGACACTGACCCGCGCCCTCATACGTACGCTCCCCCTAAAGCGTTGTCGTACCCTCACCTGGACCCTAAACCGTCCCCGTCCCCTAACCCTAACCCTAGCCCGAACCCTAACCCTAACCCTTCCCCGAAGCCTGACCCTCACCCGTCCCCTAATCCTAACCCGTACGCTGACACTGACCCGCGCCCTCACACGTACGCTCCCCCTAAAGCGTTGTCGTACCCTCACCTGGACCCTAAACCGTCCCCGTCCCCTAACCCTAACCCTAGCCCGAACCCTAACCCTAACCCTTCCCCGAAGCCTGACCCTCACCCGTCCCCTAATCCTAACCCATACGCTGACACTGACCCGCGCCCTCACACGTACGCTCCCCCTAAAGCGTTGTCGTACCCTCACCTGGACCCTAAACCATCCCCGTCCCCTAACCCTAACCCTAGCCCGAACCCTAACCCTAACCCTTCCCCGAAGCCTGACCCTCACCCGTCCCCTAATCCTAACCCGTACGCTGACACTGACCCGCGCCCTCACACGTACGCTCCCCCTAAAGCGTTGTCGTACCCTCACCTGGACCCTAAACCGTCCCCGTCCCCTAACCCTAACCCTAGCCCGAACCCTAACCCTAACCCTTCCCCGAAGCCTGACCCTCACCCGTCCCCTAATCCTAAACCGTACGCTGACACTAACCCGCGCCAACAAACCTACGCTCCCCCTAAAGCGTTGTCGTACCCTCACCTGGACCCTAAACCGTCCGCGTCACCTAACCCTAACCCTAGCCCGAACCCTAACCCTAACCCTTCCCCGAAGCCTGACCCTCACCCGTCGCCTAATCCTAACCCGTACGCTGACACTAACCCACGCCCTCACACGTACACTCCCCCTAAAGCGTTGTCGTACCCTCACCTGGACCCTAAACCGTCCCCGTACCCTAACCCTAACCCTAGCCCGAACCCTAACTCTAACCCTTCCCCGAAGCCTGACCCTCACCCGTCCCCTAATCCTAACCCGTACGCTGACACTGACCCGCGCCCTCACACGTACGCTCCCCCTAAAGCGTTGTCGTACCCTCACCTGGACCCTAAACCGTCCCCGTCCCCTAACCCTAACCCTAGCCCGAACCCTAACCCTAACCCTTCCCCGAAGCCTGACCCTCACCCGTCCCCTAATCCTAACCCGTACGCTGACACTGACCCGCGCCCTCACACGTACGCTCCCCCTAAAGCGTTGTCGTACCCTCACCTGGACCCTAAACCGTCCCCGTCCCCTAACCCTAACCCTAGCCCGAACCCTAACCCTAACCCTTCCCCGAAGCCTGACCCTCACCCGTCCCCTAATCCTAACCCGTACGCTGACACTGACCCGCGCCCTCACACGTACGCTCCCCCTAAAGCGTTGTCGTACCCTCACCTGGACCCTAAACCGTCCCCGTCCCCTAACCCTAACCCTAGCCCGAACCCTAACCCTAACACTTCCCCGAAGCCTGACCCTCACCCGTCCCCTAATCCTAACCCGTACGCTGACACTGACCCGCGCCCTCACACGTACGCTCCCCCTAAAGCGTTGTCGTACCCTCACCTGGACCCTAAACCGTCCCCGTCCCCTAACCCTAACCCTAGCCCGAAACCTAACACTAACCCTTTCCGAAGCCTGACCCTCACCCGTCCCCTAATCCTAACCCGTACGCTGACACTGACCCACGCCCTCACACGTACGCTCCCCCTAAAGCGTTGTCGTACCCTCACCTGGACCCTAAACCGTCCCCGTCCCCTAACCCTAACCCTAGCCCAAACCCTAACCCTAACCCTTCCCCGAAGCCTGACCCTCACCCGTCCCCTAATCCTAACCCGTACGCTGACACTGACCGGCGCCCTCACACGTACGCTCCCCCTAAAGCGTTGTCGTACCCTCACCTGGACCCTAAACCGTCCCCGTCCCCTAACCCTAACCCTAGCCCGAACCCTAACCCTAACCCTTCCCCGAAGCCTGACCCTCACCCGTCCCCTAATCCTAACCCGTTCGCTGACACTGACCCGCGCCCTCACACGTACGCTCCCCCTAAAGCGTTGTCGTACCCTCACCTGGACCCTAAACCGTCCCCGTCCCCTAACCCTAACCCTAGCCCGAACCCTAACCCTAACCCTTCCCCGAAGCCTGACCCTCACCCGTCCCCTAATCCTAACCCGTACGCTGACACTGACCCGCGCCCTCACACGTACGCTCCCCCTAAAGCGTTGTCGTACCTTCACCTGGACCCTAAACCGTCCCCGTCCCCTAACCCTAACCCTAGCCCGAACCCTAACCCTAACCCTTCCCCGAAGCCTGACCCTCACCCGTCCCCTAATCCTAACCCGTACGCTGACACTAACCCGCGCCCTCACACGTACGCTCCCCCTAAAGCGTTGTCGTACCCTCACCTGGACCCTAAACCGTCCCCGTCCCCTAACCCTAACCCTAGCCCGAACCCTAACCCTAACCCTTCCCCGAAGCCTGACACTCACCCGTCGCCTAATCCTAACCCGTACGCTGACACTAACCCACGCCCTCACACGTACGCTCCCCCTAAAGCGTTGTCGTACCCTCACCTGGACCCTAAACCGTCCCCGTCCCGTAACCCTAACCCTAGCCCGAACCCTAACCCTAACCCTTCCCCGAAGCCTGACCCTCACCCGTCCCCTAATCCTAACACGTACGCTGACACTGACCCGCGCCCTCACACGTACGCTCCCCCTAAAGCGTTGTCGTACACTCACCTGGACCCTAAACCGTCCCCGTCCCCTAACCCTAACCCTAGCCCGAACCCTAACCCTAACCCTTCCCCGAAGCCTGACCCTCACCCGTCCCCTAATCCTAAACCGTACGCTGACACTAACCCGCGCCCTCACACGTACGCTCCCCCTAAAGCGTTGTCGTATCCTCACCTGGACCCTAAACCGTCCCCGTCCCCTAACCCTAACCCTAGCCCGAACCCTAACCCTAACCCTTCCCCGAAGCCTGACCCTCACCCGTCCACTAATCCTAACCCGTACGCTGACACTAACCCGCGCCCTCACACGTACGCTCCCCCTAAAGCGTTGTCGTACCCTCACCTGGACCCTAAACCGTCCCCGTCCCCTAACACTAACCCTAGCCCGAACCCTAACCCTAACCCTTCCCCGAAGCCTGACCCTCACCCGTCCCCTAATCCTAACCCGTACGCTGACACTGACCCGCGCCCTCACACGTACGCACCCCCTAAAGCGTTGTCGTACCCTCACCTGTACCCTGAACCGTCCCCGTCCCCTAACCCTAACCCTAGCCCGAACCCTAACCCTAACCCTTCCCCGAAGCCTGACCCTCACCCGTCCCCTAATCCTAACCCGTACGCTGACACTGACCCACGCCCTCACACGTACGCTCCCCCTAAAGCGTTGTCGTACCCTCACCTGGACCCTAAACAGTCCCCGTCCCCTAACCCTAACCCTAGCCAAACCCTAAACCTAAGCCTTCCCCGAAGCCTGACCCTCACCCGTCCCCTAATCCTAACCCGTACGCTGACACTGACCCGCGCCCTCACACGTACGCTCCCCCTAAAGCGTTGTCGTACCCTCACCTGGACCCTAAACCGTCCCCGTCCCCTAACCCTAACCCTAGCCCGAACCCTAACCCTAACCCTTCCCCGAAGCCTGACCCTCACCCGTCCCCTAATCCTAACCCGTACGCTGACACTGACCCGCGCCCTAACACGTACGCTCCCCCTAAAGCGTTGTCGTACCCTCACCTGGACCCTAAACCGTCCCCGTCCCCTAACCCTAACCCTAGCCCGAACCCTAACCCTAACCCTTCCCCGAAGCCTGACCCTCACCCGTCCCCTAATCCTAACCCGTACGCTGACACTGACCCGCACCCTCATACGTACGCTCCCCCTAAAGCGTTGTCGTACCCTCACCTGGACCCTAAACCGTCCCCGTCCCCTAACCCTAACCCTAGCCCGAACCCTAACCCTAACCCTTCCCCGAAGCCTGACCCTCACCCGTCCCCTAATCCTAACCCGTACGCTGACACTGACCCGCGCCCTCACACGTACGCTCCCCCTAAAGCGTTGTCGTACCCTCACCTGGACCCTAAACCGTCCCCGTCCCCTAACCCTAACCCTAGCCCGAACCCTAACCCTAACCCTTCCCCGAAGCCTGACCCTCACCCGTCCCCTAATCCTAACCCATACGCTGACACTGACCCGCGCCCTCACACGTACGCTCCCCCTAAAGCGTTGTCGTACCCTCACCTGGACCCTAAACCATCCCCGTCCCCTAACCCTAACCCTAGCCCGAACCCTAACCCTAACCCTTCCCCGAAGCCTGACCCTCACCCGTCCCCTAATCCTAACCCGTACGCTGACACTAACCCGCGCCCTCACACGTACGCTCCCCCTAAAGCTTGTCGTACCCTCACCTGGACCCTAAACCGTCCCCGTCCCCTAACCCTAACCCTAGCCCGAAACCTAACCCTAACACTTCCCCGAAGCCTGACCCTCACCCGTCCCCTAATCCTAACCCGTACGCTGACACTGACCCACGTCCTCACACGTACGCTCCCCCTAAAGCGTTGTCGTACCCTCACCTGGACCCTAAACCGTCCCCGTCCCCTAACCCTAACCCTAGCCCAAACCCTAACCCTAACCCTTCCCCGAAGCCTGACCCTCACCCGTCCCCTAATCCTAAACCGTACGCTGACACTGACCCGCGCCCTCACACGTACGCTCCCCCTAAAGCGTTGTCGTACCCTCACCTGGACCCTAAACCGTCCCCGTCCCCTAACCCTAACCCTAGCTCGAACCCTAACCCTAACCCTTCCCCGAAGCCTGACCCTCACCCGTCCCCTAATCCTAACCCGTACGCTGACACTGACCCGCGCCCTCACACGTACGCTCCCCCTAAAGCGTTGTACCCTCACCTGGACCCTAAACCGTCCCCGTCCCCTAACCCTAACCCTAGCCCGAACCCTAACCCTAACCCTTCCCCGAAGCCTGACCCTCACCCGTCCCCTAATCCTAACCCGTACGCTGACACTAACCCGCGCCCTCACACGTACGCTCCCCCTAAAGCGTTGTCGTACCCTCACCTGGACCCTAAACCGTCCCCGTCCCCTAACCCTAACCCTAGCCCGAACCCTAACCCTAACCCTTCCCCGAAGCCTGACCCTCACCCGTCCCCTAATCCTAACCCGTACGCTGACACTAACCCGCGCCCTCACACGTACGCTCCCCCTAAAGCGTTGTCGTACCCTCACCTGGACCCTAAACCGTCCCCGTCCCCTAACCCTAACCCTAGCCCGAACCCTAACCCTAACCCTTCCCCGAAGCCTGACCCTCACCCGTCCCCTAATCCTAACCCGTACGCTGACACTAACCCGCGCCCACAAACCTACGCTCCCCCTAAAGCGTTGTCGTACCCTCACCTGGACCCTAAACCGTCCCCGTCCCCTAACCCGAACCCTAGCCCGAACCCTAACCCTAACCCTTCCCCGAAGCCTGACCCTCATCCGTCCCCAATCCTAACCCGTACGCTGACACTAACCCGCGCCCTCACACGTACGCTCCCCCTAAAGCGTTGTCGTACCCTCACCTGGAACCTAAACCGTCCCCGTCCCCTAACCCTAACCCTAGCCCGAACCCTAACCCTAACCCTTCCCCGAAGCCTGACCCTCACCCGTCCCCTAATCCTAACCCGTACGCTGACACTAACCCGCGCCCTCACACGTACGCTCCCCCTAAAGCGTTGTCGTACCCTCAACTGGACCCTAAACCGTCCCCGTCCCCTAACCCTAACCCTAGCCCGAACCCTAACCCTAACCCTTCCCCGAAGCCTGACCCTCACCCGTCCCCTAATCCTAACCCGTACGATGACACTAACCCGCGCCCTCACACGTACGCTCCCCCTAAAGCGTTGTCGTACCCTCACCTGGACCCTAAACCGTCCCCATCCCCTAACCCTAACCCTAGCCCGAACCCTTACCCTAACTCTTTCCCGAAGCCTGACCCTCACCCGTCCCCTAATCCTAACCCATACGCTGACACTAACCCGCGCCCTCACACGTACGCTCCCCCTAAAGCGTTGTCATACCCTCACCTGGACCCTAAACCGTCCCCGTCCCCTAACCCTAACCCTAGCCCGAACCCTAACCCTAACCCTTCCCCGAAGCCTGACCTTCACCCGTCACCTAATCCTAACCCGTACGCTGACACTAACCCGCGCCCTCACACGTACGCTCCCCCTAAAGCGTTGTCGTACCCTCACCTGGACCCTAAACCGTCCCCGTCCCCTAACTCTAACCCTAGCCCGAACCCTAACCCTAACCCTTCCCCGAAGCCTGAACCTCACCCGTCCCCTAATCCTAACCCGTACGCTGACACTGACCCACGCCCTCACACGTACGCTCCCCGTAAAGCGTTGTCGTACCCTCACCTGGACCCTAAACAGTCCCCGTCCCCTAAACCTAACCCTAGCCCGAACCCTAACCCTAACCCTTCCCCGAAGCCTGACCCTCACCCGTCCCCTAATCCTAACCCGTACGCTGACACTAACCCTCGCCCTCACACGTACTCTCCCCCTAAAGCGTTGTCGTACCCTCACCTGGACCCCAAACCGTCCCCGTCCCCTAACCCTAACCCTAGCCCGAACCCTAACCCAAACCCTTCCCCGAAGCCTGACCCTCACCCGTCCCCTAATCCTAACCCGTACGCTGACACTGACCCGCGCCCTCACACGTACGCTCCCCCTAAAGCGTTGTCGTACCCTCACCTGGACCCTAAACCGTCCCCGACCCCTAACCCTAACCCTAGCCCGAACCCTAACCCTAACCCTTCCCCGAAGCCTGACCCTCACCCGTCCCCTAATCCTAACCCGTACGCTGACACTGACCCGCGCCCTCACACGTACGCTCCCCCTAAAGCGTTGTCGTACCCTCACCTGGACCCTAAACCGTCCCCGTCCCCTAACCCTAACCCTAGCCCGAACCCTAACCCTAACCCTTCCCCGAAGCCTTACCCTCACCCGTCCCCTAATCCAAACACGTACGCTGACACTGACCCGCGCCCTCACACGTACGCTCCCCCTAAAGCGTTGTCGTACCCTCACCTGGACCCTAAACCGTCCCCGTCCCCTAACCCTAACCCTAGCCCGAACCCTAACCCTAACCCTTCCCCGAAGCCTGACCCTCACCCGTCCCCTAATCCTAAACCGTACGCTGACACTGACCCGCGCCCTCACACGTACGCTCCCCCTAAAGCGTTGTCGTACCCTCACCTGGACCCTAAACCGTCCCCGTCCCCTAACCCTAACCCTAGCCCGAACCCTAACCCTAACCCTTCCCCGAAGCCTGACCCTCACCCGTCCCCTAATCCTAACCCGTACTTTGACACTGACCCGCGCCCTCACACGTACGCTCCCCCTAAAGCGTTGTCGTACCCTAACCTGGACCCTAAACCGTCCCCGTCCCCTAACCCTAACCCTAGCCCGAACCCTAACCCTAACCCTTCCCCGAAGCCTGACCCTCACCCGTCCCCTAATCCTAACCCGTACGCTGACACTAACCTGCGCCCTCACATGTATGCTCCCCCTAAAGCGTTGTCGTACCCTCACCTGGACCCTAAACCGTCCCCGTCCCCTAACCCTAACCCTAGCCCGAACCCTAACCCTAACCCTTCCCCGAAGCCTGACCCTCACCCGTCCCCTAATCCTAACCCGTACGCTGACACTAACCCGCGCCCTCACACGTACGCTCCCCCTAAAGCGTTGTCGTACCCTCACCTGGACCCTAAACCGTCCCCGTCCCCTAACCCTAACCCTAGCCCGAACCCTAACCCTAACCCTTCCCCGAAGCCTGACCCTCACCCGTCCCCTAATCCTAACCCGTACGCTGACACTGACCCGCGCCCTCACACGTACGCTCCCCCTAAAGCGTTGTCGTACCCTCACCTGGACCCTAAACCGTCCCCGTCCCCTAACCCTAACCCTAGCCCGAACCCTAACCCTAACCCTTCCCCGAAGCCTGACCCTCACCCGTCCCCTAATCCTAACCCGTACGCTGACACTGACCCGCGCCCTCACACGTACGCTCCCCCTAAAGCGTTGTCGTACCCTCACCTGGACCCTAAACCGTCCCCGTCCCCTAACCCTAACCCTAGCCCGAACCCTAACCCTAACCCTTCCCCGAAGCCTGACCCTCACCCGTCCCCTAATCCTAACCCGTACGCTGACACTGACCCACGCCCTCACACGTACGCTCCCCCTAAAACGTTGTCGTACCCTCACCTGGACCCTAAACCGTCCCCGTCCCCTAACCCTAACCCTAGCCCGAACCCTAACCCTAACCCTTCCCCGAAGCCTGACCCTCACCCGTCCCCTAATCCTAACCCGTACGCTGACACTAACCCGCGCCCTCATACGTACGCTCCCCCTAAAGCGTTGTCGTACCCTCACCTGGACCCTAAACCGTCCCCGTCCCCTAACCCTAACCCTAGCCCGAACCCTAACCCTAACCCTTCCCCGAAGCCTGACACTCACCCGTCCCCTAATCCTAACCCGTACGCTGACACTGACCCACGCCCTCACACGTACGCTCCCCCTAAAGCGTTGTCGTACCCTCACCTGGACCCTAAACCGTCCCCGTCCCCTAAACCTAACCCTAGCCCGAACCCTAACCCTAACCCTTCCCCGAAGCCTGACCCTCACCCGTCCCCTAATCCTAACCCGTACGCTGACACTAACCCGCGCCCTCACACGTACGCTCCCCCTAAAGCGTTGTCGTACCCTCACCTGGACCCTAAACCGTCCCCGTCCCCTAACCCTAACCCTAGCCCGAACCCTAACCCTAACCCTTCCCCGAAGCCTGACCTTCACCCGTCCCCTAATCCTAACCCGTACGCTGACACTAACCCGCGCCCTCACACGTACGCTCCCCCTAAAGCGTTGTCGTACCCTCACCTGGACCCTAAACCGTCCCCGTCCCCTAACCCTAACCCTAGCCCGAACCCTAACCCTAACCCTTCCCCGAAGCCTGACCCTCACCCGTCCCCTAATCCTAACCCGTACGCTGACACTGACCCGCGCCCTCACACGTACGCTCCCCCTAAAGCGTTGTCGTACCCTCACCTGGACCCTAAACCGTCCCCGTCCCCTAACCCTAACCCTAGCCCGAACCCTAGCCCTAACCCTTCCCCGAAGCCTGACCCTCACCCGTCCCCTAATCCTAACCCGTACGCTGACACTAACCCGCGCCCTCACACGTACGCTCCCCCTAAAGCGTTGTCGTACCCTCACCTGGACCCTAAACCGTCCCCGTCCCCTAACCCTAACCCTAGCCCGAACCCTAACCCTAACCCTTCCCCGAAGCCTGACCCTCACCCGTCCCCTAATCCTAACCCGTACGCTGACACTAACCCGCGCCCTCACACGTACGCTCCCCCTAAAGCGTTGTCGTACCCTCACCTGGACCCTAAACCGTCCCCGTCCCCTAACTCTAACCCTAGCCCGAACCCTAACCCTAACCCTTCACCGAAGCCTGACCCTCACCCGTCCCCTAATCCTAACCCGTACGCTGACACTGACCCGCGCCCTCACACGTACGCTCCCCCTAAAGCGTTGTCGTACCCTCACCTGGACCCTAAACCGTCCCCGTCCCCTAACCCTAACCCTAGCCCGAACCCTAACCCTAACCCTTCCCCGAAGCCTGAACCTCACCCGTCCCCTAATCCTAACCCGTACGCTGACACTGACCCACGCCCTCACACGTACGCTCCCCGTAAAGCGTTGTCGTACCCTCACCTGGACCCTAAACAGTCCCCGTCCCCTAAACCTAACCCTAGCCCGAACCCTAACCCTAACCCTTCCCCGAAGCCTGACCCTCACCCGTCCCCTAATCCTAACCCGTACGCTGACACTAACCCTCGCCCTCACACGTACTCTCCCCCTAAAGCGTTGTCGTACCCTCACCTGGACCCCAAACCGTCCCCGTCCCCTAACCCTAACCCTAGCCCGAACCCTAACCCAAACCCTTCCCCGAAGCCTGACCCTCACCCGTCCCCTAATCCTAACCCGTACGCTGACACTGACCCGCGCCCTCACACGTACGCTCCCCCTAAAGCGTTGTCGTACCCTCACCTGGACCCTAAACCGTCCCCGACCCCTAACCCTAACCCTAGCCCGAACCCTAACCCTAACCCTTCCCCGAAGCCTGACCCTCACCCGTCCCCTAATCCTAACCCGTACGCTGACACTGACCCGCGCCCTCACACGTACGCTCCCCCTAAAGCGTTGTCGTACCCTCACCTGGACCCTAAACCGTCCCCGTCCCCTAACCCTAACCCTAGCCCGAACCCTAACCCTAACCCTTCCCCGAAGCCTTACCCTCACCCGTCCCCTAATCCAAACACGTACGCTGACACTGACCCGCGCCCTCACACGTACGCTCCCCCTAAAGCGTTGTCGTACCCTCACCTGGACCCTAAACCGTCCCCGTCCCCTAACCCTAACCCTAGCCCGAACCCTAACCCTAACCCTTCCCCGAAGCCTGACCCTCACCCGTCCCCTAATCCTAAACCGTACGCTGACACTGACCCGCGCCCTCACACGTACGCTCCCCCTAAAGCGTTGTCGTACCCTCACCTGGACCCTAAACCGTCCCCGTCCCCTAACCCTAACCCTAGCCCGAACCCTAACCCTAACCCTTCCCCGAAGCCTGACCCTCACCCGTCCCCTAATCCTAACCCGTACTTTGACACTGACCCGCGCCCTCACACGTACGCTCCCCCTAAAGCGTTGTCGTACCCTAACCTGGACCCTAAACCGTCCCCGTCCCCTAACCCTAACCCTAGCCCGAACCCTAACCCTAACCCTTCCCCGAAGCCTGACCCTCACCCGTCCCCTAATCCTAACCCGTACGCTGACACTAACCTGCGCCCTCACATGTATGCTCCCCCTAAAGCGTTGTCGTACCCTCACCTGGACCCTAAACCGTCCCCGTCCCCTAACCCTAACCCTAGCCCGAACCCTAACCCTAACCCTTCCCCGAAGCCTGACCCTCACCCGTCCCCTAATCCTAACCCGTACGCTGACACTAACCCGCGCCCTCACACGTACGCTCCCCCTAAAGCGTTGTCGTACCCTCACCTGGACCCTAAACCGTCCCCGTCCCCTAACCCTAACCCTAGCCCGAACCCTAACCCTAACCCTTCCCCGAAGCCTGACCCTCACCCGTCCCCTAATCCTAACCCGTACGCTGACACTGACCCGCGCCCTCACACGTACGCTCCCCCTAAAGCGTTGTCGTACCCTCACCTGGACCCTAAACCGTCCCCGTCCCCTAACCCTAACCCTAGCCCGAACCCTAACCCTAACCCTTCCCCGAAGCCTGACCCTCACCCGTCCCCTAATCCTAACCCGTACGCTGACACTGACCCGCGCCCTCACACGTACGCTCCCCCTAAAGCGTTGTCGTACCCTCACCTGGACCCTAAACCGTCCCCGTCCCCTAACCCTAACCCTAGCCCGAACCCTAACCCTAACCCTTCCCCGAAGCCTGACCCTCACCCGTCCCCTAATCCTAACCCGTACGCTGACACTGACCCACGCCCTCACACGTACGCTCCCCCTAAAACGTTGTCGTACCCTCACCTGGACCCTAAACCGTCCCCGTCCCCTAACCCTAACCCTAGCCCGAACCCTAACCCTAACCCTTCCCCGAAGCCTGACCCTCACCCGTCCCCTAATCCTAACCCGTACGCTGACACTAACCCGCGCCCTCATACGTACGCTCCCCCTAAAGCGTTGTCGTACCCTCACCTGGACCCTAAACCGTCCCCGTCCCCTAACCCTAACCCTAGCCCGAACCCTAACCCTAACCCTTCCCCGAAGCCTGACACTCACCCGTCCCCTAATCCTAACCCGTACGCTGACACTGACCCACGCCCTCACACGTACGCTCCCCCTAAAGCGTTGTCGTACCCTCACCTGGACCCTAAACCGTCCCCGTCCCCTAAACCTAACCCTAGCCCGAACCCTAACCCTAACCCTTCCCCGAAGCCTGACCCTCACCCGTCCCCTAATCCTAACCCGTACGCTGACACTAACCCGCGCCCTCACACGTACGCTCCCCCTAAAGCGTTGTCGTACCCTCACCTGGACCCTAAACCGTCCCCGTCCCCTAACACTAACCCTAGCCCGAACCCTAACCCTAACCCTTCCCCGAAGCCTGACCTTCACCCGTCCCCTAATCCTAACCCGTACGCTGACACTAACCCGCGCCCTCACACGTACGCTCCCCCTAAAGCGTTGTCGTACCCTCACCTGGACCCTAAACCGTCCCCGTCCCCTAACCCTAACCCTAGCCCGAACCCTAACCCTAACCCTTCCCCGAAGCCTGACCCTCACCCGTCCCCTAATCCTAACCCGTACGCTGACACTGACCCGCGCCCTCACACGTACGCTCCCCCTAAAGCGTTGTCGTACCCTCACCTGGACCCTAAACCGTCCCCGTCCCGTAACCCTAACCCTAGCCCGAACCCTAACCCTAACCCTTCCCCGAAGCCTGACCCTCACCCGTCCCCTAATCCTAACCCGTACGCTGACACTAACCCGCGCCCTCACACGTACGCTCCCCCTAAAGCGTTGTCGTACCCTCACCTGGACCCTAAACCGTCCCCGTCCCCTAACCCTAACCCTAGCCCGAACCCTAACCCTAACCCTTCCCCGAAGCCTGACCCTCACCCGTCCCCTAATCCTAACCCGTACGCTGACACTAACCCGCGCCCTCACACGTACGCTCCCCCTAAAGCGTTGTCGTACCCTCACCTGGACCCTAAACCGTCCCCGTCCCCTAACTCTAACCCTAGCCCGAACCCTAACCCTAACCCTTCACCGAAGCCTGACCCTCACCCGTCCCCTAATCCTAACCCGTACGCTGACACTGACCCACGCCCTCACACGTACGCTCCCCGTAAAGCGTTGTCGTACCCTCACCTGGACCCTAAACCGTCCCCGTCCCCTAACCCTAACCCTAGCCCGAACCCTAACCCTAACCCTTCCCCGAAGCCTGACCCTCACCCGTCCCCTAATCCTAACCCGTACGCTGACACTAACCCTCGCCCTCACACGTACGCTCCCCCTAAAGCGTTGTCGTACCCTCACCTGGACCCCAAACCGTCCCCGTCCCCTAACCCTAACCCTAGCCCGAACCCTAACCCTAACCCTTCCCCGAAGCCTGACCCTCACCCGTCCCCTAATCCTAACCCGTACGCTGACACTGACCCGCGCCCTCACACGTACGCTCCCCCTAAAGCGTTGTCGTACCCTCACCTGGACCCTAAACCGTCCCCGTCCCCTAACCCTAACCCTAGCCCGAACCCTAACCCTAACCCTTCCCCGAAGCCTGACCCTCACCCGTCCCCTAATCCTAACCCGTACGCTGACACTGACCCGCGCCCTCACACGTACGCTCCCCCTAAAGCGTTGTCGTACCCTCACCTGGACCCTAAACCGTCCCCGTCCCCTAACCCTAACCCTAGCCCGAACCCTAACCCTAACCCTTCCCCGAAGCCTTACCCTCACCCGTCCCCTAATCCAAACACGTACGCTGACACTGACCCGCGCCCTCACACGTACGCTCCCCCTAAAGCGTTGTCGTACCCTCACCTGGACCCTAAACCGTCCCCGTCCCCTAACCCTAACCCTAGCCCGAACCCTAACCCTAACCCTTCCCCGAAGCCTGACCCTCACCCGTCCCCTAATCCTAACCCGTACGCTGACACTGACCCGCGCCCTCACACGTACGCTCCCCCTAAAGCGTTGTCGTACCCTCACCTGGACCCTAAACCGTCCCCGTCCCCTAACCCTAACCCTAGCCCGAACCCTAACCCTAACCCTTCCCCGAAGCCTGACCCTCACCCGTCCCCTAATCCTAACCCGTACTTTGACACTGACCCGCGCCCTCACACGTACGCTCCCCCTAAAGCGTTGTCGTACCCTAACCTGGACCCTAAACCGTCCCCGTCCCCTAACCCTAACCCTAACCCGAACCCTAACCCTAACCCTTCCCCGAAGCCTGACCCTCACCCGTCCCCTAATCCTAACCCGTACGCTGACACTAACCCGCGCCCTCACACGTACGCTCCCCCTAAAGCGTTGTCGTACCCTCACCTGGACCCTAAACCGTCCCCGTCCCCTAGCCCTAACCCTAGCCCGAACCCTAACCCTAACACTTCCCCGAAGCCTGACCCTCACCCGTCCCCTAATCCTAACCCGTACGCTGACACTAACCCGCGCCCTCACACGTACGCTCCCCCTAAAGCGTTGTCGTACCCTCACCTGGACCCTAAACCGTCCCCGTCCCCTAACCCTAACCCTAGCCCGAACCCTAACCCTAACCCTTCCCCGAAGCCTGACCCTCACCCGTCCCCTAATCCTAACCCGTACGCTGACACTGACCCGCGCCCTCACACGTACGCTCCCCCTAAAGCGTTGTCGTACCCTCACCTGGACCCTAAACCGTCCCCGTCCCCTAACCCTAACCCTAGCCCGAACCCTAACCCTAACCCTTCCCCGAAGCCTGACCCTCACCCGTCCCCTAATCCTAACCCGTACGCTGACACTGACCCACGCCCTCACACGTACGCTCCCCCTAAAGCGTTGTCGTACCCTCACCTGGACCCTAAACCGTCCCCGTCCCCTAACCCTAACCCTAGCCCGAACCCTAACCCTAACCCTTCCCCGAAGCCTGACCCTCACACGTCCCCTAATCCTAACCCGTACGCTGACACTGACCCGCGCCCTCACACGTACGCTCCCCTTAAAGCGTTGTCGTACCCTCACCTGGACCCTAAACCATCCCCGTCCCCTAACCCTAACCCTAGCCCGAACCCTAACCCTAACCCTTCCCCGAAGCCTGACCCTCACCCGTCCCCTAATCCTAACCCGTACGCTGACACTGACCCACGCCCTCACACGTACGCTCCCCCTAAAGCGTTGTCGTACCCTCACCTGGACCCTAAACCGTCCCCGTCCCCTAACCCTAACCCTAGCCCGAACCCTAACCCTAACCCTTCCCCGAAGCCTGACCCTCACCCGTCCCCTAATCCTAACCCGTACTTTGACACTGACCCGCGCCCTCACACGTACGCTCCCCCTAAAGCGTTGTCGTACCCTAACCTGGACCCTAAACCGTCCCCGTCCCCTAACCCTAACCCTAACCCGAACCCTAACCCTAACCCTTCCCCGAAGCCTGACCCTCACCCGTCCCCTAATCCTAACCCGTACGCTGACACTAACCCGCGCCCTCACACGTACGCTCCCCCTAAAGCGTTGTCGTACCCTCACCTGGACCCTAAACCGTCCCCGTCCCCTAGCCCTAACCCTAGCCCGAACCCTAACCCTAACACTTCCCCGAAGCCTGACCCTCACCCGTCCCCTAATCCTAACCCGTACGCTGACACTAACCCGCGCCCTCACACGTACGCTCCCCCTAAAGCGTTGTCGTACCCTCACCTGGACCCTAAACCGTCCCCGTCCCCTAACCCTAACCCTAGCCCGAACCCTAACCCTAACCCTTCCCCGAAGCCTGACCCTCACCCGTCCCCTAATCCTAACCCGTACGCTGACACTGACCCGCGCCCTCACACGTACGCTCCCCCTAAAGCGTTGTCGTACCCTCACCTGGACCCTAAACCGTCCCCGTCCCCTAACCCTAACCCTAGCCCGAACCCTAACCCTAACCCTTCCCCGAAGCCTGACCCTCACCCGTCCCCTAATCCTAACCCGTACGCTGACACTGACCCACGCCCTCACACGTACGCTCCCCCTAAAGCGTTGTCGTACCCTCACCTGGACCCTAAACCGTCCCCGTCCCCTAACCCTAACCCTAGCCCGAACCCTAACCCTAACCCTTCCCCGAAGCCTGACCCTCACACGTCCCCTAATCCTAACCCGTACGCTGACACTGACCCGCGCCCTCACACGTACGCTCCCCTTAAAGCGTTGTCGTACCCTCACCTGGACCCTAAACCATCCCCGTCCCCTAACCCTAACCCTAGCCCGAACCCTAACCCTAACCCTTCCCCGAAGCCTGACCCTCACCCGTCCCCTAATCCTAACCCGTACGCTGACACTGACCCACGCCCTCACACGTACGCTCCCCCTAAAGCGTTGTCGTACCCTCACCTGGATCCTAAACCGTCCCCGTCCCCTAACCCTAACCCTAGCCCGAACCCTAACCCTAACCCTTCCCCGAAGCCTGACCCTCACCCGTCCCCTAATCCTAACCCGTACGCTGACACTAACCCGCGCCCTCACACGTACGCTCCCCCTAAAGCGTTGTCGTACCCTCACCTGGACCCTAAACCGTCCCCGTCCCCTAACCCTAACCCTAGCCCGAACCCTAACCCTAACCCTTCCCCGAAGCCTGACACTCACCCGTCCCCTAATCCTAACCCGTACGCTGACACTGACCCGCGCCCTCACACGTACGCTCCCCCTAAAGCGTTGTCGTACCCTCACCTGGACCCTAAACCGTCCCCGTCCCCTAACCCTAACCCTAGCCCGAACCCTAACCCTAACACTTCCCCGAAGCCTGACCCTCACCCGTCCCCTAATCCTAACCCGTACGCTGACACTGACCCGCGCCCTCACACGTACGCTCCCCCTAAAGCGTTGTCGTACCCTCACCTGGACCCTAAACCGTCCCCGTCCCCTAACCCTAACCCTAGCCCGAACCCTAACCCTAACCCTTCCCCGAAGCCTGACCCTCACCCGTCCCCTAATCCTAACCCGTACGCTGACACTAACCCGCGCCCTCACACGTACGCTCCCCCTAAAGCGTTGTCGTACCCTCACCTGGACCCTAAACCGTCCCCGTCCCCTAACTCTAACCCTAGCCCGAACCCTAACCCTAACCCTTCCCCGAAGCCTGACCCTCACCCGTCCCCTAATCCTAACCCGTACGCTGACACTGACCCACGCCCTCACACGTACGCTCCCCGTAAAGCGTTGTCGTACCCTCACCTGGACCCTAAACCGTCCCCGTCCCCTAACCCTAACCCTAGCCCGAACCCTAACCCTAACCCTTCCCCGAAGCCTGACCCTCACCCGACCCCTAATCCTAACCCGTACGCTGACACTAACCCTCGCCCTCACACGTACGCTCCCCCTAAAGCGTTGTCGTACCCTCACCTGGACCCCAAACCGTCCCCGTCCCCTAACCCTAACCCTAGCCCGAACCCTAACCCAAACCCTTCCCCGAAGCCTCACCCTCACCCGTCCCCTAATCCTAACCCGTACGCTGACACTGACCCGCGCCCTCACACGTACGCTCCCCCTAAAGCGTTGTCGTACCCTCACCTGGACCCTAAACCGTCCCCGTCCCCTAACCCTAACCCTAGCCCGAAACCTAACCCTAACCCTTCCCCGAAGCCTGACCCTCACCCGTCCCCTAATCCTAACCCGTACGCTGACACTGACCAGCGCCCTCACACGTACGCTCCCCCTAAAGCGTTTTCGTACCCTCACCTGGACCCTAAACCGTCCCCGTCCCCTAACCCTAACCCTAGCCCGAACCCTAACCCTAACCCTTCCCCGAAGCCTGACACTCACCCGTCCCCTAATCCTAACCCGTACGCTGACACTGACCCGCGCCCTCACACGTACGCTCCCCCTAAAGCGTTGTCGTACCCTCACCTGGACCCTAAACCGTCCCCGTCCCCTAACCCTAACCCTAGCCCGAACCCTAACCCTAACACTTCCCCGAAGCCTGACCCTCACCCGTCCCCTAATCCTAACCCGTACGCTGACACTGACCCGCGCCCTCACACGTACGCTCCCCCTAAAGCGTTGTCGTACCCTCACCTGGACCCTAAACCGTCCCCGTCCCCTAACCCTAACCCTAGCCCGAACCCTAACCCTAACCCTTCCCCGAAGCCTGACCCTCACCCGTCCCCTAATCCTAACCCGTACGCTGACACTAACCCGCGCCCTCACACGTACGCTCCCCCTAAAGCGTTGTCGTACCCTCACCTGGACCCTAAACCGTCCCCGTCCCCTAACTCTAACCCTAGCCCGAACCCTAACCCTAACCCTTCCCCGAAGCCTGACCCTCACCCGTCCCCTAATCCTAACCCGTACGCTGACACTGACCCACGCCCTCACACGTACGCTCCCCGTAAAGCGTTGTCGTACCCTCACCTGGACCCTAAACCGTCCCCGTCCCCTAACCCTAACCCTAGCCCGAACCCTAACCCTAACCCTTCCCCGAAGCCTGACCCTCACCCGACCCCTAATCCTAACCCGTACGCTGACACTAACCCTCGCCCTCACACGTACGCTCCCCCTAAAGCGTTGTCGTACCCTCACCTGGACCCCAAACCGTCCCCGTCCCCTAACCCTAACCCTAGCCCGAACCCTAACCCAAACCCTTCCCCGAAGCCTCACCCTCACCCGTCCCCTAATCCTAACCCGTACGCTGACACTGACCCGCGCCCTCACACGTACGCTCCCCCTAAAGCGTTGTCGTACCCTCACCTGGACCCTAAACCGTCCCCGTCCCCTAACCCTAACCCTAGCCCGAAACCTAACCCTAACCCTTCCCCGAAGCCTGACCCTCACCCGTCCCCTAATCCTAACCCGTACGCTGACACTGACCAGCGCCCTCACACGTACGCTCCCCCTAAAGCGTTTTCGTACCCTCACCTGGACCCTAAACCGTCCCCGTCCCCTAACCCTAACCCTAGCCCGAACCCTAACCCTAACCCTTCCCCGAAGCCTTACCCTCACCCGTCCCCTAATCCAAACACGTACGCTGACACTGACCCGCGCCCTCACACGTACGCTCCCCCTAAAGCGTTGTCGTACCCTCACCTGGACCCTAAACCGTCCCCGTCCCCTAACCCTAACCCTAGCCCGAACCCTAACCCTAACCCTTCCCCGAAGCCTGACCCTCACCCGTCCCCTAATCCTAACCCGTACGCTGACACTGACCCGCGCCCTCACACGTACGCTCCCCCTAAAGCGTTGTCGTACCCTCACCTGGACCCTAAACCGTCCCCGTCCCCTAACCCTAACCCTAGCCCGAACCCTAACCCTAACCCTTCCCCGAAGCCTGACCCTCACCCGTCCCCTAATCCTAACCCGTACTTTGACACTGACCCGCGCCCTCACACGTACGCTCCCCCTAAAGCGTTGTCGTACCCTAACCTGGACCCTAAACCGTCCCCGTCCCCTAACCCTAACCCTAGCCCGAACCCTAACCCTAACCCTTCCCCGAAGCCTGACCCTCACCCGTCCCCTAATCCTAACCCGTACGCTGACACTAACCCGCGCCCTCACACGTACGCTCCCCCTAAAGCGTTGTCGTACCCTCACCTGGACCCTAAACCGTCCCAGTCCCCTAACCCTAACCCTAGCCCGAACCCTAACCCTAACCCTTCCCCGAAGCCTGACCCTCACCCGTCCCCTAATCCTAACCCGTACGCTGACACTAACCCGCGCCCTCACACGTACGCTCCCCCTAAAGCGTTGTCGTACCATCACCTGGACCCTAAACCGTCCCCGTCCCCTAACCCTAACCCTAGCCCGAACCCTAACCCTAACCCTTCCCCGAAGCCTGACCCTCACCCGTCCCCTAATCCTAACCCGTACGCTGACACTGACCCGCGCCCTCACACGTACGCTCCCCCTAAAGCGTTGTCGTACCCTCACCTGGACCCTAAACCGTCCCCGTCCCCTAACCCTAACCCTAGCCCGAACCCTAACCCTAACCCTTCCCCGAAGCCTGACCCTCACCCGTCCCCTAATCCTAACCCGTACGCTGACACTGACCCGCGCCCTCACACGTACGCTCCCCCTAAAGCGTTGTCGTACCCTCACCTGGACCCTAAACCGTCCCCCTCCCCTAACCCTAACCCTAGCCCGAACCCTAACCCTAACCCTTCCCCGAAGCCTGACCCTCACCCGTCCCCTAATCCTAACCCGTACGCTGACACTGACCCGCGCCCTCACACGTACGCTCCCCCTAAAGCGTTGTCGTACCCTCACCTGGACCCTAAACCGTCCCCCTCCCCTAACCCTAACCCTAGCCCGAACCCTAACCCTAACCCTTCCCCGAAGCCTGACCCTCACCCGTCCCCTAATCCTAACCCGTACGGTGACACTAACCCGCGCCCTCACACGTACGCTCCCCCTAAAGCGTTGTCGTACCCTCACCTGGACCCTAAACCGTCCCCGTCCCCTAACCCTAACCCTAGCCCGAACCCTAACCCTAACCCTTCCCCGAAGCCTGACCCTCACCCGTCCCCTAATCCTAACCCGTACGCTGACACTGACCCGCGCCCTCACACGTACGCTCCCCCTAAAGCGTTGTCGTACCCTCACCTGGACCCTAAACCGTCCCCGTCCCCTAACCCTAACCCTAGCCCGAACCCTAACCTTAACCCTTCCCCGAAGCCTGACCCTCACCCGTCCCCTAATCCTAACCCGTACGCTGACACTGACCCGCGCCCTCACACGTACGCTCCCCCTAAAGCGTTGTCGTACCCTCACCTGGACCCTAAACCGTCCCCGTCCCCTAACCCTAACCCTAGCCCGAACCCTAACCCTAACCCTTCCCCGAAGCCTGACCCTCACCCGTCCCCTAATCCTTACCCGTACGCTGACACTAACCCGCGCCCTCACACGTACGCTCCCCCTAAAGCGTTGTCGTACCCTCACCTGGACCCTAAACCGTCCCCGTCCCCTAACCCTAACCCTAGCCCGAACCCTAACCCTAACCCTTCCCCGAAGCCTGACCCTCACCCGTCCCCTAATCCTAACCCGTACGCTGACACTGACCCGCGTCCTCACACGTACGCTCCCCCTAAAGCGTTGTCGTACCCTCACCTGGACCCTAAACCGTCCCCGTCCCCTAACCCTAACCCTAGCCCGAACCCTAACCCTAACCCTTCCCCGAAGCCTGACCCTCACCCGTCCCCTAATCCTAACCCGTACGCTGACACTAACCCACGCCCTCACACGTACGCTCCCCCTAAAGCGTTGTCGTACCCTCACCTGTACCCTAAACCGTCCCCGTCCCCTAACCCTAACCCTAGCCCGAACCCTAACCCTAACCCTTCCCCGAAGCCTGACACTCACCCGTCCCCTAATCCTAACCCGTACGCTGACACTGACCCGCGCCCTCACACGTACGCTCCCCCTAAAGCGTTGTCGTACCCTCACCTGGACCCTAAACCGTCCCCGTCCCCTAACCCTAACCCTAGCCCGAACCCTAACCCTAACCCTTCCCCGAAGCCTGACCCTCACCCGTCCCCTAATCCTAACCCGTACGCTGACACTGACCCGCGCCCTCACACGTACGCTCCCCCTAAAGCGTTGTCGTACCCTCACCTGGACCCTAAACCGTCCCAGTCCCCTAACCCTAACCCTAGCCCGAACCCTAACCCTAACACTTCCCCGAAGCCTGACCCTCACCCGTCCCCTAATCCTAACCCGTACGCTGACACTAACCCGCGCCCTCACACGTACGCTCCCCCTAAAGCGTTGTCGTACCATCACCTGGACCCTAAACCGTCCCCGTCCCCTAACCCTAACCCTAGCCCGAACCCTAACCCTAACCCTTCCCCGAAGCCTGACCCTCACCCGTCCCCTAATCCTAACCCGTACGCTGACACTGACCCGCGCCCTCACACGTACGCTCCCCCTAAAGCGTTGTCGTACCCTCACCTGGACCCTAAACCGTCCCCGTCCCCTAACCCTAACCCTAGCCCGAACCCTAACCCTAACCCTTCCCCGAAGCCTGACCCTCACCCGTCCCCTAATCCTAACCCGTACGCTGACACTGACCCGCGCCCTCACACGTACGCTCCCCCTAAAGCGTTGTCGTACCCTCACCTGGACCCTAAACCGTCCCCCTCCCCTAACCCTAACCCTAGCCCGAACCCTAACCCTAACCCTTCCCCGAAGCCTGACCCTCACCCGTCCCCTAATCCTAACCCGTACGCTGACACTGACCCGCGCCCTCACACGTACGCTCCCCCTAAAGCGTTGTCGTACCCTCACCTGGACCCTAAACCGTCCCCCTCCCCTAACCCTAACCCTAGCCCGAACCCTAACCCTAACCCTTCCCCGAAGCCTGACCCTCACCCGTCCCCTAATCCTAACCCGTACGGTGACACTAACCCGCGCCCTCACACGTACGCTCCCCCTAAAGCGTTGTCGTACCCTCACCTGGACCCTAAACCGTCCCCGTCCCCTAACCCTAACCCTAGCCCGAACCCTAACCCTAACCCTTCCCCGAAGCCTGACCCTCACCCGTCCCCTAATCCTAACCCGTACGCTGACACTGACCCGCGCCCTCACACGTACGCTCCCCCTAAAGCGTTGTCGTACCCTCACCTGGACCCTAAACCGTCCCCGTCCCCTAACCCTAACCCTAGCCCGAACCCTAACCTTAACCCTTCCCCGAAGCCTGACCCTCACCCGTCCCCTAATCCTAACCCGTACGCTGACACTGACCCGCGCCCTCACACGTACGCTCCCCCTAAAGCGTTGTCGTACCCTCACCTGGACCCTAAACCGTCCCCGTCCCCTAACCCTAACCCTAGCCCGAACCCTAACCCTAACCCTTCCCCGAAGCCTGACCCTCACCCGTCCCCTAATCCTTACCCGTACGCTGACACTAACCCGCGCCCTCACACGTACGCTCCCCCTAAAGCGTTGTCGTACCCTCACCTGGACCCTAAACCGTCCCCGTCCCCTAACCCTAACCCTAGCCCGAACCCTAACCCTAACCCTTCCCCGAAGCCTGACCCTCACCCGTCCCCTAATCCTAACCCGTACGCTGACACTGACCCGCGTCCTCACACGTACGCTCCCCCTAAAGCGTTGTCGTACCCTCACCTGGACCCTAAACCGTCCCCGTCCCCTAACCCTAACCCTAGCCCGAACCCTAACCCTAACCCTTCCCCGAAGCCTGACCCTCACCCGTCCCCTAATCCTAACCCGTACGCTGACACTAACCCACGCCCTCACACGTACGCTCCCCCTAAAGCGTTGTCGTACCCTCACCTGTACCCTAAACCGTCCCCGTCCCCTAACCCTAACCCTAGCCCGAACCCTAACCCTAACCCTTCCCCGAAGCCTGACACTCACCCGTCCCCTAATCCTAACCCGTACGCTGACACTGACCCGCGCCCTCACACGTACGCTCCCCCTAAAGCGTTGTCGTACCCTCACCTGGACCCTAAACCGTCCCCGTCCCCTAACCCTAACCCTAGCCCGAACCCTAACCCTAACCCTTCCCCGAAGCCTGACCCTCACCCGTCCCCTAATCCTAACCCGTACGCTGACACTGACCCGCGCCCTCACACGTACGCTCCCCCTAAAGCGTTGTCGTACCCTCACCTGGACCCTGAACCGTCCCCGTCCCCTAACCCTAACCCTAGCAAAACCCTAACCCTAACACTTCCACGAAGCCTGACCCTCACCCGTCCCCTAATCCTAACCCGTACGCTGACAATGACCCGCGCCCTCACACGTACGCTCCCCCTAAAGCGTTGTCGTACCCTCACCTGGACCCTAAACCGTCCCCGTCCCCTAACCCTAGCCCTAGCCCGAACCCTAACCCTAACCCTTCCCCGAAGCCTGACCCTCACCCGTCCCCTAATCCTAACCCGTACGCTGACACTGACCCACGCTCTCACACGTACGCTCCCCCTAAAGCATTGTCGTACCCTCACCTGGACCCTAAACCGTCCCCGTCCCCTAACCCTAACCCTAGCCCAAACCCTAACCCTAACCCTTCCCCGAAGCCTGACCCTCACCCGTCCCCTAATCCTAACCCGTACGCTGACACTGACCCGTGCCCTCACACGTACGCTCCCCCTAAAGCGATGTCGTACCCTCACCTGGACCCTAAACCGTCCCCGTCCCCTAACCCTAACCCTAGCCCGAACCCTAACCCTAACCCTTCCCCGAAGCCTTACCCTCACCCGTCCCCTAATCCAAACACGTACGCTGACACTGACCCGCGCCCTCACACGTACGCTCCCCCTAAAGCGTTGTCGTACCCTCACCTGGACCCTAAACCGTCCCCATCCCCTAACCCTAACCCTAGCCCGAACCCTAACCCTAACCCTTCCCCGAAGCCTGACCCTCACCCGTCCCCTAATCCTAACCCGTACGCTGACACTAACCCGCGCCCTCACACGTACGCTCCCCCTAAATCGTTGTCGTACCCTCACCTGGACCCTAAACCGTCCCCGTCCCCTAACCCTAACCCTAGCCCGTACCCTAACCCTAACCCTTCCCCAAAGCCTGACCCTCACCCGTCCCCTAATCCTAACCCGTACGTTGACACTAACCCGCGCCCTCACACGTACGCTCCCCCTAAAGCGTTGTCGTACCCTCACCTGGACCCTAAACCGTCCCCGTCCCCTAACCCTAACCCTAGCCCGAACCCTAACCCTAACCCTTCCCCGAAGCCTGACCCTCACCCGTCCCCTAATCCTAACCCGTACGCTGACACTGACCCGCGCCCTCACACGTACGCTCCCCCTAAAGCGTTGTCGTACCCTCACCTGGACCCTAAACCGTCCCCGTCCCCTAACCCTAACCCTAGCCCGAACCCTAACCCTAACCCTTCCCCGAAGCCTGACCCTCACCCGTCCCCTAATCCTAACCCGTACGCTGACACTGACCCGCGCCCTCACACGTACGCTCCCCCTAAAGCGTTGTCGTACCCTCACCTGGACCCTAAACCGTCCCCGTCCCCTAACCCTAACCCTAGCCCGAACCCTAACCCTAACCCTTCCCCGAAGCCTGACCCTCACCCGTCCCCTAATCCTAACCCGTACGCTGACACTGACCCGCGCCCTCACACGTACGCTCCCCCTAAAGCGTTGTCGTACCCTCACCTGGACCCTAAACCGTCCCCGTCCCCTAACCCTAACCCTAGCCCGAACCCTAACTCTAACCCTTCCCCGAAGCCTGACCCTCACCCGTCCCCTAATCCTAACCCGTACGCTGACACTGACCCGCGCCCTCACACGTACGCTCCCCCTAAAGCGTTGTCGTACCCTCACCTGGACCCTAAACCGTCCCCGTCCCCTAACCCTAACCCTAGCCCGAACCCTAACCCTAACCCTTCCCCGAAGCCTGACCCTCACCCGTCCCATATTCCTAACCCGTACGCTGACAGTAACCCGCGCGCTCACACGTACGCTCCCCCTAAAGCGTTGTCGTACCCTCACCTGGACCCTAAACCGTCCCCGTCCCCTAACCCTAACCCTAGCCCGAACCCTAACCCTAACCCTTCCCCGAAGCCTGACCCTCACCCGTCGCCTACTCCTAACCCGTACAGTGACACTAACCCACGCCCTCACACGTACGCTCCCCCTAAAGCGCTGTCGTACCCTCACCTGGACCCTAAACCGTCCCCGTCCCCTAACCCTAACCCTAGCCCGAACCCTAACCCTAACACTTCCCCGAAGCCTGACCCTCACCCGTCGCCTAATCCTAACCCGTACGCTGACACTAACCCGCGCCCTCACACGTACGCTCCCCCTAAAGCGTTGTCGTACCCTCACCTGGACCCTAAACCGTCCCCGTCCCCTAACCCTAACCCTAGCCCGAACCCTAACCCTAACCCTTCCCCGAAGCCTGACCCTCACCCGTCCTCTAATCCTAACCCGTACACTGACACTAACCCGCGCCCTCACACGTACGCTCCCCCTAAAGCGTTGTCGTACCCTCACCTGGACCCTAAACCGTCCCCGTCCCCTAACCCTAACCCTAGCCGGAACCCTAACCCTAACCCTTCTCCGAAGCCTGACCCTCACCCGTCCCCTAATCCTAACCCGTACGCTGACACTAACCCGCGCCCTCACACGTACGCTCCCCCTAAAGCGTTGTCCTACCCTCACCTGGACCCTAAACCGTCCCCGTCCCCTAACCCTAACCCTAGCCCGAACCCTAACCCTAACCCTTCCCCGAAGCCTGACCCTCACCCGTCCCCTAATCCTAACCCGTACGCTGACACTAACACGCACCCTCACACGTACACTCCCCCTAAAGCGTTGTGGTACCCTCACCTGGACCCTAAACCGTCCCCGTCCCCTAACCCTAACCCTAGCCCGAACCCTAACCCTAACCCTTCCCCGAAGCCTGACCCTCACCCGTCCCCTAATCCTAACCCGTACGCTGACACTGACCCGCGCCCTCACACGTACGCTCCCCCTAAAGCGTTGTCGTACCCTCACCTGGACCCTGAACCGTCCCCGTCCCCTAACCCTAACCCTAGCCCGAACCCTAACCCTAACACTTCCCCGAAGCCTGACCCTCACCCGTCCCCTAATCCTAACCCGTACGCTGACAATGACCCGCGCCCTCACACGTACGCTCCCCCTAAAGCGTTGTCGTACCCTCACCTGGACCCTAAACCGTCCCCGTCCCCTAACCCTAACCCTAGCCCGAACCCTAACCCTAACCCTTCCCCGAAGCCTGACCCTCACCCGTCCCCTAATCCTAACCCGTACGCTGACACTGACCCACGCCCTCACACGTACGCTCCCCCTAAAGCATTGTCGTACCCTCACCTGGACCCTAAACCGTCCCCGTCCCCTAACCCTAACCCTAGCCCAAACCCTAACCCTAACCCTTCCCCGAAGCCTGACCCTCACCCGTCCCCTAATCCTAACCCGTACACTGACACTGACCCGCGCCCTCACACGTACGCTCCCCCTAAAGCGATGTCGTACCCTCACCTGGACCCTAAACCGTCCCCGTCCCCTAACCCTAACCCTAGCCCGAACCCTAACCCTAACCCTTCCCCGAAGCCTTACCCTCACCCGTCCCCTAATCCAAACACGTACGCTGACACTGACCCGCGCCCTCACACGTACGCTCCCCCTAAAGCGTTGTCGTACCCTCACCTGGACCCTAAACCGTCCCCATCCCCTAACCCTAACCCTAGCCCGAACCCTAACCCTAACCCTTCCCCGAAGCCTGACCCTCACCCGTCCCCTAATCCTAACCCGTACGCTGACACTAACCCGCGCCCTCACACGTACGCTCCCCCTAAATCGTTGTCGTACCCTCACCTGGACCCTAAACCGTCCCCGTCCCCTAACCCTAACCCTAGCCCGTACCCTAACCCTAACCCTTCCCCAAAGCCTGACCCTCACCCGTCCCCTAATCCTAACACGTACGTTGACACTAACCCGCGCCCTCACACGTACGCTCCCCCTAAAGCGTTGTCGTACCCTCACCTGGACCCTAAACCGTCCCCGTCCCCTAACCCTAACCCTAGCCCGAACCCTAACCCTAACCCTTCCCCGAAGCCTGACCCTCACCCGTCCCCTAATCCTAACCCGTACGCTGACACTGACCCGCGCCCTCACACGTACGCTCCCCCTAAAGCGTTGTCGTACCCTCACCTGGACCCTAAACCGTCCCCGTCCCCTAACCCTAACCCTAGCCCGAACCCTAACCCTAACCCTTCCCCGAAGCCTGACCCTCACCCGTCCCCTAATCCTAACCCGTACGCTGACACTGACCCGCGCCCTCACACGTACGCTCCCCCTAAAGCGTTGTCGTACCCTCACCTGGACCCTAAACCGTCCCCGTCCCCTAACCCTAACCCTAGCCCGAACCCTAACCCTAACCCTTCCCCGAAGCCTGACCCTCACCCGTCCCCTAATCCTAACCCGTACGCTGACACTGACCCGCGCCCTCACACGTACGCTCCCCCTAAAGCGTTGTCGTACCCTCACCTGGACCCTAAACCGTCCCCGTCCCCTAACCCTAACCCTAGCCCGAACCCTAACTCTAACCCTTCCCCGAAGCCTGACCCTCACCCGTCCCCTAATCCTAACCCGTACGCTGACACTGACCCGCGCCCTCACACGTACGCTCCCCCTAAAGCGTTGTCGTACCCTCACCTGGACCCTAAACCGTCCCCGTCCCCTAACCCTAACCCTAGCCCGAACCCTAACCCTAACCCTTCCCCGAAGCCTGACCCTCACCCGTCCCATATTCCTAACCCGTACGCTGACAGTAACCCGCGCGCTCACACGTACGCTCCCCCTAAAGCGTTGTCGTACCCTCACCTGGACCCTAAACCGTCCCCGTCCCCTAACCCTAACCCTAGCCCGAACCCTAACCCTAACCCTTCCCCGAAGCCTGACCCTCACCCGTCGCCTAATCCTAACCCGTACAGTGACACTAACCCACGCCCTCACACGTACGCTCCCCCTAAAGCGCTGTCGTACCCTCACCTGGACCCTAAACCGTCCCCGTCCCCTAACCCTAACCCTAGCCCGAACCCTAACCCTAACACTTCCCCGAAGCCTGACCCTCACCCGTCGCCTAATCCTAACCCGTACGCTGACACTAACCCGCGCCCTCACACGTACGCTCCCCCTAAAGCGTTGTCGTACCCTCACCTGGACCCTAAACCGTCCCCGGCCCCTAACCCTAACCCTAGCCCGAACCCTAACCCTAACCCTTCCCCGAAGCCTGACCCTCACCCGTCCCCTAATCCTAACCCGTACACTGACACTAACCCGCGCCCTCACACGTACGCTCCCCCTAAAGCGTTGTCGTACCCTCACCTGGACCCTAAACCGTCCCCGTCCCCTAACCCTAACCCTAGCCGGAACCCTAACCCTAACCCTTCTCCGAAGCCTGACCCTCACCCGTCCCCTAATCCTAACCCGTACGCTGACACTAACCCGCGCCCTCACACGTACGCTCCCCCTAAAGCGTTGTCCTACCCTCACCTGGACCCTAAACCGTCCCCGTCCCCTAACCCTAACCCTAGCCCGAACCCTAACCCTAACCCTTCCCCGAAGCCTGACCCTCACCCGTCCCCTAATCCTAACCCGTACGCTGACACTAACACGCACCCTCACACGTACACTCCCCCTAAAGCGTTGTGGTACCCTCACCTGGACCCTAAACCGTCCCCGTCCCCTAACCCTAACCCTACCCCGAACCCTAACCCTAACCCTTCCCCGAAGCCTGACCCTCACCCGTCCCCTAATCCTAACCCGTACCCTGACACTAACCCGCGCTCTCACACGTACGCACCCCATAAAGCGTTGTCGTAACCTCACCTGGACCCTAAACCGTCCCCGTCCCCTAACCCTAACACTAGCCCGAACCCTAACCCTAACCCTTCCCTGAAGCCTGACCCTCACCCGTCCCCTAATCCTAACCCGTACGCTGACACTAACCCACGCCCTCACTCGTACGCTCCCCCTAAAGCGTTGTCGTACCCTCACCTGGACCCTAAACCGTCCCCGTCCCCTAACCCTAACCCTAGCCCGAACCCTAACCCTAACCCTTCCCCGAAGCCTGACCCTCACTCGTCCCCTATTTCTAACCCGTACGCTGACACTAACCCATGCCCACAAACCTACGCTCCCCCTAAAGCGTTGTCGTACCCTCACCTGGACCCTAAACCGTCCCCGTCCCCTAACCCTAAGCCTAGCCCGAACCCTAACCCTAACCCTTCCCCGAAGCCTGACCCTCACCCGTCGCCTAATCCTAACCCGTACAGTGACACTAACCCGCGCCCTCACACGTACGCTCCCCCTAAAGCGTTGTTGTACCCTCACCTGGACCCTAAACCGTCCCCGTCCCCTAACCCTAACCCTAGCCCGAACCCTAACCCTAACACTTCCCCGAAGCCTGACCCTCACCCGTCGCCTAATCCTAACCCGTACGCTGACACTAACCCGCGCCCTCACACGTACGCTCCCCCTAAAGCGTTGTCGTACCCTCACCTGGACCCTAAACCGTCCCCGTCCCCTAACCCTAACCCTAGCCCGAACCCTAAACCTAACCCTTCCCCGAAGCCTGACCCTCACCCGTCGCCTAATCCTAACCCGTACGCTGACACTAACCCGCGCCCTCACACGTACGCTCCCCCTAAAGCGTTGTCGTACCCTCACCTGGACCCTAAACCGTCCCCGTCCCCTGACCCTAACCCTAGTCGGAACCCTAACCCTAACCCTTCCCCGAAGCCTGACCCTCACCCGTCCCCAATCCTAACCCGTACGCTGACACTAACCCGCGCCCTCACACGTACGCTCCCCCTAAAGCGTTGTCGTACCCTAACCTGGACCCTAAACCGTCCCCGTCCCCTAACCCTAACCCTAGCCCGAACCTTAACCCTAACCCTTCCCCGAAGCCTGACCCTCACCCGTCCCCTAATCCTAACCCGTACGCTGACACTAACACGCACCCTCACACTTACACTCCCCCTAAAGCGCTGTGGTACCCTCACCTGAACCCTAAACCGTCCCCGTCAGCTAACCCTAACCCTACCCCGAACCCTAACCCTAACCCTTCCACGAAGCCTGACCCTCACCCGTCCCCTAATCCTAACCCGTACGCTGACACTAACCCGCGCCCTCACACGTACGCTCCCCCTAAAGCGTTGTCGTACCCTCACCTGGACCCTAAACCGTCCCCGTCCCCTAACCCTAACACTAGCCCGAACCCTAACCCTAACCCTTCCCCGAAGCCTGACCCTCACCCGTCCCCTAATCCTAACCCGTACGCTGACACTAACCCGCGCCCTCACACGTACGCTCCCCCTAAATCGTTGTCGTACCCTCACCTGGACCCTAAACCGTCCCCGTCCCCTAACCCTAACCCTAGCCCGTACCCTAACCCTAACCCTTCCCCAAAGCCTGACCCTCACCCGTCCCCTAATCCTAACCCGTACGTTGACACTAACCCGCGCCCTCACACGTACGCTCCCCCTAAAGCGTTGTCGTACCCTCACCTGGACCCTAAACCGTCCCCGTCCCCTAACCCTAACCCTAGCCCGAACCCTAACCCTAACCCTTCCCCGAAGCCTGACCCTCACCCGTCCCCTAATCCTAACCCGTACGCTGACACTGACCCGCGCCCTCACACGTACGCTCCCCCTAAAGCGTTGTCGTACCCTTACCTGGACCCTAAACCGTCCCCGTCCCCTAACCCTAACCCTAGCCCGAACCCTAACCCTAACCCTTCCCCGAAGCCTGACCCTCACCCGTCCCCTAATCCTAACCCGTACGCTGACACTGACCCGCGCCCTCACACGTACGCTCCCCCTAAAGCGTTGTCGTACCCTCACCTGGACCCTAAACCGTCCCCGTCCCCTAACCCTAACCCTAGCCCGAACCCTAACCCTAACCCTTCCCCGAAGCCTGACCCTCACCCGTCCCCTAATCCTAACCCGTACGCTGACACTGACCCGCGCATTCACACGTACGCTCCCCCTAAAGCGTTGTCGTACCCTCACCTGGACCCTAAACCGTCCCCGTCCCCTAACCCTAACCCTAGCCCGAACCCTAACTCTAACCCTTCCCCGAAGCCTGACCCTCACCCGTCCCCTAATCCTAACCCGTACGCTGACAATGACCCGCGCCCTCACACGTACGCTCCCCCTAAAGCGTTGTCGTACCCTCACCTGGACCCTAAACCGTCCCCGTCCCCTAACCCTAACCCTAGCCCGAACCCTAACCCTAACCCTTCCCCGAAGCCTGACCCTCACCCGTCCCCTATTCCTAACCCGTACGCTGACAGTAACCCGCGCGCTCACACGTACGCTCCCCCTAAAGCGTTGTCGTACCCTCACCTGGACCCTAAACCGTCCCCGTCCCCTAACCCTAACCCTAGCCCGAACCCTAACCCTAACCCTTCCCCGAAGCCTGACCCTCACCCGTCGCCTAATCCTAACCCGTACAGTGACACTAACCCACGCCCTCACACGTACGCTCCCCCTAAAGCGCTGTCGTACCCTCACCTGGACCCTAAACCGTCCCCGTCCCCTAACCCTAACCCTAGCCCGAACCCTAACCCTAACACTTCCCCGAAGCCTGACCCTCACCCGTCGCCTAATCCTAACCCGTACGCTGACACTAACCCGCGCCCTCACACGTACGCTCCCCCTAAAGCGTTGTCGTACCCTCACCTGGACCCTAAACCGTCCCCGTCCCCTAACCCTAACCCTAGCCCGAACCCTAACCCTAACCCTTCCCCGAAGCCTGACCCTCACCCGTCCCCTAATCCTAACCCGTACACTGACACTAACCCGCGCCCTCACACGTACGCTCCCCCTAAAGCGTTGTCCTACCCTCACCTGGACCCTAAACCGTCCCCGTCCCCTAACCCTAACCCTAGCCCGAACCCTAACCCTAACCCTTCTCCGAAGCCTGACCCTCACCCGTCCCCTAATCCTAACCCGTACGCTGACACTAACCCGCGCCCTCACACGTACGCTCCCCCTAAAGCGTTGTCCTACCCTCACCTGGACCCTAAACCGTCCCCGTCCCCTAACCCTAACCCTAGCCCGAACCCTAACCCTAACCCTTCCCCGAAGCCTGACCCTCACCCGTCCCCTAATCCTAACCCGTACGCTGACACTAACACGCACCCTCACACGTACACTCCCCCTAAAGCGTTGTGGTACCCTCACCTGGACCCTAAACCGTCCCCGTCCCCTAACCCTAACCCTACCCCGAACCCTAACCCTAACCCTTCCCCGAAGCCTGACCCTCACCCGTCCCCTAATCCTAACCCGTACCCTGACACTAACCCGCGCTCTCACACGTACGCACCCCATAAAGCGTTGTCGTACCCTCACCTGGACCCTAAACCGTCCCCGTCCCCTAACCCTAACCCTAGCCCGAACCCTAACCCTAACCCTTCCCCGAAGCCTGACCCTCACCCGTCCCCTAATCCTAACCCGTACCCTGACACTAACCCGCGCTCTCACACGTACGCTCCCCCTAAAGCGTTGTCGTACCCTCACCTGGACCCTAAACCGTCCCCGTCCCCTAACCCTAACCCTAGCCCGAACCCTAACCCTAACCCTTCCCCGAAGCCTGACCCTCACTCGTCCCCTATTCCTAACCCGTACGCTGACACTAACCCATGCCCACAAACCTACGCTCCCCCTAAAGCGTTGTCGTACCCTCACCTGGACCCTAAACCGTCCCCGTCCCCTAACCCTAAGCCTAGCCCGAACCCTAACCCTAACCCTTCCCCGAAGCCTGACCCTCACCCGTCGCCTAATCCTAACCCGTACAGTGACACTAACCCGCGCCATCACACGTACGCTCCCCCTAAAGCGTTGTCGTACCCTCACCTGGACCCTAAACCGTCCCCGTCCCCTAACCCTAACCCTAGCCCGAACCCTAACCCTAACACTTCCCCGAAGCCTGACCCTCACCCGTCGCCTAATCCTAACCCGTACGCTGACACTAACCCGCGCCCTCACACGTACGCTCCCCCTAAAGCGTTGTCGTACCCTCACCTGGACCCTAAACCGTCCCCGTCCCCTAACCCTAACCCTAGCCCGAACCCTAAACCTAACCCTTCCCCGAAGCCTGACCCTCACCCGTCGCCTAATCCTAACCCGTACGCTGACACTAACCCGCGCCCTCACACGTACGCTCCCCCTAAAGCGTTGTCGTACCCTCACCTGGACCCTAAACCGTCCCCGTCACCTGACCCTAACCCTAGTCGGAACCCTAACCCTAACCCTTCCCCGAAGCCTGACCCTCACCCGTCCCCAATCCTAACCCGTACGCTGACACTAACCCGCGCCCTCACACGTACGCTCCCCCTAAAGCGTTGTCGTACCCTAACCTGGACCCTAAACCGTCCCCGTCCCCTAACCCTAACCCTAGCCCGAACCTTAACCCTAACCCTTACCCGAAGCCTGACCCTCACCCGTCCCCTAATCCTAACCCGTACGCTGACACTAACACGCACCCTCACACTTACACTCCCCCTAAAGCGCTGTGGTACCCTCACCTGAACCCTAAACCGTCCCCGTCAGCTAACCCTAACCCTACCCCGAACCCTAACCCTAACCCTTCCACGAAGCCTGACCCTCACCCGTCCCCTAATCCTAACCCGTACGCTGACACTAACCCGCGCCCTCACACGTACGCTCCCCCTAAAGCGTTGTCGTACCCTCACCTGGACCCTAAACCGTCCCCGTCCCCTAACCCTAACACTAGCCCGAACCCTAACCCTAACCCTTCCCCGAAGCCTGACCCTCACCCGTCCCCTAATCCTAACCCGTACGCTGACACTAACCCGCGCCCTCACACGTACGCTCCCCCTAAAGCGTTGTCGTACCATCACCTGGACCCTAAACCGTCCCCGTCCCCTAACCCTAACCCTAGCCCGAACCCTAACCCTAACCCTTCCCCGAAGCCTGACCCTCACCCGTCCCCTAATCCTAACCCGTACGCTGACACTGACCCGCGCCCTCACACGTACGCTCACCCTAAAGCGTTACCTGGACCCTAAACCGTCCCCGTCCCCTAACCCTAACCCTAGCCCGAACCCTAACCCTAACCCTTCCCCAAAGCCTGACCCTCACCCGTCCCCTAATCCTAACCCGTACGCAGACACTGACCCGCGCCCTCACACGTACGCTCACCCTAAAGCGTTACCTGGACCCTAAACCGTCCCCGTCCCCTAACCCTAACCCTAGCCCGAACCCTAACCCTAACCCTTCCCCGAAGCCTGACCCTCACCCGTCCCCTAATTCTAACCCGTACGCTGACACTGACCCGCGCCCTCACACGTACGCTCCCCCTAAAGCGTTGTCGTACCCTCACCTGGACCCTAAACCGTCCCCGTCCCCTAACCCTAACCCTAGCCCGAACCCTAACCCTAACCCTTCCCCGAATCCTGACCCTCACCCGTCCCTTAATCCTAACCCGTACGCTGACACTAACCCGCGCCCTCACACGTACGCTCCCCCTAAAGCGTTGTCGTACCCTCACCTGGACCCTAAACCGTCCCCGTCCCCTAACCCTAACCCTAGCCGGAACCCTAACCCTAACCCTTCCCCGAAGCCTGACCCTCACCCGTCCCCTAATCCTAACCCGTACGCTGACACTAACCCGCGCCCTCACACGTACGCTCCCCCTAAAGCGTTGTCGTACCCTCACCTGGACCCTAAACCGTCCCCGTCCCCTAACCCTAACACTAGCCCGAACTCTAACCCTAACCCTTCCCCGAAGCCTGACCCTCACCCGTCGCCTAATTCTAACCCGTACGCTGACACTAACCCGCGCCCTCACACGTACGCTCCCCCTAAAGCGTTGTCGTACCATCACCTGGACCCTAAACCGTCCCCGTCCCCTAACCCTAACCCTAGCCCGAACCCTAACCCTAACCCTTCCCCGAAGCCTGACCCTCACCCGTCCCCTAATCCTAACCCGTACGCTGACACTGACCCGCGCCCTCACACGTACGCTCCCCCTAAAGCGTTGTCGTACCCTGACCTGGACCCTAAACCGTCCCCGTCCCCTAACCCTAACCCTAGCCCGAACCCTAACCCTAACCCTTCCCCGAAGCCTGACCCTCACCCGTCCCCTAATCCTAACCCGTACGCTGACACTAACCCACGCCCTCACACGTACGCTCCCCCTAAAGCGTTGTCGTACCCTCACCTGGACCCTAAACCGTCCCCGTCCCCTAACCCTAACCCTAGCCCGAACCCTAACCCTAACCCTTCCCCGAAGCCTGACCCTCACCCGTCCCCTAATCCTAACCCGTACGCTGACACTAACCCGCGCCCTCACACGTACGCTCCCCCTAAAGCGTTGTCGTACCCTCACCTGGACCCTAAACCGTCCCCGTCCCCTAACCCTAACCCTAGCCCGAACCCTAACCCTAACCCTTCCCCGAAGCCTGACCCTCACCCGTCCCCTAATCCTAACCCGTACGCTGACACTGACCCGCGCCCTCAAACCTACGCTCCCCCTAAAGCGTTGTCGTACCCTCACCTGGACCCTAAACCGTCCCCGTCCCCTAACCCTAACCCTAGCCCGAACCCTAACCCTAACCCTTCCCCGAAGCCTGACCCTCACCCGTCCCCTAATCCTAACCCGTACGCTGACACTGACCCGCGCCCTCACACGTACGCTCCCCCTAAAGCGTTGTCGTACCCTCACCTGGACCCTAAACCGTCCCCGTCCCCTAACCCTAACCCTAGCCCGAACCCTAACCCTAACCCTTCCCCAAAGCCTGACCCTCACCCGTCCCCTAATCCTAACCCGTACGCTGACACTGACCCGCGCCCTCACACGTACGCTCACCCTAAAGCGTTACCTGGACCCTAAACCGTCCCCGTCCCCTAACCCTAACCCTAGCCCGAACCCTAACCCTAACCCTTCCCCGAAGCCTGACCCTCACCCGTCCCCTAATTCTAACCCGTACGCTGACACTGACCCGCGCCCTCACACGTACGCTCCCCCTAAAGCGTTGTCGTACCCTCACCTGGACCCTAAACCGTCCCCGTCCCCTAACCCTAACCCTAGCCCGAACCCTAACCCTAACCCTTCCCCGAACCCTGACCCTCACCCGTCCCCTAATCCTAACCCGTACGCTGACACTAACCCGCGCCCTCACACGTACGCTCCCCCTAAAGCGTTGTCGTACCCTCACCTGGACCCTAAACCGTCCCCGTCCCCTAACCCTAACCCTAGCCCGAACCCTAACCCTAACCCTTCCCCGAAGCCTGACCCTCACCCGTCCCCTAATCCTAACCCGTACGCTGACACTAACCCATGCCCACAAACCTACGCTCCCCCTAAAGCGTTGTCGTACCCTCAACTGGACCCTAAACCGTCCCCGTCCCCTAACCCTAACCCTAGCCCGAACCCTAACCTTAACCCTTCCCCGAAGCCTGACCCTCACCCGTCGCCTAATCCTAACCCGTACAGTGACACTAACCCGCGCCCTCACACGTACGCTCGCCCTACAGCGTTGTCGTACCCTCAGCTGGACCCTAAACCGTCCCCGTCCCCGAACCCTAACCCTAGCCCGAACCCTAACCCTAACACTTCCCCGAAGCCTGACCCTCACCCGTCCCCTAATCCTAACCCGTACGCTGACACTAACCCGCGCCCTCACACGTACGCTCCCCCTAAAGCGTTGTCGTACCCTCACCTGGACCCTAAACCGTCCCCGTGCCCTAACCCTAACCCTAGCCCGAACCCTAACCCTAACCCTTCCCCGAAGCCTGACCCTCACCCGTCCCCTAATCCTAACCCGTACACTGACACTAACCCGCGCCCTCACACGTACGCTCCCCCTAAAGCGTTGTCGTACCCTCACCTGGACCCTAAACCGTCCCCATCCCCTAACCCTAACCCTAGCCCGAACCCTAACCCTAACCCTTCCCCGAATCCTGACCCTCACCCGTCCCCTAATCCTAACCCGTACGCTGACACTAACCCGCGCCCTCACACGTACGCTCCCCCTAAAGCGTTGTCGTACCCTCACCTGGACCCTAAACCGTCCCCATCCCCTAACCCTAACCCTAGCCGGAACCCTAACCCTAACACTTCCCCGAAGCCTGACCCTCACCCGTCCCCTAATCCTAACCCGTACGCTGACACTAACCCGCGCCCTCACACGTACGCTCCCCCTAAAGCGTTGTCGTACCCTCACCTGGACCCTAAACCGTCCCCGTCCCCTAACCCTAACCCTAGCCCGAACCCTAACCCTAACCCTTCCCCGAAGCCTGACCCTCACCCGTCCCCTAATCCTAACCCGTACGCTGACACTAACACGCACCCTCACACCTACACTCCCCCTAAAGCGTTGTCGTACCCTCACCTGGACCCTAAACCGTCCCCGTCCCCTAACCCTCACCCTACCCCGAACCCTAACCCTAACCCTTCCCCGAAGCCTGACCCTCACCCGTCCCCTAATCCTAACCCGTACCCTGACACTAAACCGCGCCCTCACACGTACGCTCCCCCTAAAGCGTTGTCGTACCCTCACCTGGACCCTAAACCGTCCCCGTCCCCTAACCCTAACACTAGCCCGAACCCTAACCCTAATCCTTCCCTGAAGCCTGACCCTCACCCGTCCCCTAATCCTAACCCGTACGCTGACACTAACCCGCGCCCTCACACGTACGCTCCCCCTAAAGGGTTGTCGTACCCTCACCTGGACCCTAAACCGTCCCCGTCCCCTAACCCTAACCCTAGCCCGAACCCTAACCCTAACCCTTCCCCGAAGCCTGACCCTCACCCGTCGCCTAATCCTAACCCGAACGCTGACACTAACCCGCGCCCTCACACGTACGCTCCCCCTAAAGCGTTGTCGTACCCTCACCTGGACCCTAAACCGTCCCAGTCCGCTAACCCTAACCCTAGCCCGAACCCTAACCCTAACCCTTCCCCGAAGCCTGACCCTCACCCGTCCCCTAATCCTAACCCATACGCTGACACTAACCCGCGCCCTCAAACCTACGCTCCCCCTAAAGCGTTGTCGTACCCTCACCTGGACCCTAAACCGTCCCCGTCCCCTAACCCTAACCCTAGCCCGAACCCTAACCCTTCCCCGAAGCCTGACCCTCACCCGTCCCCTAATCCTAACCCGTACGCTGACACTAACCCGCGCCCTCAAACCTACGCTCCCCCTAAAGCGTTGTCGTACCCTCACCTGGACCCTAAACCGTCCCCGTCCCCTAACCCTAACCCTAGCCCGAACCCTAACCCTAACACTTCCCCGAAGCCTGACCCTCACCCGTCCCCTAATCCTAACCCGTACGCTGACACTAACCCGCGCCCTCACACGTACGCTCCCCCTAAAGCGTTGTCGTACCCTCACCTGGACCCTAAACCGTCCCCGTCCCCTAACCCTAACCCTTCCCCGAAGCCTGACCCTCACCCGTCCCCTAATCCTAACCCGTACGCTGACACTAACCCATGCCCACAAACCTACTCTCCCCCTAAAGCGTTGTCGTACCCTCACCTGGACCCTAAACCGTCCCCGTCCCCTAACCCTAACCCTAGCCCGAACCCTAACGTTAACCCTTCCCCGAAGCCTGACCCTCACCCGTCGCCTAATCCTAACCCGTACAGTGACACTAACCCGTGCCCTCACACTTACGCTCCCCCTACAGCGTTGTCGTACCCTCAGCTGGACGCTAAACTGTCCCCGTCCCCTAACCCTAACCCTAGCCCGAACCCTAACCCTAACACTTCCCCGAAGCCTGACCCTCACCCGTCCCCTAATCCTAACCCGTACGCTGACACTAACCCGCGCCCTCACACGTACGCTCCCCCTAAAGCGTTGTCGTACCCTCACATGGACCCTAAAACGTCCCCGTCCCCTAACCCTAACCCTAGCCCGAACCCTAACCCTAACCCTTCCCCGAAGCCTGACCCTCACCCGTCCCCTAATCCTAACCCGTACACTGACACTAACCCGCGCCCTCACACGTATGCTCCCCCTAAAGCGTTGTCGTACCCTCACCTGGACCCTAAACCGTCCCCATCCCCTAACCCTAACCCTAGCCCGAACCCTAACCCTAACCCTTCCCCGAATCCTGACCCTCACCCGTCCCCTAATCCTAACCCGTACGCTGACACTAACCCGCGCCCTCACACGTACGCTCCCCCTAAAGCGTTGTCGTACCCTCACCTGGACCCTAAACCGTCCCCATCCCCTAACCCTAACCCTAGCCGGAACCCTAACCCTAACACTTCCCCGAAGCCTGACCCTCACCCGTCCCCTAATCCTAACCCGTACGCTGACACTAACCCGCGCCCTCACACGTACGCTCCCCCTAAAGCGTTGTCGTACCCTCACCTGGACCCTAAACCGTCCCCGTCCCCTAACCCTAACCCTAGCCCGAACCCTAACCCTAACCCTTCCCCGAAGCCTGACCCTCACCCGTCCCCTAATCCTAACCCGTACGCTGACACTAACACGCACCCTCACACCTACACTCCCCCTAAAGCGTTGTCGTACCCTCACCTGGACCCTAAACCGTCCCCGTCCCCTAACCCTAACCCTACCCCGAACCCTAAGCCTAACCCTTCCCCGAAGCCTGACCCTCACCCGTCCCCTAATCCTAACCCGTACCCTGAAACTAAACCGCGCCCTCACACGTACGCTCCCCCTAAAGCGTTGTCGTACCCTCACCTGGACCCTAAACCGTCCCCGTCCCCTAACCCTAACACTAGCCCGAACCCTAACCCTAACCCTTCCCTGAAGCCTGACCCTCACCCGTCCCCTAATCCTAACCCGTACGCTGACACTAACCCGCGCCCTCACACGTACGCTCCCCCTAAAGCGTTGTCGTACCCTCACCTGGACCCTAAACCGTCCCCGTCCCCTAACCCTAACCCTAGCCCGAACCCTAACTCTAACCCTTCCCCGAAGCCTGACCCTCACCCGTCGCCTAATCCTAACCCGAACGCTGACACTAACCCGCGCCCTCACACGTACGCTCCCCCTAAAGCGTTGTCGTACCCTCACCTGGACCCTAAACCGTCCCCGTCCGCTAACCCTAACCCTAGCCCGAACCCTAACCCTAACCCTTCCCCGAAGCCTGACCCTCACCCGTCCCCTAATCCTAACCCATACGCTGACACTAACCCGCGCCCTCAAACCTACGCTCCCCCTAAAGCGTTGTCGTACCCTCACCTGGACCCTAAACCATCCCCGTCCCCTAACCCTAACCCTAGCCCGAACCCTAACCCTTCCCCGAAGCCTGACCCTCACCCGTCCCCTAATCCTAACCCGTACGCTGACACTAACCCGCGCCCTCAAACCTACGCTCCCCCTAAAGCGTTGTCGTACCCTCACCTGGACCCTAAACCGTCCCCGTCCCCTAACCCTAACCCTAGCCCGTACCCTAACCCTAACCCATCCCCGAAGCCTGACCCTCACCCGTCCCCTAATCCTAACCCGTACGCTGACACTGACCCGCGCCCTCACACGTACGCTCCCCCTAAAGCGTTGTCGTACCCTCACCTGGACCGTAAACTGTCCCCGTCCCCTAACCCTAACCCTAGCCCGAACCCTAACCCTAACCCTTCCCCGAAGCCTGACCCTCACCCGTCCCCTAATCCTAACCCGTACGCTGACACTAACCCGCGCCCTCACACGTACGCTCCCCCTAAAGCGTTGTCGTACCCTCACCTGGACCCTAAACCGTCCCCGTCCCCTAACCCTAACCCTAGCCCGAACCCTAACCCTAACCCTTCCCCGAAGCCTGACCCTCACCCGTCCCCTAATCCTAACCCGTACGCTGACACTGACCCGCGTCCTCACACGTACGCTCCCCCTAAAGCGTTGTCGTACCCTCACCTGGACCCTAAACCGTCCCCGTCCCCTAACCCTAACCCTAGCCCGAACCCTAACCCTAACCCTTCCCCGAAGCCTGACCCTGACCCGTCCCCTAATCCTAACCCGTACGCTGACACTAACCCGCGCCCTCACACGTACGCTCCCCCTAAAGCGTTGTCGTACCCTCACCTGGACCCTAAACCGTCCCCGCCCCTAACCATAACCCTAGCCCGAACCCTAATCCTAACACTTCCCCGAAGCCTGACCCTCACCCGTCCCCTAATCCTAACCCGTACGCTGACATTAACCCGCGCCCTCAAACCTACGCTCCCCCTAAAGCGTTGTCGTACCCTCACCTGGACCCTAAACCGTCCCCGTCCCCTAACCCTAACCCTAGCCCGAACCCTAACCCTAACACTTCCCCGAAGCCTGACCCTCACCCGTCCCCTAATCCTAACCCGTACGCTGACACTAACCCGCGCCCTCACACGTACGCTCCCCCTAAAACGTTGTCGTACCCTCACCTGGACCCTAAACCGTCCCCGTCCCCTAACCCTAACCCTAGCCCGAACCCTAACCCTAACCCTTCCCCGAAGCCTGACCCTCACCCGTCCCCTAATCCTAACCCGTACGCTGACACTGACCCGCGTCCTCACACGTACGCTCCCCCTAAAGCGTTGTCGTACCCTCACCTGCACCCTAAACCGTCCCCGTCCCCTAACCCTAACCCTAGCCCGAACCCTAACCCTAACCCTTCCCCGAAGCCTGACCCTGACCCGTCCCCTAATCCTAACCCGTACGCTGACACTAACCCGCGCCCTCACACGTACGCTCCCCCTAAAGCGTTGTCGTACCCTCACCTGGACCCTAAACCGTCCCCGTCCCCTAACCCTAACCCTAGCCCGAACCCTAACCCTAACCCTTCCCCGAAGCCTGACCCTCACCCGTCCCCTAATCCTAACCCGTATGCTGACACTGACCCGCGCCCTCACACGTACGCTCCCGCTAAAGCGTTGTCGTACCCTCACCTGGACCCTAAACCGTCCCCGTCCCCTAACCCTAACCCTAGCCCGAACCCTAACCCTAACCCTTCCCCGAAGCCTGACCCTCACACGTCCCCTAATCCTAACCCGTACGCTGACACTGACCCGCACCCTCACACGTACGCTCCCCCTAAAGCGTTGTCGTACCCTCACCTGGACCCTAAACCGTCCCCGTCCCCTAACCCTAACCCTAGCCCGAACCCTAACCCTAACCCTTCCCCTAAGCCTGACCCTCACCCGTCCCCTAATCCTAACCCGTACGCTGACACTAACACGCACCCTCACACCTACACTCCCCCTAAAGCGTTGTCGTACCCTCACCTGGACCCTAAACCGTCCCCGTCCCCTAACCCTAACCCTACCCCGAACCCTAACCCTAACCCTTCCCCGAAGCCTGACCCTCACCCGTCCCCTAATCCTAACCCGTACCCTGACACTAAACCGCGCCCTCACACGTACGCTCCCCCTAAAGCGTTGTCGTACCCTCACCTGGACCCTAAACCGTCCCCGTCCCCTAACCCTAACACTAGCCCGAACCCTAACCCTAACCCTTCCCTGAAGCCTGACCCTCACCCGTCCCCTAATCCTAACCCGTACGCTGACACTAACCCGCGCCCTCACACGTACGCTCCCCCTAAAGCGTTGTCGTACCCTCACCTGGACCCTAAACCGTCCCCGTCCCCTAACCCTAACCCTAGCCCGAACCCTAACTCTAACCCTTCCCCGAAGCCTGACCCTCACCCGTCGCCTAATCCTAACCCGAACGCTGACACTAACCCGCGCCCTCACACGTACGCTCCCCCTAAAGCGTTGTCGTACCCTCACCTGGACCCTAAACCGTCCCCGTCCGCTAACCCTAACCCTAGCCCGAACCCTAACCCTAACCCTTCCCCGAAGCCTGACCCTCACCCGTCCCCTAATCCTAACCCATACGCTGACACTAACCCGCGCCCTCAAACCTACGCTCCCCCTAAAGCGTTGTCGTACCCTCACCTGGACCCTAAACCGTCCCCGTCCCCTAACCCTAACCCTAGCCCGAACCCTAACCCTTCCCCGAAGCCTGACCCTCACCCGTCCCCTAATCCTAACCCGTACGCTGACACTAACCCGCGCCCTCAAACCTACGCTCCCCCTAAAGCGTTGTCGTACCCTCACCTGGACCCTAAACCGTCCCCGTCCCCTAACCCTAACCCTAGCCCGTACCCTAACCCTAACCCATCCCCGAAGCCTGACCCTCACCCGTCCCCTAATCCTAACCCGTACGCTGACACTGACCCGCGCCCTCACACGTACGCTCCCCCTAAAGCGTTGTCGTACCCTCACCTGGACCGTAAACCGTCCCCGTCCCCTAACCCTAACCCTAGCCCGAACCCTAACCCTAACCCTTCCCCGAAGCCTGACCCTCACCCGTCCCCTAATCCTAACCCGTACGCTGACACTAACCCGCGCCCTCACACGTACGCTCCCCCTAAAGCGTTGTCATACCCTCACCTGGACCCTAAACCGTCCCCGTCCCCTAACCCTAACCCTAGCCCGAACCCTAACCCTAACCCTTCCCCGAAGCCTGACCCTCACCCGTCCCCTAATCCTAACCCGTACGCTGACACTGACCCGCGTCCTCACACGTACGCTCCCCCTAAAGCGTTGTCGTACCCTCACCTGGACCCTAAACCGTCCCCGTCCCCTAACCCTAACCCTAGCCCGAACCCTAACCCTAACCCTTCCCCGAAGCCTGACCCTGACCCGTCCCCTAATCCTAACCCGTATGCTGACACTAACCCGCGCCCTCACACGTACGCTCCCCCTAAAGCGTTGTCGTACCCTCACCTGGACCCTAAACTGTCCCCGCCCCTAACCATAACCCTAGCCCGAACCCTAATCCTAACACTTCCCCGAAGCCTGACCCTCACCCGTCCCCTAATCCTAACCCGTACGCTGACACTAACCCGCGCCCTCAAACCTACGCTCCCCCTAAAGCGTTGTCGTACCCTCACCTGGACCCTAAACCGTCCCCGTCCCCTAACCCTAACCCTAGCCCGAACCCTAACCCTAACCCTTCCCCGAAGCCTGACCCTCACCCGTCCCCTAATCCTAACCCGTACGCTGACACTAACCCGCGGCCTCACACGTACGCTCCCCCTAAAACGTTGTCGTACCCTCACCTGGACCCTAAACCGTCCCCGTCCCCTAACCCTAACCCTAGCCCGAACCCTAACCCTAACCCTTCCCCGAAGCCTGACCCTCACCCGTCCCCTAATCCTAACCCGTACGCTGACACTGACCCGCGTCCTCACACGTACGCTCCCCCTAAAGCGTTGTCGTACCCTCACCTGGAACCTAAACCGTCCCCGTCCCCTAACCCTAACCCTAGCCCGAACCCTAACCCTAACCCTTCCCCGAAGCCTGACCCTGACCCGTCCCCTAATCCTAACCCGTACGCTGACACTAACCCGCGCCCTCACACGTACGCTCCCCCTAAAGCGTTGTCGTACCCTCACCTGGACCCTAAACCGTCCCCGTCCCCTAACCCTAACCCTAGCCCGAACCCTAACCCTAACCCTTCCCCGAAGCCTGACCCTCACCCGTCCCCTAATCCTAACCCGTATGCTGACACTGACCCGCGCCCTCACACGTACGCTCCCGCTAAAGCGTTGTCGTACCCTCACCTGGACCCTAAACCGTCCCCGTCCCCTAACCCTAACCCTAGCCCGAACCCTAACCCTAACCCTTCCCCGAAGCCTGACCCTCACACGTCCCCTAATCCTAACCCGTACGCTGACACTGACCCGCACCCTCACACGTACGCTCCCCCTAAAGCGTTGTCGTACCCTCACCTGGACCCTAAACCGTCCCCGTCCCCTAACCCTAACCCTAGCCCGAACCCTAACCCTAACCCTTCCCCGAAGCCTGACCCTCACCCGTCCCCTAATCCTAACCCGTACGCTGACACTGACCCGCGCCCTCACACGTACGGTCCCCCTAAAGCGTTGTCGTACCCTCACCTGGACCCTAAACCGTCCCCATCCCCTAACCCTAACCCTAGCCCGAACCCTAACCCTAACCCTTCCCCGAAGCCTGACCCTCACCCGTCCCCTAATCCTAACCCGTACGCTGACACTGACCCGCGCCCTCACACGTACGCTCCCCCTAAAGCGTTGTCGTACCCTCACCTGGACCCTAAACCGTCCCCGTCCCCTAACCCTAACCCTAGCCCGAACCCTAACCCTAACCCTTCCCCGAAGCCTGACCCTCAACCGTCCCCTAATCCTAACCCGTACGCTGACACTGACCCGCGCCCTCACACGTACGCTCCCCCTAAAGCGTTGTCGTACCCTCTCCTGGACCCTAAACCGTCCCCGTCCCCTAACCCTAACCCTAGCCCGAACCCTAACCCTAACCCTTCCCCGAAGCCTGACCCTCACCCGTCCCCTAATCCTAACCCGTACGCTGACACTGACCCACGCCCTCACACGTACGCTCCCCCTAAAGCGTTGTCGTACCCTCACCTGGACCCTAAACCGTCCCCGTCCCCTAACCCTAACCCTAGCCCAAACCCTAACCCTAACCCTTCCCCGAAGCCTGACCCTCACCCGTCCCCTAATCCTAACCCGTACGCTGACACTGACCCGCGCCCTCACTCGTACGCTCCCGCTAAAGCGTTGTCGTACCCTCACCTGGACCCTAAACCGTCCCCGTCCCCTAACCCTAACCCTAGCCCGAACCCTAACCCTAACCCTTCCCCGAAGCCTGACCCTCACCCGTCCCCTAATCCTAACCCGTACGCTGACACTAACCCGCGCCCTCACACGTACGCTCCCCCTAAAGCGTTGTCATACCCTCACCTGGACCCTAAACCGTCCCCGCCCCTAACCCTAACCCTAGCCCGAACCCTAATCCTAACACTTCCCCGAAGCCTGACCCTCACCCGTACCCTAATCCTAACCCGTACGCTGACACTAACCCGCGCCCTCAAACCTACGCTCCCCCTAAAGCGTTGTCGTACCCTCACCTGGACCCTAAACCGTCCCCGTCCCCTAACCCTAACCCTAGCCCGAACCCTAACCCTAACCCTTCCCCGAAGCCTGACCCTCACCCGTCCCCTAATCCTAACCCGTACGCTGACACTAACCCGCGCCCTCACACGTACGCTCCCCCTAAAGCGTTGTCGTACCCTCACCTGGACCCTAAACCGTCCCCGTCCCCTAACCCTAACCCTAGCCCGAAACCTAACCCTAACCCTTCCCCGAAGCCTGACCCTCACACGTCCCCTAATCCTAACCCGTACGCTGACACTAACCCGCGCCCTCACACGTACGCTCCCCCTAAAGCGTTGTCGTACCCTCACCTGGACCCTAAACCGTCCCCGTCCCCTAACACTAACCCTAGCCCGAACCCTAACCCTAACCCTTCCCCGAAGCCTGACCCTCACCCGTCCCCTAATCCTAACCCGTACGCTGACACTGACCCGCGTCCTCACATGTACGCTCCCCCTAAAGCGTTGTCGTACCCTCACCTGGACCCTAAACCGTCCCCGTCTCCTAACCCTAACCCTAGCCCGAACCCTAACCCTAACCCTTCCCCGAAGCCTGACCCTGACCCGTCCCCTAATCCTAACCCGTACGCTGACACTAACCCGCGCCCTCACATGTACGCTCCCCCTAAAGCGTTGTCGTACCCTCACCTGGACCCTAAACCGTCCCCGTCCCCTAACCCTAACCCTAGCCCGAACCCTAACCCTAACCCTTCCCCGAAGCCTGACCCTCACCCGTCCCCTAATCCTAAACCGTATGCTGACACTGACCCGCGCCCTCACACGTACGCTCCCGCTAAAGCGTTGTCGTACCCTCACCTGGACCCTAAACCGTCCCCGTCCCCTAACCCTAAACCTAGCCCGAACCCTAACCCTAACCCTTCCCCGAAGCCTGACCCTCACCCGTCCCCTAATCCTAACCCGTACACTGACACTGACCCGCACCCTCACACGTACGCTCCCCCTAAAGCGTTGTCGTACCCTCACCTGGACCCTAAACCGTCCCCGTCCCCTAACCCTAACCCTAGCCCGAACCCTAACCCTAACCCTTCCCCGAAGCCTGACCCTCACCCGTCCCCTAATCCTAACCCGTACACTGACACTAACCCGCGCCCTCACACGTACGCTCCCCCTAAAGCGTTGTCGTACCCTCACCTGGACCCTAAACCGTCCCCGTCCCCTAACCCTAACCCTAGCCCGAACCCTAACCCTAACCCTTCCCCGAATCCTGACCCTCACCCGTCCCCTAATCCTAACCCGTACGCTGACACTGACCCGCGCCCTCACACGTACGCTCCCCCTAAAGCGTTGTCGTACCCTCACCTGGACCCTAAACCGTCCCCGTCCCCTAACCCTAACCCTAGCCCGAACCCTAACCCTAACCCTTCCCCGAAGCCTGACCCTCACCCGTCCCCTAATCCTAACCCGTACACTGACACTAACCCGCGCCCTCACACGTACGCTCCCCCTAAAGCGTTGTCGTACCCTCACCTGGACCCTAAACCGTCCCCGTCCCCTAACCCTAACCCTAGCCCGAACCCTAACCCTAACCCTTCCCCGAATCCTGACCCTCACCCGTCCCCTAATCCTAACACGTACGCTGACACTAACCCGCGCCCTCACACGTACGCTCCCCCTAAAGCGTTGTCGTACGCTCACCTGGACCCTAAACCGTCCCCATCCCCTAACCCTAACCCTAGCCGGAACCCTAACCCTAACCCTTCCCCGAAGCCTGACCCTCACCCGTCCCCTAATCCTAACCCGTACGCTGACACTAACCCGCGCCCTCACACGTACGCTCCCCCTAAAGCGTGGTCGTACCCTCACCTAGACCCTAAACCGTCCCCGTCCCCTAACCCTTACCCTAGCCCGAACCCTAACCCTAACCCTTCCCCGAAGCCTGACCCTCACCCGTCCCCTAATCCTAAACCGTACGCTGACACTAACACGCACCCTCACACGTACACTCCCCCTAAAGCGTTGTCGTACCCTCACCTGGACCCTAAACCGTCCCCGTCCCCTAACCCTAACCCTACCCCGAACCCTAACCCTAACACTTCCCCGAAGCCTGACACTCACCCGTCCCCTAATCCTAACCTGTTCCCTGACACTAACCCGCGCCCTCACACGTACGCTCCCCCTAAAGCGTTGTCGTACCCTCACCTGGACCCTAAACCGTCCCCGTCCCCTAACCCTAACACTAGCCCGAACCCTAACCCTAACCCTTCCCTGAAGCCTGACCCTCACCCGTCCCCTAATCCTAACCCGTACGCTGACACTAACCCGCGCCCTCACACGTACGCTCCCCCTAAAGCGTTGTCGTACCCTCAGCTGGACCCTAAACCGTCCCCGTCCCCTAACCCTAACCCTAGCCCGAACCCTAACCCTAACCCTTCCCCGAAGCCTGACCCTCACCCGACCCCTAATCCTAACCCGTACGCTGACAGTAACCCGCGCCCTCACACGTACGCTCCCCCTAAAGCATTGTCGTACCCTCACCTGGACCCTAAACCGTCCCCGTCCCCTAACCCTAACCCTAGCCCGAACCATAACCCTAACCATTCCCCGAAGCCTGACCCTCACCCGTCCCCTAATCCTAACCCATACGCTGACACTAACCCGCGCCCTCAAACCTACGCTCCCCCTAAAGCGTTGTCGTACCCTCACCTGGACCCTAAACCGTCCCCGTCCCCTAACCCTAACCCTAGCCCGAACCCTAACCCTTCCCCGAAGCCTGACCCTCACCCGTCCCCTAATCCTAACCCGTACGCTGACACTAACCCGCGCCCTCAAACCTACGCTCCCCCTAAAGCGTTGTCGTACCCTCACCTGGACCCTAAACCGTCCCCGTCCCCTAACACTAACCCTAGCCCGTACCCTAACCCTAACACTTCCCCGAAGCCTGACCCTCACCCGTCCCCTAATCCTAACCCGTACGCTGACACTGACCCGCGCCCTCACACGTACGCTCCCCCTAAAGCGTTGTCGTACCCTCACCTGGACCCTAAACCGTCCCCGTCCCCTAACCCTAACCCTAGCCCGAACCCTAACCCTAACCCTTCCCCGAAGCCTGACCCTCACCCGTACCCTAATCCTAACCCGTACGCTGACACTAACCCGCGCCCTCACACGTACGCTCCCCCTAAAGCGTTGTCGTACCCTCACCTGGACCCTAAACCGTCCCCGTCCCCTAACACTAACCCTAGCCCGAACCCTAACCCTAACCCTTCCCCGAAGCCTGACCCTCACACGTCCCCTAATCCTAACCCGTACGCCGACACTAACCCGCGCCCTCACACGTACGCTCCCCCTAAAGCGTTGTCGTACCATCACCTGGACCCTAAACCGTCCCCGTCCCCTAACCCTAACCCTAGCCCGAACCCTAACCCTAACCCTTCCCCGAAGCCTGACCCTCACCCGTCCCCTAATCCTAACCCGTACGCTGACACTGACCCGCGCCCTCACACGTACGCTCCCCCTAAAGCGTTGTCGTACCCTCACCTGGACCCTAAACCGTCCCCGTCCCCTAACCCTAACCCTAGCCCGAACCCTAACCCTAACCCTTCCCCGAAGCCTGACCCTCACCCGTCCCCTAATCCTAACCCGTACGCTGACACTAACCCGCGCCCTCACACTTACGCTCCCCCTAAAGCGTTGTCGTACCCTGACCTGGACCCTAAACCGTCCCCGTCCCCTAACCCTAACCCTAGCCCGAACCCTAACCCTAACCCTTCCCCGAAGCCTGACCCTCACCTGTCCCCTAATCCTAACCCGTACGATGACACTAACCCGCGCCCTCACACGTACGCTCCCCCTAAAGCGTTGTCGTACCCTCACCTGGACCCTAAACCGTCCCCGTCCCCTAACCCTAACCCTAGCCCGAACCCTAACCCTAACCCTTCCCCGAAGCCTGACCCTCACCCGTCCCCTAATCCTAACCCGTACGCTGACACTAACCCGCGCCCTCACACGTACGCTCCCCCTAAAGTATTGTCGTACCCTCACCTGGACCCTAAACCGTCCCCGTCCCCTAACCCTAACCCTAGCCCGAACCCTAACCCTAACACTTCCCCGAAGCCTGACCCTCACCCGTCCCCTAATCCTAACCCGTACGCTGACACTGACCCGCGCCCTCACACGTACGCTCCCCCTAAAGCGTTGTCGTACCATCACCTGGACCCTAAACCGTCCCCGTCCCCTAACCCTAACCCTAGCCCCAACACTAACCCTAACCCTTCCCCGAAGCCTGACCCTCACCCGTCCCCTAATCCTAACCCGTACGCTGACACTAACCCGCGCCCTCAAACCTACGCTCCCCCTAAAGCGTTGTCGTACCCTCACCTGGACCCTAAACCGTCCCCGTCCCCTAACCCTAACCCTAGCCCGAACCCTAACCCTAACCCTTCCCCGAAGCCTGACCCTCACACGTCCCCTAATCCTAACCCGTACGCTGACACTAACCCGCGCCCTCACACGTACGCTCCCCCTAAAGCGTTGTCCTACCCTCACCTGGACCCTAAACCGTCCCCGTCCCCTAACCCTAATCCTAGCCCGAACCCTAACCCTAACCCTTCCCCGAAGCCTGACCCTCACCCGTCCCCTAATCCTAACCCGTACGCTGACACTGACCCGCGTCCTCACACGTACGCTCCCCCTAAAGCGTTGTCGTACCCTCACCTGGACCCTAAACCGTCCCCGTCCCCTAACCCTAACCCTAGCCCGAACCCTAACCCTAACCCTTCCCCGAAGCCTGACCCTCACCCGTCCCCTAATCCTAACCCGTACGCTGACACTAACCCGCGCCCTCACACGTACTCTCCCCCTAAAGCGTTGTCGTACCCTCACCTGGACCCTAAACCGTCCCCGTCCCCTAACCCTAACCCTAGCCCGAACCCTAACCCTAACCCTTCCCCGAAGCCTGACCCTCACCCGTCCCCTAATCCTAACCCGTATGCTGACACTGACCCGCGCCCTCACACGTACGCTCCCGCTAAAGTGTTGTCGTACCCTCACCTGGACCCTAAACCGTCCCCGTCCCCTAACCCTAACCCTAGCCCGAACCCTAACCCTAACCCTTCCCCGAAGCCTGACCCTCACACGTCCCCTAATCCTAACCCGTACGCTGACACTGACCCGCACCCTCACACGTACGTTCCCCCTAAAGCGTTGTCGTACCCTCACCTGGACCCTAAACCGTCCCCGTCCCCTAACCCTAACCCTAGCCCGAACCCTAACCCTAACCCTTCCCCGAAGCCTGACCCTCACCCGTCCCCTAATCCTAACCCGTACGCTGACACTGACCCGCGCCCTCACACGTACGCTCCCCCTAAAGCGTTGTCGTACCCTCACCTGGACCATGAACCGTCCCCGTCCCCTAACCCTAACCCTAGCCCGAACCCTAACCCTAACCCTTCCCCGAAGCCTGACCCTCACCCGTCCCCTAATCCTAACCCGTACGCTGACACTGACCCACGCCCTCACACGTACACTCCCCCTAAAGCGTTGTCGTACCCTCACCTGGACCCTAAACCGTCCCCGTCCCCTAACCCTAACCCTAGCCCAAACCCTAACCCTAACCCTTCCCCGAAGCCTGACCCTCACCCGTCCCCTAATCCTAACCCGTACGCTGACACTGACCCGCGCCCTCACACGTACGCTCCCCCTAAAGCGTTGTCGTACCCTCACCTGGACCCTAAACCATCCCCGTCCCCTAACCCTAACCCTAGCCCGAACCCTAACCCTAACCCTTCCCCGAAGCCTGACCCTCACCCGTCGCCTAATCCTAACCCGTACAGTGACACTGACCCGCGCCCTCACACGTACGCTCCCCCTAAAGCGTTGTCGTACCCTCACCTAGACCCTAAACCGTCCCCGTCCCCTAACCCTAACCCTAGCCCGAACCCTAACCCTAACCCTTCCCCGAAGCCTGACCCTCACCCGTCCCCTAATCCTAACCCGTACGCTGACACTGACCCGCGCCCTCACACGTACACTCCCCCTAAAGCGTTGTCGTACCCTCACCTGGACCCTAAACCGTCCCCGTCCCCTAACCCTAACCCTAGCCCGAACCCTAACCCTAACACTTCCCCGAAGCCTGACCCTCACCCGTCGCCTAATCCTAACCCGTACGCTGACACTATCCCGCGCCCTCACACGTACGCTCCCCCTAAAGCGTTGTCGTACCCTCACCTGGACCCTAAACCGTCCCCGTCCCCTAACCCTAACCCTAGCCCGAACCCTAACCCTAACACTTCCCCGAATCCTGACCCTCACCCGTCCCCTAATCCTAACCCGTACGCTGACACTAACCCGCGCCCTCACACGTACGCTCCCCCTAAAGCGTTGTCGTACCCTCACCTGGACCGTAAACCGTCCCCGTCCCCTAACCCTAACCCTAGCCCGAACCCTAACCCTAACCCTTCCCCGAAGCCTGACCCTGACCCGTCCCCTAATCCTAACCCGTACGCTGACACTAACCCGCGCCCTCACACGTACGCTCCCCCTAAAGCGTTGTCGTACCCTCACCTGGACCCTAAACCGTCCCCGTCCCCTAACCCTAACCCTAGCCCGAACCCTAACCCTAACCCTTCCCCGAAGCCTGACCCTGACCCGTCCCCTAATCCTAACCCGTACGCTGACACTAACCCGCGCCCTCACACGTACGCTCCCCCTAAAGCGTTGTCGTACCCTCACCTGGACCCTAAACCGTCCCCGTCCCCTAACCCTAACCCTAGCCCGAACCCTAACCCTAACCCTTCCCCGAAGCCTGACCCTCACCCGTCCCCTAATCCTAACCCGTATGCTGACACTGACCCGCGCCCTCACACGTACGCTCCCGCTAAAGCGTTGTCGTACCCTCACCTGGACCCTAAACCGTCCCCGTCCCCTAACCCTAACCCTAGCCCGAACCCTAACCCTAACCCTTCCCCGAAGCCTGACCCTCACACGTCCCCTAATCCTAACCCGTACGCTGACACTGACCCGCACCCTCACACGTACGCTCCCCCTAAAGCGTTGTCGTACCCTCACCTGGACCCTAAACCGTCCCCGTCCCCTAACCCTAAACCTAGCCCGAACCCTAACCCTAACCCTTCCCCGAAGCCTGACCCTCACCTGTCCCCTAATCCTAACCCGTACGCTGACACTGACCCGCGCCCTCACACGTACGCTCCCCCTAAAGCGTTGTCGTACCCTCACCTGGACCATAAACCGTCCCCGTACCCTAACCCTAACCCTAGCCCGAACCCTAACCCTAACCCTTCCCCGAAGCCTGACCCTCACCCGTCCCCTAATCCTAACCCCTACGCTGACACTGACCCACGCCCTCACACGTACACTCCCCCTAAAGCGTTGTCGTACCCTCACCTGGACCCTAAACCGTCCCCGTCCCCTAACCCTAACCCTAGCCCGAACCCTAACCCTAACCCTTCCCCGAAGCCTGACCCTCACCCGTCCCCTAATCCTAACCCGTACGCTGACACTGACCCGTGCCCTCACACGTACGCTCCCCCTAAAGCGTTGTCGTACCCTCACCTGGACCCTAAACCGTCCCCGTCCCCTAACCCTAACCCTAGCCCGAACCCTAACCCTAACCCTTCCCCGAAGCCTGACCCTCACCCGTCGCCTAATCCTAACCCGTACAGTGACACTGACCCGCGCCCTCACACGTACGCTCCCCCTAAAGCGTTGTCGTACCCTCACCTGGACCCTAAACCGTCCCCGTCCCCTAACCCTAACCCTAGCCCGAACCCTAACCCTAACCCTTCCCCGAAGCCTGACCCTCACCCGTCCCCTCATCCTAACCCGTACCCTGACACTAACCCGCGCCCTCACACGTACGCTCCCCCTAAAGCGTTGTCGTACCCTCACCTGGACCCTAAACCGTCCCCGTCCCCTAACCCTAACCCTAGCCCGAACCCTAACCCTAACACTTCCCCGAAGCCTGACCCTCACCCGTCGCCTAATCCTAACCCGTACGCTGACACTAACCCGCGCCCTCACACGTACGCTCCCCCTAAAGCGTTGTCGTACCCTCACCTGGACCCTAAACCGTCCCCGTCGCCTAACCCTAACCCTAGCCCGAACCCTAACCCTAACCCTTCCCCGAAGCCTGACCCTCACCCGTCCCCTAATCCTAACCCGTACGCTTACACTAACCCGCGTCCTCACACGTACGCTCCCCCTAAAGTGTTGTCGTACCATCACCTGGACCCTAAACCGTCCCCGTCCCCTAACCCTAAACCGAACCCTAACCCTAACCCTTCCCCGAAGCCTGACCCTCACCCGTCCCCTAATCCTAACCCGTACGCTGACACTGACCCACGCCCTCACACGTACGCTCCCTCTAAAGCGTTGTCGTACCCTCACCTGGACCCTAAACCGTCCCCGTCCCCTAACCCTAACCCTAGCCCGAACCCTAACCCTAACCCTTCCCCGAAGCCTGACCCTCACCCGTCCCCTAATCCTAACACGTACGCTGACACTGACCCGCGCCCTCACACGTACGCTCCCCCTAAAGCGTTGTCGTACCCTCACCTGGACCCTAAACCGTCCCCGTCCCCTAACCCTAACCCTAGCCCGAACACTAACCCTAACCCTTCCCCGAAGCCTGACCCTCACCCGTCCCCTAATCCTAACCCGTACGCTGACACTGACCCGCGCCCTCACACGTACGCTCCCCCTAAAGCGTTGTCGTACCCTCACCTGGACCCTAAACCGTCCCCGTCCCCTAACCCTAACCCTAGCCCGAACCCTAACCCTAACCCTTCCCCGAAGCCTGACCCTCACCCGTCCCCTAATCCTAACCCGTACGCTGACACTGACCCGCGCCCTCACACGTACGCTCCCCCTAAAGCGTTGTCGTACCCTCACCTGGACCCTAAACCGTCCCCGTCCCCTAACCCTAACCCTAGCCCGAACCCTAACCCTAACCCTTCCCCGAAGCCTGACCCTCACCCGTCCCCTAATCCTAACCCGTACGCTGACACTGACCCGCGCCCTCACACGTACGCTCCCCCTAAAGCGTTGTCGTACCCTCACCTGGACCCTAAACCGTCCCCGTCCCCTAACCCTAACCCTAGCCCGAACCCTAACCCTAACCCTTCCCCGAAGCCTGACCCTCACCCGTCCCCTAATCCTAACCCGTACGCTGACACTGACCCGCGCCCTCACACGTACGCTCCCCCTAAAGCGTTGTCGTACCCTCACCTGGACCCTAAACCGTCCCCGTCCCCTAACCCTAACCCTAGCCCGAACCCTAACGCTAACCCTTCCCCGAAGCCTGACCCTCACCCGTCCCCTAATCCTAACCCGTACGCTGACACTAACCCGCGCCCTCACACGTACGCTCCCCCTAAAGCGTTGTCGTACCCTCACCTGGACCCTAAACCGTCCCCGTCCCCTAACCCTAACCCTAGCCCGAACCCTAACCCTAACCCTTCCCCGAAGCCTGACCCGCACCCGTCCCCTAATCCTAACCCGTACGCTGACACTAACCCGCGCCCTCAAACCTACGCTCCCCCTAAAGCGTTGTCGTACCCTCACCTGGACCCTAAACCGTCCCCGTCCCCTAACCCTAACCCTAGCCCGAACCCTAACCCTAACCCTTCCCCGAAGCCTGACCCTCACCCGTCCCCTAATCCTAACCCGTACGCTGACACTGACCCCCGCCCTCACACGTACGCTCCCCATAAAGCGTTGTCGTACCCTCACCTGGACCCTAAACCGTCCCCGTCCCCTAACCCTAACACTTCCCCGAAGCCTGACCCTCACCCGTCCCCTAATCCTAACCCGTACGCTGACACTAACCCGCGCCCTCACACGTACGCTCCCCCTAAAGCGTTGTCGTACCCTCACCTGGACCCTAAACCGTCCCCGTCCCCTAACCCTAACCCTAGCCCGAACCCTAACCCTAACCCTTCCCCGAAGCCTGACCCTCACCCGTCCCCTAATCCTAACCCGTACGCTGACACTGACCCGCGCCCTCACACGTACGCTCCCCCTAAAGCGTTGTCGTACCCTCACCTGGACCCTAAACCGTCCCCGTCCCCTAACCCTAACCCTAGCCCGAACCCTAACCCTAACCATTCCCCGAAGCCTTACCCTCACCCGTCCCCTAATCCTAACCCGTACGCTGACACTGACCCACGCGCTCACACGTACGCTCCCCCTAAAGCGTTGTCGTACCCTCACCTGGACCCTAAACCGTCCCCGTCCCCTAACCCTAACCCTAGCCCGAACCCTAACCCTAACCCTTCCCCGAAGCCTGACCCTCACGCGTCCCCTAATCCTAACCCGTACGCTGACACTGACCCACGCCCTCACACGTACGCTCCCCCTAAAGCGTTGTCGTACCCTCACCTGGACCCTAAACCGTCCCCGTCCCCTAACCCTAACCCTAGCCCAAACCCTAACCCTAACCCTTCCCAGAAGCCTGAACCTCACCCGTCCCCTAATCCTAACCCATACGCTGACACTGAGCCGCGCCCTCACACGTACGCTCCCCCTAAAGCGTTGTCGTACCCTCACCTGGACCCTAAACCGTCCCCGTCCCCTAACCCTAACCCTAGCCCGAACCCTAACCCTAACCCTTCCCCGAAGCCTGACCCTCACCCGTCCCCTAATCCTAACACGTACGCTGACACTGACCCGCGCCCTCACACGTACGCTCCCCCTAAAGCGTTGTCGTACCCTCACCTGGACCCTAAACCGTCCCCGTCCCCTAACCCTAACCCTAGCCCGAACCCTAACCCTAACCCTTCCCCGAAGCCTGACCCTCACCCGTCCCCTAATCCTAACCCCTACGCTGACACTGACCCGCGCCCTCACACGTACGCTCCCCCTAAAGCGTTGTCGTACCCTCACCTGGACCCTAAACCGTCCCCGTCCCCTAAACCTAACCCTAGCCCGAACACTAACCCTAACCCTTCCCCGAAGCCTGACCCTCACCCGTCCCCTAATCCTAACCCGTACGCTGACACTGACCCGCGCCCTCACACGTACGCTCCCCCTAAAGCGTTGTCGTACCCTCACCTGGACCCTAAACCGTCCCCGTCCCCTAACCCTAACCCTAGCCCGAACCCTAACCCTAACCCTTCCCCGAAGCCTGACCCTCACCCGTCCCCTAATCCTAACCCGTACGCTGACACTGACCCGCGCCCTCACACGTACGCTCCCCCTAAAGCGTTGTCGTACCCTCACCTGGACCCTAAACCGTCCCCGTCCCCTAACCCTAACCCTAGCCCGAACCCTAACCCTAACCCTTCCCCGAAGCCTGACCCTCACCCGTCCCCTAATCCTAACCCGTACGCTGACACTGACCCGCGCCCTCACACGTACGCTCCCCCTAAAGCGTTGTCGTACCCTCACCTGGACCATAAACCGTCCCCGTCCCCTAACCCTAACCCTAGCCCGAACCCTAACCCTAACCCTTCCCCGAAGCCTGACCCTCACCCGTCCCCTAATCCTAACCCGTACGCTGACACTGACCCACGCCCTCACACGTACACTCCCCCTAAAGCGTTGTCGTACCCTCACCTGGACCCTAAACCATCCCCGTCCCCTAACCCTAACCCTAGCCCAAACCCTAACCCTAACCCTTCCCCGAAGCCTGACCCTCACCCGTCCCCTAATCCTAACCCGTACGCTGACACTGACCCGTGCCCTCACACGTACGCTCCCCCTAAAGCGTTGTCGTACCCTCACCTGGACCCTAAATCGTCCCCGTCCCCTAACCCTAACCCTAGCCCGAACCCTAACCCTAACCCTTCCCCGAAGCCTGACCCTCACCCGTCGCCTAATCCTAACCCGTACAGTGACACTGACCCGCGCCCTCACACGTACGCTCCCCCTAAAGCGTTGTCGTACCCTCACCTAGACCCTAAACCGTCCCCGTCCCCTAACCCTAACCCTAGCCCGAACCCTAACCCTAACCCTTCCCCGAAGCCTGACCCTCACCCGTCCCCTAATCCTAACCCGTACGCTGACACTGACCCGCGCCCTCACACGTACACTCCCCCTAAAGCGTTGTCGTACCCTCACCTGGACCCTAAACCATCCCAGTCCCCTAACCCTAACCCTAGCCCGAACCCTAACCCTAACACTTCCCCGAAGCCTGACCCTCACCCGTCGCCTAATCCTAACCAGTACGCTGACACTATCCCGCGCCCTCACACGTACGCTCCCCCTAAAGCGTTGTCGTACCCTCACCTGGACCCTAAACCGTCCCCGTCCCCTAACCCTAACCCTAGCCCGAACCCTAACCCTAACACTTCCCCGAATCCTGACCCTCACCCGTCCCCTAATCCTAACCCGTACGCTGACACTAACCCGCGCCCTCACACGTACGCTCCCCCTAAAGCGTTGTCGTACCCTCACCTGGACCCTAAACCGTCCCCGTCCCCTAACCCTAACCCTAGCCCGAACCCTAACCCTAACCCTTCCCCGAAGCCTGACCCTCACCCGTCGCCTAATCCTAACCCGTACGCTGACACTAACCCGCGCCCTCACACGTACGCTCCCCCTAAAGCGTTGTCGTACCCTCACCTGGACCGTAAACCGTCCCCGTCCCGTAACCCTAACCCTAGCCCGAACCCTAACCCTAACCCTTCCCCGAAGCCTGACCCTCACCCGTCCCCTAATCCTAACCCGTACGCTGACACTAACCCGCGCCCTCACACGTACGCTCCCCCTAAAGCGTTGTCGTACCCTCACCTGGACCCTAAACCGTCCCCGTCCCCTAACCCTAACCCTAGCCCGAACCCTAACCCTAACCCTTCCCCGAAGCCTGACCCTCACCCGTCCCCTAATCCTAACCCGTACGCTGACACTAACCCGCGCCCACAAAACTAAGCTCACCCTAAAGCGTTGTCGTACCCTCACCTGGACCCTAAACCGTCCCCGTCCCCTAACCCTAACCCTAGCCCGAACCCTAACCCTAACCCTTCCCCGAAGCCTGACCCTCACCCGTCGCCTAATCCTAACCCGTACGCTGACACTAACCCGCGCCCTCACACGTACGCTCCCCCTAAAGCGTTGTCGTACCCTCACCTGGACCCTAAACCGTCACCGTCCCCTAACCCTATCCCTAGCCTGAACCCTAACCCTAACACTTCCCCGAAGCCTGACCCTCACCCGTCGCCTAATCCTAACCCGTACGCTGACACTAACCCGTGCCCTCACACGTACGCTCCCCCTAAAGCGTTGTCGTACCCTCACCTGGACCCTAAACCGTCCCGGTCCCCTAAACCTAACCCTAGCCGCACCCTAACCCTAACCCTTCCCCGAAGCCTGACCCTCACCCGTCCCCTAATCCTAACACGTACACTGACACTAACCCGCGCCCTCACACGTACGCTCCACCTAAAGCGTTGTCGTACCCTCACCTGGACCCTAAACCGTCCCCGTCCCCTAACCCTAACCCTAGCCCGAACCCTAACCCTAACCCTTCCCCGAAGCCTGACCCGCACCCGTCCCCTAATCCTAACCCGTACGCTGACACTAACCCGCGCCCTCAAACCTACGCTCCCCCTAAAGCGTTGTCGTACCCTCACCTGGACCCTAAACCGTCCCCGTCCCCTAACCCTAACCCTAGCCCGAACCCTAACCCTAACCCTTCCCCGAAGCCTGACCCTCACCCGTCCCCTAATCCTAACCCGTACGCTGACACTGACCCGCGCCCTCACACGTACGCTCCCCATAAAGCGTTGTCGTACCCTCACCTGGACCCTAAACCGTCCCCGTCCCCTAACCCTAACACTTCCCCGAAGCCTGACCCTCACCCGTCCCCTAATCCTAACCCGTACGCTGACACTAACCCGCGCCCTCACACGTACGCTCCCCCTAAAGCGTTGTCGTACCCTCACCTGGACCCTAAACCGTCCCCGTCCCCTAACCCTAACCCTAGCCCGAACCCTAACCCTAACCCTTCCCCGAAGCCTGACCCTCACCCGTCCCCTAATCCTAACCCGTACGCTGACACTGACCCGCGTCCTCACACGTACGCTCCCCCTAAAGCGTTGTCGTATCCTCACCTGGACCCTAAACCGTCCCCGTCCCCTAACCCTAACCCTAGCCCGAACCCTAACCCTAACCATTCCCCGAAGCCTTACCCTCACCCGTCCCCTAATCCTAACCCGTACGCTGACACTGACCCACGCGCTCACACGTACGCTCCCCCTAAAGCGTTGTCGTACCCTCACCTGGACCCTAAACCGTCCCCGTCCCCTAACCCTAACCCTAGCCCGAACCCTAACCCTAACCCTTCCCCGAAGCCTGACCCTCACGCGTCCCCTAATCCTAACCCGTACGCTGACACTGACCCACGCCCTCACACGTACGCTCCCCCTAAAGCGTTGTCGTACCCTCACCTGGACCCTAAACCGTCCCCGTCCCCTAACCCTAACCCTAGCCCAAACCCTAACCCTAACCCTTCCCAGAAGCCTGACCCTCACCCGTCCCCTAATCCTAACCCATACGCTGACACTGACCCGCGCCCTCACACGTACGCTCCCCCTAAAGCGTTGTCGTACCCTCACCTGGACCCTAAACCGTCCCCGTCCCCTAACCCTAACCCTAGCCCGAACCCTAACCCTAACCCTTCCCCGAAGCCTGACCCTCACCCGTCCCCTAATCCTAACACGTACGCTGACACTGACCCGCGCCCTCACACGTACGCTCCCCCTAAAGCGTTGTCGTACCCTCACCTGGACCCTAAACCGTCCCCGTCCCCTAACCCTAACCCTAGCCCGAACCCTAACCCTAACCCTTCCCCGAAGCCTGACCCTCACCCGTCCCCTAATCCTAACCCCTACGCTGACACTGACCCGCGCCCTCACACGTACGCTCCCCCTAAAGCGTTGTCGTACCCTCACCTGGACCCTAAACCGTCCCCGTCCCCTAAACCTAACCCTAGCCCGAACACTAACCCTAACCCTTCCCCGAAGCCTGACCCTCACCCGTCCCCTAATCCTAACCCGTACGCTGACACTGACCCGCGCCCTCACACGTACGCTCCCCCTAAAGCGTTGTCGTACCCTCACCTGGACCCTAAACCGTCCCCGTCCCCTAACCCTAACCCTAGCCCGAACCCTAACCCTAACCCTTCCCCGAAGCCTGACCCTCACCCGTCCCCTAATCCTAACCCGTACGCTGACACTGACCCGCGCCCTCACACGTACGCTCCCCCTAAAGCGTTGTCGTACCCTCACCTGGACCCTAAACCGTCCCCTTCCCCTAACCCTAACCCTAGCCCGAACCCTAACCCTAACCCTTCCCCGAAGCCTGACCCTCACCCGTCCCCTAATCCTAACCCGTACGCTGACACTGACCCGCGCCCTCACACGTACGCTCCCCCTAAAGCGTTGTCGTACCCTCACCTGGACCATAAACCGTCCCCGTCCCCTAACCCTAACCCTAGCCCGAACCCTAACCCTAACCCTTCCCCGAAGCCTGACCCTCACCCGTCCCCTAATCCTAACCCGTACGCTGACACTGACCCACGCCCTCACATGTACACTCCCCCTAAAGCGTTGTCGTACCCTCACCTGGACCCTAAACCATCCCCGTCCCCTAACCCTAACCCTAGCCCAAACCCTAACCCTAACCCTTCCCCGAAGCCTGACCCTCACCCGTCCCCTAATCCTAACCCGTACGCTGACACTGACCCGTGCCCTCACACGTACGCTCCCCCTAAAGCGTTGTCGTACCCTCACCTGGACCCTAAATCGTCCCCGTCCCCTAACCCTAACCCTAGCCCGAACCCTAACCCTAACCCTTCCCCGAAGCCTGACCCTCACCCGTCGCCTAATCCTAACCCGTACAGTGACACTGACCCGCGCCCTCACACGTACGCTCCCCCTAAAGCGTTGTCGTACCCTCACCTAGACCCTAAACCGTCCCCGTCCCCTAACCCTAACCCTAGCCCGAACCCTAACCCTAACCCTTCCCCGAAGCCTGACCCTCACCCGTCCCCTAATCCTAACCCGTACGCTGACACTGACCCGCGCCCTCACACGTACACTCCCCCTAAAGCGTTGTCGTACCCTCACCTGGACCCTAAACCATCCCAGTCCCCTAACCCTAACCCTAGCCCGAACCCTAACCCTAACACTTCCCCGAAGCCTGACCCTCACCCGTCGCCTAATCCTAACCAGTACGCTGACACTATCCCGCGCCCTCACACGTACGCTCCCCCTAAAGCGTTGTCGTACCCTCACCTGGACCCTAAACCGTCCCCGTCCCCTAACCCTAACCCTAGCCCGAACCCTAACCCTAACACTTCCCCGAATCCTGACCCTCACCCGTCCCCTAATCCTAACCCGTACGCTGACACTAACCCGCGCCCTCACACGTACGCTCCCCCTAAAGCGTTGTCGTACCCTCACCTGGACCCTAAACCGTCCCCGTCCCCTAACCCTAACCCTAGCCCGAACCCTAACCCTAACCCTTCCCCGAAGCCTGACCCTCACCCGTCCCCTAATCCTAACCCGTATGCTGACACTGACCCGCGCCCTCACACGTACGCTCCCGCTAAAGTGTTGTCGTACCCTCACCTGGACCCTAAACCGTCCCCGTCCCCTAACCCTAACCCTAGCCCGAACCCTAACCCTAACCCTTCCCCGAAGCCTGACCCTCACACGTCCCCTAATCCTAACCCGTACGCTGACACTGACCCGCACCCTCACACGTACGTTCCCCCTAAAGCGTTGTCGTACCCTCACCTGGACCCTAAACCGTCCCCGTCCCCTAACCCTAACCCTAGCCCGAACCCTAACCCTAACCCTTCCCCGAAGCCTGACCCTCACCCGTCCCCTAATCCTAACCCGTACGCTGACACTGACCCGCGCCCTCACACGTACGCTCCCCCTAAAGCGTTGTCGTACCCTCACCTGGACCATGAACCGTCCCCGTCCCCTAACCCTAACCCTAGCCCGAACCCTAACCCTAACCCTTCCCCGAAGCCTGACCCTCACCCGTCCCCTAATCCTAACCCGTACGCTGACACTGACCCACGCCCTCACACGTACACTCCCCCTAAAGCGTTGTCGTACCCTCACCTGGACCCTAAACCGTCCCCGTCCCCTAACCCTAACCCTAGCCCAAACCCTAACCCTAACCCTTCCCCGAAGCCTGACCCTCACCCGTCCCCTAATCCTAACCCGTACGCTGACACTGACCCGCGCCCTCACACGTACGCTCCCCCTAAAGCGTTGTCGTACCCTCACCTGGACCCTAAACCATCCCCGTCCCCTAACCCTAACCCTAGCCCGAACCCTAACCCTAACCCTTCCCCGAAGCCTGACCCTCACCCGTCGCCTAATCCTAACCCGTACAGTGACACTGACCCGCGCCCTCACACGTACGCTCCCCCTAAAGCGTTGTCGTACCCTCACCTAGACCCTAAACCGTCCCCGTCCCCTAACCCTAACCCTAGCCCGAACCCTAACCCTAACCCTTCCCCGAAGCCTGACCCTCACCCGTCCCCTAATCCTAACCCGTACGCTGACACTGACCCGCGCCCTCACACGTACACTCCCCCTAAAGCGTTGTCGTACCCTCACCTGGACCCTAAACCGTCCCCGTCCCCTAACCCTAACCCTAGCCCGAACCCTAACCCTAACACTTCCCCGAAGCCTGACCCTCACCCGTCGCCTAATCCTAACCCGTACGCTGACACTATCCCGCGCCCTCACACGTACGCTCCCCCTAAAGCGTTGTCGTACCCTCACCTGGACCCTAAACCGTCCCCGTCCCCTAACCCTAACCCTAGCCCGAACCCTAACCCTAACACTTCCCCGAATCCTGACCCTCACCCGTCCCCTAATCCTAACCCGTACGCTGACACTAACCCGCGCCCTCACACGTACGCTCCCCCTAAAGCGTTGTCGTACCCTCACCTGGACCGTAAACCGTCCCCGTCCCCTAACCCTAACCCTAGCCCGAACCCTAACCCTAACCCTTCCCCGAAGCCTGACCCTGACCCGTCCCCTAATCCTAACCCGTACGCTGACACTAACCCGCGCCCTCACACGTACGCTCCCCCTAAAGCGTTGTCGTACCCTCACCTGGACCCTAAACCGTCCCCGTCCCCTAACCCTAACCCTAGCCCGAACCCTAACCCTAACCCTTCCCCGAAGCCTGACCCTGACCCGTCCCCTAATCCTAACCCGTACGCTGACACTAACCCGCGCCCTCACACGTACGCTCCCCCTAAAGCGTTGTCGTACCCTCACCTGGACCCTAAACCGTCCCCGTCCCCTAACCCTAACCCTAGCCCGAACCCTAACCCTAACCCTTCCCCGAAGCCTGACCCTCACCCGTCCCCTAATCCTAACCCGTATGCTGACACTGACCCGCGCCCTCACACGTACGCTCCCGCTAAAGCGTTGTCGTACCCTCACCTGGACCCTAAACCGTCCCCGTCCCCTAACCCTAACCCTAGCCCGAACCCTAACCCTAACCCTTCCCCGAAGCCTGACCCTCACACGTCCCCTAATCCTAACCCGTACGCTGACACTGACCCGCACCCTCACACGTACGCTCCCCCTAAAGCGTTGTCGTACCCTCACCTGGACCCTAAACCGTCCCCGTCCCCTAACCCTAAACCTAGCCCGAACCCTAACCCTAACCCTTCCCCGAAGCCTGACCCTCACCTGTCCCCTAATCCTAACCCGTACGCTGACACTGACCCGCGCCCTCACACGTACGCTCCCCCTAAAGCGTTGTCGTACCCTCACCTGGACCATAAACCGTCCCCGTACCCTAACCCTAACCCTAGCCCGAACCCTAACCCTAACCCTTCCCCGAAGCCTGACCCTCACCCGTCCCCTAATCCTAACCCCTACGCTGACACTGACCCACGCCCTCACACGTACACTCCCCCTAAAGCGTTGTCGTACCCTCACCTGGACCCTAAACCGTCCCCGTCCCCTAACCCTAACCCTAGCCCGAACCCTAACCCTAACCCTTCCCCGAAGCCTGACCCTCACCCGTCCCCTAATCCTAACCCGTACGCTGACACTGACCCGTGCCCTCACACGTACGCTCCCCCTAAAGCGTTGTCGTACCCTCACCTGGACCCTAAACCGTCCCCGTCCCCTAACCCTAACCCTAGCCCGAACCCTAACCCTAACCCTTCCCCGAAGCCTGACCCTCACCCGTCGCCTAATCCTAACCCGTACAGTGACACTGACCCGCGCCCTCACACGTACGCTCCCCCTAAAGCGTTGTCGTACCCTCACCTGGACCCTAAACCGTCCCCGTCCCCTAACCCTAACCCTAGCCCGAACCCTAACCCTAACCCTTCCCCGAAGCCTGACCCTCACCCGTCCCCTCATCCTAACCCGTACCCTGACACTAACCCGCGCCCTCACACGTACGCTCCCCCTAAAGCGTTGTCGTACCCTCACCTGGACCCTAAACCGTCCCCGTCCCCTAACCCTAACCCTAGCCCGAACCCTAACCCTAACACTTCCCCGAAGCCTGACCCTCACCCGTCGCCTAATCCTAACCCGTACGCTGACACTAACCCGCGCCCTCACACGTACGCTCCCCCTAAAGCGTTGTCGTACCCTCACCTGGACCCTAAACCGTCCCCGTCGCCTAACCCTAACCCTAGCCCGAACCCTAACCCTAACCCTTCCCCGAAGCCTGACCCTCACCCGTCCCCTAATCCTAACCCGTACGCTTACACTAACCCGCGTCCTCACACGTACGCTCCCCCTAAAGTGTTGTCGTACCATCACCTGGACCCTAAACCGTCCCCGTCCCCTAACCCTAAACCGAACCCTAACCCTAACCCTTCCCCGAAGCCTGACCCTCACCCGTCCCCTAATCCTAACCCGTACGCTGACACTGACCCACGCCCTCACACGTACGCTCCCTCTAAAGCGTTGTCGTACCCTCACCTGGACCCTAAACCGTCCCCGTCCCCTAACCCTAACCCTAGCCCGAACCCTAACCCTAACCCTTCCCCGAAGCCTGACCCTCACCCGTCCCCTAATCCTAACACGTACGCTGACACTGACCCGCGCCCTCACACGTACGCTCCCCCTAAAGCGTTGTCGTACCCTCACCTGGACCCTAAACCGTCCCCGTCCCCTAACCCTAACCCTAGCCCGAACACTAACCCTAACCCTTCCCCGAAGCCTGACCCTCACCCGTCCCCTAATCCTAACCCGTACGCTGACACTGACCCGCGCCCTCACACGTACGCTCCCCCTAAAGCGTTGTCGTACCCTCACCTGGACCCTAAACCGTCCCCGTCCCCTAACCCTAACCCTAGCCCGAACCCTAACCCTAACCCTTCCCCGAAGCCTGACCCTCACCCGTCCCCTAATCCTAACCCGTACGCTGACACTGACCCGCGCCCTCACACGTACGCTCCCCCTAAAGCGTTGTCGTACCCTCACCTGGACCCTAAACCGTCCCCGTCCCCTAACCCTAACCCTAGCCCGAACCCTAACCCTAACCCTTCCCCGAAGCCTGACCCTCACCCGTCCCCTAATCCTAACCCGTACGCTGACACTGACCCGCGCCCTCACACGTACGCTCCCCCTAAAGCGTTGTCGTACCCTCACCTGGACCCTAAACCGTCCCCGTCCCCTAACCCTAACCCTAGCCCGAACCCTAACCCTAACCCTTCCCCGAAGCCTGACCCTCACCCGTCCCCTAATCCTAACCCGTACGCTGACACTGACCCGCGCCCTCACACGTACGCTCCCCCTAAAGCGTTGTCGTACCCTCACCTGGACCCTAAACCGTCCCCGTCCCCTAACCCTAACCCTAGCCCGAACCCTAACGCTAACCCTTCCCCGAAGCCTGACCCTCACCCGTCCCCTAATCCTAACCCGTACGCTGACACTAACCCGCGCCCTCACACGTACGCTCCCCCTAAAGCGTTGTCGTACCCTCACCTGGACCCTAAACCGTCCCCGTCCCCTAACCCTAACCCTAGCCCGAACCCTAACCCTAACCCTTCCCCGAAGCCTGACCCGCACCCGTCCCCTAATCCTAACCCGTACGCTGACACTAACCCGCGCCCTCAAACCTACGCTCCCCCTAAAGCGTTGTCGTACCCTCACCTGGACCCTAAACCGTCCCCGTCCCCTAACCCTAACCCTAGCCCGAACCCTAACCCTAACCCTTCCCCGAAGCCTGACCCTCACCCGTCCCCTAATCCTAACCCGTACGCTGACACTGACCCCCGCCCTCACACGTACGCTCCCCATAAAGCGTTGTCGTACCCTCACCTGGACCCTAAACCGTCCCCGTCCCCTAACCCTAACACTTCCCCGAAGCCTGACCCTCACCCGTCCCCTAATCCTAACCCGTACGCTGACACTAACCCGCGCCCTCACACGTACGCTCCCCCTAAAGCGTTGTCGTACCCTCACCTGGACCCTAAACCGTCCCCGTCCCCTAACCCTAACCCTAGCCCGAACCCTAACCCTAACCCTTCCCCGAAGCCTGACCCTCACCCGTCCCCTAATCCTAACCCGTACGCTGACACTGACCCGCGCCCTCACACGTACGCTCCCCCTAAAGCGTTGTCGTACCCTCACCTGGACCCTAAACCGTCCCCGTCCCCTAACCCTAACCCTAGCCCGAACCCTAACCCTAACCATTCCCCGAAGCCTTACCCTCACCCGTCCCCTAATCCTAACCCGTACGCTGACACTGACCCACGCGCTCACACGTACGCTCCCCCTAAAGCGTTGTCGTACCCTCACCTGGACCCTAAACCGTCCCCGTCCCCTAACCCTAACCCTAGCCCGAACCCTAACCCTAACCCTTCCCCGAAGCCTGACCCTCACGCGTCCCCTAATCCTAACCCGTACGCTGACACTGACCCACGCCCTCACACGTACGCTCCCCCTAAAGCGTTGTCGTACCCTCACCTGGACCCTAAACCGTCCCCGTCCCCTAACCCTAACCCTAGCCCAAACCCTAACCCTAACCCTTCCCAGAAGCCTGAACCTCACCCGTCCCCTAATCCTAACCCATACGCTGACACTGAGCCGCGCCCTCACACGTACGCTCCCCCTAAAGCGTTGTCGTACCCTCACCTGGACCCTAAACCGTCCCCGTCCCCTAACCCTAACCCTAGCCCGAACCCTAACCCTAACCCTTCCCCGAAGCCTGACCCTCACCCGTCCCCTAATCCTAACACGTACGCTGACACTGACCCGCGCCCTCACACGTACGCTCCCCCTAAAGCGTTGTCGTACCCTCACCTGGACCCTAAACCGTCCCCGTCCCCTAACCCTAACCCTAGCCCGAACCCTAACCCTAACCCTTCCCCGAAGCCTGACCCTCACCCGTCCCCTAATCCTAACCCCTACGCTGACACTGACCCGCGCCCTCACACGTACGCTCCCCCTAAAGCGTTGTCGTACCCTCACCTGGACCCTAAACCGTCCCCGTCCCCTAAACCTAACCCTAGCCCGAACACTAACCCTAACCCTTCCCCGAAGCCTGACCCTCACCCGTCCCCTAATCCTAACCCGTACGCTGACACTGACCCGCGCCCTCACACGTACGCTCCCCCTAAAGCGTTGTCGTACCCTCACCTGGACCCTAAACCGTCCCCGTCCCCTAACCCTAACCCTAGCCCGAACCCTAACCCTAACCCTTCCCCGAAGCCTGACCCTCACCCGTCCCCTAATCCTAACCCGTACGCTGACACTGACCCGCGCCCTCACACGTACGCTCCCCCTAAAGCGTTGTCGTACCCTCACCTGGACCATAAACCGTCCCCGTCCCCTAACCCTAACCCTAGCCCGAACCCTAACCCTAACCCTTCCCCGAAGCCTGACCCTCACCCGTCCCCTAATCCTAACCCGTACGCTGACACTGACCCACGCCCTCACACGTACACTCCCCCTAAAGCGTTGTCGTACCCTCACCTGGACCCTAAACCATCCCCGTCCCCTAACCCTAACCCTAGCCCAAACCCTAACCCTAACCCTTCCCCGAAGCCTGACCCTCACCCGTCCCCTAATCCTAACCCGTACGCTGACACTGACCCGTGCCCTCACACGTACGCTCCCCCTAAAGCGTTGTCGTACCCTCACCTGGACCCTAAATCGTCCCCGTCCCCTAACCCTAACCCTAGCCCGAACCCTAACCCTAACCCTTCCCCGAAGCCTGACCCTCACCCGTCGCCTAATCCTAACCCGTACAGTGACACTGACCCGCGCCCTCACACGTACGCTCCCCCTAAAGCGTTGTCGTACCCTCACCTAGACCCTAAACCGTCCCCGTCCCCTAACCCTAACCCTAGCCCGAACCCTAACCCTAACCCTTCCCCGAAGCCTGACCCTCACCCGTCCCCTAATCCTAACCCGTACGCTGACACTGACCCGCGCCCTCACACGTACACTCCCCCTAAAGCGTTGTCGTACCCTCACCTGGACCCTAAACCATCCCAGTCCCCTAACCCTAACCCTAGCCCGAACCCTAACCCTAACACTTCCCCGAAGCCTGACCCTCACCCGTCGCCTAATCCTAACCAGTACGCTGACACTATCCCGCGCCCTCACACGTACGCTCCCCCTAAAGCGTTGTCGTACCCTCACCTGGACCCTAAACCGTCCCCGTCCCCTAACCCTAACCCTAGCCCGAACCCTAACCCTAACACTTCCCCGAATCCTGACCCTCACCCGTCCCCTAATCCTAACCCGTACGCTGACACTAACCCGCGCCCTCACACGTACGCTCCCCCTAAAGCGTTGTCGTACCCTCACCTGGACCCTAAACCGTCCCCGTCCCCTAACCCTAACCCTAGCCCGAACCCTAACCCTAACCCTTCCCCGAAGCCTGACCCTCACCCGTCGCCTAATCCTAACCCGTACGCTGACACTAACCCGCGCCCTCACACGTACGCTCCCCCTAAAGCGTTGTCGTACCCTCACCTGGACCGTAAACCGTCCCCGTCCCGTAACCCTAACCCTAGCCCGAACCCTAACCCTAACCCTTCCCCGAAGCCTGACCCTCACCCGTCCCCTAATCCTAACCCGTACGCTGACACTAACCCGCGCCCTCACACGTACGCTCCCCCTAAAGCGTTGTCGTACCCTCACCTGGACCCTAAACCGTCCCCGTCCCCTAACCCTAACCCTAGCCCGAACCCTAACCCTAACCCTTCCCCGAAGCCTGACCCTCACCCGTCCCCTAATCCTAACCCGTACGCTGACACTAACCCGCGCCCACAAAACTAAGCTCACCCTAAAGCGTTGTCGTACCCTCACCTGGACCCTAAACCGTCCCCGTCCCCTAACCCTAACCCTAGCCCGAACCCTAACCCTAACCCTTCCCCGAAGCCTGACCCTCACCCGTCGCCTAATCCTAACCCGTACGCTGACACTAACCCGCGCCCTCACACGTACGCTCCCCCTAAAGCGTTGTCGTACCCTCACCTGGACCCTAAACCGTCACCGTCCCCTAACCCTATCCCTAGCCTGAACCCTAACCCTAACACTTCCCCGAAGCCTGACCCTCACCCGTCGCCTAATCCTAACCCGTACGCTGACACTAACCCGTGCCCTCACACGTACGCTCCCCCTAAAGCGTTGTCGTACCCTCACCTGGACCCTAAACCGTCCCGGTCCCCTAAACCTAACCCTAGCCCGCACCCTAACCCTAACCCTTCCCCGAAGCCTGACCCTCACCCGTCCCCTAATCCTAACACGTACACTGACACTAACCCGCGCCCTCACACGTACGCTCCACCTAAAGCGTTGTCGTACCCTCACCTGGACCCTAAACCGTCCCCGTCCCCTAACCCTAACCCTAGCCCGAACCCTAACCCTAACCCTTCCCCGAAGCCTGACCCGCACCCGTCCCCTAATCCTAACCCGTACGCTGACACTAACCCGCGCCCTCAAACCTACGCTCCCCCTAAAGCGTTGTCGTACCCTCACCTGGACCCTAAACCGTCCCCGTCCCCTAACCCTAACCCTAGCCCGAACCCTAACCCTAACCCTTCCCCGAAGCCTGACCCTCACCCGTCCCCTAATCCTAACCCGTACGCTGACACTGACCCGCGCCCTCACACGTACGCTCCCCATAAAGCGTTGTCGTACCCTCACCTGGACCCTAAACCGTCCCCGTCCCCTAACCCTAACACTTCCCCGAAGCCTGACCCTCACCCGTCCCCTAATCCTAACCCGTACGCTGACACTAACCCGCGCCCTCACACGTACGCTCCCCCTAAAGCGTTGTCGTACCCTCACCTGGACCCTAAACCGTCCCCGTCCCCTAACCCTAACCCTAGCCCGAACCCTAACCCTAACCCTTCCCCGAAGCCTGACCCTCACCCGTCCCCTAATCCTAACCCGTACGCTGACACTGACCCGCGTCCTCACACGTACGCTCCCCCTAAAGCGTTGTCGTATCCTCACCTGGACCCTAAACCGTCCCCGTCCCCTAACCCTAACCCTAGCCCGAACCCTAACCCTAACCATTCCCCGAAGCCTTACCCTCACCCGTCCCCTAATCCTAACCCGTACGCTGACACTGACCCACGCGCTCACACGTACGCTCCCCCTAAAGCGTTGTCGTACCCTCACCTGGACCCTAAACCGTCCCCGTCCCCTAACCCTAACCCTAGCCCGAACCCTAACCCTAACCCTTCCCCGAAGCCTGACCCTCACGCGTCCCCTAATCCTAACCCGTACGCTGACACTGACCCACGCCCTCACACGTACGCTCCCCCTAAAGCGTTGTCGTACCCTCACCTGGACCCTAAACCGTCCCCGTCCCCTAACCCTAACCCTAGCCCAAACCCTAACCCTAACCCTTCCCAGAAGCCTGACCCTCACCCGTCCCCTAATCCTAACCCATACGCTGACACTGACCCGCGCCCTCACACGTACGCTCCCCCTAAAGCGTTGTCGTACCCTCACCTGGACCCTAAACCGTCCCCGTCCCCTAACCCTAACCCTAGCCCGAACCCTAACCCTAACCCTTCCCCGAAGCCTGACCCTCACCCGTCCCCTAATCCTAACACGTACGCTGACACTGACCCGCGCCCTCACACGTACGCTCCCCCTAAAGCGTTGTCGTACCCTCACCTGGACCCTAAACCGTCCCCGTCCCCTAACCCTAACCCTAGCCCGAACCCTAACCCTAACCCTTCCCCGAAGCCTGACCCTCACCCGTCCCCTAATCCTAACCCCTACGCTGACACTGACCCGCGCCCTCACACGTACGCTCCCCCTAAAGCGTTGTCGTACCCTCACCTGGACCCTAAACCGTCCCCGTCCCCTAAACCTAACCCTAGCCCGAACACTAACCCTAACCCTTCCCCGAAGCCTGACCCTCACCCGTCCCCTAATCCTAACCCGTACGCTGACACTGACCCGCGCCCTCACACGTACGCTCCCCCTAAAGCGTTGTCGTACCCTCACCTGGACCCTAAACCGTCCCCGTCCCCTAACCCTAACCCTAGCCCGAACCCTAACCCTAACCCTTCCCCGAAGCCTGACCCTCACCCGTCCCCTAATCCTAACCCGTACGCTGACACTGACCCGCGCCCTCACACGTACGCTCCCCCTAAAGCGTTGTCGTACCCTCACCTGGACCCTAAACCGTCCCCTTCCCCTAACCCTAACCCTAGCCCGAACCCTAACCCTAACCCTTCCCCGAAGCCTGACCCTCACACGTCCCCTAATCCTAACCCGTACGCTGACACTGACCCGCGCCCTCACACGTACGCTCCCCCTAAAGCGTTGTCGTACCCTCACCTGGACCCTAAACCGTCCCCGTCCCCTAACCCTAACCCTAGCCCGAACCCTAACCCTAACCCTTCCCCGAAGCCTGACCCTCACCCGTCCCCTAATCCTAACCCGTACGCTGACACTGACCCACGCCCTCACATGTACACTCCCCCTAAAGCGTTGTCGTACCCTCACCTGGACCCTAAACCATCCCCGTCCCCTAACCCTAACCCTAGCCCAAACCCTAACCCTAACCCTTCCCCGAAGCCTGACCCTCACCCGTCCCCTAATCCTAACCCGTACGCTGACACTGACCCGTGCCCTCACACGTACGCTCCCCCTAAAGCGTTGTCGTACCCTCACCTGGACCCTAAATCGTCCCCGTCCCCTAACCCTAACCCTAGCCCGAACCCTAACCCTAACCCTTCCCCGAAGCCTGACCCTCACCCGTCGCCTAATCCTAACCCGTACAGTGACACTGACCCGCGCCCTCACACGTACGCTCCCCCTAAAGCGTTGTCGTACCCTCACCTAGACCCTAAACCGTCCCCGTCCCCTAACCCTAACCCTAGCCCGAACCCTAACCCTAACCCTTCCCCGAAGCCTGACCCTCACCCGTCCCCTAATCCTAACCCGTACGCTGACACTGACCCGCGCCCTCACACGTACACTCCCCCTAAAGCGTTGTCGTACCCTCACCTGGACCCTAAACCATCCCAGTCCCCTAACCCTAACCCTAGCCCGAACCCTAACCCTAACACTTCCCCGAAGCCTGACCCTCACCCGTCGCCTAATCCTAACCAGTACGCTGACACTATCCCGCGCCCTCACACGTACGCTCCCCCTAAAGCGTTGTCGTACCCTCACCTGGACCCTAAACCGTCCCCGTCCCCTAACCCTAACCCTAGCCCGAACCCTAACCCTAACACTTCCCCGAATCCTGACCCTCACCCGTCCCCTAATCCTAACCCGTACGCTGACACTAACCCGCGCCCTCACACGTACGCTCCCCCTAAAGCGTTGTCGTACCCTCACCTGGACCCTAAACCGTCCCCGTCCCCTAACCCTAACCCTAGCCCGAACCCTAACCCTAACCCTTCCCCGAAGCCTGACCCTCACCCGTCGCCTAATCCTAACCCGTACGCTGACACTAACCCGCGCCCTCACACGTACGCTCCCCCTAAAGCGTTGTCGTACCCTCACCTGGACCGTAAACCGTCCCCGTCCCGTAACCCTAACCCTAGCCCGAACCCTAACCCTAACCCTTCCCCGAAGCCTGACCCTCACCCGTCCCCTAATCCTAACCCGTACGCTGACACTAACCCGCGCCCTCACACGTACGCTCCCCCTAAAGCGTTGTCGTACCCTCACCTGGACCCTAAACCGTCCCCGTCCCCTAACCCTAACCCTAGCCCGAACCCTAACCCTAACCCTTCCCCGAAGCCTGACCCTCACCCGTCCCCTAATCCTAACCCGTACGCTGACACTAACCCGCGCCCACAAAACTAAGCTCACCCTAAAGCGTTGTCGTACCCTCACCTGGACCCTAAACCTTCCCCGTCCCCTAACCCTAACCCTAGCCCGAACCCTAACCCTAACCCTTCCCCGAAGCCTGACCCTCACCCGTCGCCTAATCCTAACCCGTACGCTGACACTAACCCGCGCCCTCACACGTACGCTCCCCCTAAAGCGTTGTCGTACCCTCACCTGGACCCTAAACCGTCACCGTCCCCTAACCCTATCCCTAGCCCGAACCCTAACCCTAACACTTCCCCGAAGCCTGACCCTCACCCGTCGCCTAATCCTAACCCGTACGCTGACACTAACCCGTGCCCTCACACGTACGCTCCCCCTAAAGCGTTGTCGTACCCTCACCTGGACCCTAAACCGTCCCGGTCCCCTAAACCTAACCCTAGCCCGCACCCTAACCCTAACCCTTCCCCGAAGCCTGACCCTCACCCGTCCCCTAATCCTAACACGTACACTGACACTAACCCGCGCCCTCACACGTACGCTCCACCTAAAGCGTTGTCGTACCCTCACCTGGACCCTAAACCGTCCCCGTCCCCTAACCCTAACCCTAGCCCGAACCCTAACCCTAACCCTTGCCCGAAGCCTGACCCTCACCCGTCCCCTAATCCTAACCCGTATGCTGACATTAACACGCACCCTCACACGTACGCTCCCCTTAAAGCGTTGTCGTACCCTCACCTGGACCCTAAACCGTCCCCGTCCCCTAACCCTAACCCTACCCCGAACCCTAACCCTAACCCTTCCCCGAAGCCTGACCCTCACCCGTCCCCTAATCTTAACCCGTACGCTGACACCAACCCGCGCCCTCACACGTACGCTCTCCCTAAAGCGTTGTCGTACCCTCACCTGGACCCTAAACCGTCCCCGTCCCCAACCCTAACACTAGCCCGAACCCTAACCCTAACCCTTCCCTGAAGCCTGACCCTCACCCGTCCCATAATCCTAACCCGTACGCTGACACTAACCCGCACCCTCACACGTACGCTCCCCCTAAAGCGTTGTCGTACCCTCACCTGGACCCTAAACCGTCCCCGTCCCCTAACCCTAACCCTAGCCCGAACCCTAACCCTAACCCTTCCCCGAAGCCTGACCCTCACCCGTCCCCTCATCCTAACCCGTACCCTGACACTAACCCGCGCCCTCACACGTACGCTCCCCCTAAAGCGTTGTCGTACCCTCACCTGGACCCTAAACCGTCCCCGTCCCCTAACCCTAACCCTAGCCCGAACCCTAACCCTAACACTTCCCCGAAGCCTGACCCTCACCCGTCGCCTAATCCTAACCCGTACGCTGACACTAACCCGCGCCCTCACACGTACGCTCCCCCTAAAGCGTTGTCGTACCCTCACCTGGACCCTAAACCGTCCCCGTCGCCTAACCCTAACCCTAGCCCGAACCCTAACCCTAACCCTTCCCCGAAGCCTGACCCTCACCCGTCCCCTAATCCTAACCCGTACGCTTACACTAACCCGCGTCCTCACACGTACGCTCCCCCTAAAGTGTTGTCGTACCATCACCTGGACCCTAAACCGTCCCCGTCCCCTAACCCTAAACCGAACCCTAACCCTAACCCTTCCCCGAAGCCTGACCCTCACCCGTCCCCTAATCCTAACCCGTACGCTGACACTGACCCACGCCCTCACACGTACGCTCCCTCTAAAGCGTTGTCGTACCCTCACCTGGACCCTAAACCGTCCCCGTCCCCTAACCCTAACCCTAGCCCGAACCCTAACCCTAACCCTTCCCCGAAGCCTGACCCTCACCCGTCCCCTAATCCTAACACGTACGCTGACACTGACCCGCGCCCTCACACGTACGCTCCCCCTAAAGCGTTGTCGTACCCTCACCTGGACCCTAAACCGTCCCCGTCCCCTAACCCTAACCCTAGCCCGAACCCTAACCCTAACCCTTCCCCGAAGCCTGACCCTCACCCGTCCCCTAATCCTAACACGTACGCTGACACTGACCCGCGCCCTCACACGTACGCTCCCCCTAAAGCGTTGTCGTACCCTCACCTGGACCCTAAACCGTCCCCGTCCCCTAACCCTAACCCTAGCCCGAACCCTGACCCTACCCCTTCCCCGAAGCCTGACCCTCACCCGTCCCCTAAACCTAACCCGTACGCTGACACTGACCCGCGCCCTCACACGTACGCTCCCCCTAAAGCGTTGTCGTACCCTCACCTGGACCCTAAACCGTCCCCGTCCCCTAACCCTAACCCTAGCCCGAACACTAACCCTAACCCTTCCCCGAAGCCTGACCCTCACCCGTCCCCTAATCCTAACCCGTACGCTGACACTGACCCGCGCCCTCACACGTACGCTCCCCCTAAAGCGTTGTCGTACCCTCACCTGGACCCTAAACCGTCCCCGTCCCCTAACCCTAACCCTAGCCCGAACCCTAACCCTAACCCTTCCCCGAAGCCTGACCCTCACCCGTCCCCTAATCCTAACCCGTACGCTGACACTGACCCGCGCCCTCACACGTACGCTCCCCCTAAAGCGTTGTCGTACCCTCACCTGGACCCTAAACCGTCCCCGTCCCCTAACCCTAACCCTAGCCCGAACCCTAACCCTAACCCTTCCCCGAAGCCTGACCCTCACCCGTCCCCTAATCCTAACCCGTACGCTGACACTGACCCGCGCCCTCACACGTACGCTCCCCCTAAAGCGTTGTCGTACCCTCACCTGGACCCTAAACCGTCCCCGTCCCCTAACCCTAACCCTAGCCCGAACCCTAACCCTAACCCTTCCCCGAAGCCTGACCCTCACCCGTCCCCTAAACCTAACCCGTACGCTGACACTGACCCGCGCCCTCACACGTACGCTCCCCCTAAAGCGTTGTCGTACCCTCACCTGGACCCTAAACCGTCCCCGTCCCCTAACCCTAACCCTAGCCCGAACCCTAACCCTAACCCTTCCCCGAAGCCTGACCCTCACCCGTCCCCTAATCCTAACCCGTACGCTGACACTAACCCGCGCCCTCACACGTACGCTCCCCCTAAAGCGTTGTCGTACCCTCACCTGGACCCTAAACCGTCCCCGTCCCCTAACCCTAACCCTAGCCCGAACCCTAACCCTAACCCTTCCCCGAAGCCTGACCCTCACCCGTCCCCTAATCCTAACCCGTACGCTGACACTAACCCGCGCCCTCAAACCTACGCTCCCCCTAAAGCGTTGTCGTACCCTCACCTGGACCCTAAACCGTCCCCGTCCCCTAACCCTAACCCTAGCCCGAACCCTAACCCTAACCCTTCCCCGAAGCCTGACCCTCACCCGTCCCCTAATCCTAACCCGTACGCTGACACTGACCCGCGCCCTCACACGTACGCTCCCCATAAAGCGTTGTCGTACCCTCACCTGGACCCTAAACCGTCCCCGTCCCCTAACCCTAACACTTCCCCGAAGCCTGACCCTCACCCGTCCCCTAATCCTAACCCGTACGCTGACACTAAACCGCGCCCTCACACGTACGCTCCCCCTAAAGCGTTGTCGTACCCTCACCTGGACCCTAAACCGTCCCCGTCCCCTAACCCTAACCCTAGCCCGAACCCTAACCCTAACCCTTCCCCGAAGCCTGACCCTCACCCGTCCCCTAATCCTAACCCGTACGCTGACACTGACCCGCGTCCTCACACGTACGCTCCCCCTAAAGCGTTGTCGTACCCTCACCTGGACCCTAAACCGTCCCCGTCCCCTAACCCTAACCCTAGCCCGAACCCTAACCCTAACCATTCCCCGAAGCCTTACCCTCACCCGTCCCCTAATCCTAACCCGTACGCTGACACTGACCCACGCGCTCACACGTACGCTCCCCCTAAAGCGTTGTCGTACCCTCACCTGGACCCTAAACCGTCCCCGTCCCCTAACCCTAACCCTAGCCCGAACCCTAACCCTAACCCTTCCCCGAAGCCTGACCCTCACGCGTCCCCTAATCCTAACCCGTACGCTGACACTGACCCACGCCCTCACACGTACGCTCCCCCTAAAGCGTTGTCGTACCCTCACCTGGACCCTAAACCGTCCCCGTCCCCTAACCCTAACCCTAGCCCAAACCCTAACCCTAACCCTTCCCAGAAGCCTGACCCTCACCCGTCCCCTAATCCTAACCCGTACGCTGACACTGACCCGCGCCCTCACACGTACGCTCCCCCTAAAGCGTTGTCGTACCCTCACCTGGACCCTAAACCGTCCCCGTCCCCTAACCCTAAACCTAGTCCGAACCCTAACCCTAACCCTTCCCCGAAGCCTGACCCTCACCCGTCCCCTAATCCTAACCCGTACGCTGACACTGACCCGCGCCCTCACACGTACGCTCCCCCTAAAGCGTTGTCGTACCCTCTCCTGGACCCTAAACCGTCCCCGTCCCCTAACCCTAACCCTAGCCCGAACCCTAACCCTAACCCTTCCCCGAAGCCTGACCCTCCCACGTCCACTAATCCTAACCCGTACGCTGACACTGACCCGCGCCCTCACACGTACGCTCCCCCTAAAGCGTTGTCGTACCCTCACCTGGACCCTAAACCGTCCCCGTCCCCTAACCCTAACCCTAGCCCGAACCCTAACCCTAACCCTTCCCCAAAGCCTGACCCTCACCCGTCCCCTAATCCTAAACCGTACGCTGACACTGACCCGCGCCCTCACACGTACGCTCCCCCTAAAGCGTTGTCGTACCCTCACCTGGACCCTAAACCGTCCCCGTCCCCTAACCCTAACCCTAGCCCGAACCCTAACCCTAACCCTTCCCCGAAGCCTGACCCTCACCCGTCCCCTAATCCTAACCCGTACGCTGACACTGACCCGCGCCCTCACACGTACGCTCCCCCTAAAGCGTTGTCGTACCCTCACCTGGACCCTAAACCGTCCCCGTCCCCTAACCCTAACCCTAGCCCGAACCCTAACCCTAACCCTTCCCCGAAGCCTGACCCTCACCCGTCCCCTAATCCTAACCCGTACGCTGACACTGACCCGCGCCCTCACACGTACGCTCCCCCTAAAGCGTTGTCGTACCCTCTCCTGGACCCTAAACCGTCCCCGTCCCCTAACCCTAACCCTAGCCCGAACCCTAACCCTAACCCTTCCCCGAAGCCTGACCCTCACCCGTCCCCTAATCCTAACACGTACGCTGACACTGACCCGCGCCCTCACACGTACGCTCCCCCTAAAGCGTTGTCGTACCCTCACCTGGACCCTAAACCGTCCCCGTCCCCTAACCCTAAACCTAGCCCGAACCCTAACCCTAACCCTTCCCCGAAGCCTGACCCTCACCCGTCCCCTAATCCTAACCCGTACGCTGACACTGACCCGCGCCCTCACACGTACGCTCCCCCTAAAGCGTTGTCGTACCCTCTCCTGGACCCTAAACCGTCCCCGTCCCCTAACCCTAACCCTAGCCCGAACCCTAACCCTAACCCTTCCCCGAAGCCTGACCCTCCCCCGTCCCCTAATCCTAACCCGTACGCTGACACTGACCCGCGCCCTCACACGTACGCTCCCCCTAAAGCGTTGTCGTACCCTCACCTGGACCCTAAACCGTCCCCGTCCCCTAACCCTAACCCTAGCCCGAACCCTAACCCTAACCCTTCCCCAAAGCCTGACCCTCACCCGTCCCCTAATCCTAACCCGTACGCTGACACGGACCCGCCCCCTCACACGTACGCTCCCCCTAAAGCGGTGTCGTACCCTCCCCTGGACCCTAAACCGTCCCCGTCCCCTAACCCTAACCCTAGCCCGAACCCTAACCCTAACCCTTCCCCGAAGCCTGACCCTCACCCGTCCCCTAATCCTAACCCGTACGCTGACACTGACCCGCGCCCTCACACGTACGCTACCCCTAAAGCGTTGTCGTACCCTCACCTGGACCCTAAACCGTCCCCGTCCCCTAACCCTAACCCTAGCCCGAACCCTAACCCTAACCCTTCCCAGAAGCCTGACCCTCACCCGTCCCCTAATCCTAACCCGTACGCTGACACTGACCCGCGCCCTCACACGTACGCTCCCCCTAAAGCGTTGTCGTACCCTCTCCTGGACCCTAAACCGTCCCCGTCCCCTAACCCTAACCCTAGCCCGAACCCTAACCCTAACCCTTCCCCGAAGCCTGACCCTCACCCGTCCCCTAATCCTAACCCGTACGCTGACACTGACCCACGCCCTCACACGTACGCTCCCCATAAAGCGTTGTCGTACCCTCACCTGGACCCTAAACCGTCCCCGTCCCCTAACCCTAACCCTAGCCCAAACCCTAACCCTAACCCTTCCCCGAAGCCTGACCCTCACCCGTCCCCTAATCCTAACCCATACGCTGACACTGACCCGCGCCCTCACACGTACGCTCCCCCTAAAGCGTTGTCGTACCCTCACCTGGACCCTAAACCGTCCCCGTCCCCTAACCCTAACCCTAGCCCGAACCCTAACCCTAACCCTTCCCCGAAGCCTGACCCTCACCCGTCGCCTAATCCTAACCCGTACAGTGACACTGACCCGCGCCCTCACACGTACGCTCCCCCTAAAGCGGTGTCGTACCCTCCCCTGGACCCTAAACCGTCCCCGTCCCCTAACCCTAACCCTAGCCCGAACCCTAACCCTAACCCTTCCCCGAAGCCTGACCCTCACCCGTCCCCTAATCCTAACCCGTACGCTGACACTGACCCGCGCCCTCACACGTACGCTACCCCTAAAGCGTTGTCGTACCCTCACCTGGACCCTAAACCGTCCCCGTCCCCTAACCCTAACCCTAGCCCGAACCCTAACCCTAACCCTTCCCCGAAGCCTGACCCTCACCCGTCCCCTAATCCTAACCCGTACGCTGACACTGACCCGCGCCCTCACACGTACGCTCCCCCTAAAGCGTTGTCGTACCCTCACCTGGACCCTAAACCGTCCCCGTCCCCTAACCCTAGCCCGAACCCTAACCCTAACCCTTCCCCGAAGCCTGACCCTCACCCGTCCCCTAATCCTAACACGTACGCTGACACTGACCCGCGCCCTCACACGTACGCTCCCCCTAAAGCGTTGTCGTACCCTCACCTGGACCCTAAACCGTCCCCGTCCCCTAACCCTAACCCTAGCCCGAACCCTAACCCTAACCCTTCCCCGATGCCTGACCCTCACCCGTCCCCTAATCCTAACCCGTACGCTGACACTGACCCGCGCCCTCACACGTACGCTCCCCCTAAAGCGTTGTCGTACCCTCACCTGGACCCTAAACCGTCCCCGTCCCCTAACCCTAACCCTAGCCCGAAAACTAACCCTAACCCTTCCCCGAAGCCTGACCCTCACCCGTCCCCTAATCCTAACCCGTACGCTGACACTGACTGGCGCCCTCACACGTACGCTCCCCCTAAAGCGTTGTCGTACCCTCACCTGGACCCTAAACCGTCCCCGTCCCCTAACCCTAACCCTAGCCCGAACCCTAACCCTAACCCTTCCCCGAAGCCTGACCCTCACCCGTCCCCTAATCCTAACCCGTACGCTGACACTGACCCGCGCCCTCACACGTACGCTCCCCCTAAAGCGTTGTCGTACCCTCACCTGGACCCTAAACCGTCCCCGTCCCCTAACCCTAACCCTAGCCCGAACCCTAACCCTTACCCTTCCCCGAAGCCTGACCCTCACCCGTCCCCTAATCCTAACCCGTACGCTGACACTGACCCGCGCCCTCACACGTACGCTCCCCCTAAAGCGTTGTCGTACCCTCACCTGGACCCTAAACCGTCCCCGTCCCCTAACCCTAACCCTAGCCCGAACCCTAACCCTAACCCTTCCCCGAAGCCTGACCCTCCCCCGTCCCCTAATCCTAACACGTACGCTGACACTGACCCGCGCCCTCACACGTACGCTCCCCCTAAAGCGTTGTCGTACCCTCACCTGGACCCTAAACCGTCCCCGTCCCCTAACCCTAACCCTAGCCCGAACCCTAACCCTAACCCTTCCCCGAAGCCTGACCCTCACCCGTCCCCTAATCCTAACCCGTACGCTGACACTGACCCGCGCCCTCACACGTACGCTCCCCCTAAAGCGTTGTCGTACCCTCACCTGGACCCTAAACCGTCCCCGTCCCCTAACCCTAACCCTAGCCCGAACCCTAACCCTAACCCTTCCCCGAAGCCTGACCCTCACCCGTCCCCTAATCCTAACCCGTACGCTGACACTGACCCGCGCCCTCACACGTACGCTCCCCCTAAAGCGTTGTCGTACCCTCACCTGGACCCTAAACCGTCCCCGTCCCCTAACCCTAAACCTAGCCCGAACCCTAACCCTAACCCTTCCCCGAAGCCTGACCCTCACCCGTCCCCTAATCCTAACCCGTACGCTGACACTGACCCGCGCCCTCACACGTACGCTCCCCCTAAAGCGTTGTCGTACCCTCTCCTGGACCCTAAACCGTCCCCGTCCCCTAACCCTAACCCTAGCCCGAACCCTAACCCTAACCCTTCCCCGAAGCCTGACCCTCCCACGTCCACTAATCCTAACCCGTACGCTGACACTGACCCGCGCCCTCACACGTACGCTCCCCCTAAAGCGTTGTCGTACCCTCACCTGGACCCTAAACCGTCCCCGTCCCCGAACCCTAACCCTACCCCGAACCCTAACCCTAACCCTTCCCCGAAGCCTGACCCTCACCCGTCCCCTAATCCTAACCCGTACGCTGACACTGACCCGCGCCCTCACACGTACGCTCCCCCTAAAGCGTTGTCGTACCCTCACCTGGACCCTAAACCGTCCCCGTCCCCTAACCCTAACCCTAGCCCGAACCCTAACCCTAACCCTTCCCCGAAGCCTGACCTTCACCCGTCCCCTAATCCTAACCCGTACGCTGACACTGACCCGCGCCCTCACACGTACGCTCCCCCTAAAGCGTTGTCGTACCCTCACCTGGACCCTAAACCGTCCCCGTCCCCTAACCCTAACCCTAGCCCGAACCCTAACCCTAACCCTTCCCCGAAGCCTGACCCTCACCCGTCCCCTAATCCTAACCGGTACGCTGACACTGACCCGCGCCCTCACACGTACGCTCCCCCTAAAGCGTTGTCGTACCCTCACCTGGACCCTAAACCGTCCCCGTCCCCTAACCCTAACCCTAGCCCGAACCCTAACCCTAACCCTTCCCCGAAGCCTGACCCTCACCCGTCCCCTAATCCTAACCCGTACGCTGACACTGACCCGCGCCCTCACACGTACGCTCCCCCTAAAGCGTTGTCGTACCCTCTCCTGGACCCTAAACCGTCCCCGTCCCCTAACCCTAACCCTAGCCCGAACCCTAACCCTAACCCTTCCCCGAAGCCTGACCCTCACACGTCCCCTAATCCTAACACGTACGCTGACACTGACCCGCGCCCTCACACGTACGCTCCCCCTAAAGCGTTGTCGTACCCTCTCCTGGACCCTAAACCGTCCCCGTCCCCTAACCCTAAACCTAGCCCGAACCCTAACCCTAACCCTTCCCCGAAGCCTGACCCTCACCCGTCCCCTAATCCTAAGCCGTACGCTGACACTGACCCGCGCCCTCACACGTACGCTCCCCCTAAAGCGTTGTCGTACCCTCTCCTGGACCCTAAACCGTCCCCGTCCCCTAACCCTAACCCTAGCCCGAACCCTAACCCTAACCCTTCCCCGAAGCCTGACCCTCCCCCGTCCCCTAATCCTAACCCGTACGCTGACACTGACCCGCGCCCTCACACGTACGCTACCCCTAAAGCGTTGTCGTACCCTCACCTGGACCCTAAACCGTCCCCGTCCCCTAACCCTAACCCTAGCCCGAACCCTAACCCTAACCCTTCCCCGAAGCCTGACCCTCACCCGTCCCCTAATCCTAACCCGTACGCTGACACTGACCCGCGCCCTCACACGTACGCTCCCCCTAAAGCGTTGTCGTACCCTCTCCTGGACCCTAAACCGTCCCCGTCCCCTAACCCTAACCCTAGCCCGAACCCTAACCCTAACCCTTCCCCGAAGCCTGACCCTCACCCGTCCCCTAATCCTAACCCGTACGCTGACACTGACCCACGCCCTCACACGTACGCTCCCCCTAAAGCGTTGTCGTACCCTCACCTGGACCCTAAACCGTCCCCGTCCCCTAACCCTAACCCTAGCCCAAACCCTAACCCTAACCCTTCCCCGAAGCCTGACCCTCACCCGTCCCCTAATCCTAACCCATACGCTGACACTGACCCGCGCCCTCACACGTACGCTCCCCCTAAAGCGTTGTCGTACCCTCACCTGGACCCTAAACCGTCCCCGTCCCCTAACCCTAACCCTAGCCCGAACCCTAACCCTAACCCTTCCCCGAAGCCTGACCCTCACCCGTCGCCTAATCCTAACCCGTACAGTGACACTGACCCGCGCCCTCACACGTACGCTCCCCCTAAAGCGTTGTCGTACCCTCACCTGGACCCTAAACCGTCCCCGTCCCCTAACCCTAACCCTAGCCCGAACCCTAACCCTAACCCTTCCCCGATGCCTGACCCTCACCCGTCCCCTAATCCTAACCCGTACGCTGACACTGACCCGCGCCCTCACACGTACGCTCCCCCTAAAGCGTTGTCGTACCCTCACCTGGACCCTAAACCGTCCCCGTCCCCTAACCCTAACCCTAGCCCGAAAACTAACCCTAACCCTTCCCCGAAGCCTGACCCTCACCCGTCCCCTAATCCTAACCCGTACGCTGACACTGACCGGCGCCCTCACACGTACGCTCCCCCTAAAGCGTTGTCGTACCCTCACCTGGACCCTAAACCGTCCCCGTCCCCTAACCCTAACCCTAGCCCGAACCCTAACCCTAACCCTTCCCCGATGCCTGACCCTCACCCGTCCCCTAATCCTAACCCGTACGCTGACACTGACCCGCGCCCTCACACGTACGCTCCCCCTAAAGCGTTGTCGTACCCTCACCTGGACCCTAAACCGTCCCCGTCCCCTAACCCTAACCCTAGCCCGAAAACTAACCCTAACCCTTCCCCGAAGCCTGACCCTCACCCGTCCCCTAATCCTAACCCGTACGCTGACACTGACCGGCGCCCTCACACGTACGCTCCCCCTAAAGCGTTGTCGTACCCTCACCTGGACCCTAAACCGTCCCCGTCCCCTAACCCTAACCCTAGCCCGAACCCTAACCCTAACCCTTCCCCGAAGCCTGACCCTCACCCGTCCCCTAATCCTAACCCGTACGCTGACACTGACCCGCGCCCTCACACGTACGCTCCCCCTAAAGCGTTTTCGTACCCTCACCTGGACCCTAAACCGTCCCCGTCCCCTAACCCTAACCCTAGCCCGAACCCTAACCCTTACCCTTCCCCGAAGCCTGACCCTCACTCGTCCCCTAATCCTAACCCGTACGCTGACACTGACCCGCGCCCTCACACGTACGCTCCCCCTAAAGCGTTGTCGTACCCTCACCTGGACCCTAAACCGTCCCCGTCCCCTAACCCTAACCCTAGCCCGAACCCTAACCCTAACCCTTCCCCGAAGCCTGACCCTCCCCCGTCCCCTAATCCTAACACGTACGCTGACACTGACCCGCGCCCTCACACGTACGCTCCCCCTAAAGCGTTGTCGTACCCTCACCTGGACCCTAAACCGTCCCCGTCCCCTAACCCTAACCCTAGCCCGAACCCTAACCCTAACCCTTCCCCGAAGCCTGACCCTCACCCGTCCCCTAATCCTAACCCGTACGCTGACACTGACCCGCGCCCTCACACGTACGCTCCCCCTAAAGCGTTGTCGTACCCTCTCCTGGACCCTAAACCGTCCCCGTCCCCTAACCCTAACCCTAGCCCGAACCCTAACCCTAACCCTTCCCCGAAGCCTGACACTCACCCGTCCCCTAATCCTAACCCGTACGCTGACACTGACCCGCGCCCTCACACGTACGCTCCCCCTAAAGCGTTGTCGTACCCTCACCTGGACCCTAAACCGTCCCCGTCCCCGAACCCTAACCCTACCCCGAACCCTAACCCTAACCCTTCCCCGAAGCCTGACCCTCACTCGTCCACTAATCCTAACCCGTACGCTGACACTGACCCGCGCCCTCACACGTACGCTCCCCCTAAAGCGTTGTCGTACCCTCACCTGGACCCTAAACCGTCCCCGTCCCCTAACCCTAACCCTAGCCCGAACCCTAACCCTAACCCTTCCCCAAAGCCTGACCCTCACCCGTCCCCTAATCCTAACCCGTACGCTGACACTGACCCGCGCCCTCACACGTACGCTCCCCCTAAAGCGTTGTCGTACCCTCACCTGGACCCTAAACCGTCCCCGTCCCCTAACCCTAACCCTAGCCCGAACCCTAACCCTAACCCTTCCCCGAAGCCTGACCCTCACCCGTCCCCTAATCCTAACCCGTACGCTGACACTGACCCGCGCCCTCACACGTACGCTCCCCCTAAAGCGTTGTCGTACCCTCACCTGGACCCTAAACCGTCCCCGTCCCCGAACCCTAACCCTACCCCGAACCCTAACCCTAACCCTTCCCCGAAGCCTGACCCTCACCCGTCCCCTAATCCTAACCCGTACGCTGACACTGACCCGCGCCCTCACACGTACGCTCCCCCTAAAGCGTTGTCGTACCCTCACCTGGACCCTAAACCGTCCCCGTCCCCTAACCCTAACCCTAGCCCGAACCCTAACCCTAACCCTTCCCCAAAGCCTGACACTCACCCGTCCCCTAATCCTAACCCGTACGCTGACACTGACCCGCGCCCTCACACGTACACTCCCCCTAAAGCGTTGTCGTACCCTCACCTGGACCCTAAACCGTCCCCGTCCCCTAACCCTAACCCTAGCCCGAACCCTAACCCTAACCCTTCCCCGAAGCCTGACCCTCACCCGTCCCCTAATCCTAACCCGTACGCTGACACTGACCCGCGCCCTCACACGTACGCTCCCCCTAAAGCGTTGTCGTACCCTCACCTGGACCCTAAACCGTCCCCGTCCCCTAACCCTAACCCTAGCCCGAACCCTAACCCTAACCCTTCCCCGAAGCCTGACCCTCACCCGTCCCCTAATCCTAACCCCTACGCTGACACTGACCCGCGCCCTCACACGTACGCTCCCCCTAAAGCGTTGTCGTACCCTCACCTGGACCCTAAACCGTCCCCGTCCCCTAACCCTAACCCTAGCCCGAACCCTAACCCTAACCCTTCCCCGAAGCCTGACCCTCACCCGTCCCTTAATCCTAACCCGTACGCTGACACTGACCCGCGCCCTCACACGTACGCTCCCCCTAAAGCGTTGTCGTACCCTCACATGGACCCTAAACCGTCCCCGTCCCCTAACCCTAACCCTAGCCCGAACCCTAACCCTAACCCTTCCCCGAAGCCTGACCCTCACCCGTCCCCTAATCCTAACCCGTACGCTGACACTGACCCGCGCCCTCACACGTACGCTCCCCCTAAAGCGTTGTCGTACCCTCACCTGGACCCTAAACCGTCCCCGTCCCCTAACCCTAACCCTAGCCCGAACCCTAACCCTAACCCTTCCCCGAAGCCTGATCCTCACCCGTCCCCTAATCCTAACCCGTTCGCTGACACTGACCCGCGCCCTCACACGTACGCTCCCCCTAAAGCGTTGTCGTACCCTCACCTGGACCCTAAACCGTCCCCGTCCCCTAACCCTAACCCTAGCCCGAACCCTAACCCTAACCCTTCCCCGAAGCCTGACCCTCACCCGTCCCCTAATCCTAACCCGTACGCTGACACTGACCCGCGCCCTCACACGTACGCTCCCCCTAAAGCGTTGTCGTACCCTCACCTGGACCCTAAACCGTCCCCGTCCCCTAACCCTAACCCTAGCCCGAACCCTAACCCTAACCCTTCCCCGAAGCCTGACCCTCACCCGTCCCCTAATCCTAACCCGTACGCTGACACTAAACTGCGCTCTCACACGTACGCTCCCCCTAAAGCGTTGTCGTACCCTCACCTGGACCCTAAACCGTCCCCGTCCCCTAAACCTAACCCTAACCCGAACCCTAACCCTAACCCTTCCCTGAAGCCTGACCCTCACCCGTCCCCTAATCCTAACCCGTACGCTGACACTAACCCGCGCCCTCAAACCTACGCTCCCCCTAAAGCGTTGTCGTACCCTCACCTGGACCCTAAACCGTCCCCGTTCCCTAACCCTAACCCTAGCCCGAACCCTAACCCTAACCCTTCCCCGAAGCCTGACCCTCACCCGTCCCCTAATCCTAACCCGTACGCTGACACTAACCCGCGCACTCACACGTACGCTCCCCCTAAAGCGTTGTCGTACCCTCACCTGGACCCTAAACCGTCCCCGTCCCCTAACCCTAACCCTAGCCCGAACCCTAACCCTAACCCTTCCCCGAAGCCTGACCCTCACCCGTCCCCTAATCCTAAACCGTACGCTGACACTAACCCGCGCCCTCACACCTACGCTCCCCCTAAAGCGTTGTCGTACCCTCACCTGGACCCTAAACCGTCCCCGTCCCCTAACCCTAACCCTAGCCCGAACCCTAACCCTAACCCTTCCCCGAAGCCTGACCCTCACCCGTCCCCTAATCCTAACCCGTACGCTGACACTGACCCGCGCCCTCACACGTACGCTCCCCCTAAAGCGTTGTCGTACCCTCTCCTGGACCCTAAACCGTCCCCGTCCCCTAACCCTAACCCTAGCCCGAACCCTAACCCTAACCCTTCCCCGAAGCCTGACCCTCACCCGTCCCCTAATCCTAACCCGTACGCTGACACTGACCCGCGCCCTCACACGTACGCTCCCCCTAAAGCGTTGTCGTACCTTCACCTGGACCCTAAACCGTCCCCGTCCCCGAACCCTAACCCTACCCCGAACCCTAACCCTAACCCTTCCCCGAAGCCTGACCCTCACCCGTACCCTAATCCTAACCCGTACGCTGACACTGACCCGCGCCCTCACACGTACGCTCCCCCTAAAGCGTTGTCGTACCCTCACCTGGACCCTAAACCGTCCCCGTCCCCTAACCCTAACCCTAGCCCGAACCCTAACCCTAACCCTTCCCCAAAGCCTGACACTCACCCGTCCCCTAATCCTAACCCGTACGCTGACACTGACCCGCGCCCTCACACGTACGCTCCCCCTAAAGCGTTGTCGTACCCTCACCTGGACCCTAAACCGTCCCCGTCCCCTAACCCTAACCCTAGCCCGAACCCTAACCCTAACCCTTCCCCGAAGCCTGACCCTCACCCGTCCCCTAATCCTAACCCGTACGCTGACACTGACCCGCGCCCTCACACGTACGCTCCCCCTAAAGCGTTGTCGTACCCTCACCTGGACCCTAAACCGTCCCCGTCCCCTAACCCTAACCCTAGCCCGAACCCTAACCCTAACCCTTCCCCGAAGCCTGACCCTCACCCGTCCCCTAATCCTAACCCCTACGCTGACACTGACCCGCGCCCTCACACGTACACTCCCCCTAAAGCGTTGTCGTACCCTCACCTGGACCCTAAACCGTCCCTGTCCCCTAACCCTAACCCTAGCCCGAACCCTAACCCTAACCCTTCCCCGAAGCCTGACCCTCACCCGTCCCTTAATCCTAACCCGTACGCTGACACTGACCCGCGCCCTCACACGTACGCTCCCCCTAAAGCGTTGTCGTACCCTCACATGGACCCTAAACCGTCCCCGTCCCCTAACCCTAACCCTAGCCCGAACCCTAACCCTAACCCTTCCCCGAAGCCTGACCCTCACCCGTCCCCTAATCCTAACCCGTACGCTGACACTGACCCGCGCCCTCACACGTACGCTCCCCCTAAAGCGTTGTCGTACCCTCACCTGGACCCTAAACCGTCCCCGTCCCCTAACCCTAACCCTAGCCCGAACCCTAACCCTAACCCTTCCCCGAAGCCTGATCCTCACCCGTCCCCTAATCCTAACCCGTTCGCTGACACTGACCCGCGCCCTCACACGTACGCTCCCCCTAAAGCGTTGTCGTACCCTCACCTGGACCCTAAACCGTCCCCGTCCCCTAACCCTAACCCTAGCCCGAACCCTAACCCTAACCCTTCCCCGAAGCCTGACCCTCACCCGTCCCCTAATCCTAACCCGTACGCTGACACTGACCCGCGCCCTCACACGTACGCTCCCCCTAAAGCGTTGTCGTACCCTCACCTGGACCCTAAACCGTCCCCGTCCCCTAACCCTAACCCTAGCCCGAACCCTAACCCTAACCCTTCCCCGAAGCCTGACCCTCACCCGTCCCCTAATCCTAACCCGTACGCTGACACTAAACTGCGCTCTCACACGTACGCTCCCCCTAAAGCGTTGTCGTACCCTCACCTGGACCCTAAACCGTCCCCGTCCCCTAAACCTAACCCTAACCCGAACCCTAACCCTAACCCTTCCCTGAAGCCTGACCCTCACCCGTCCCCTAATCCTAACCCGTACGCTGACACTAACCCGCGCCCTCAAACCTACGCTCCCCCTAAAGCGTTGTCGTACCCTCACCTGGACCCTAAACCGTCCCCGTTCCCTAACCCTAACCCTAGCCCGAACCCTAACCCTAACCCTTCCCCGAAGCCTGACCCTCACCCGTCCCCTAATCCTAACCCGTACGCTGACACTAACCCGCGCACTCACACGTACGCTCCCCCTAAAGCGTTGTCGTACCCTCACCTGGACCCTAAACCGTCCCCGTCCCCTAACCCTAACCCTAGCCCGAACCCTAACCCTAACCCTTCCCCGAAGCCTGACCCTCACCCGTCCCCTAATCCTAAACCGTACGCTGACACTAACCCGCGCCCTCACACCTACGCTCCCCCTAAAGCGTTGTCGTACCCTCACCTGGACCCTAAACCGTCCCCGTCCCCTAACCCTAACCCTAGCCCGAACCCTAACCCTAACCCTTCCCCGAAGCCTGACCCTCACCCGTCCCTTAATCCTAACCCGTACGCTGACACTGACCCGCGCCCTAACACGTACGCTCCCCCTAAAGCGTTGTCGTACCCTCACCTGGACCCTAAACCGTCCCCGTCCCCTAACCCTAACCCTAGCCCGAACCCTAACCCTAACCCTTCCCCGAAGCCTGACCCTCACCCGTCCCCTAATCCTAACCCGTACGCTGACACTGACCCGCGCCCTCACACGTACGCTCCCCCTAAAGCGTTGTCGTACCCTCACCTGGACCCTAAACCGTCCCCGTCCCCTAACCCTAACCCTAGCCCGAACCCTAACCTTAACCCTTCCCCGAAGCCTGACCCTCACCCGTCCCCTAATCCTAACCCGTACGCTGACACTGACCCGCGCCCTCACACGTACGCTCCCCCTAAAGCGTTGTCGTACCCTCACCTGGACCCTAAACCGTCCCCGTCCCCTAACCCTAACCCTAGCCCGAACCCTAACCCTAACCCTTCCCCGAAGCCTGACCCTCACCCGTCCCCTAATCCTAACCCGTACGCTGACACTGACTGGCGCCCTCACACGTACGCTCCCCCTAAAGCGTTGTCGTACCCTCACCTGGACCCTAAACCGTCCCCGTCCCCTAACCCTAACCCTAGCCCGAACCCTAACCCTAACCCTTCCCCGAAGCCTGACCCTCACCCGTCCCCTAATCCTAACCCGTACGCTGACACTGACCCGCGCCCTCACACGTACGCTCCCCCTAAAGCGTTGTCGTACCCTCACCTGGACCCTAAACCGTCCCCGTCCCCTAACCCTAACCCTAGCCCGAACCCTAACCCTTACCCTTCCCCGAAGCCTGACCCTCACCCGTCCCCTAATCCTAACCAGTACGCTGACACTGACACGCGCCCTCACACGTACGCTCCACCTAAAGCGTTGTCGTACCCTCACCTGGACCCTAAACCGTCCCCGTCCCCTAACCCTAACCCTAGCCCGAACCCTAACCCTAACACTTCCCCGAAGCCTGACCCTCACCCGTCCCCTAATCCTAACACGTACGCTGACACTGACCCGCGCCCTCACACGTACGCTCCCCCTAAAGCGTTGTCGTACCCTCACCTGGACCCTAAACCGTCCCCGTCCCCTAACCCTAACCCTAGCCCGAACCCTAACCCTAACCCTTCCCCGAAGCCTGACCCTCACCCGTCCCCTAATCCTAACCCGTAAGCTGACACTGACCCGCGCCCTCACACGTACGCTCCCCCTAAAGCGTTGTCGTACCCTCTCCTGGACCCTAAACCGTCCCCGTCCCCTAACCCTAACCCTAGCCCGAACCCTAACCCTAACCCTTCCCCGAAGCCTGACACTCACCCGTCCCCTAATCCTAACCCGTACGCTGACAGTGACCCGCGCCCTCACACGTACGCTCCCCCTAAAGCGTTGTCGTACCCTCACCTGGACCCTAAACCGTCCCCGTCCCCGAACCCTAACCCTACCCCGAACCCTAACCCTAACCCTTCCCCGAAGCCTGACCCTCACCCGTCCCCTAATCCTAACCCGTACGCTGACACTGACCCGCGCCCTCACACGTACGCTCCCCCTAAAGCGTTGTCGTACCCTCACCTGGACCCTAAACCGTCCCCGTCCCCTAACCCTAACCCTAGCCCGAACCCTAACCCTAACCCTTCCCCAAAGCCTGACCCTCACCCGTCCCCTAATCCTAACCCGTACGCTGACACTGACCCGCGCCCTCACACGTACGCTCCCCCTAAAGCGTTGTCGTACCCTCACCTGGACCCTAAACCGTCCCCGTCCCCTAACCCTAACCCTAGCCCGAACCCTAACCCTAACCCTTCCCCGAAGCCTGACCCTCACCCGTCCCCTAATCCTAACCCGTACGCTGACACTGACCCGCGCCCTCACACGTACGCTCCCCCTAAAGCGTTGTCGTACCCTCACCTGGACCCTAAACCGTCCCCGTCCCCTAACCCTAACCCTAGCCCGAACCCTAACCCTAACCCTTCCCCGAAGCCTGACCCTCACCCGTCCCCTAATCCTAACCCGTACGCTGACACTGACCCGCGCCCTCACACGTACGCTCCCCCTAAAGCGTTGTCGTACCCTCACCTGGACCCTAAACCGTCCCCGTCCCCTAACCCTAACCCTAGCCCGAACCCTAACACTAACCCTTCCCCGAAGCCTGACCCTCACCCGTCCCCTAATCCTAACCCGTACGCTGACACTGACCCGCGCCCTCACACGTACGCTCCCCCTAAAGCGTTGTCGTACCCTCTCCTGGACCCTAAACCGTCCCCGTCCCCTAACCCTAACCCTAGCCCGAACCCTAACCCTAACCCTTCCCCGAAGCCTGACCCTCACCCGTCCCCTAATCCTAACCCGTACGCTGACACTGACCCGCGCCCTCACACGTACGCTCCCCCTAAAGCGTTGTCGTACCTTCACCTGGACCCTAAACTGTCCCCGTCCCCGAACCCTAACCCTACCCCGAACCCTAACCCTAACCCTTCCCCGAAGCCTGACCCTCACCCGTCCCCTAATCCTAACCCGTACGCTGACACTGACCCGCGCCCTCACACGTACGCTCCCCCTAAAGCGTTGTCGTACCCTCACCTGGACCCTAAACCGTCCCCGTCCCCTAACCCTAACCCTAGCCCGAACCCTAACCCTAACACTTCCCCAAAGCCTGACCCTCACACGTCCCCTAATCCTAACCCGTACGCTGACACTGACCCGCGCCCTCACACGTACGCTCCCCCTAAAGCGTTGTCGTACCCTCACCTGAACCCTAAACCGTCCCCGTCCCCTAACCCTAACCCTAGCCCGAACCCTAACCCTAACACTTCCCCGAAGCCTGACCCTCACCCGTCCCCTAATCCTAACCCGTACGCTGACACTGACCCGCGCCCTCACACGTACGCTCCCCCTAAAGCGTTGTCGTACCCTCACCTGGACCCTAAACCGTCCCCGTCCCCTAACCCTAACCCTAGCCCGAACCCTAACCCTAACCCTTCCCCGAAGCCTGACCCTCACCCGTCCCCTAATCCTAACCCGTACGCTGACACTGACCCGCGCCCTCACACGTACGCTCCCCCTAAAGCGTTGTCGTACCCTCACCTGGACCCTAAACCGTCCCCGTCCCCTAACCCTAACCCTAGCCCGAACCCTAACCCTAACCCTTCCCCGAAGCCTGACCCTCACCCGTCCCCTAATCCTAACCCCTACGCTGACACTGACCCGCGCCCTCACACGTACGCTCCCCCTAAAGCGTTGTCGTACCCTCACCTGGACCCTAAACCGTCCCCGTCCCCTAACCCTAACCCTAGCCCGAACCCTAACCCTAACCCTTCCCCGAAGCCTGACCCTCACCCGTCCCCTAATCCTAACCCGTACGCTGACACTGACCCGCGCCCTCACACGTACGCTCCCCCTAAAGCGTTGTCGTACCCTCTCCTGGACCCTAAACCGTCCCCGTCCCCTAACCCTAACGCTAGCCCGAACCCTAACCCTAACCCTTCCCCAAAGCCTGACCCTCACCCGTCCCCTAATCCTAACCCGTACGCTGACACTGACCCGCGCCCTCACACGTACGCTCCCCCTAAAGCGTTGTCGTACCCTCACCTGGACCCTAAACCGTCCCCGTCCCCTAACACTAACCCTAGCCCGAACCCTAACCCTAACCCTTCCCCGAAGCCTGACCCTCACCCGTCCCCTAATCCTAACCCGTACGCTGACACTGACCCGCGCCCTCACACGTACGCTCCCCCTAAAGCGTTGTCGTACCCTCACCTGGACCCTAAACCGTCCCCGTCCCCTAACCCTAACCCTAGCCCGAACCCTAACCCTAACCCTTCCCCGAAGCCTGACCCTCACCCGTCCCCTAATCCTAACCCGTACGCTGACACTAACCTGCGCTCTCACACGTACGCTCCCCCTAAAGCGTTGTCGTACCCTCACCTGGACCCTAAACCGTCCCCGTCCCCTAAACCTAACCCTAACCCGAACCCTAACCCTAACCCTTCCCTGAAGCCTGACCCTCACCCGTCCCCTAATCCTAACCCGTACGCTGACACTAACCAGCGCCCTCAAACCTACGCTCCCCCTAAAGCGTTGTCGTACCCTCACCTGGACCCTAAACCGTCCCCGTTCCCTAACCCTAACCCTAGCCCGAACCCTAACCCTAACCCTTCCCCGAAGCCTGACCCTCACCCGTCCCCTAATCCTAACCCGTACGCTGACACTGACCCGCGCCGTCACACGTACGCTCCCCCTAAAGCGTTGTCGTACCCTCACCTGGACCCTAAACCGTCCCCGTCCCCTAACCCTAACCCTAGCCCGAACCCTAACCCTAACCCTTCCCCGAAGCCTGACCCTCACCCGTCCCCTAATCCTAACCCGTACGCTGACACTGACCCGCGCCCTCACACGTACGCTCCCCCTAAAGCGTTGTCGTACCCTCTCCTGGACCCTAAACCGTCCCCGTCCCCTAACCCTAACCCTAGCCCGAACCCTAGCCCTAACCCTTCCCCGAAGCCTGACCCTCACACGTCCCCTAATCCTAACCCGTACGCTGACACTGACCCACGCCCTCACATGTACGCTCCCCCTAAAGCGTTGTCGTACCTTCACCTGGACCCTAAACCGTCCCCGTCCCCGAACCCTAACCCTACCCCAAACCCTAACCCTAACCCTTCCCCGAAGCCTGACCCTCACCCGTCCCCTAATCCTAACCCGTACGCTGACACTGACCCGCGCCCTCACACGTACGCTCCCCCTAAAGCGTTGTCGTACCCTCACCTGGACCCTAAACCGTCCCCGTCCCCTAACCCTAACCCTAGCCCGAACCCTAACCCTAACCCTTCCCCGAAGCCTGACCCTCACCCGTCCCCTAATCCTAACCCGTACGCTGACACTGACCCGCGCCCTCACACGTACGCTCCCCCTAAAGCGTTGTCGTACCCTCTCCTGGACCCTAAACCGTCCCCGTCCCCTAACACTAACCGTAGCCCAAACCCTAACCCTAAACCTTCCCCGAAGCCTGACCCTCACCCGTCCCCTAATCCTAACCCGTACGCTGACACTGACCCGCGCCCTCACACGTACGCTCCCCCTAAAGCGTTCTCGTACCTTCACCTGGACCCTAAACCGTCCCCGTCCCCGAACCCTAACCCTACCCCGAACCCTAACCCTAACCCTTCCCCGAAGCCTGACCCTCACCCGTCCCCTAATCCTAACCCGTACGCTGACACTGACCCGCGCCCTCACACGTACGCTCCCCCTAAAGCGTTGTCGTACCCTCACCTGGACCCTAAACCGTCCCCGTCCCCTAACCCTAACCCTAGCCCGAACCCTAACCCTAACCCTTCCCCAAAGCCTGACCCTCACCCGTCCCCTAATCCTAACCCGTACGCTGACACTGACCCGCGCCCTCACACGTACGCTCCCCCTAAAGCGTTGTCGTACCCTCACCTGGACCCTAAACCGTCCCCGTCCCCTAACCCTAACCCTAGCCCGAACCCTAACCCTAACCCTTCCCCGAAGCCTGACCCTCACCCGTCCCCTAATCCTAACCCGTACGCTGACACTGACCCGCGCCCTCACACGTACGCTCCCCCTAAAGCGTTGTCGTACCCTCACCTGGACCCTAAACCGTCCCCGTCCCCTAACCCTAACCCTAGCCCGAACCCTAACCCTAACCCTTCCCCGAAGCCTGACCCTCACCCGTCCCCTAATCCTAACCCGTACGCTGACACTGACCCGCGCCCTCACACGTACGCTCCCCCTAAAGCGTTGTCGTACCCTCACCTGGACCCTAAACCGTCCCCGTCCCCTAACCCTAACCCTAGCCCGAACCCTAACCCTAACCCTTCCCCGAAGCCTGACCCTCACCCGTCCCCTAATCCTAACCCGTACGCTGACACTGACCCGCGCCCTCACACGTACGCTCCCCCTAAAGCGTTGTCGTACCCTCACCTGGACCCTAAACCGTCCCCGTCCCCTAACCCTAACCCTAGCCCGAACCCTAACCCTAACCCTTCCCCGAAGCCTGACCCTCACCCGTCCCCTAATCCTAACCCCTACGCTGACACTGACCCGCGCCCTCACACGTACGCTCCCCCTAAAGCGTTGTCGTACCCTCACCTGGACCCTAAACCGTCCCCGTCCCCTAACCCTAACCCTAGCCCGAACCCTAACCCTAACCCTTCCCCGAAGCCTGACCCTCACCCGTCCCTTAATCCTAACCCGTACGCTGACACTGACCCGCGCCCTCACACGTACGCTCCCCCTAAAGCGTTGTCGTACCCTCACATGGACCCTAAACCGTCCCCGTCCCCTAACCCTAACCCTAGCCCGAACCCTAACCCTAACCCTTCCCCGAAGCCTGACCCTCACCCGTCCCCTAATCCTAACCCGTACGCTGACACTGACCCGCGCCCTCACACGTACGCTCTCCCTAAAGCGTTGTCGTACCCTCACCTGGACCCTAAACCGTCCCCGTCCCCTAACCCTAACCCTAGCCCGAACCCTAACCCTAACCCTTCCCCGAAGTCTGATCCTCACCCGTCCCCTAATCCTAACCCGTTCGCTGACACTGACCCGCGCCCTCACACGTACGCTCCCCCTAAAGCGTTGTCGTACCCTCACCTGGACCCTAAACCGTCCCCGTCCCCTAACCCTAACCCTAGCACGAACCCTAACCCTAACCCTTCCCCGAAGCCTGACACTCACACGTCCCCTAATCCTAACCCGTACGCTGACACTGACCCGCGCCCTCACACGTACGCTCCCCCTAAAGCGTTGTCGTACCCTCACCTGGACCCTAAACCGTCCCCGTCCCCTAACCCTAACCCTAGCCCGAACCCTAACCCTAACCCTTCCCCGAAGCCTGACCCTCACCCGTCCCCTAATCCTAACCCGTACGCTGAAACTAACCTGCGCTCTCACACGTACGCTCCCCCTAAAGCGTTGTCGTACCCTCACCTGGACCCTAAACCGTCCCCGTCCCCTAAACCTAACCCTAACCCGAACCCTAACCCTAACCCTTCCCTGAAGCCTGACCCTCACCCGTCCCCTAATCCTAACCCGTACGCTGACACTAACCCGCGCCCTCAAACCTACGCTCCCCCTAAAGCGTTGTCGTACCCTCACCTGGACCCTAAACCGTCCCCGTTCCCTAACCCTAACCCTAGCCCGAACCCTAACCCTAACCCTTCCCCGAAGCCTGACCCTCACCCGTCCCCTAATCCTAACCCGTACGCTGACACTAACCCGCGCACTCACACGTACGCTCCCCCTAAAGCGTTGTCGTACCCTCACCTGGACCCTAAACCGTCCCCGTCCCCTAACCCTAACCCTAGCCCGAACCCTAACCCTAACCCTTCACCGAAGCCTGACCCTCACCCGTCCCCTAATCCTAACCCGTACGCTGACACTGACCCGCGCCCTAACACGTACGCTCCCCCTAAAGCGTTGTCGTACCCTCACCTGGACCCTAAACCGTCCCCGTCCCCTAACCCTAACCCTACCCCGAACCCTAACCCTAACCCTTCCCCGAAGCCTGACCCTCACCCGTCCCCTAATCCTAACCCGTACGCTGACACTGACCCGCGCCCTCACACGTACGCTCCCCCTAAAGCGTTGTCGTACCCTCACCTGGACCCTAAACCGTCCCCGTCCCCTAACCCTAACCCTAGCCCGAACCCTAACCCTAGCCCTTCCCCGAAGCCTGACCCTCACCCGTCCCCTAATCCTAACCCGTACGCTGACACTGACCCGCGCCCTCACACGTACGCTCCCCCTAAAGCGTTGTCGTACCCTCACCTGGACCCTAAACCGTCCCCGTCCCCTAACCCTAACCCTAGCCCGAACCCTAACCCTAACCCTTCCCCGAAGCCTGACCCTCACCCGTCCCCTAATCCTAACCCGTACGCTGACACTGACCCACGCCCTCACACGTACGCTCCCCCTAAAGCGTTGTCGTACCCTCACCTGGACGCTAAACCGTCCCCGTCCCCTAACCCTAACCCTAGCCCGAACCCTAACCCTAACCCTTCCCCGAAGCCTGACCCTCACCCGTCCCCTAATCCTAACCCGTACGCTGACACTGACCCGCGCCCTCACACGTACGCTCCCCCTAAAGCGTTGTCGTACCCTCACCTGGACCCTAAACCGTCCCCGTCCCCTAACCCTAACCCTAGCCCGAACCCTAACCCTAACCCTTCCCCGAAGCCTGACCCTCACCCGTCCCCTAATCCTAACCCGTACGCTGACACTGACTGGCGCCCTCACACGTACGCTCCCCCTAAAGCGTTGTCGTACCCTCACCTGGACCCTAAACCGTCCCCGTCCCCTAACCCTAACCCTAGCCCGAACCCTAACCCTAACCCTTCCCCGAAGCCTGACCCTCACCCGTCCCCTAATCCTAACCCGTACGCTGACACTGACCCGCGCCCTCACACGTACGCTCCCCCTAAAGCGTTGTCGTACCCTCACCTGGACCCTAAACCGTCCCCGTCCCCTAACCCTAACCCTAGCCCGAACCCTAACCCTTACCCTTCCCCGAAGCCTGACCCTCACCCGTCCCCTAATCCTAACCCGTACGCTGACACTGACACGCGCCCTCACACGTACGCTCCCCCTAAAGCGTTGTCGTACCCTCACCTGGACCCTAAACCGTCCCCGTCCCCTAACCCTAACCCTAGCCCGAACCCTAACCCTAACCCTTCCCCGAAGCCTGACCCTCACCCGTCCCCTAATCCTAACACGTACGCTGACACTGACCCGCGCCCTCACACGTACGCTCCCCCTAAAGCGTTGTCGTACCCTCACCTGGACCCTAAACCGTCTCCGTCCCCTAACCCTAACCCTAGCCCGAACCCTAACCCTAACCCTTCCCCGAAGCCTGACCCTCACCCGTCCCCTAATCCTAACCCGTAAGCTGACACTGACCCGCGCCCTCACACGTACGCTCCCCCTAAAGCGTTGTCGTACCCTCTCCTGGACCCTAAACCGTCCCCGTCCCCTAACCCTAACCCTAGCCCGAACCCTAACCCTAACCCTTCCCCGAAGCCTGACACTCACCCGTCCCCTAATCCTAACCCGTACGCTGACACTGACCCGCGCCCTCACACGTACGCTCCCCCTAAAGCGTTGTCGTACCCTCACCTGGACCCTAAACCGTCCCCGTCCCCGAACCCTAACCCTACCCCGAACCCTAACCCTAACCCTTCCCCGAAGCCTGACCCTCACCCGTCCCCTAATCCTAACCCGTACGCTGACACTGACCCGCGCCCTCACACGTACGCTCCCCCTAAAGCGTTGTCCTACCCTCACCTGGACCCTAAACCGTCCCCGTCCCCTAACCCTAACCCTAGCCCGAACCCTAACCCTAACCCTTCCCCAAAGCCTGACCCTCACCCGTCCCCTAATCCTAACCCGTACGCTGACACTGACCCGCGCCCTCACACGTACGCTCCCCCTAAAGCGTTGTCGTACCCTCACCTGGACCCTAAACCGTCCCCGTCCCCTAACCCTAACCCTAGCCCGAACCCTAACCCTAACCCTTCCCCGAAGCCTGACCCTCACCCGTCCCCTAATCCTAACCCGTACGCTGACACTGACCCGCGCCCTCACACGTACGCTCCCCCTAATGCGTTGTCGTACCCTCACCTGGACCCTAAACCGTCCCCGTCCCCTAACCCTAACCCTAGCCCGAACCCTAACCCTAACCCTTCCCCGAAGCCTGACACTCACCCGTCCCCTAATCCTAACCCGTACGCTGACACTGACCCGCGCCCTCACACGTACGCTCCCCCTAAAGCGTTGTCGTACCCTCACCTGGACCCTAAACCGTCCCCGTCCCCGAACCCTAACCCTACCCCGAACCCTAACCCTAACCCTTCCCCGAAGCCTGACCCTCACCCGTCCCCTAATCCTAACCCGTACGCTGACACTGACCCGCGCCCTCACACGTACGCTCCCCCTAAAGCGTTGTCCTACCCTCACCTGGACCCTAAACCGTCCCCGTCCCCTAACCCTAACCCTAGCCCGAACCCTAACCCTAACCCTTCCCCAAAGCCTGACCCTCACCCGTCCCCTAATCCTAACCCGTACGCTGACACTGACCCGCGCCCTCACACGTACGCTCCCCCTAAAGCGTTGTCGTACCCTCACCTGGACCCTAAACCGTCCCCGTCCCCTAACCCTAACCCTAGCCCGAACCCTAACCCTAACCCTTCCCCGAAGCCTGACCCTCACCCGTCCCCTAATCCTAACCCGTACGCTGACACTGACCCGCGCCCTCACACGTACGCTCCCCCTAATGCGTTGTCGTACCCTCACCTGGACCCTAAACCGTCCCCGTCCCCTAACCCTAACCCTAGCCCGAACCCTAACCCTAACCCTTCCCCGAAGCCTGACCCTCACCCGTCCCCTAATCCTAACCCGTACGCTGACACTGACCCGCGCCCTCACACGTACGCTCCCCCTAAAGCGTTGTCGTACCCTCACCTGGACCCTAAACCGTCCCCGTCCCCTAACCCTAACCCTAGCCCAAACCCTAACCCTAACCCTTCCCCGAAGCCTGACCCTCACCCGTCCCCTAATCCTAACCCGTACGCTGACACTGACCCGCGCCCTCACACGTACGCTCCCCCTAAAGCGTTGTCGTACCCTCTCCTGGACCCTAAACCGTCCCCGTCCCCTAACCCTAACCCTAGCCCGAACCCTAGCCCTAACCCTTCCCCGAAGCCTGACCCTCACCCGTCCCCTAATCCTAACCCGTACGCTGACACTGACCCGCGCCCTCACATGTATGCTCCCCCTAAAGCGTTGTCGTACCTTCACCTGGACCCTAAACCGTCCCCGTCCCCGAACCCTAACCCTACCCCGAACCCTAACCCTAACCCTTCCCCGAAGCCTGACCCTCACCCGTCCCCTAATCCTAACCCGTACGCTGACACTGACCCGCGCCCTCACACGTACGCTCCCCCTAAAGCATTGTCGTACCCTCACCTGGACCCTAAACCGTCCCCGTCCCCTAACCCTAACCCTAGCCCGAACCCTAACCCTAACCCTTCCCCGAAGCCTGACCCTCACCCGTCCCCTAATCCTAACCCGTACGCTGACACTGACCCGCGCCCTCACACGTACGCTCCCCCTAAAGCGTTGTCGTACCCTCTCCTGGACCCTAAACCGTCCCCGTCCCCTAACACTAACCGTAGCCCGAACCCTAACCCTAACCCTTCCCCGAAGCCTGACCCTCACCCGTCCCCTAATCCTAACCCGTACGCTGACACTGACCCGCGCCCTCACACGTACGCTCCCCCTAAAGCGTTGTCGTACCTTCACCTGGACCCTAAACCGTCCCCGTCCCCGAACCCTAACCCTACCCCGAACCCTAACCCTAACCCTTCCCCGAAGCCTGACCCTCACCCGTCCCCTAATCCTAACCCGTACGCTGACACTGACCCGCGCCCTCACACGTACGCTCCCCCTAAAGCGTTGTCGTACCCTCACCTGGACCCTAAACCGTCCCCGTCCCCTAACCCTAACCCTAGCCCGAACCCTAACCCTAACCCTTCCCCAAAGCCTGACCCTCACCCGTCCCCTAATCCTAACCCGTACGCTGACACTGACCCGCGCCCTCACACGTACGCTCCCCCTAAAGCGTTGTCGTACCCTCACCTGGACCCTAAACCGTCCCCGTCCCCTAACCCTAACCCTAGCCCGAACCCTAACCCTAACCCTTCCCCGAAGCCTGACACTCACCCGTCCCCTAATCCTAACCCGTACGCTGACACTGACCCGCGCCCTCACACGTACGCTCCCCCTAAAGCGTTGTCGTACCCTCACCTGGACCCTAAACCGTCCCCGTCCCCGAACCCTAACCCTACCCCGAACCCTAACCCTAACCCTTCCCCGAAGCCTGACCCTCACCCGTCCCCTAATCCTAACCCGTACGCTGACACTGACCCGCGCCCTCACACGTACGCTCCCCCTAAAGCGTTGTCCTACCCTCACCTGGACCCTAAACCGTCCCCGTCCCCTAACCCTAACCCTAGCCCGAACCCTAACCCTAACCCTTCCCCAAAGCCTGACCCTCACCCGTCCCCTAATCCTAACCCGTACGCTGACACTGACCCGCGCCCTCACACGTACGCTCCCCCTAAAGCGTTGTCGTACCCTCACCTGGACCCTAAACCGTCCCCGTCCCCTAACCCTAACCCTAGCCCGAACCCTAACCCTAACCCTTCCCCGAAGCCTGACCCTCACCCGTCCCCTAATCCTAACCCGTACGCTGACACTGACCCGCGCCCTCACACGTACGCTCCCCCTAATGCGTTGTCGTACCCTCACCTGGACCCTAAACCGTCCCCGTCCCCTAACCCTAACCCTAGCCCGAACCCTAACCCTAACCCTTCCCCGAAGCCTGACCCTCACCCGTCCCCTAATCCTAACCCGTACGCTGACACTGACCCGCGCCCTCACACGTACGCTCCCCCTAAAGCGTTGTCGTACCCTCTCCTGGACCCTAAACCGTCCCCGTCCCCTAACCCTAACCCTAGCCCGAACCCTAACCCTAACCCTTCCCCGAAGCCTGACCCTCACCCGTCCCCTAATCCTAACCCGTACGCTGACACTGACCCGCGCCCTCACACGTACGCTCCCCCTAAAGCGTTGTCGTACCTTCACCTGGACCCTAAACCGTCCCCGTCCCCGAACCCTAACCCTACCCCGAACCCTAACCCTAACCCTTCCCCGAAGCCTGACCCTCACCCGTCCCCTAATCCTAACCCGTACGCTGACACTGACCCGCGCCCTCACACGTACGCTCCCCCTAAAGCGTTGTCGTACCCTCACCTGGACCCTAAACCGTCCCCGTCCCCTAACCCTAACCCTAGCCCGAACCCTAACCCTAACCCTTCCCCAAAGCCTGACACTCACCCGTCCCCTAATCCTAACCCGTACGCTGACACTGACCCGCGCCCTCACACGTACGCTCCCCCTAAAGCGTTGTCGTACCCTCACCTGGACCCTAAACCGTCCCCGTCCCCTAACCCTAACCCTAGCCCGAACCCTAACCCTAACCCTTCCCCGAAGCCTGACCCTCACCCGTCCCCTAATCCTAACCCGTACGCTGACACTGACCCGCGCCCTCACACGTACGCTCCCCCTAAAGCGTTGTCGTACCCTCACCTGGACCCTAAACCGTCCCCGTCCCCTAACCCTAACCCTAGCCCGAACCCTAACCCTAACCCTTCCCCGAAGCCTGACCCTCACCCGTCCCCTAATCCTAACCCCTACGCTGACACTGACCCGCGCCCTCACACGTACGCTCCCCCTAAAGCGTTGTCGTACCCTCACCTGGACCCTAAACCGTCCCCGTCCCCTAACCCTAACCCTAGCCCGAACCCTAACCCTAACCCTTCCCCGAAGCCTGACCCTCACCCGTCCCTTAATCCTAACCCGTACGCTGACACTGACCCGCGCCCTCACACGTACGCTCCCCCTAAAGCGTTGTCGTACCCTCACATGGACCCTAAACCGTCCCCGTCCCCTAACCCTAACCCTAGCCCGAACCCTAACCCTAACCCTTCCCCGAAGCCTGACCCTCACCCGTCCCCTAATCCTAACCCGTACGCTGACACTGACCCGCGCCCTCACACGTACGCTCCCCCTAAAGCGTTGTCGTACCCTCACCTGGACCCTAAACCGTCCCCGTCCCCTAACCCTAACCCTAGCCCGAACCCTAACCCTAACCCTTCCCCGAAGCCTGATCCTCACCCGTCCCCTAATCCTAACCCGTTCGCTGACACGGACCCGCGCCCTCACACGTACGCTCCCCCTAAAGCGTTGTCGTACCCTCACCTGGACCCTAAACCGTCCCCGTCCCCTAACCCTAACCCTAGCCCGAACCCTAACCCTAACCCTTCCCCGAAGCCTGACCCTCACCCGTCCCCTAATCCTAACCCGTACGCTGACACTGACCCGCGCCCTCACACGTACGCTCCCCCTAAAGCGTTGTCGTACCCTCACCTGGACCCTAAACCGTCCCCGTCCCCTAACCCTAACCCTAGCCCGAACCCTAACCCTAACCCTTCCCCGAAGCCTGACCCTCACCCGTCCCCTAATCCTAACCCGTACGCTGACACTAAACTGCGCTCTCACACGTACGCTCCCCCTAAAGCGTTGTCGTACCCTCACCTGGACCCTAAACCGTCCCCGTCCCCTAAACCTAACCCTAACCCGAACCCTAACCCTAACCCTTCCCTGAAGCCTGACCCTCACCCGTCCCCTAATCCTAACCCGTACGCTGACACTAACCCGCGCCCTCAAACCTACGCTCCCCCTAAAGCGTTGTCGTACCCTCACCTGGACCCTAAACCGTCCCCGTTCCCTAACCCTAACCCTAGCCCGAACCCTAACCCTAACCCTTCCCCGAAGCCTGACCCTCACCCGTCCCCTAATCCTAACCCGTACGCTGACACTAACCCGCGCACTCACACGTACGCTCCCCCTAAAGCGTTGTCGTACCCTCACCTGGACCCTAAACCGTCCCCGTCCCCTAACCCTAACCCTAGCCCGAACCCTAACCCTAACCCTTCCCCGAAGCCTGACCCTCACCCGTCCCCTAATCCTAAACCGTACGCTGACACTAACCCGCGCCCTCACACCTACGCTCCCCCTAAAGCGTTGTCGTACCCTCACCTGGACCCTAAACCGTCCCCGTCCCCTAACCCTAACCCTAGCCCGAACCCTAACCCTAACCCTTCCCCGAAGCCTGACCCTCACCCGTCCCCTAATCCTAACCCGTACGCTGACACTGACCCGCGCCCTCACACGTACGCTCCCCCTAAAGCGTTGTCGTACCCTCTCCTGGACCCTAAACCGTCCCCGTCCCCTAACCCTAACCCTAGCCCGAACCCTAACCCTAACCCTTCCCCGAAGCCTGACCCTCACCCGTCCCCTAATCCTAACCCGTACGCTGACACTGACCCGCGCCCTCACACGTACGCTCCCCCTAAAGCGTTGTCGTACCTTCACCTGGACCCTAAACCGTCCCTGTCCCCGAACCCTAACCCTACCCCGAACCCTAACCCTAACCCTTCCCCGAAGCCTGACCCTCACCCGTCCCCTAATCCTAACCCGTACGCTGACACTGACCCGCGCCCTCACACGTACGCTCCCCCTAAAGCGTTGTCGTACCCTCACCTGGACCCTAAACCGTCCCCGTCCCCTAACCCTAACCCTAGCCCGAACCCTAACCCTAACCCTTCCCCAAAGCCTGACACTCACCCGTCCCCTAATCCTAACCCGTACGCTGACACTGACCCGCGCCCTCACACGTACGCTCCCCCTAAAGCGTTGTCGTACCCTCACCTGGACCCTAAACCGTCCCCGTCCCCTAACCCTAACCCTAGCCCGAACCCTAACCCTAACCCTTCCCCGAAGCCTGACCCTCACCCGTCCCCTAATCCTAACCCGTACGCTGACACTGACCCGCGCCCTCACACGTACGCTCCCCCTAAAGCGTTGTCGTACCCTCACCTGGACCCTAAACCGTCCCCGTCCCCTAACCCTAACCCTAGCCCGAACCCTAACCCTAACCCTTCCCCGAAGCCTGACCCTCACCCGTCCCCTAATCCTAACCCCTACGCTGACACTGACCCGCGCCCTCACACGTACGCTCCCCCTAAAGCGTTGTCGTACCCTCACCTGGACCCTAAACCGTCCCCGTCCCCTAACCCTAACCCTAGCCCGAACCCTAACCCTAACCCTTCCCCGAAGCCTGACCCTCACCCGTCCCTTAATCCTAACCCGTACGCTGACACTGACCCGCGCCCTCACACGTACGCTCCCCCTAAAGCGTTGTCGTACCCTCACATGGACCCTAAACCGTCCCCGTCCCCTAACCCTAACCCTAGCCCGAACCCTAACCCTAACCCTTCCCCGAAGCCTGACCCTCACCCGTCCCCTAATCCTAACCCGTACGCTGACACTGACCCGCGCCCTCACACGTACGCTCCCCCTAAAGCGTTGTCGTACCCTCACCTGGACCCTAAACCGTCCCCGTCCCCTAACCCTAACCCTAGCCCGAACCCTAACCCTAACCCTTCCCCGAAGCCTGATCCTCACCCGTCCCCTAATCCTAACCCGTTCGCTGACACTGACCCGCGCCCTCACACGTACGCTCCCCCTAAAGCGTTGTCGTACCCTCACCTGGACCCTAAACCGTCCCCGTCCCCTAACCCTAACCCTAGCCCGAACCCTAACCCTAACCCTTCCCCGAAGCCTGACCCTCACCCGTCCCCTAATCCTAACCCGTACGCTGACACTGACCCGCGCCTTCACACGTACGCTCCCCCTAAAGCGTTGTCGTACCCTCACCTGGACCCTAAACCGTCCCCGTCCCCTAACCCTAACCCTAGCCCGAACCCTAACCCTAACCCTTCCCCGAAGCCTGACCCTCACCCGTCCCTTAATCCTAACCCGTACGCTGACACTGACCCGCGCCCTAACACGTACGCTCCCCCTAAAGCGTTGTCGTACCCTCACCTGGACCCTAAACCGTCCCCGTCCCCTAAACCTAACCCTAGCCCGAACACTAACCCTAACCCTTCCCCGAAGCCTGACCCTCACCCGTCCCCTAATCCTAACCCGTACGCTGACACTGACCCGCGCCCTCACACGTACGCTCCCCCTAAAGCGTTGTCGTACCCTCACCTGGACCCTAAACCGTCCCCGTCCCCTAACCCTAACCCTAGCCCGAACCCTAACCCTAACCCTTCCCCGAAGCCTGACCCTCACCCGTCCCCTAATCCTAACCCGTACGCTGACACTGACCCGCGCCCTCACACGTACGCTCCCCCTAAAGCGTTGTCGTACCCTCACCTGGACCCTAAACCGTCCCCGTCCCCTAACCCTAACCCTAGCCCGAACCCTAACCCTAACCCTTCCCCGAAGCCTGACCCTCACCCGTCCCCTAATCCTAACCCGTACGCTGACACTGACCCGCGCCCTCACACGTACGCTCCCCCTAAAGCGTTGTCGTACCCTCACCTGGACCATAAACCGTCCCCGTCCCCTAACCCTAACCCTAGCCCGAACCCTAACCCTAACCCTTCCCCGAAGCCTGACCCTCACCCGTCCCCTAATCCTAACCCGTACGCTGACACTGACCCACGCCCTCACACGTACACTCCCCCTAAAGCGTTGTCGTACCCTCACCTGGACCCTAAACCATCCCCGTCCCCTAACCCTAACCCTAGCCCAAACCCTAACCCTAACCCTTCCCCGAAGCCTGACCCTCACCCGTCCCCTAATCCTAACCCGTACGCTGACACTGACCCGTGCCCTCACACGTACGCTCCCCCTAAAGCGTTGTCGTACCCTCACCTGGACCCTAAACCGTCCCCGTCCCCTAACCCTAACCCTAGCCCGAACCCTAACCCTAACACTTCCCCGAATCCTGACCCTCACCCGTCCCCTAATCCTAACCCGTACGCTGACACTAACCCGCGCCCTCACACGTACGCTCCCCCTAAAGCGTTGTCGTACCCTCACCTGGACCCTAAACCGTCCCCGTCCCCTAACCCTAACCCTAGCCCGAACCCTAACCCTAACCCTTCCCCGAAGCCTGACCCTCACCCGTCGCCTAATCCTAACCCGTACGCTGACACTAACCCGCGCCCTCACACGTACGCTCCCCCTAAAGCGTTGTCGTACCCTCACCTGGACCGTAAACCGTCCCCGTCCCGTAACCCTAACCCTAGCCCGAACCCTAACCCTAACCCTTCCCCGAAGCCTGACCCTCACCCGTCCCCTAATCCTAACCCGTACGCTGACACTAACCCGCGCCCTCACACGTACGCTCCCCCTAAAGCGTTGTCGTACCCTCACCTGGACCCTAAACCGTCCCCGTCCCCTAACCCTAACCCTAGCCCGAACCCTAACCCTAACCCTTCCCCGAAGCCTGACCCTCACCCGTCCCCTAATCCTAACCCGTACGCTGACACTAACCCGCGCCCACAAAACTAAGCTCACCCTAAAGCGTTGTCGTACCCTCACCTGGACCCTAAACCGTCCCCGTCCCCTAACCCTAACCCTAGCCCGAACCCTAACCCTAACCCTTCCCCGAAGCCTGACCCTCACCCGTCGCCTAATCCTAACCCGTACGCTGACACTAACCCGCGCCCTCACACGTACGCTCCCCCTAAAGCGTTGTCGTACCCTCACCTGGACCCTAAACCGTCACCGTCCCCTAACCCTATCCCTAGCCCGAACCCTAACCCTAACACTTCCCCGAAGCCTGACCCTCACCCGTCGCCTAATCCTAACCCGTACGCTGACACTAACCCGTGCCCTCACACGTACGCTCCCCCTAAAGCGTTGTCGTACCCTCACCTGGACCCTAAACCGTCCCGGTCCCCTAAACCTAACCCTAGCCCGCACCCTAACCCTAACCCTTCCCCGAAGCCTGACCCTCACCCGTCCCCTAATCCTAACACGTACACTGACACTAACCCGCGCCCTCACACGTACGCTCCACCTAAAGCGTTGTCGTACCCTCACCTGGACCCTAAACCGTCCCCGTCCCCTAACCCTAACCCTAGCCCGAACCCTAACCCTAACCCTTCCCCGAAGCCTGACCCGCACCCGTCCCCTAATCCTAACCCGTACGCTGACACTAACCCGCGCCCTCAAACCTACGCTCCCCCTAAAGCGTTGTCGTACCCTCACCTGGACCCTAAACCGTCCCCGTCCCCTAACCCTAACCCTAGCCCGAACCCTAACCCTAACCCTTCCCCGAAGCCTGACCCTCACCCGTCCCCTAATCCTAACCCGTACGCTGACACTGACCCGCGCCCTCACACGTACGCTCCCCATAAAGCGTTGTCGTACCCTCACCTGGACCCTAAACCGTCCCCGTCCCCTAACCCTAACACTTCCCCGAAGCCTGACCCTCACCCGTCCCCTAATCCTAACCCGTACGCTGACACTGACCCGCGCCCTCACACGTACGCTCCCCCTAAAGCGTTGTCGTACCCTCACCTGGACCATAAACCGTCCCCGTCCCCTAACCCTAACCCTAGCCCGAACCCTAACCCTAACCCTTCCCCGAAGCCTGACCCTCACCCGTCCCCTAATCCTAACCCGTACGCTGACACTGACCCACGCCCTCACACGTACACTCCCCCTAAAGCGTTGTCGTACCCTCACCTGGACCCTAAACCATCCCCGTCCCCTAACCCTAACCCTAGCCCAAACCCTAACCCTAACCCTTCCCCGAAGCCTGACCCTCACCCGTCCCCTAATCCTAACCCGTACGCTGACACTGACCCGTGCCCTCACACGTACGCTCCCCCTAAAGCGTTGTCGTACCCTCACCTGGACCCTAAACCGTCCCCGTCCCCTAACCCTAACCCTAGCCCGAACCCTAACCCTAACACTTCCCCGAATCCTGACCCTCACCCGTCCCCTAATCCTAACCCGTACGCTGACACTAACCCGCGCCCTCACACGTACGCTCCCCCTAAAGCGTTGTCGTACCCTCACCTGGACCCTAAACCGTCCCCGTCCCCTAACCCTAACCCTAGCCCGAACCCTAACCCTAACCCTTCCCCGAAGCCTGACCCTCACCCGTCGCCTAATCCTAACCCGTACGCTGACACTAACCCGCGCCCTCACACGTACGCTCCCCCTAAAGCGTTGTCGTACCCTCACCTGGACCGTAAACCGTCCCCGTCCCGTAACCCTAACCCTAGCCCGAACCCTAACCCTAACCCTTCCCCGAAGCCTGACCCTCACCCGTCCCCTAATCCTAACCCGTACGCTGACACTAACCCGCGCCCTCACACGTACGCTCCCCCTAAAGCGTTGTCGTACCCTCACCTGGACCCTAAACCGTCCCCGTCCCCTAACCCTAACCCTAGCCCGAACCCTAACCCTAACCCTTCCCCGAAGCCTGACCCTCACCCGTCCCCTAATCCTAACCCGTACGCTGACACTAACCCGCGCCCACAAAACTAAGCTCACCCTAAAGCGTTGTCGTACCCTCACCTGGACCCTAAACCGTCCCCGTCCCCTAACCCTAACCCTAGCCCGAACCCTAACCCTAACCCTTCCCCGAAGCCTGACCCTCACCCGTCGCCTAATCCTAACCCGTACGCTGACACTAACCCGCGCCCTCACACGTACGCTCCCCCTAAAGCGTTGTCGTACCCTCACCTGGACCCTAAACCGTCACCGTCCCCTAACCCTATCCCTAGCCCGAACCCTAACCCTAACACTTCCCCGAAGCCTGACCCTCACCCGTCGCCTAATCCTAACCCGTACGCTGACACTAACCCGTGCCCTCACACGTACGCTCCCCCTAAAGCGTTGTCGTACCCTCACCTGGACCCTAAACCGTCCCGGTCCCCTAAACCTAACCCTAGCCCGCACCCTAACCCTAACCCTTCCCCGAAGCCTGACCCTCACCCGTCCCCTAATCCTAACACGTACACTGACACTAACCCGCGCCCTCACACGTACGCTCCACCTAAAGCGTTGTCGTACCCTCACCTGGACCCTAAACCGTCCCCGTCCCCTAACCCTAACCCTAGCCCGAACCCTAACCCTAACCCTTCCCCGAAGCCTGACCCGCACCCGTCCCCTAATCCTAACCCGTACGCTGACACTAACCCGCGCCCTCAAACCTACGCTCCCCCTAAAGCGTTGTCGTACCCTCACCTGGACCCTAAACCGTCCCCGTCCCCTAACCCTAACCCTAGCCCGAACCCTAACCCTAACCCTTCCCCGAAGCCTGACCCTCACCCGTCCCCTAATCCTAACCCGTACGCTGACACTGACCCGCGCCCTCACACGTACGCTCCCCATAAAGCGTTGTCGTACCCTCACCTGGACCCTAAACCGTCCCCGTCCCCTAACCCTAACACTTCCCCGAAGCCTGACCCTCACCCGTCCCCTAATCCTAACCCGTACGCTGACACTAACCCGCGCCCTCACACGTACGCTCCCCCTAAAGCGTTGTCGTACCCTCACCTGGACCCTAAACCGTCCCCGTCCCCTAACCCTAACCCTAGCCCGAACCCTAACCCTAACCCTTCCCCGAAGCCTGACCCTCACCCGTCCCCTAATCCTAACCCGTACGCTGACACTGACCCGCGTCCTCACACGTACGCTCCCCCTAAAGCGTTGTCGTACCCTCACCTGGACCCTAAACCGTCCCCGTCCCCTAACCCTAACCCTAGCCCGAACCCTAACCCTAACCATTCCCTGAAGCCTTACCCTCACCCGTCCCCTTATCCTAACCCGTACGCTGACACTGACCCACGCGCTCACACGTACGCTCCCCCTAAAGCGTTGTCGTACCCTCACCTGGACCCTAAACCGTCCCCGTCCCCTAACCCTAACCCTAGCCCGAACCCTAACCCTAACCCTTCCCCGAAGCCTGACCCTCACGCGTCCCCTAATCCTAACCCGTACGCTGACACTGACCCACGCCCTCACACGTACGCTCCCCCTAAAGCGTTGTCGTACCCTCACCTGGACCCTAAACCGTCCCCGTCCCCTAACCCTAACCCTAGCCCGAACCCTAACCCTAACCCTTCCCCGAAGCCTGACCCTCACCCGTCCCCTAATCCTAACACGTACGCTGACACTGACCCGCGCCCTCACACGTACGCTCCCCCTAAAGCGTTGTCGTACCCTCACCTGGACCCTAAACCGTCCCCGTCCCCTAACCCTAACCCTAGCCCGAACCCTAACCCTAACCCTTCCCCGAAGCCTGACCCTCACCCGTCCCCTAATCCTAACCCCTACGCTGACACTGACCCGCGCCCTCACACGTACGCTCCCCCTAAAGCGTTGTCGTACCCTCACCTGGACCCTAAACCGTCCCCGTCCCCTAAACCTAACCCTAGCCCGAACACTAACCCTAACCCTTCCCCGAAGCCTGACCCTCACCCGTCCCCTAATCCTAACCCGTACGCTGACACTGACCCGCGCCCTCACACGTACGCTCCCCCTAAAGCGTTGTCGTACCCTCACCTGGACCCTAAACCGTCCCCGTCCCCTAACCCTAACCCTAGCCCGAACCCTAACCCTAACCCTTCCCCGAAGCCTGACCCTCACCCGTCCCCTAATCCTAACCCGTACGCTGACACTGACCCGCGCCCTCACACGTACGCTCCCCCTAAAGCGTTGTCGTACCCTCACCTGGACCCTAAACCGTCCCCGTCCCCTAACCCTAACCCTAGCCTGAACCCTAACCCTAACCCTTCCCCGAAGCCTGACCCTCACCCGTCCCCTAATCCTAACCCGTACGCTGACACTGACCCGCGCCCTCACACGTACGCTCCCCCTAAAGCGTTGTCGTACCCTCACCTGGACCATAAACCGTCCCCGTCCCCTAACCCTAACCCTAGCCCGAACCCTAACCCTAACCCTTCCCCGAAGCCTGACCCTCACCCGTCCCCTAATCCTAACCCGTACGCTGACACTGACCCACGCCCTCACACGTACACTCCCCCTAAAGCGTTGTCGTACCCTCACCTGGACCCTAAATCATCCCCGTCCCCTAACCCTAACCCTAGCCCAAACCCTAACCCTAACCCTTCCCCGAAGCCTGACCCTCACCCGTCCCCTAATCCTAACCCGTACGCTGACACTGACCCGTGCCCTCACACGTACGCTCCCCCTAAAGCGTTGTCGTACCCTCACCTGGACCCTAAATCGTCCCCGTCCCCTAACCCTAACCCTAGCCCGAACCCTAACCCTAACCCTTCCCCGAAGCCTGACCCTCACCCGTCGCCTAATCCTAACCCGTACAGTGACACTGACCCGCGCCCTCACACGTACGCTCCCCCTAAAGCGTTGTCGTACCCTCACCTAGACCCTAAACCGTCCCCGTCCCCTAACCCTAACCCTAGCCCGAACCCTAACCCTAACCCTTCCCCGAAGCCTGACCCTCACCCGTCCCCTAATCCTAACCCGTACGCTGACACTGACCCGCGCCCTCACACGTACACTCCCCCTAAAGCGTTGTCGTACCCTCACCTGGACCCTAAACCATCCCAGTCCCCTAACCCTAACCCTAGCCCGAACCCTAACCCTAACACTTCCCCGAAGCCTGACCCTCACCCGTCGCCTAATCCTAACCAGTACGCTGACACTATCCCGCGCCCTCACACGTACGCTCCCCCTAAAGCGTTGTCGTACCCTCACCTGGACCCTAAACCGTCCCCGTCCCCTAACCCTAACCCTAGCCCGAACCCTAACCCTAACACTTCCCCGAATCCTGACCCTCACCCGTCCCCTAATCCTAACCCGTACGCTGACACTAACCCGCGCCCTCACACGTACGCTCCCCCTAAAGCGTTGTCGTACCCTCACCTGGACCCTAAACCGTCCCCGTCCCCTAACCCTAACCCTAGCCCGAACCCTAACCCTAACCCTTCCCCGAAGCCTGACCCTCACCCGTCGCCTAATCCTAACCCGTACGCTGACACTAACCCGCGCCCTCACACGTACGCTCCCCCTAAAGCGTTGTCGTACCCTCACCTGGACCGTAAACCGTCCCCGTCCCGTAACCCTAACCCTAGCCCGAACCCTAACCCTAACCCTTCCCCGAAGCCTGACCCTCACCCGTCCCCTAATCCTAACCCGTACGCTGACACTAACCCGCGCCCTCACACGTACGCTCCCCCTAAAGCGTTGTCGTACCCTCACCTGGACCCTAAACCGTCCCCGTCCCCGAACCCTAACCCTACCCCGAACCCTAACCCTAACCCTTCCCCGAAGCCTGACCCTCACCCGTCCCCTAATCCTAACCCGTACGCTGACACTGACCCGCGCCCTCACACGTACGCTCCCCCTAAAGCGTTGTCCTACCCTCACCTGGACCCTAAACCGTCCCCGTCCCCTAACCCTAACCCTAGCCCGAACCCTAACCCTAACCCTTCCCCAAAGCCTGACCCTCACCCGTCCCCTAATCCTAACCCGTACGCTGACACTGACCCGCGCCCTCACACGTACGCTCCCCCTAAAGCGTTGTCGTACCCTCACCTGGACCCTAAACCGTCCCCGTCCCCTAACCCTAACCCTAGCCCGAACCCTAACCCTAACCCTTCCCCGAAGCCTGACCCTCACCCGTCCCCTAATCCTAACCCGTACGCTGACACTGACCCGCGCCCTCACACGTACGCTCCCCCTAATGCGTTGTCGTACCCTCACCTGGACCCTAAACCGTCCCCGTCCCCTAACCCTAACCCTAGCCCGAACCCTAACCCTAACCCTTCCCCGAAGCCTGACCCTCACCCGTCCCCTAATCCTAACCCGTACGCTGACACTGACCCGCGCCCTCACACGTACGCTCCCCCTAAAGCGTTGTCGTACCCTCTCCTGGACCCTAAACCGTCCCCGTCCCCTAACCCTAACCCTAGCCCGAACCCTAACCCTAACCCTTCCCCGAAGCCTGACCCTCACCCGTCCCCTAATCCTAACCCGTACGCTGACACTGACCCGCGCCCTCACACGTACGCTCCCCCTAAAGCGTTGTCGTACCTTCACCTGGACCCTAAACCGTCCCCGTCCCCGAACCCTAACCCTACCCCGAACCCTAACCCTAACCCTTCCCCGAAGCCTGACCCTCACCCGTCCCCTAATCCTAACCCGTACGCTGACACTGACCCGCGCCCTCACACGTACGCTCCCCCTAAAGCGTTGTCGTACCCTCACCTGGACCCTAAACCGTCCCCGTCCCCTAACCCTAACCCTAGCCCGAACCCTAACCCTAACCCTTCCCCAAAGCCTGACACTCACCCGTCCCCTAATCCTAACCCGTACGCTGACACTGACCCGCGCCCTCACACGTACGCTCCCCCTAAAGCGTTGTCGTACCCTCACCTGGACCCTAAACCGTCCCCGTCCCCTAACCCTAACCCTAGCCCGAACCCTAACCCTAACCCTTCCCCGAAGCCTGACCCTCACCCGTCCCCTAATCCTAACCCGTACGCTGACACTGACCCGCGCCCTCACACGTACGCTCCCCCTAAAGCGTTGTCGTACCCTCACCTGGACCCTAAACCGTCCCCGTCCCCTAACCCTAACCCTAGCCCGAACCCTAACCCTAACCCTTCCCCGAAGCCTGACCCTCACCCGTCCCCTAATCCTAACCCCTACGCTGACACTGACCCGCGCCCTCACACGTACGCTCCCCCTAAAGCGTTGTCGTACCCTCACCTGGACCCTAAACCGTCCCCGTCCCCTAACCCTAACCCTAGCCCGAACCCTAACCCTAACCCTTCCCCGAAGCCTGACCCTCACCCGTCCCTTAATCCTAACCCGTACGCTGACACTGACCCGCGCCCTCACACGTACGCTCCCCCTAAAGCGTTGTCGTACCCTCACATGGACCCTAAACCGTCCCCGTCCCCTAACCCTAACCCTAGCCCGAACCCTAACCCTAACCCTTCCCCGAAGCCTGACCCTCACCCGTCCCCTAATCCTAACCCGTACGCTGACACTGACCCGCGCCCTCACACGTACGCTCCCCCTAAAGCGTTGTCGTACCCTCACCTGGACCCTAAACCGTCCCCGTCCCCTAACCCTAACCCTAGCCCGAACCCTAACCCTAACCCTTCCCCGAAGCCTGATCCTCACCCGTCCCCTAATCCTAACCCGTTCGCTGACACGGACCCGCGCCCTCACACGTACGCTCCCCCTAAAGCGTTGTCGTACCCTCACCTGGACCCTAAACCGTCCCCGTCCCCTAACCCTAACCCTAGCCCGAACCCTAACCCTAACCCTTCCCCGAAGCCTGACCCTCACCCGTCCCCTAATCCTAACCCGTACGCTGACACTGACCCGCGCCCTCACACGTACGCTCCCCCTAAAGCGTTGTCGTACCCTCACCTGGACCCTAAACCGTCCCCGTCCCCTAACCCTAACCCTAGCCCGAACCCTAACCCTAACCCTTCCCCGAAGCCTGACCCTCACCCGTCCCCTAATCCTAACCCGTACGCTGACACTAAACTGCGCTCTCACACGTACGCTCCCCCTAAAGCGTTGTCGTACCCTCACCTGGACCCTAAACCGTCCCCGTCCCCTAAACCTAACCCTAACCCGAACCCTAACCCTAACCCTTCCCTGAAGCCTGACCCTCACCCGTCCCCTAATCCTAACCCGTACGCTGACACTAACCCGCGCCCTCAAACCTACGCTCCCCCTAAAGCGTTGTCGTACCCTCACCTGGACCCTAAACCGTCCCCGTTCCCTAACCCTAACCCTAGCCCGAACCCTAACCCTAACCCTTCCCCGAAGCCTGACCCTCACCCGTCCCCTAATCCTAACCCGTACGCTGACACTAACCCGCGCACTCACACGTACGCTCCCCCTAAAGCGTTGTCGTACCCTCACCTGGACCCTAAACCGTCCCCGTCCCCTAACCCTAACCCTAGCCCGAACCCTAACCCTAACCCTTCCCCGAAGCCTGACCCTCACCCGTCCCCTAATCCTAAACCGTACGCTGACACTAACCCGCGCCCTCACACCTACGCTCCCCCTAAAGCGTTGTCGTACCCTCACCTGGACCCTAAACCGTCCCCGTCCCCTAACCCTAACCCTAGCCCGAACCCTAACCCTAACCCTTCCCCGAAGCCTGACCCTCACCCGTCCCCTAATCCTAACCCGTACGCTGACACTGACCCGCGCCCTCACACGTACGCTCCCCCTAAAGCGTTGTCGTACCCTCTCCTGGACCCTAAACCGTCCCCGTCCCCTAACCCTAACCCTAGCCCGAACCCTAACCCTAACCCTTCCCCGAAGCCTGACCCTCACCCGTCCCCTAATCCTAACCCGTACGCTGACACTGACCCGCGCCCTCACACGTACGCTCCCCCTAAAGCGTTGTCGTACCTTCACCTGGACCCTAAACCGTCCCTGTCCCCGAACCCTAACCCTACCCCGAACCCTAACCCTAACCCTTCCCCGAAGCCTGACCCTCACCCGTCCCCTAATCCTAACCCGTACGCTGACACTGACCCGCGCCCTCACACGTACGCTCCCCCTAAAGCGTTGTCGTACCCTCACCTGGACCCTAAACCGTCCCCGTCCCCTAACCCTAACCCTAGCCCGAACCCTAACCCTAACCCTTCCCCAAAGCCTGACACTCACCCGTCCCCTAATCCTAACCCGTACGCTGACACTGACCCGCGCCCTCACACGTACGCTCCCCCTAAAGCGTTGTCGTACCCTCACCTGGACCCTAAACCGTCCCCGTCCCCTAACCCTAACCCTAGCCCGAACCCTAACCCTAACCCTTCCCCGAAGCCTGACCCTCACCCGTCCCCTAATCCTAACCCGTACGCTGACACTGACCCGCGCCCTCACACGTACGCTCCCCCTAAAGCGTTGTCGTACCCTCACCTGGACCCTAAACCGTCCCCGTCCCCTAACCCTAACCCTAGCCCGAACCCTAACCCTAACCCTTCCCCGAAGCCTGACCCTCACCCGTCCCCTAATCCTAACCCCTACGCTGACACTGACCCGCGCCCTCACACGTACGCTCCCCCTAAAGCGTTGTCGTACCCTCACCTGGACCCTAAACCGTCCCCGTCCCCTAACCCTAACCCTAGCCCGAACCCTAACCCTAACCCTTCCCCGAAGCCTGACCCTCACCCGTCCCTTAATCCTAACCCGTACGCTGACACTGACCCGCGCCCTCACACGTACGCTCCCCCTAAAGCGTTGTCGTACCCTCACATGGACCCTAAACCGTCCCCGTCCCCTAACCCTAACCCTAGCCCGAACCCTAACCCTAACCCTTCCCCGAAGCCTGACCCTCACCCGTCCCCTAATCCTAACCCGTACGCTGACACTGACCCGCGCCCTCACACGTACGCTCCCCCTAAAGCGTTGTCGTACCCTCACCTGGACCCTAAACCGTCCCCGTCCCCTAACCCTAACCCTAGCCCGAACCCTAACCCTAACCCTTCCCCGAAGCCTGATCCTCACCCGTCCCCTAATCCTAACCCGTTCGCTGACACTGACCCGCGCCCTCACACGTACGCTCCCCCTAAAGCGTTGTCGTACCCTCACCTGGACCCTAAACCGTCCCCGTCCCCTAACCCTAACCCTAGCCCGAACCCTAACCCTAACCCTTCCCCGAAGCCTGACCCTCACCCGTCCCCTAATCCTAACCCGTACGCTGACACTGACCCGCGCCTTCACACGTACGCTCCCCCTAAAGCGTTGTCGTACCCTCACCTGGACCCTAAACCGTCCCCGTCCCCTAACCCTAACCCTAGCCCGAACCCTAACCCTAACCCTTCCCCGAAGCCTGACCCTCACCCGTCCCTTAATCCTAACCCGTACGCTGACACTGACCCGCGCCCTAACACGTACGCTCCCCCTAAAGCGTTGTCGTACCCTCACCTGGACCCTAAACCGTCCCCGTCCCCTAAACCTAACCCTAGCCCGAACACTAACCCTAACCCTTCCCCGAAGCCTGACCCTCACCCGTCCCCTAATCCTAACCCGTACGCTGACACTGACCCGCGCCCTCACACGTACGCTCCCCCTAAAGCGTTGTCGTACCCTCACCTGGACCCTAAACCGTCCCCGTCCCCTAACCCTAACCCTAGCCCGAACCCTAACCCTAACCCTTCCCCGAAGCCTGACCCTCACCCGTCCCCTAATCCTAACCCGTACGCTGACACTGACCCGCGCCCTCACACGTACGCTCCCCCTAAAGCGTTGTCGTACCCTCACCTGGACCCTAAACCGTCCCCGTCCCCTAACCCTAACCCTAGCCCGAACCCTAACCCTAACCCTTCCCCGAAGCCTGACCCTCACCCGTCCCCTAATCCTAACCCGTACGCTGACACTGACCCGCGCCCTCACACGTACGCTCCCCCTAAAGCGTTGTCGTACCCTCACCTGGACCATAAACCGTCCCCGTCCCCTAACCCTAACCCTAGCCCGAACCCTAACCCTAACCCTTCCCCGAAGCCTGACCCTCACCCGTCCCCTAATCCTAACCCGTACGCTGACACTGACCCACGCCCTCACACGTACACTCCCCCTAAAGCGTTGTCGTACCCTCACCTGGACCCTAAACCATCCCCGTCCCCTAACCCTAACCCTAGCCCAAACCCTAACCCTAACCCTTCCCCGAAGCCTGACCCTCACCCGTCCCCTAATCCTAACCCGTACGCTGACACTGACCCGTGCCCTCACACGTACGCTCCCCCTAAAGCGTTGTCGTACCCTCACCTGGACCCTAAACCGTCCCCGTCCCCTAACCCTAACCCTAGCCCGAACCCTAACCCTAACACTTCCCCGAATCCTGACCCTCACCCGTCCCCTAATCCTAACCCGTACGCTGACACTAACCCGCGCCCTCACACGTACGCTCCCCCTAAAGCGTTGTCGTACCCTCACCTGGACCCTAAACCGTCCCCGTCCCCTAACCCTAACCCTAGCCCGAACCCTAACCCTAACCCTTCCCCGAAGCCTGACCCTCACCCGTCGCCTAATCCTAACCCGTACGCTGACACTAACCCGCGCCCTCACACGTACGCTCCCCCTAAAGCGTTGTCGTACCCTCACCTGGACCGTAAACCGTCCCCGTCCCGTAACCCTAACCCTAGCCCGAACCCTAACCCTAACCCTTCCCCGAAGCCTGACCCTCACCCGTCCCCTAATCCTAACCCGTACGCTGACACTAACCCGCGCCCTCACACGTACGCTCCCCCTAAAGCGTTGTTGTACCCTCACCTGGACCCTAAACCGTCCCCGTCCCCTAACCCTAACCCTAGCCCGAACCCTAACCCTAACCCTTCCCCGAAGCCTGACCCTCACCCGTCCCCTAATCCTAACCCGTACGCTGACACTAACCCGCGCCCACAAAACTAAGCTCACCCTAAAGCGTTGTCGTACCCTCACCTGGACCCTAAACCGTCCCCGTCCCCTAACCCTAACCCTAGCCCGAACCCTAACCCTAACCCTTCCCCGAAGCCTGACCCTCACCCGTCGCCTAATCCTAACCCGTACGCTGACACTAACCCGCGCCCTCACACGTACGCTCCCCCTAAAGCGTTGTCGTACCCTCACCTGGACCCTAAACCGTCACCGTCCCCTAACCCTATCCCTAGCCCGAACCCTAACCCTAACACTTCCCCGAAGCCTGACCCTCACCCGTCGCCTAATCCTAACCCGTACGCTGACACTAACCCGTGCCCTCACACGTACGCTCCCCCTAAAGCGTTGTCGTACCCTCACCTGGACCCTAAACCGTCCCGGTCCCCTAAACCTAACCCTAGCCCGCACCCTAACCCTAACCCTTCCCCGAAGCCTGACCCTCACCCGTCCCCTAATCCTAACACGTACACTGACACTAACCCGCGCCCTCACACGTACGCTCCACCTAAAGCGTTGTCGTACCCTCACCTGGACCCTAAACCGTCCCCGTCCCCTAACCCTAACCCTAGCCCGAACCCTAACCCTAACCCTTCCCCGAAGCCTGACCCGCACCCGTCCCCTAATCCTAACCCGTACGCTGACACTAACCCGCGCCCTCAAACCTACGCTCCCCCTAAAGCGTTGTCGTACCCTCACCTGGACCCTAAACCGTCCCCGTCCCCTAACCCTAACCCTAGCCCGAACCCTAACCCTAACCCTTCCCCGAAGCCTGACCCTCACCCGTCCCCTAATCCTAACCCGTACGCTGACACTGACCCGCGCCCTCACACGTACGCTCCCCATAAAGCGTTGTCGTACCCTCACCTGGACCCTAAACCGTCCCCGTCCCCTAACCCTAACACTTCCCCGAAGCCTGACCCTCACCCGTCCCCTAATCCTAACCCGTACGCTGACACTGACCCGCGCCCTCACACGTACGCTCCCCCTAAAGCGTTGTCGTACCCTCACCTGGACCATAAACCGTCCCCGTCCCCTAACCCTAACCCTAGCCCGAACCCTAACCCTAACCCTTCCCCGAAGCCTGACCCTCACCCGTCCCCTAATCCTAACCCGTACGCTGACACTGACCCACGCCCTCACACGTACACTCCCCCTAAAGCGTTGTCGTACCCTCACCTGGACCCTAAACCATCCCCGTCCCCTAACCCTAACCCTAGCCCAAACCCTAACCCTAACCCTTCCCCGAAGCCTGACCCTCACCCGTCCCCTAATCCTAACCCGTACGCTGACACTGACCCGTGCCCTCACACGTACGCTCCCCCTAAAGCGTTGTCGTACCCTCACCTGGACCCTAAACCGTCCCCGTCCCCTAACCCTAACCCTAGCCCGAACCCTAACCCTAACACTTCCCCGAATCCTGACCCTCACCCGTCCCCTAATCCTAACCCGTACGCTGACACTAACCCGCGCCCTCACACGTACGCTCCCCCTAAAGCGTTGTCGTACCCTCACCTGGACCCTAAACCGTCCCCGTCCCCTAACCCTAACCCTAGCCCGAACCCTAACCCTAACCCTTCCCCGAAGCCTGACCCTCACCCGTCGCCTAATCCTAACCCGTACGCTGACACTAACCCGCGCCCTCACACGTACGCTCCCCCTAAAGCGTTGTCGTACCCTCACCTGGACCGTAAACCGTCCCCGTCCCGTAACCCTAACCCTAGCCCGAACCCTAACCCTAACCCTTCCCCGAAGCCTGACCCTCACCCGTCCCCTAATCCTAACCCGTACGCTGACACTAACCCGCGCCCTCACACGTACGCTCCCCCTAAAGCGTTGTCGTACCCTCACCTGGACCCTAAACCGTCCCCGTCCCCTAACCCTAACCCTAGCCCGAACCCTAACCCTAACCCTTCCCCGAAGCCTGACCCTCACCCGTCCCCTAATCCTAACCCGTACGCTGACACTAACCCGCGCCCACAAAACTAAGCTCACCCTAAAGCGTTGTCGTACCCTCACCTGGACCCTAAACCGTCCCCGTCCCCTAACCCTAACCCTAGCCCGAACCCTAACCCTAACCCTTCCCCGAAGCCTGACCCTCACCCGTCGCCTAATCCTAACCCGTACGCTGACACTAACCCGCGCCCTCACACGTACGCTCCCCCTAAAGCGTTGTCGTACCCTCACCTGGACCCTAAACCGTCACCGTCCCCTAACCCTATCCCTAGCCCGAACCCTAACCCTAACACTTCCCCGAAGCCTGACCCTCACCCGTCGCCTAATCCTAACCCGTACGCTGACACTAACCCGTGCCCTCACACGTACGCTCCCCCTAAAGCGTTGTCGTACCCTCACCTGGACCCTAAACCGTCCCGGTCCCCTAAACCTAACCCTAGCCCGCACCCTAACCCTAACCCTTCCCCGAAGCCTGACCCTCACCCGTCCCCTAATCCTAACACGTACACTGACACTAACCCGCGCCCTCACACGTACGCTCCACCTAAAGCGTTGTCGTACCCTCACCTGGACCCTAAACCGTCCCCGTCCCCTAACCCTAACCCTAGCCCGAACCCTAACCCTAACCCTTCCCCGAAGCCTGACCCGCACCCGTCCCCTAATCCTAACCCGTACGCTGACACTAACCCGCGCCCTCAAACCTACGCTCCCCCTAAAGCGTTGTCGTACCCTCACCTGGACCCTAAACCGTCCCCGTCCCCTAACCCTAACCCTAGCCCGAACCCTAACCCTAACCCTTCCCCGAAGCCTGACCCTCACCCGTCCCCTAATCCTAACCCGTACGCTGACACTGACCCGCGCCCTCACACGTACGCTCCCCATAAAGCGTTGTCGTACCCTCACCTGGACCCTAAACCGTCCCCGTCCCCTAACCCTAACACTTCCCCGAAGCCTGACCCTCACCCGTCCCCTAATCCTAACCCGTACGCTGACACTAACCCGCGCCCTCACACGTACGCTCCCCCTAAAGCGTTGTCGTACCCTCACCTGGACCCTAAACCGTCCCCGTCCCCTAACCCTAACCCTAGCCCGAACCCTAACCCTAACCCTTCCCCGAAGCCTGACCCTCACCCGTCCCCTAATCCTAACCCGTACGCTGACACTGACCCGCGTCCTCACACGTACGCTCCCCCTAAAGCGTTGTCGTACCCTCACCTGGACCCTAAACCGTCCCCGTCCCCTAACCCTAACCCTAGCCCGAACCCTAACCCTAACCATTCCCTGAAGCCTTACCCTCACCCGTCCCCTTATCCTAACCCGTACGCTGACACTGACCCACGCGCTCACACGTACGCTCCCCCTAAAGCGTTGTCGTACCCTCACCTGGACCCTAAACCGTCCCCGTCCCCTAACCCTAACCCTAGCCCGAACCCTAACCCTAACCCTTCCCCGAAGCCTGACCCTCACGCGTCCCCTAATCCTAACCCGTACGCTGACACTGACCCACGCCCTCACACGTACGCTCCCCCTAAAGCGTTGTCGTACCCTCACCTGGACCCTAAACCGTCCCCGTCCCCTAACCCTAACCCTAGCCCGAACCCTAACCCTAACCCTTCCCCGAAGCCTGACCCTCACCCGTCCCCTAATCCTAACACGTACGCTGACACTGACCCGCGCCCTCACACGTACGCTCCCCCTAAAGCGTTGTCGTACCCTCACCTGGACCCTAAACCGTCCCCGTCCCCTAACCCTAACCCTAGCCCGAACCCTAACCCTAACCCTTCCCCGAAGCCTGACCCTCACCCGTCCCCTAATCCTAACCCCTACGCTGACACTGACCCGCGCCCTCACACGTACGCTCCCCCTAAAGCGTTGTCGTACCCTCACCTGGACCCTAAACCGTCCCCGTCCCCTAAACCTAACCCTAGCCCGAACACTAACCCTAACCCTTCCCCGAAGCCTGACCCTCACCCGTCCCCTAATCCTAACCCGTACGCTGACACTGACCCGCGCCCTCACACGTACGCTCCCCCTAAAGCGTTGTCGTACCCTCACCTGGACCCTAAACCGTCCCCGTCCCCTAACCCTAACCCTAGCCCGAACCCTAACCCTAACCCTTCCCCGAAGCCTGACCCTCACCCGTCCCCTAATCCTAACCCGTACGCTGACACTGACCCGCGCCCTCACACGTACGCTCCCCCTAAAGCGTTGTCGTACCCTCACCTGGACCCTAAACCGTCCCCGTCCCCTAACCCTAACCCTAGCCCGAACCCTAACCCTAACCCTTCCCCGAAGCCTGACCCTCACCCGTCCCCTAATCCTAACCCGTACGCTGACACTGACCCGCGCCCTCACACGTACGCTCCCCCTAAAGCGTTGTCGTACCCTCACCTGGACCATAAACCGTCCCCGTCCCCTAACCCTAACCCTAGCCCGAACCCTAACCCTAACCCTTCCCCGAAGCCTGACCCTCACCCGTCCCCTAATCCTAACCCGTACGCTGACACTGACCCACGCCCTCACACGTACACTCCCCCTAAAGCGTTGTCGTACCCTCACCTGGACCCTAAATCATCCCCGTCCCCTAACCCTAACCCTAGCCCAAACCCTAACCCTAACCCTTCCCCGAAGCCTGACCCTCACCCGTCCCCTAATCCTAACCCGTACGCTGACACTGACCCGTGCCCTCACACGTACGCTCCCCCTAAAGCGTTGTCGTACCCTCACCTGGACCCTAAATCGTCCCCGTCCCCTAACCCTAACCCTAGCCCGAACCCTAACCCTAACCCTTCCCCGAAGCCTGACCCTCACCCGTCGCCTAATCCTAACCCGTACAGTGACACTGACCCGCGCCCTCACACGTACGCTCCCCCTAAAGCGTTGTCGTACCCTCACCTAGACCCTAAACCGTCCCCGTCCCCTAACCCTAACCCTAGCCCGAACCCTAACCCTAACCCTTCCCCGAAGCCTGACCCTCACCCGTCCCCTAATCCTAACCCGTACGCTGACACTGACCCGCGCCCTCACACGTACACTCCCCCTAAAGCGTTGTCGTACCCTCACCTGGACCCTAAACCATCCCAGTCCCCTAACCCTAACCCTAGCCCGAACCCTAACCCTAACACTTCCCCGAAGCCTGACCCTCACCCGTCGCCTAATCCTAACCAGTACGCTGACACTATCCCGCGCCCTCACACGTACGCTCCCCCTAAAGCGTTGTCGTACCCTCACCTGGACCCTAAACCGTCCCCGTCCCCTAACCCTAACCCTAGCCCGAACCCTAACCCTAACACTTCCCCGAATCCTGACCCTCACCCGTCCCCTAATCCTAACCCGTACGCTGACACTAACCCGCGCCCTCACACGTACGCTCCCCCTAAAGCGTTGTCGTACCCTCACCTGGACCCTAAACCGTCCCCGTCCCCTAACCCTAACCCTAGCCCGAACCCTAACCCTAACCCTTCCCCGAAGCCTGACCCTCACCCGTCGCCTAATCCTAACCCGTACGCTGACACTAACCCGCGCCCTCACACGTACGCTCCCCCTAAAGCGTTGTCGTACCCTCACCTGGACCGTAAACCGTCCCCGTCCCGTAACCCTAACCCTAGCCCGAACCCTAACCCTAACCCTTCCCCGAAGCCTGACCCTCACCCGTCCCCTAATCCTAACCCGTACGCTGACACTAACCCGCGCCCTCACACGTACGCTCCCCCTAAAGCGTTGTCGTACCCTCACCTGGACCCTAAACCGTCCCCGTCCCCTAACCCTAACCCTAGCCCGAACCCTAACCCTAACCCTTCCCCGAAGCCTGACCCTCACCCGTCCCCTAATCCTAACCCGTACGCTGACACTAACCCGCGCCCACAAAACTAAGCTCACCCTAAAGCGTTGTCGTACCCTCACCTGGACCCTAAACCGTCCCCGTCCCCTAACCCTAACCCTAGCCCGAACCCTAACCCTAACCCTTCCCCGAAGCCTGACCCTCACCCGTCGCCTAATCCTAACCCGTACGCTGACACTAACCCGCGCCCTCACACGTACGCTCCCCCTAAAGCGTTGTCGTACCCTCACCTGGACCCTAAACCGTCACCGTCCCCTAACCCTATCCCTAGCCCGAACCCTAACCCTAACACTTCCCCGAAGCCTGACCCTCACCCGTCGCCTAATCCTAACCCGTACGCTGACACTAACCCGTGCCCTCACACGTACGCTCCCCCTAAAGCGTTGTCGTACCCTCACCTGGACCCTAAACCGTCCCGGTCCCCTAAACCTAACCCTAGCCCGCACCCTAACCCTAACCCTTCCCCGAAGCCTGACCCTCACCCGTCCCCTAATCCTAACACGTACACTGACACTAACCCGCGCCCTCACACGTACGCTCCACCTAAAGCGTTGTCGTACCCTCACCTGGACCCTAAACCGTCCCCGTCCCCTAACCCTAACCCTAGCCCGAACCCTAACCCTAACCCTTGCCCGAAGCCTGACCCTCACCCGTCCCCTAATCCTAACCCGTATGCTGACATTAACACGCACCCTCACACGTACGCTCCCCTTAAAGCGTTGTCGTACCCTCACCTGGACCCTAAACCGTCCCCGTCCCCTAACCCTAACCCTACCCCGAACCCTAACCCTAACCCTTCCCCGAAGCCTGACCCTCACCCGTCCCCTAATCCTAACCCGTACGCTGACACTGACCCGCGTCCTCACACGTACGCTCCCCCTAAAGCGTTGTCGTACCCTCACCTGGACCCTAAACCGTCCCCGTCCCCTAACCCTAACCCTAGCCCGAACCCTAACCCTAACCATTCCCCGAAGCCTTACCCTCACCCGTCCCCTAATCCTAACCCGTACGCTGACACTGACCCACGCGCTCACACGTACGCTCCCCCTAAAGCGTTGTCGTACCCTCACCTGGACCCTAAACCGTCCCCGTCCCCTAACCCTAACCCTAGCCCGAACCCTAACCCTAACCCTTCCCCGAAGCCTGACCCTCACGCGTCCCCTAATCCTAACCCGTACGCTGACACTGACCCACGCGCTCACACGTACGCTCCCCCTAAAGCGTTGTCGTACCCTCACCTGGACCCTAAACCGTCCCCGTCCCCTAACCCTAACCCTAGCCCAAACCCTAACCCTAACCCTTCCCAGAAGCCTGACCCTCACCCGTCCCCTAATCCTAACCCATACGCTGACACTGACCCGCGCCCTCACACGTACGCTCCCCCTAAAGCGTTGTCGTACCCTCACCTGGACCCTAAACCGTCCCCGTCCCCTAACCCTAACCCTAGCCCGAACCCTAACCCTAACCCTTCCCCGAAGCCTGACCCTCACCCGTCCCCTAATCCTAACACGTACGCTGACACTGACCCGCGCCCTCACACGTACGCTCCCCCTAAAGCGTTGTCGTACCGTCACCTGGACCCTAAACCGTCCCCGTCCCCTAACCCTAACCCTAGCCCGAACCCTAACCCTAACCCTTCCCCGAAGCCTGACCCTCACCCGTCCCCTAATCCTAACCCGTACGCTGACACTGACCCGCGCCCTCACACGTACGCTCCCCCTAAAGCGTTGTCGTACCCTCACCTGGACCCTAAACCGTCCCCGTCCCCTAAACCTAACCCTAGCCCGAACACTAACCCTAACCCTTCCCCGAAGCCTGACCCTCACCCGTCCCCTAATCCTAACCCGTACGCTGACACTGACCCGCGCCCTCACACGTACGCTCCCCCTAAAGCGTTGTCGTACCCTCACCTGGACCCTAAACCGTCCCCGTCCCCTAACCCTAACCCTAGCCCGAACCCTAACCCTAACCCTTCCCCGAAGCCTGACCCTCACCCGTCCCCTAATCCTAACCCGTACGCTGACACTGACCCGCGCCCTCACACGTACGCTCCCCCTAAAGCGTTGTCGTACCCTCACCTGGACCCTAAACCGTCCCCGTCCCCTAACCCTAACCCTAGCCCGAACCCTAACCCTAACCCTTCCCCGAAGCCTGACCCTCACCCGTCCCCTAATCCTAACCCGTACGCTGACACTGACCCGCGCCCTCACACGTACGCTCCCCCTAAAGCGTTGTCGTACCCTCTCCTGGACCCTAAACCGTCCCCGTCCCCTAACCCTAACCCTAGCCCGAACCCTAACCCTAACCCTTCCCCGAAGCCTGACCCTCACCCGTCCCCTAATCCTAACCCGTACGCTGACACTGACCCGCACCCTCACACGTACGCTCCCCCTAAAGCGTTGTCGTACCCTCACCTGGACCCTAAACCGTCCCCGTCCCCTAACCCTAAACCTAGTCCGAACCCTAACCCTAACCCTTCCCCGAAGCCTGACCCTCACCCGTCCCCTAATCCTAACCCGTACGCTGACACTGACCCGCGCCCTCACACGTACGCTCCCCCTAAAGCGTTGTCGTACCCTCTCCTGGACCCTAAACCGTCCCCGTCCCCTAACCCTAACCCTAGCCCGAACCCTAACCCTAACCCTTCCCCGAAGCCTGACCCTCCCACGTCCACTAATCCTAACCCGTACGCTGACACTGACCCGCGCCCTCACACGTACGCTCCCCCTAAAGCGTTGTCGTACCCTCACCTGGACCCTAAACCGTCCCCGTCCCCTAACCCTAACCCTAGCCCGAACCCTAACCCTAACCCTTCCCCAAAGCCTGACCCTCACCCGTCCCCTAATCCTAAACCGTACGCTGACACTGACCCGCGCCCTCACACGTACGCTCCCCCTAAAGCGTTGTCGTACCCTCACCTGGACCCTAAACCGTCCCCGTCCCCTAACCCTAACCCTAGCCCGAACCCTAACCCTAACCCTTCCCCGAAGCCTGACCCTCACCCGTCCCCTAATCCTAACCCGTACGCTGACACTGACCCGCGCCCTCACACGTACGCTCCCCCTAAAGCGTTGTCGTACCCTCACCTGGACCCTAAACCGTCCCCGTCCCCTAACCCTAACCCTAGCCCGAACCCTAACCCTAACCCTTCCCCGAAGCCTGACCCTCACCCGTCCCCTAATCCTAACCCGTACGCTGACACTGACCCGCGCCCTCACACGTACGCTCCCCCTAAAGCGTTGTCGTACCCTCTCCTGGACCCTAAACCGTCCCCGTCCCCTAACCCTAACCCTAGCCCGAACCCTAACCCTAACCCTTCCCCGAAGCCTGACCCTCACCCGTCCCCTAATCCTAACACGTACGCTGACACTGACCCGCGCCCTCACACGTACGCTCCCCCTAAAGCGTTGTCGTACCCTCACCTGGACCCTAAACCGTCCCCGTCCCCTAACCCTAAACCTAGCCCGAACCCTAACCCTAACCCTTCCCCGAAGCCTGACCCTCACCCGTCCCCTAATCCTAACCCGTACGCTGACACTGACCCGCGCCCTCACACGTACGCTCCCCCTAAAGCGTTGTCGTACCCTCTCCTGGACCCTAAACCGTCCCCGTCCCCTAACCCTAACCCTAGCCCGAACCCTAACCCTAACCCTTCCCCGAAGCCTGACCCTCCCCCGTCCCCTAATCCTAACCCGTACGCTGACACTGACCCGCGCCCTCACACGTACGCTCCCCCTAAAGCGTTGTCGTACCCTCACCTGGACCCTAAACCGTCCCCGTCCCCTAACCCTAACCCTAGCCCGAACCCTAACCCTAACCCTTCCCCAAAGCCTGACCCTCACCCGTCCCCTAATCCTAACCCGTACGCTGACACGGACCCGCCCCCTCACACGTACGCTCCCCCTAAAGCGGTGTCGTACCCTCCCCTGGACCCTAAACCGTCCCCGTCCCCTAACCCTAACCCTAGCCCGAACCCTAACCCTAACCCTTCCCCGAAGCCTGACCCTCACCCGTCCCCTAATCCTAACCCGTACGCTGACACTGACCCGCGCCCTCACACGTACGCTACCCCTAAAGCGTTGTCGTACCCTCACCTGGACCCTAAACCGTCCCCGTCCCCTAACCCTAACCCTAGCCCGAACCCTAACCCTAACCCTTCCCAGAAGCCTGACCCTCACCCGTCCCCTAATCCTAACCCGTACGCTGACACTGACCCGCGCCCTCACACGTACGCTCCCCCTAAAGCGTTGTCGTACCCTCTCCTGGACCCTAAACCGTCCCCGTCCCCTAACCCTAACCCTAGCCCGAACCCTAACCCTAACCCTTCCCCGAAGCCTGACCCTCACCCGTCCCCTAATCCTAACCCGTACGCTGACACTGACCCACGCCCTCACACGTACGCTCCCCATAAAGCGTTGTCGTACCCTCACCTGGACCCTAAACCGTCCCCGTCCCCTAACCCTAACCCTAGCCCAAACCCTAACCCTAACCCTTCCCCGAAGCCTGACCCTCACCCGTCCCCTAATCCTAACCCATACGCTGACACTGACCCGCGCCCTCACACGTACGCTCCCCCTAAAGCGTTGTCGTACCCTCACCTGGACCCTAAACCGTCCCCGTCCCCTAACCCTAACCCTAGCCCGAACCCTAACCCTAACCCTTCCCCGAAGCCTGACCCTCACCCGTCGCCTAATCCTAACCCGTACAGTGACACTGACCCGCGCCCTCACACGTACGCTCCCCCTAAAGCGTTGTCGTACCCTCACCTGGACCCTAAACCGTCCCCGTCCCCTAACCCTAACCCTAGCCCGAACCCTAACCCTAACCCTTCCCCGAAGCCTGACCCTCACCCGTCCCCTAATCCTAACCCGTACGCTGACACTGACCCGCGCCCTCACACGTACGCTCCCCCTAAAGCGTTGTCGTACCCTCACCTGGACCCTAAACCGTCCCCGTCCCCTAACCCTAACCCTAGCCCGAACCCTAACCCTAACCCTTCCCCGAAGCCTGACCCTCACCCGTCCCCTAATCCTAACACGTACGCTGACACTGACCCGCGCCCTGACACGTACGCTCCCCCTAAAGCGTTGTCGTACCCTCACCTGGACCCTAAACCGTCCCCGTCCCCTAACCCTAACCCTAGCCCGAACCCTAACCCTAACCCTTCCCCGATGCCTGACCCTCACCCGTCCCCTAATCCTAACCCGTACGCTGACACTGACCCGCGCCCTCACACGTACGCTCCCCCTAAAGCGTTGTCGTACCCTCACCTGGACCCTAAACCGTCCCCGTCCCCTAACCCTAACCCTAGCCCGAAAACTAACCCTAACCCTTCCCCGAAGCCTGACCCTCACCCGTCCCCTAATCCTAACCCGTACGCTGACACTGACTGGCGCCCTCACACGTACGCTCCCCCTAAAGCGTTGTCGTACCCTCACCTGGACCCTAAACCGTCCCCGTCCCCTAACCCTAACCCTAGCCCGAACCCTAACCCTAACCCTTCCCCGAAGCCTGACCCTCACCCGTCCCCTAATCCTAACCCGTACGCTGACACTGACCCGCGCCCTCACACGTACGCTCCCCCTAAAGCGTTTTCGTACCCTCACCTGGACCCTAAACCGTCCCCGTCCCCTAACCCTAACCCTAGCCCGAACCCTAACCCTTACCCTTCCCCGAAGCCTGACCCTCACCCGTCCCCTAATCCTAACCCGTACGCTGACACTGACCCGCGCCCTCACACGTACGCTCCCCCTAAAGCGTTGTCGTACCCTCACCTGGACCCTAAACCGTCCCCGTCCCCTAACCCTAACCCTAGCCCGAACCCTAACCCTAACCCTTCCCCGAAGCCTGACCCTCCCCCGTCCCCTAATCCTAACACGTACGCTGACACTGACCCGCGCCCTCACACGTACGCTCCCCCTAAAGCGTTGTCGTACCCTCACCTGGACCCTAAACCGTCCCCGTCCCCTAACCCTAACCCTAGCCCGAACCCTAACCCTAACCCTTCCCCGAAGCCTGACCCTCACCCGTCCCCTAATCCTAACCCGTACGCTGACACTGACCCGCGCCCTCACACGTACGCTCCCCCTAAAGCGTTGTCGTACCCTCACCTGGACCCTAAACCGTCCCCGTCCCCTAACCCTAACCCTAGCCCGAACCCTAACCCTAAACCTTCCCCGAAGCCTGACCCTCACCCGTCCCCTAATCCTAACCCGTACGCTGACACTGACCCGCGCCCTCACACGTACGCTCCCCCTAAAGCGTTGTCGTACCCTCACCTGGACCCTAAACCGTCCCCGTCCCCTAACCCTAAACCTAGCCCGAACCCTAACCCTAACCCTTCCCCGAAGCCTGACCCTCACCCGTCCCCTAATCCTAACCCGTACGCTGACACTGACCCGCGCCCTCACACGTACGCTCCCCCTAAAGCGTTGTCGTACCCTCTCCTGGACCCTAAACCGTCCCCGTCCCCTAACCCTAACCCTAGCCCGAACCCTAACCCTAACCCTTCCCCGAAGCCTGACCCTCCCACGTCCACTAATCCTAACCCGTACGCTGACACTGACCCGCGCCCTCACACGTACGCTCCCCCTAAAGCGTTGTCGTACCCTCACCTGGACCCTAAACCGTCCCCGTCCCCGAACCCTAACCCTACCCCGAACCCTAACCCTAACCCTTCCCCGAAGCCTGACCCTCACCCGTCCCCTAATCCTAACCCGTACGCTGACACTGACCCGCGCCCTCACACGTACGCTCCCCCTAAAGCGTTGTCGTACCCTCACCTGGACCCTAAACCGTCCCCGTCCCCTAACCCTAACCCTAGCCCGAACCCTAACCCTAACCCTTCCCCGAAGCCTGACCTTCACCCGTCCCCTAATCCTAACCCGTACGCTGACACTGACCCGCGCCCTCACACGTACGCTCCCCCTAAAGCGTTGTCGTACCCTCACCTGGACCCTAAACCGTCCCCGTCCCCTAACCCTAACCCTAGCCCGAACCCTAACCCTAACCCTTCCCCGAAGCCTGACCCTCACCCGTCCCCTAATCCTAACCGGTACGCTGACACTGACCCGCGCCCTCACACGTACGCTCCCCCTAAAGCGTTGTCGTACCCTCACCTGGACCCTAAACCGTCCCCGTCCCCTAACCCTAACCCTAGCCCGAACCCTAACCCTAACCCTTCCCCGAAGCCTGACCCTCACCCGTCCCCTAATCCTAACCCGTACGCTGACACTGACCCGCGCCCTCACACGTACGCTCCCCCTAAAGCGTTGTCGTACCCTCTCCTGGACCCTAAACCGTCCCCGTCCCCTAACCCTAACCCTAGCCCGAACCCTAACCCTAACCCTTCCCCGAAGCCTGACCCTCACACGTCCCCTAATCCTAACACGTACGCTGACACTGACCCGCGCCCTCACACGTACGCTCCCCCTAAAGCGTTGTCGTACCCTCTCCTGGACCCTAAACCGTCCCCGTCCCCTAACCCTAAACCTAGCCCGAACCCTAACCCTAACCCTTCCCCGAAGCCTGACCCTCACCCGTCCCCTAATCCTAAGCCGTACGCTGACACTGACCCGCGCCCTCACACGTACGCTCCCCCTAAAGCGTTGTCGTACCCTCTCCTGGACCCTAAACCGTCCCCGTCCCCTAACCCTAACCCTAGCCCGAACCCTAACCCTAACCCTTCCCCGAAGCCTGACCCTCCCCCGTCCCCTAATCCTAACCCGTACGCTGACACTGACCCGCGCCCTCACACGTACGCTCCCCCTAAAGCGTTGTCGTACCCTCACCTGGACCCTAAACCGTCCCCGTCCCCTAACCCTAACCCTAGCCCGAACCCTAACCCTAACCCTTCCCCAAAGCCTGACCCTCACCCGTCCCCTAATCCTAACCCGTACGCTGACACTGACCCGCCCCCTCACACGTACGCTCCCCCTAAAGCGGTGTCGTACCCTCCCCTGGAACCTAAACCGTCCCCGTCCCCTAACCCTAACCCTAGCCCGAACCCTAACCCTAACCCTTCCCCGAAGCCTGACCCTCACCCGTCCCCTAATCCTAACCCGTACGCTGACACTGACCCGCGCCCTCACACGTACGCTACCCCTAAAGCGTTGTCGTACCCTCACCTGGACCCTAAACCGTCCCCGTCCCCTAACCCTAACCCTAGCCCGAACCCTAACCCTAACCCTTCCCCGAAGCCTGACCCTCACCCGTCCCCTAATCCTAACCCGTACGCTGACACTGACCCGCGCCCTCACACGTACGCTCCCCCTAAAGCGTTGTCGTACCCTCTCCTGGACCCTAAACCGTCCCCGTCCCCTAACCCTAACCCTAGCCCGAACCCTAACCCTAACCCTTCCCCGAAGCCTGACCCTCACCCGTCCCCTAATCCTAACCCGTACGCTGACACTGACCCACGCCCTCACACGTACGCTCCCCCTAAAGCGTTGTCGTACCCTCACCTGGACCCTAAACCGTCCCCGTCCCCTAACCCTAACCCTAGCCCAAACCCTAACCCTAACCCTTCCCCGAAGCCTGACCCTCACCCGTCCCCTAATCCTAACCCATACGCTGACACTGACCCGCGCCCTCACACGTACGCTCCCCCTAAAGCGTTGTCGTACCCTCACCTGGACCCTAAACCGTCCCCGTCCCCTAACCCTAACCCTAGCCCGAACCCTAACCCTAACCCTTCCCCGAAGCCTGACCCTCACCCGTCGCCTAATCCTAACCCGTACAGTGACACTGACCCGCGCCCTCACACGTACGCTCCCCCTAAAGCGTTGTCGTACCCTCACCTGGACCCTAAACCGTCCCCGTCCCCTAACCCTAACCCTAGCCCGAACCCTAACCCTAACACTTCCCCGAAGCCTGACCCTCACCCGTCCCCTAATCCTAACCCGTACGCTGACACTGACCCGCGCCCTCACACGTACGCTCCCCCTAAAGCGTTGTCGTACCCTCACCTGGACCCTAAACCGTCCCCGTCCCCTAACCCTAACCCTAGCCCGAACCCTAACCCTAACCCTTCCCCGAAGCCTGACCCTCACCCGTCCCCTAATCCTAACCCGTACGCTGACACTGACCCGCGCCCTCACACGTACGCTCCCCCTAAAGCGTTGTCGTACCCTCACCTGGACCCTAAACCGTCCCCGTCCCCTAACCCTAACCCTAGCCCGAACCCTAACCCTAACCCTTCCCCAAAGCCTGACCCTCACCCGTCCCCTAATCCTAACCCGTACGCTGACACTGACCCGCGCCCTCACACGTACGCTCCCCCTAAAGCGTTGTCGTACCCTCACCTGGACCCTAAACCGTCCCCGTCCCCTAACCCTAACCCTAGCCCGAAAACTAACCCTAACCCTTCCCCGAAGCCTGACCCTCACCCGTCCCCTAATCCTAACCCGTACGCTGACACTGACCCGCGCCCTCACACGTACGCTCCCCCTAAAGCGTTGTCGTACCCTCACCTGGACCCTAAACCGTCCCCGTCCCCTAACCCTAACCCTAGCCCGAAAACTAACCCTAACCCTTCCCCGAAGCCTGACCCTCACCCGTCCCCTAATCCTAACCCGTACGCTGACACTGACCCGCGCCCTCACACGTACGCTCCCCCTAAAGCGTTTTCGTACCCTCACCTGGACCCTAAACCGTCCCCGTCCCCTAACCCTAACCCTAGCCCGAACCCTAACCCTTACCCTTCCCCGAAGCCTGACCCTCACCCGTCCCCTAATCCTAACCCGTACGCTGACACTGACCCGCGCCCTCACACGTACGCTCCCCCTAAAGCGTTGTCGTACCCTCACCTGGACCCTAAACCGTCCCCGTCCCCTAACCCTAACCCTAGCCCGAACCCTAACCCTAACCCTTCCCCGAAGCCTGACCCTCCCCCGTCCCCTAATCCTAACACGTACGCTGACACTGACCCGCGCCCTCACACGTACGCTCCCCCTAAAGCGTTGTCGTACCGTCACCTGGACCCTAAACCGTCCCCGTCCCCTAACCCTAACCCTAGCCCGAACCCTAACCCTAACCCTTCCCCGAAGCCTGACCCTCACCCGTCCCCTAATCCTAACCCGTACGCTGACACTGACCCGCGCCCTCACACGTACGCTCCCCCTAAAGCGTTGTCGTACCCTCTCCTGGACCCTAAACCGTCCCCGTCCCCTAACCCTAACCCTAGCCCGAACCCTAACCCTAACCCTTCCCCGAAGCCTGACACTCACCCGTCCCCTAATCCTAACCCGTACGCTGACACTGACCCGCGCCCTCACACGTACGCTCCCCCTAAAGCGTTGTCGTACCCTCACCTGGACCCTAAACCGTCCCCGTCCCCGAACCCTAACCCTACCCCGAACCCTAACCCTAACCCTTCCCCGAAGCCTGACCCTCACCCGTCCCCTAATCCTAACCCGTACGCTGACACTGACCCGCGCCCTCACACGTACGCTCCCCCTAAAGCGTTGTCGTACCCTCACCTGGACCCTAAACCGTCCCCGTCCCCTAACCCTAACCCTAGCCCGAACCCTAACCCTAACCCTTCCCCAAAGCCTGACCCTCACCCGTCCCCTAATCCTAACCCGTACGCTGACACTGACCCGCGCCCTCACACGTACGCTCCCCCTAAAGCGTTGTCGTACCCTCACCTGGACCCTAAACCGTCCCCGTCCCCTAACCCTAACCCTAGCCCGAACCCTAACCCTAACCCTTCCCCGAAGCCTGACCCTCACCCGTCCCCTAATCCTAACCCGTACGCTGACACTGACCCGCGCCCTCACACGTACGCTCCCCCTAAAGCGTTGTCGTACCCTCACCTGGACCCTAAACCGTCCCCGTCCCCTAACCCTAACCCTAGCCCGAACCCTAACCCTAACCCTTCCCCGAAGCCTGACCCTCACCCGTCCCCTAATCCTAACCCGTACGCTGACACTGACCCGCGCCCTCACACGTACGCTCCCCCTAAAGCGTTGTCGTACCCTCACCTGGACCCTAAACCGTCCCCGTCCCCTAACCCTAACCCTAGCCCGAACCCTAACCCTAACCCTTCCCCGAAGCCTGACCCTCACCCGTCCCCTAATCCTAACCCGTACGCTGACACTGACCCGCGCCCTCACACGTACGCTCCCCCTAAAGCGTTGTCGTACCCTCTCCTGGACCCTAAACCGTCCCCGTCCCCTAACCCTAACCCTAGCCCGAACCCTAACCCTAACCCTTCCCCGAAGCCTGACCCTCACCCGTCCCCTAATCCTAACCCGTACGCTGACACTGACCCGCGCCCTCACACGTACGCTCCCCCTAAAGCGTTGTCGTACCTTCACCTGGACCCTAAACCGTCCCCGTCCCCGAACCCTAACCCTACCCCGAACCCTAACCCTAACCCTTCCCCGAAGCCTGACCCTCACCCGTCCCCTAATCCTAACCCGTACGCTGACACTGACCCGCGCCCTCACACGTACGCTCCCCCTAAAGCGTTGTCGTACCCTCACCTGGACCCTAAACCGTCCCCGTCCCCTAACCCTAACCCTAGCCCGAACCCTAACCCTAACCCTTCCCCAAAGCCTGACACTCACCCGTCCCCTAATCCTAACCCGTACGCTGACACTGACCCGCGCCCTCACACGTACGCTCCCCCTAAAGCGTTGTCGTACCCTCACCTGGACCCTAAACCGTCCCCGTCCCCTAACCCTAACCCTAGCCCGAACCCTAACCCTAACCCTTCCCCGAAGCCTGACCCTCACCCGTCCCCTAATCCTAACCCGTACGCTGACACTGACCCGCGCCCTCACACGTACGCTCCCCCTAAAGCATTGTCGTACCCTCACCTGGACCCTAAACCGTCCCCGTCCCCTAACCCTAACCCTAGCCCGAACCCTAACCCTAACCCTTCCCCGAAGCCTGACCCTCACCCGTCCCCTAATCCTAACCCCTACGCTGACACTGACCCGCGCCCTCACACGTACGCTCCCCCTAAAGCGTTGTCGTACCCTCACCTGGAACCTAAACCGTCCCCGTCCCCTAACCCTAACCCTAGCCCGAACCCTAACCCTAACCCTTCCCCGAAGCCTGACCCTCACCCGTCCCTTAATCCTAACCCGTACGCTGACACTGACCCGCGCCCTCACACGTACGCTCCCCCTAAAGCGTTGTCGTACCCTCACATGGACCCTAAACCGTCCCCGTCCCCTAACCCTAACCCTAGCCCGAACCCTAACCCTAACCCTTCCCCGAAGCCTGACCCTCACCCGTCCCCTAATCCTAACCCGTACGCTGACACTGACCCGCGCCCTCACACGTACGCTCCCCCTAAAGCGTTGTCGTACCCTCACCTGGACCCTAAACCGTCCCCGTCCCCTAACCCTAACCCTAGCCCGAACCCTAACCCTAACCCTTCCCCGAAGCCTGATCCTCACCCGTCCCCTAATCCTAACCCGTTCGCTGACACTGACCCGCGCCCTCACACGTACGCTCCCCCTAAAGCGTTGTCGTACCCTCACCTGGACCCTAAACCGTCCCCGTCCCCTAACCCTAACCCTAGCCCGAACCCTAACCCTAACCCTTCCCCGAAGCCTGACCCTCACCCGTCCCCTAATCCTAACCCGTACGCTGACACTGACCCGCGCCCTCACACGTACGCTCCCCCTAAAGCGTTGTCGTACCCTCACCTGGACCCTAAACCGTCCCCGTCCCCTAACCCTAACCCTAGCCCGAACCCTAACCCTAACACTTCCCCGAAGCCTGACCCTCACCCGTCCCCTAATCCTAACCCGTACGCTGACACTAAACTGCGCTCTCACACGTACGCTCCCCCTAAAGCGTTGTCGTACCCTCACCTGGACCCTAAACCGTCCCCGTCCCCTAAACCTAACCCTAACCCGAACCCTAACCCTAACCCTTCCCTGAAGCCTGACCCTCACCCGTCCCCTAATCCTAACCCGTACGCTGACACTAACCCGCGCCCTCAAACCTACGCTCCCCCTAAAGCGTTGTCGTACCCTCACCTGGACCCTAAACCGTCCCCGTTCCCTAACCCTAACCCTAGCCCGAACCCTAACCCTAACCCTTCCCCGAAGCCTGACCCTCACCCGTCCCCTAATCCTAACCCGTACGCTGACACTAACCCGCGCACTCACACGTACGCTCCCCCTAAAGCGTTGTCGTACCCTCACCTGGACCCTAAACCGTCCCCGTCCCCTAACCCTAACCCTAGCCCGAACCCTAACCCTAACCCTTCCCCGAAGCCTGACCCTCACCCGTCCCCTAATCCTAAACCGTACGCTGACACTAACCCGCGCCCTCACACCTACGCTCCCCCTAAAGCGTTGTCGTACCCTCACCTGGACCCTAAACCGTCCCCGTCCCCTAACCCTAACCCTAGCCCGAACCCTAACCCTAACCCTTCCCCGAAGCCTGACCCTCACCCGTCCCCTAATCCTAACCCGTACGCTGACACTGACCCGCGCCCTCACACGTACGCTCCCCCTAAAGCGTTGTCGTACCCTCTCCTGGACCCTAAACCGTCCCCGTCCCCTAACCCTAACCCTAGCCCGAACCCTAACCCTAACCCTTCCCCGAAGCCTGACCCTCACCCGTCCCCTAATCCTAACCCGTACGCTGACACTGACCCGCGCCCTCACACGTACGCTCCCCCTAAAGCGTTGTCGTACCTTCACCTGGACCCTAAACCGTCCCCGTCCCCGAACCCTAACCCTACCCCGAACCCTAACCCTAACCCTTCCCCGAAGCCTGACCCTCACCCGTCCCCTAATCCTAACCCGTACGCTGACACTGACCCGCGCCCTCACACGTACGCTCCCCCTAAAGCGTTGTCGTACCCTCACCTGGACCCTAAACCGTCCCCGTCCCCTAACCCTAACCCTAGCCCGAACCCTAACCCTAACCCTTCCCCAAAGCCTGACACTCACCCGTCCCCTAATCCTAACCCGTACGCTGACACTGACCCGCGCCCTCACACGTACGCTCCCCCTAAAGCGTTGTCGTACCCTCACCTGGACCCTAAACCGTCCCCGTCCCCTAACCCTAACCCTAGCCCGAACCCTAACCCTAACCCTTCCCCGAAGCCTGACCCTCACCCGTCCCCTAATCCTAACCCGTACGCTGACACTGACCCGCGCCCTCACACGTACGCTCCCCCTAAAGCGTTGTCGTACCCTCACCTGGACCCTAAACCGTCCCCGTCCCCTAACCCTAACCCTAGCCCGAACCCTAACCCTAACCCTTCCCCGAAGCCTGACCCTCACCCGTCCCCTAATCCTAACCCCTACGCTGACACTGACCCGCGCCCTCACACGTACGCTCCCCCTAAAGCGTTGTCGTACCCTCACCTGGACCCTAAACCGTCCCCGTCCCCTAACCCTAACCCTAGCCCGAACCCTAACCCTAACCCTTCCCCGAAGCCTGACCCTCACCCGTCCCTTAATCCTAACCCGTACGCTGACACTGACCCGCGCCCTCACACGTACGCTCCCCCTAAAGCGTTGTCGTACCCTCACATGGACCCTAAACCGTCCCCGTCCCCTAACCCTAACCCTAGCCCGAACCCTAACCCTATCCCTTCCCCGAAGCCTGACCCTCACCCGTCCCCTAATCCTAACCCGTACGCTGACACTGACCCGCGCCCTCACACGTACGCTCCCCCTAAAGCGTTGTCGTACCCTCACCTGGACCCTAAACCGTCCCCGTCCCCTAACCCTAACCCTAGCCCGAACCCTAACCCTAACCCTTCCCCGAAGCCTGATCCTCACCCGTCCCCTAATCCTAACCCGTTCGCTGACACTGACCCGCGCCCTCACACGTACGCTCCCCCTAAAGCGTTGTCGTACCCTCACCTGGACCCTAAACCGTCCCCGTCCCCTAACCCTAACCCTAGCCCGAACCCTAACCCTAACCCTTCCCCGAAGCCTGACCCTCACCCGTCCCCTAATCCTAACCCGTACGCTGACACTGACCCGCGCCCTCACACGTACGCTCCCCCTAAAGCGTTGTCGTACCCTCACCTGGACCCTAAACCGTCCCCGTCCCCTAACCCTAACCCTAGCCCGAACCCTAACCCTAACCCTTCCCCGAAGCCTGACCCTCACCCGTCCCCTAATCCTAACCCGTACGCTGACACTAAACTGCGCTCTCACACGTACGCTCCCCCTAAAGCGTTGTCGTACCCTCACCTGGACCCTAAACCGTCCCCGTCCCCTAAACCTAACCCTAACCCGAACCCTAACCCTAACCCTTCCCTGAAGCCTGACCCTCACCCGTCCCCTAATCCTAACCCGTACGCTGACACTAACCCGCGCCCTCAAACCTACGCTCCCCCTAAAGCGTTGTCGTACCCTCACCTGGACCCTAAACCGTCCCCGTTCCCTAACCCTAACCCTAGCCCGAACCCTAACCCTAACCCTTCCCCGAAGCCTGACCCTCACCCGTCCCCTAATCCTAACCCGTACGCTGACACTAACCCGCGGACTCACACGTACGCTCCCCCTAAAGCGTTGTCGTACCCTCACCTGGACCCTAAACCGTCCCCGTCCCCTAACCCTAACCCTAGCCCGAACCCTAACCCTAACCCTTCCCCGAAGCCTGACCCTCACCCGTCCCCTAATCCTAAACCGTACGCTGACACTAACCCGCGCCCTCACACCTACGCTCCCCCTAAAGCGTTGTCGTACCCTCACCTGGACCCTAAACCGTCCCCGTCCCCTAACCCTAACCCTAGCCCGAACCCTAACCCTAACCCTTCCCCGAAGCCTGACCCTCACCCGTCCCTTAATCCTAACCCGTACGCTGACACTGACCCGCGCCCTAACACGTACGCTCCCCCTAAAGCGTTGTCGTACCCTCACCTGGACCCTAAACCGTCCCCGTCCCCTAACCCTAACCCTAGCCCGAACCCTAACCCTAACCCTTCCCCGAAGCCTGACCCTCACCCGTCCCCTAATCCTAACCCGTACGCTGACACTGACCCGCGCCCTCACACGTACGCTCCCCCTAAAGCGTTGTCGTACCCTCACCTGGACCCTAAACCGTCCCCGTCCCCTAACCCTAACCCTAGCCCGAACCCTAACCTTAACCCTTCCCCGAAGCCTGACCCTCACCCGTCCCCTAATCCTAACCCGTACGCTGACACTGACCCGCGCCCTCACACGTACGCTCCCCCTAAAGCGTTGTCGTACCCTCACCTGGACCCTAAACCGTCCCCGTCCCCTAACCCTAACCCTAGCCCGAACCCTAACCCTAACCCTTCCCCGAAGCCTGACCCTCACCCGTCCCCTAATCCTAACCCGTACGCTGACACTGACTGGCGCCCTCACACGTACGCTCCCCCTAAAGCGTTGTCGTACCCTCACCTGGACCCTAAACCGTCCCCGTCCCCTAACCCTAACCCTAGCCCGAACCCTAACCCTAACCCTTCCCCGAAGCCTGACCCTCACCCGTCCCCTAATCCTAACCCGTACGCTGACACTGACCCGCGCCCTCACACGTACGCTCCCCCTAAAGCGTTGTCGTACCCTCACCTGGACCCTAAACCGTCCCCGTCCCCTAACCCTAACCCTAGCCCGAACCCTAACCCTTACCCTTCCCCGAAGCCTGACCCTCACCCGTCCCCTAATCCTAACCAGTACGCTGACACTGACACGCGCCCTCACACGTACGCTCCACCTAAAGCGTTGTCGTACCCTCACCTGGACCCTAAACCGTCCCCGTCCCCTAACCCTAACCCTAGCCCGAACCCTAACCCTAACACTTCCCCGAAGCCTGACCCTCACCCGTCCCCTAATCCTAACACGTACGCTGACACTGACCCGCGCCCTCACACGTACGCTCCCCCTAAAGCGTTGTCGTACCCTCACCTGGACCCTAAACCGTCCCCGTCCCCTAACCCTAACCCGAGCCCGAACCCTAACCCTAACCCTTCCCCGAAGCCTGACCCTCACCCGTCCCCTAATCCTAACCCGTAAGCTGACACTGACCCGCGCCCTCACACGTACGCTCCCCCTAAAGCGTTGTCGTACCCTCACCTGGACCCTAAACCGTCCCCGTCCCCTAACCCTAACCCTAGCCCGAACCCTAACCCTAACCCTTCCCCGAAGCCTGACACTCACCCGTCCCCTAATCCTAACCCGTACGCTGACACTGACCCGCGCCCTCACACGTACGCTCCCCCTAAAGCGTTGTCGTACCCTCACCTGGACCCTAAACCGTCCCCGTCCCCGAACCCTAACCCTACCCCGAACCCTAACCCTAACCCTTCCCCGAAGCCTGACCCTCACCCGTCCCCTAATCCTAACCCGTACGCTGACACTGACCCGCGCCCTCACACGTACGCTCCCCCTAAAGCGTTGTCGTACCCTCACCTGGACCCTAAACCGTCCCCGTCCCCTAACCCTAACCCTAGCCCGAACCCTAACCCTAACCCTTCCCCAAAGCCTGACCCTCACCCGTCCCCTAATCCTAACCCGTACGCTGACACTGACCCGCGCCCTCACACGTACGCTCCCCCTAAAGCGTTGTCGTACCCTCACCTGGACCCTAAACCGTCCCCGTCCCCTAACCCTAACCCTAGCCCGAACCCTAACCCTAACCCTTCCCCGAAGCCTGACCCTCACCCGTCCCCTAATCCTAACCCGTACGCTGACACTGACCCGCGCCCTCACACGTACGCTCCCCCTAAAGCGTTGTCGTACCCTCACCTGGACCCTAAACCGTCCCCGTCCCCTAACCCTAACCCTAGCCCGAACCCTAACCCTAACCCTTCCCCGAAGCCTGACCCTCACCCGTCCCCTAATCCTAACCCGTACGCTGACACTGACCCGCGCCCTCACACGTACGCTCCCCCTAAAGCGTTGTCGTACCCTCACCTGGACCCTAAACCGTCCCCGTCCCCTAACCCTAACCCTAGCCCGAACCCTAACCCTAACCCTTCCCCGAAGCCTGACCCTCACCCGTCCCCTAATCCTAACCCGTACGCTGACACTGACCCGCGCCCTCACACGTACGCTCCCCCTAAAGCGTTGTCGTACCCTCTCCTGGACCCTAAACCGTCCCCGTCCCCTAACCCTAACCCTAGCCCGAACCCTAACCCTAACCCTTCCCCGAAGCCTGACCCTCACCCGTCCCCTAATCCTAACCCGTACGCTGACACTGACCCGCGCCCTCACACGTACGCTCCCCCTAAAGCGTTGTCGTACCTTCACCTGGACCCTAAACTGTCCCCGTCCCCGAACCCTAACCCTACCCCGAACCCTAACCCTAACACTTCCCCGAAGCCTGACCCTCACCCGTCCCCTAATCCTAACCCGTACGCTGACACTGACCCGCGCCCTCACACGTACGCTCCCCCTAAAGCGTTGTCGTACCCTCACCTGAACCCTAAACCGTCCCCGTCCCCTAACCCTAACCCTAGCCCGAACCCTAACCCTAACACTTCCCCAAAGCCTGACCCTCACACGTCCCCTAATCCTAACCCGTACGCTGACACTGACCCGCGCCCTCACACGTACGCTCCCCCTAAAGCGTTGTCGTACCCTCACCTGAACCCTAAACCGTCCCCGTCCCCTAACCCTAACCCTAGCCCGAACCCTAACCCTAACACTTCCCCGAAGCCTGACCCTCACCCGTCCCCTAATCCTAACCCGTACGCTGACACTGACCCGCGCCCTCACACGTACGCTCCCCCTAAAGCGTTGTCGTACCCTCACCTGGACCCTAAACCGTCCCCGTCCCCTAACCCTAACCCTAGCCCGAACCCTAACCCTAACCCTTCCCCGAAGCCTGACCCTCACCCGTCCCCTAATCCTAACCCGTACGCTGACACTGACCCGCGCCCTCACACGTACGCTCCCCCTAAAGCGTTGTCGTACCCTCACCTGGACCCTAAACCGTCCCCGTCCCCTAACCCTAACCCTAGCCCGAACCCTAACCCTAACACTTCCCCGAAGCCTGACCCTCACCCGTCCCCTAATCCTAACCCCTACGCTGACACTGACCCGCGCCCTCACACGTACGCTCCCCCTAAAGCGTTGTCGTACCCTCACCTGGACCCTAAACCGTCCCCGTCCCCTAACCCTAACCCTAGCCCGAACCCTAACCCTAACCCTTCCCCGAAGCCTGACCCTCACCCGTCCCTTAATCCTAACCCGTACGCTGACACTGACCCGCGCCCTCACACGTACGCTCCCCCTAAAGCGTTGTCGTACCCTCACATGGACCCTAAACCGTCCCCGTCCCCTAACCCTAACCCTAGCCCGAACCCTAACCCTAACCCTTCCCCGAAGCCTGAACCTCACCCGTCCCCTAATCCTAACCCGTACGCTGACACTGACCCGCGCCCTCACACGTACGCTCCCCCTAAAGCGTTGTCGTACCCTCACCTGGACCCTAAACCGTCCCCGTCCCCTAACCCTAACCCTAGCCCGAACCCTAACCCTAACCCTTCCCCGAAGCCTGATCCTCACCCGTCCCCTAATCCTAACCCGTTCGCTGACACTGACCCGCGCCCTCACACGTACGCTCCCCCTAAAGCGTTGTCGTACCCTCACCTGGACCCTAAACCGTCCCCGTCCCCTAACCCTAACCCTAGCCCGAACCCTAACCCTAACCCTTCCCCGAAGCCTGACCCTCACCCGTCCCCTAATCCTAACCCGTACGCTGACACTGACCCGCGCCCTCACACGTACGCTCCCCCTAAAGCGTTGTCGTACCCTCTCCTGGACCCTAAACCGTCCCCGTCCCCTAAACCTAACGCTAGCCCGAACCCTAACCCTAACCCTTCCCCAAAGCCTGACCCTCACCCGTCCCCTAATCCTAACCCGTACGCTGACACTGACCCGCGCCCTCACACGTACGCTCCCCCTAAAGCGTTGTCGTACCCTCACCTGGACCCTAAACCGTCCCCGTCCCCTAACACTAACCCTAGCCCGAACCCTAACCCTAACCCTTCCCCGAAGCCTGACCCTCACCCGTCCCCTAATCCTAACCCGTACGCTGACACTGACCCGCGCCCTCACACGTACGCTCCCCCTAAAGCGTTGTCGTACCCTCACCTGGACCCTAAACCGTCCCCGTCCCCTAACCCTAACCCTAGCCCGAACCCTAACCCTAACCCTTCCCCGAAGCCTGACCCTCACCCGTCCCCTAATCCTAACCCGTACGCTGACACTAACCTGCGCTCTCACACGTACGCTCCCCCTAAAGCGTTGTCGTACCCTCACCTGGACCCTAAACCGTCCCCGTCCCCTAAACCTAACCCTAACCCGAACCCTAACCCTAACCCTTCCCTGAAGCCTGACCCTCACCCGTCCCCTAATCCTAACCCGTACGCTGACACTAACCAGCGCCCTCAAACCTACGCTCCCCCTAAAGCGTTGTCGTACCCTCACCTGGACCCTAAACCGTCCCCGTTCCCTAACCCTAACCCTAGCCCGAACCCTAACCCTAACCCTTCCCCGAAGCCTGACCCTCACCCGTCCCCTAATCCTAACCCGTACGCTGACACTGACCCGCGCCGTCACACGTACGCTCCCCCTAAAGCGTTGTCGTACCCTCACCTGGACCCTAAACCGTCCCCGTCCCCTAACCCTAACCCTAGCCCGAACCCTAACCCTAACCCTTCCCCGAAGCCTGACCCTCACCCGTCCCCTAATCCTAACCCGTACGCTGACACTGACCCGCGCCCTCACACGTACGCTCCCCCTAAAGCGTTGTCGTACCCTCTCCTGGACCCTAAACCGTCCCCGTCCCCTAACCCTAACCCTAGCCCGAACCCTAGCCCTAACCCTTCCCCGAAGCCTGACCCTCACACGTCCCCTAATCCTAACCCGTACGCTGACACTGACCCACGCCCTCACATGTACGCTCTCCCTAAAGCGTTGTCGTACCTTCACCTGGACCCTAAACCGTCCCCGTCCCCGAACCCTAACCCTACCCCAAACCCTAACCCTAACCCTTCCCCGAAGCCTGACCCTCACCCGTCCCCTAATCCTAACCCGTACGCTGACACTGACCCGCGCCCTCACACGTACGCTCCCCCTAAAGCGTTGTCGTACCCTCACCTGGACCCTAAACCGTCCCCGTCCCCTAACCCTAACCCTAGCCCGAACCCTAACCCTAACCCTTCCCCGAAGCCTGACCCTCACCCGTCCCCTAATCCTAACCCGTACGCTGACACTGACCCGCGCCCTCACACGTACGCTCCCCCTAAAGCGTTGTCGTACCCTCTCCTGGACCCTAAACCGTCCCCGTCCCCTAACACTAACCGTAGCCCAAACCCTAACCCTAAACCTTCCCCGAAGCCTGACCCTCACCCGTCCCCTAATCCTAACCCGTACGCTGACACTGACCCGCGCCCTCACACGTACGCTCCCCCTAAAGCGTTGTCGTACCTTCACCTGGACCCTAAACCGTCCCCGTCCCCGAACCCTAACCCTACCCCGAACCCTAACCCTAACCCTTCCCCGAAGCCTGACCCTCACCCGTCCCCTAATCCTAACCCGTACGCTGACACTGACCCGCGCCCTCACACGTACGCTCCCCCTAAAGCGTTGTCGTACCCTCACCTGGACCCTAAACCGTCCCCGTCCCCTAACCCTAACCCTAGCCCGAACCCTAACCCTAACCCTTCCCCAAAGCCTGACCCTCACCCGTCCCCTAATCCTAACCCGTACGCTGACACTGACCCGCGCCCTCACACGTACGCTCCCCCTAAAGCGTTGTCGTACCCTCACCTGGACCCTAAACCGTCCCCGTCCCCTAACCCTAACCCTAGCCCGAACCATAACCCTAACCCTTCCCCGAAGCCTGACCCTCACCCGTCCCCTAATCCTAACCCGTACGCTGACACTGACCCGCGCCCTCACACGTACGCTCCCCCTAAAGCGTTGTCGTACCCTCACCTGGACCCTAAACCGTCCCCGTCCCCTAACCCTAACCCTAGCCCGAACCCTAACCCTAACCCTTCCCCGAAGCCTGACCCTCACCCGTCCCCTAATCCTAACCCGTACGCTGACACTGACCCGCGCCCTCACACGTACGCTCCCCCTAAAGCGTTGTCGTACCCTCACCTGGACCCTAAACCGTCCCCGTCCCCTAACCCTAACCCTAGCCCGAACCCTAACCCTAACCCTTCCCCGAAGCCTGACCCTCACCCGTCCCCTAATCCTAACCCGTACGCTGACACTGACCCGCGCCCTCACACGTACGCTCCCCCTAAAGCGTTGTCGTACCCTCACCTGGACCCTAAACCGTCCCCGTCCCCTAACCCTAACCCTAGCCCGAACCCTAACCCTAACCCTTCCCCGAAGCCTGACCCTCACCCGTCCCCTAATCCTAACCCCTACGCTGACACTGACCCGCGCCCTCACACGTACGCTCCCCCTAAAGCGTTGTCGTACCCTCACCTGGACCCTAAACCGTCCCCGTCCCCTAACCCTAACCCTAGCCCGAACCCTAACCCTAACCCTTCCCCGAAGCCTGACCCTCACCCGTCCCTTAATCCTAACCCGTACGCTGACACTGACCCGCGCCCTCACACGTACGCTCCCCCTAAAGCGTTGTCGTACCCTCACATGGACCCTAAACCGTCCCCGTCCCCTAACCCTAACCCTAGCCCGAACCCTAACCCTAACCCTTCCCCGAAGCCTGACCCTCACCCGTCCCCTAATCCTAACCCGTACGCTGACACTGACCCGCGCCCTCACACGTACGCTCTCCCTAAAGCGTTGTCGTACCCTCACCTGGACCCTAAACCGTCCCCGTCCCCTAACCCTAACCCTAGCCCGAACCCTAACCCTAACCCTTCCCCGAAGTCTGATCCTCACCCGTCCCCTAATCCTAACCCGTTCGCTGACACTGACCCGCGCCCTCACACGTACGCTCCCCCTAAAGCGTTGTCGTACCCTCACCTGGACCCTAAACCGTCCCCGTCCCCTAACCCTAACCCTAGCCCGAACCCTAACCCTAACCCTTCCCCGAAGCCTGACCCTCACCCGTCCCCTAATCCTAACCCGTACGCTGACACTGACCCGCGCCCTCACACGTACGCTCCCCCTAAAGCGTTGTCGTACCCTCTCCTGGACCCTAAACCGTCCCCGTCCCCTAACCCTAACGCTAGCCCGAACCCTAACCCTAACCCTTCCCCAAAGCCTGACCCTCACCCGTCCCCTAATCCTAACCCGTACGCTGACACTGACCCGCGCCCTCACACGTACGCTCCCCCTAAAGCGTTGTCGTACCCTCACCTGGACCCTAAACCGTCCCCGTCCCCTAACCCTAACCCTAGCACGAACCCTAACCCTAACCCTTCCCCGAAGCCTGACACTCACACGTCCCCTAATCCTAACCCGTACGCTGACACTGACCCGCGCCCTCACACGTACGCTCCCCCTAAAGCGTTGTCGTACCCTCACCTGGACCCTAAACCGTCCCCGTCCCCTAACCCTAACCCTAGCCCGAACCCTAACCCTAACCCTTCCCCGAAGCCTGACCCTCACCCGTCCCCTAATCCTAACCCGTACGCTGACACTAACCTGCGCTCTCACACGTACGCTCCCCCTAAAGCGTTGTCGTACCCTCACCTGGACCCTAAACCGTCCCCGTCCCCTAAACCTAACCCTAACCCGAACCCTAACCCTAACCCTTCCCTGAAGCCTGACCCTCACCCGTCCCCTAATCCTAACCCGTACGCTGACACTAACCCGCGCCCTCAAACCTACGCTCCCCCTAAAGCGTTGTCGTACCCTCACCTGGACCCTAAACCGTCCCCGTTCCCTAACCCTAACCCTAGCCCGAACCCTAACCCTAACCCTTCCCCGAAGCCTGACCCTCACCCGTCCCCTAATCCTAACCCGTACGCTGACACTAACCCGCGCACTCACACGTACGCTCCCCCTAAAGCGTTGTCGTACCCTCACCTGGACCCTAAACCGTCCCCGTCCCCTAACCCTAACCCTAGCCCGAACCCTAACCCTAACCCTTCACCGAAGCCTGACCCTCACCCGTCCCCTAATCCTAACCCGTACGCTGACACTGACCCGCGCCCTAACACGTACGCTCCCCCTAAAGCGTTGTCGTACCCTCACCTGGACCCTAAACCGTCCCCGTCCCCTAACCCTAACCCTACCCCGAACCCTAACCCTAACCCTTCCCCGAAGCCTGACCCTCACCCGTCCCCTAATCCTAACCCGTACGCTGACACTGACCCGCGCCCTCACACGTACGCTCCCCCTAAAGCGTTGTCGTACCCTCACCTGGACCCTAAACCGTCCCCGTCCCCTAACCCTAACCCTAGCCCGAACCCTAACCCTAGCCCTTCCCCGAAGCCTGACCCTCACCCGTCCCCTAATCCTAACCCGTACGCTGACACTGACCCGCGCCCTCACACGTACGCTCCCCCTAAAGCGTTGTCGTACCCTCACCTGGACCCTAAACCGTCCCCGTCCCCTAACCCTAACCCTAGCCCGAACCCTAACCCTAACCCTTCCCCGAAGCCTGACCCTCACCCGTCCCCTAATCCTAACCCGTACGCTGACACTGACCCACGCCCTCACACGTACGCTCCCCCTAAAGCGTTGTCGTACCCTCACCTGGACGCTAAACCGTCCCCGTCCCCTAACCCTAACCCTAGCCCGAACCCTAACCCTAACCCTTCCCCGAAGCCTGACCCTCACCCGTCCCCTAATCCTAACCCGTACGCTGACACTGACCCGCGCCCTCACACGTACGCTCCCCCTAAAGCGTTGTCGTACCCTCACCTGGACCCTAAACCGTCCCCGTCCCCTAACCCTAACCCTAGCCCGAACCCTAACCCTAACCCTTCCCCGAAGCCTGACCCTCACCCGTCCCCTAATCCTAACCCGTACGCTGACACTGACTGGCGCCCTCACACGTACGCTCCCCCTAAAGCGTTGTCGTACCCTCACCTGGACCCTAAACCGTCCCCGTCCCCTAACCCTAACCCTAGCCCGAACCCTAACCCTAACCCTTCCCCGAAGCCTGACCCTCACCCGTCCCCTAATCCTAACCCGTACGCTGACACTGACCCGCGCCCTCACACGTACGCTCCCCCTAAAGCGTTGTCGTACCCTCACCTGGACCCTAAACCGTCCCCGTCCCCTAACCCTAACCCTAGCCCGAACCCTAACCCTTACCCTTCCCCGAAGCCTGACCCTCACCCGTCCCCTAATCCTAACCCGTACGCTGACACTGACACGCGCCCTCACACGTACGCTCCCCCTAAAGCGTTGTCGTACCCTCACCTGGACCCTAAACCGTCCCCGTCCCCTAACCCTAACCCTAGCCCGAACCCTAACCCTAACCCTTCCCCGAAGCCTGACCCTCACCCGTCCCCTAATCCTAACACGTACGCTGACACTGACCCGCGCCCTCACACGTACGCTCCCCCTAAAGCGTTGTCGTACCCTCACCTGGACCCTAAACCGTCTCCGTCCCCTAACCCTAACCCTAGCCCGAACCCTAACCCTAACCCTTCCCCGAAGCCTGACCCTCACCCGTCCCCTAATCCTAACCCGTAAGCTGACACTGACCCGCGCCCTCACACGTACGCTCCCCCTAAAGCGTTGTCGTACCCTCACCTGGACCCTAAACCGTCCCCGTCCCCTAACCCTAACCCTAGCCCGAACCCTAACCCTAACCCTTCCCCGAAGCCTGACACTCACCCGTCCCCTAATCCTAACCCGTACGCTGACACTGACCCGCGCCCTCACACGTACGCTCCCCCTAAAGCGTTGTCGTACCCTCACCTGGACCCTAAACCGTCCCCGTCCCCGAACCCTAACCCTACCCCGAACCCTAACCCTAACCCTTCCCCGAAGCCTGACCCTCACCCGTCCCCTAATCCTAACCCGTACGCTGACACTGACCCGCGCCCTCACACGTACGCTCCCCCTAAAGCGTTGTCCTACCCTCACCTGGACCCTAAACCGTCCCCGTCCCCTAACCCTAACCCTAGCCCGAACCCTAACCCTAACCCTTCCCCAAAGCCTGACCCTCACCCGTCCCCTAATCCTAACCCGTACGCTGACACTGACCCGCGCCCTCACACGTACGCTCCCCCTAAAGCGTTGTCGTACCCTCACCTGGACCCTAAACCGTCCCCGTCCCCTAACCCTAACCCTAGCCCGAACCCTAACCCTAACCCTTCCCCGAAGCCTGACCCTCACCCGTCCCCTAATCCTAACCCGTACGCTGACACTGACCCGCGCCCTCACACGTACGCTCCCCCTAATGCGTTGTCGTACCCTCACCTGGACCCTAAACCGTCCCCGTCCCCTAACCCTAACCCTAGCCCGAACCCTAACCCTAACCCTTCCCCGAAGCCTGACACTCACCCGTCCCCTAATCCTAACCCGTACGCTGACACTGACCCGCGCCCTCACACGTACGCTCCCCCTAAAGCGTTGTCGTACCCTCACCTGGACCCTAAACCGTCCCCGTCCCCGAACCCTAACCCTACCCCGAACCCTAACCCTAACCCTTCCCCGAAGCCTGACCCTCACCCGTCCCCTAATCCTAACCCGTACGCTGACACTGACCCGCGCCCTCACACGTACGCTCCCCCTAAAGCGTTGTCCTACCCTCACCTGGACCCTAAACCGTCCCCGTCCCCTAACCCTAACCCTAGCCCGAACCCTAACCCTAACCCTTCCCCAAAGCCTGACCCTCACCCGTCCCCTAATCCTAACCCGTACGCTGACACTGACCCGCGCCCTCACACGTACGCTCCCCCTAAAGCGTTGTCGTACCCTCACCTGGACCCTAAACCGTCCCCGTCCCCTAACCCTAACCCTAGCCCGAACCCTAACCCTAACCCTTCCCCGAAGCCTGACCCTCACCCGTCCCCTAATCCTAACCCGTACGCTGACACTGACCCGCGCCCTCACACGTACGCTCCCCCTAATGCGTTGTCGTACCCTCACCTGGACCCTAAACCGTCCCCGTCCCCTAACCCTAACCCTAGCCCGAACCCTAACCCTAACCCTTCCCCGAAGCCTGACCCTCACCCGTCCCCTAATCCTAACCCGTACGCTGACACTGACCCGCGCCCTCACACGTACGCTCCCCCTAAAGCGTTGTCGTACCCTCACCTGGACCCTAAACCGTCCCCGTCCCCTAACCCTAACCCTAGCCCAAACCCTAACCCTAACCCTTCCCCGAAGCCTGACCCTCACCCGTCCCCTAATCCTAACCCGTACGCTGACACTGACCCGCGCCCTCACACGTACGCTCCCCCTAAAGCGTTGTCGTACCCTCTCCTGGACCCTAAACCGTCCCCGTCCCCTAACCCTAACCCTAGCCCGAACCCTAGCCCTAACCCTTCCCCGAAGCCTGACCCTCACCCGTCCCCTAATCCTAACCCGTACGCTGACACTGACCCGCGCCCTCACATGTACGCTCCCCCTAAAGCGTTGTCGTACCTTCACCTGGACCCTAAACCGTCCCCGTCCCCGAACCCTAACCCTACCCCGAACCCTAACCCTAACCCTTCCCCGAAGCCTGACCCTCACCCGTCCCCTAATCCTAACCCGTACGCTGACACTGACCCGCGCCCTCACACGTACGCTCCCCCTAAAGCGTTGTCGTACCCTCACCTGGACCCTAAACCGTCCCCGTCCCCTAACCCTAACCCTAGCCCGAACCCTAACCCTAACCCTTCCCCGAAGCCTGACCCTCACCCGTCCCCTAATCCTAACCCGTACGCTGACACTGACCCGCGCCCTCACACGTACGCTCCCCCTAAAGCGTTGTCGTACCCTCTCCTGGACCCTAAACCGTCCCCGTCCCCTAACACTAACCGTAGCCCGAACCCTAACCCTAACCCTTCCCCGAAGCCTGACCCTCACCCGTCCCCTAATCCTAACCCGTACGCTGACACTGACCCGCGCCCTCACACGTACGCTCCCCCTAAAGCGTTGTCGTACCTTCACCTGGACCCTAAACCGTCCCCGTCCCCGAACCCTAACCCTACCCCGAACCCTAACCCTAACCCTTCCCCGAAGCCTGACCCTCACCCGTCCCCTAATCCTAACCCGTACGCTGACACTGACCCGCGCCCTCACACGTACGCTCCCCCTAAAGCGTTGTCGTACCCTCACCTGGACCCTAAACCGTCCCCGTCCCCTAACCCTAACCCTAGCCCGAACCCTAACCCTAACCCTTCCCCAAAGCCTGACCCTCACCCGTCCCCTAATCCTAACCCGTACGCTGACACTGACCCGCGCCCTCACACGTACGCTCCCCCTAAAGCGTTGTCGTACCCTCACCTGGACCCTAAACCGTCCCCGTCCCCTAACCCTAACCCTAGCCCGAACCCTAACCCTAACCCTTCCCCGAAGCCTGACACTCACCCGTCCCCTAATCCTAACCCGTACGCTGACACTGACCCGCGCCCTCACACGTACGCTCCCCCTAAAGCGTTGTCGTACCCTCACCTGGACCCTAAACCGTCCCCGTCCCCGAACCCTAACCCTACCCCGAACCCTAACCCTAACCCTTCCCCGAAGCCTGACCCTCACCCGTCCCCTAATCCTAACCCGTACGCTGACACTGACCCGCGCCCTCACACGTACGCTCCCCCTAAAGCGTTGTCCTACCCTCACCTGGACCCTAAACCGTCCCCGTCCCCTAACCCTAACCCTAGCCCGAACCCTAACCCTAACCCTTCCCCAAAGCCTGACCCTCACCCGTCCCCTAATCCTAACCCGTACGCTGACACTGACCCGCGCCCTCACACGTACGCTCCCCCTAAAGCGTTGTCGTACCCTCACCTGGACCCTAAACCGTCCCCGTCCCCTAACCCTAACCCTAGCCCGAACCCTAACCCTAACCCTTCCCCGAAGCCTGACCCTCACCCGTCCCCTAATCCTAACCCGTACGCTGACACTGACCCGCGCCCTCACACGTACGCTCCCCCTAATGCGTTGTCGTACCCTCACCTGGACCCTAAACCGTCCCCGTCCCCTAACCCTAACCCTAGCCCGAACCCTAACCCTAACCCTTCCCCGAAGCCTGACACTCACCCGTCCCCTAATCCTAACCCGTACGCTGACACTGACCCGCGCCCTCACACGTACGCTCCCCCTAAAGCGTTGTCGTACCCTCACCTGGACCCTAAACCGTCCCCGTCCCCGAACCCTAACCCTACCCCGAACCCTAACCCTAACCCTTCCCCGAAGCCTGACCCTCACCCGTCCCCTAATCCTAACCCGTACGCTGACACTGACCCGCGCCCTCACACGTACGCTCCCCCTAAAGCGTTGTCCTACCCTCACCTGAACCCTAAACCGTCCCCGTCCCCTAACCCTAACCCTAGCCCGAACCCTAACCCTAACCCTTCCCCAAAGCCTGACCCTCACCCGTCCCCTAATCCTAACCCGTACGCTGACACTGACCCGCGCCCTCACACGTACAATCCCCCTAAAGCGTTGTCGTACCCTCACCTGGACCCTAAACCGTCCCCGTCCCCTAACCCTAACCCTAGCCCGAACCCTAACCCTAACCCTTCCCCGAAGCCTGACCCTCACCCGTCCCCTAATCCTAACCCGTACGCTGACACTGACCCGCGCCCTCACACGTACGCTCCCCCTAATGCGTTGTCGTACCCTCACCTGTACCCTAAACCGTCCCCGTCCCCTAACCCTAACCCTAGCCCGAACCCTAACCCTAACCCTTCCCCGAAGCCTGACCCTCACCCGTCCCCTAATCCTAACCCGTACGCTGACACTGACCCGCGCCCTCACACGTACGCTCCCCCTAAAGCGTTGTCGTACCCTCACCTGGACCCTAAACCGTCCCCGTCCCCTAACCCTAACCCTAGCCCAAACCCTAACCCTAACCCTTCCCCGAAGCCTGACCCTCACCCGTCCCCTAATCCTAACCCGTACGCTGACACTGACCCGCGCCCTCACACGTACGCTCCCCCTAAAGCGTTGTCGTACCCTCTCCTGGACCCTAAACCGTCCCCGTCCCCTAACCCTAACCCTAGCCCGAACCCTAGCCCTAACCCTTCCCCGAAGCCTGACCCTCACCCGTCCCCTAATCCTAACCCGTACGCTGACACTGACCCGCGCCCTCACATGTACGCTCCCCCTAAAGCGTTGTCGTACCTTCACCTGGACCCTAAACCGTCCCCGTCCCCGAACCCTAACCCTACCCCGAACCCTAACCCTAACCCTTCCCCGAAGCCTGACCCTCACCCGTCCCCTAATCCTAACCCGTACGCTGACACTGACCCGCGCCCTCACACGTACGCTCTCCCTAAAGCGTTGTCGTACCCTCACCTGGACCCTAAACCGTCCCCGTCCCCTAACCCTAACCCTAGCCCGAACCCTAACCCTAACCCTTCCCCGAAGCCTGACCCTCACCCGTCCCCTAATCCTAACCCGTACGCTGACACTGACCCGCGCCCTCACACGTACGCTCCCCCTAAAGCGTTGTCGTACCCTCTCCTGGACCCTAAACCGTCCCCGTCCCCTAACACTAACCGTAGCCCGAACCCTAACCCTAACCCTTCCCCGAAGCCTGACCCTCACCCGTCCCCTAATCCTAACCCGTACGCTGACACTGACCCGCGCCCTCACACGTACGCTCCCCCTAAAGCGTTGTCGTACCTTCACCTGGACCCTAAACCGTCCCCGTCCCCGAACCCTAACCCTACCCCGAACCCTAACCCTAACCCTTCCCCGAAGCCTGACCCTCACCCGTCCCCTAATCCTAACCCGTACGCTGACACTGACCCGCGCCCTCACACGTACGCTCCCCCTAAAGCGTTTTCGTACCCTCACCTGGACCCTAAACCGTCCCCGTCCCCTAACCCTAACCCTAGCCCGAACCCTAACCCTAACCCTTCCCCGAAGCCTGACCCTCACCCGTCCCCTAATCCTAACCCGTACGCTGACACTGACCCGCGCCCTCACACGTACGCTCCCCCTAAAGCGTTGTCGTACCCTCACCTGGACCCTAAACCGTCCCCGTCCCCGAACCCTAACCCTAGCCCGAACCCTAACCCTAACCCTTCCCCGAAGCCTGACCCTCACCCGTCCCCTAATCCTAACCCGTACGCTGACACTGACCCGCGCCCTCACACGTACGCTCCCCCTAAAGCGTTGTCGTACCCTCACCTGGACCCTAAACCGTCCCCGTCCCCTAACCCTAACCCTAGCCCGAACCCTAACCCTAACCCTTCCCCGAAGCCTGACCCTCACCCGTCCCCTAATCCTAACCCGTACGCTGACACTGACCCGCGCCCTCACACGTACGCTCCCCCTAAAGCGTTGTCGTACCCTCTCCTGGACCCTAAACCGTCCCCGTCCCCTAACCCTAACCCTAGCCCGAACCCTAACCCTAACCCTTCCCCGAAGCCTGACCCTCACCCGTCCCCTAATCCTAACCCGTACGCTGACACTGACCCGCGCCCTCACACGTACGCTCCCCCTAAAGCGTTGTCGTACCTTCACCTGGACCCTAAACCGTCCCCGTCCCCGAACCCTAACCCTACCCCGAACCCTAACCCTAACCCTTCCCCGAAGCCTGACCCTCACCCGTCCCCTAATCCTAACCCGTACGCTGACACTGACCCGCGCCCTCACACGTACGCTCCCCCTAAAGCGTTGTCGTACCCTCACCTGGACCCTAAACCGTCCCCGTCCCCTAACCCTAACCCTAGCCCGAACCCTAACCCTAACCCTTCCCCGAAGCCTGACCCTCACCCGTCCCCTAATCCTAACCCGTACGCTGACACTGACCCGCGCCCTCACACGTACGCTCCCCCTAAAGCGTTGTCGTACCCTCACCTGGACCCTAAACCGTCCCCGTCCCCTAACCCTAACCCTAGCCCGAACCCTAACCCTAACCCTTCCCCGAAGCCTGACCCTCACCCGTCCCCTAATCCTAACCCGTACGCTGACACTGACCCGCGCCCTCACACGTACGCTCCCCCTAAAGCGTTGTCGTACCCTCACCTGGACCCTAAACCGTCCCCGTCCCCTAACCCTAACCCTAGCCCGAACCCTAACCCTAACCCTTCCCCGAAGCCTGACCCTCACCCGTCCCCTAATCCTAACCCCTACGCTGACACTGACCCGCGCCCTCACACGTACGCTCCCCCTAAAGCGTTGTCGTACCCTCACCTGGACGCTAAACCGTCCCCGTCCCCTAACCCTAACCCTAGCCCGAACCCTAACCCTAACCCTTCCCCGAAGCCTGACCCTCACCCGTCCCCTAATCCTAACCCGTACGCTGACACTGACCCGCGCCCTCACACGTACGCTCCCCCTAAAGCGTTGTCGTACCCTCACCTGGACCCTAAACCGTCCCCGTCCCCTAACCCTAACCCTAGCCCGAACCCTAACCCTAACCCTTCCCCGAAGCCTGACCCTCACCCGTCCCCTAATCCTAACCCGTACGCTGACACTGACTGGCGCCCTCACACGTACGCTCCCCCTAAAGCGTTGTCGTACCCTCACCTGGACCCTAAACCGTCCCCGTCCCCTAACCCTAACCCTAGCCCGAACCCTAACCCTAACCCTTCCCCGAAGCCTGACCCTCACCCGTCCCCTAATCCTAACCCGTACGCTGACACTGACCCGCGCCCTCACACGTACGCTCCCCCTAAAGCGTTGTCGTACCCTCACCTGGACCCTAAACCGTCCCCGTCCCCTAACCCTAACCCTAGCCCGAACCCTAACCCTTACCCTTCCCCGAAGCCTGACCCTCACCCGTCCCCTAATCCTAACCCGTACGCTGACACTGACACGCGCCCTCACACGTACGCTCCCCCTAAAGCGTTGTCGTACCCTCACCTGGACCCTAAACCGTCCCCGTCCCCTAACCCTAACCCTAGCCCGAACCCTAACCCTAACCCTTCCCCGAAGCCTGACCCTCACCCGTCCCCTAATCCTAACACGTACGCTGACACTGACCCGCGCCCTCACACGTACGCTCCCCCTAAAGCGTTGTCGTACCCTCACCTGGACCCTAAACCGTCTCCGTCCCCTAACCCTAACCCTAGCCCGAACCCTAACCCTAACCCTTCCCCGAAGCCTGACCCTCACCCGTCCCCTAATCCTAACCCGTAAGCTGACACTGACCCGCGCCCTCACACGTACGCTCCCCCTAAAGCGTTGTCGTACCCTCACCTGGACCCTAAACCGTCCCCGTCCCCTAACCCTAACCCTAGCCCGAACCCTAACCCTAACCCTTCCCCGAAGCCTGACACTCACCCGTCCCCTAATCCTAACCCGTACGCTGACACTGACCCGCGCCCTCACACGTACGCTCCCCCTAAAGCGTTGTCGTACCCTCACCTGGACCCTAAACCGTCCCCGTCCCCGAACCCTAACCCTACCCCGAACCCTAACCCTAACCCTTCCCCGAAGCCTGACCCTCACCCGTCCCCTAATCCTAACCCGTACGCTGACACTGACCCGCGCCCTCACACGTACGCTCCCCCTAAAGCGTTGTCCTACCCTCACCTGGACCCTAAACCGTCCCCGTCCCCTAACCCTAACCCTAGCCCGAACCCTAACCCTAACCCTTCCCCAAAGCCTGACCCTCACCCGTCCCCTAATCCTAACCCGTACGCTGACACTGACCCGCGCCCTCACACGTACGCTCCCCCTAAAGCGTTGTCGTACCCTCACCTGGACCCTAAACCGTCCCCGTCCCCTAACCCTAACCCTAGCCCGAACCCTAACCCTAACCCTTCCCCGAAGCCTGACCCTCACCCGTCCCCTAATCCTAACCCGTACGCTGACACTGACCCGCGCCCTCACACGTACGCTCCCCCTAATGCGTTGTCGTACCCTCACCTGGACCCTAAACCGTCCCCGTCCCCTAACCCTAACCCTAGCCCGAACCCTAACCCTAACCCTTCCCCGAAGCCTGACACTCACCCGTCCCCTAATCCTAACCCGTACGCTGACACTGACCCGCGCCCTCACACGTACGCTCCCCCTAAAGCGTTGTCGTACCCTCACCTGGACCCTAAACCGTCCCCGTCCCCGAACCCTAACCCTACCCCGAACCCTAACCCTAACCCTTCCCCGAAGCCTGACCCTCACCCGTCCCCTAATCCTAACCCGTACGCTGACACTGACCCGCGCCCTCACACGTACGCTCCCCCTAAAGCGTTGTCCTACCCTCACCTGGACCCTAAACCGTCCCCGTCCCCTAACCCTAACCCTAGCCCGAACCCTAACCCTAACCCTTCCCCAAAGCCTGACCCTCACCCGTCCCCTAATCCTAACCCGTACGCTGACACTGACCCGCGCCCTCACACGTACGCTCCCCCTAAAGCGTTGTCGTACCCTCACCTGGACCCTAAACCGTCCCCGTCCCCTAACCCTAACCCTAGCCCGAACCCTAACCCTAACCCTTCCCCGAAGCCTGACCCTCACCCGTCCCCTAATCCTAACCCGTACGCTGACACTGACCCGCGCCCTCACACGTACGCTCCCCCTAATGCGTTGTCGTACCCTCACCTGGACCCTAAACCGTCCCCGTCCCCTAACCCTAACCCTAGCCCGAACCCTAACCCTAACCCTTCCCCGAAGCCTGACCCTCACCCGTCCCCTAATCCTAACCCGTACGCTGACACTGACCCGCGCCCTCACACGTACGCTCCCCCTAAAGCGTTGTCGTACCCTCACCTGGACCCTAAACCGTCCCCGTCCCCTAACCCTAACCCTAGCCCAAACCCTAACCCTAACCCTTCCCCGAAGCCTGACCCTCACCCGTCCCCTAATCCTAACCCGTACGCTGACACTGACCCGCGCCCTCACACGTACGCTCCCCCTAAAGCGTTGTCGTACCCTCTCCTGGACCCTAAACCGTCCCCGTCCCCTAACCCTAACCCTAGCCCGAACCCTAGCCCTAACCCTTCCCCGAAGCCTGACCCTCACCCGTCCCCTAATCCTAACCCGTACGCTGACACTGACCCGCGCCCTCACATGTACGCTCCCCCTAAAGCGTTGTCGTACCTTCACCTGGACCCTAAACCGTCCCCGTCCCCGAACCCTAACCCTACCCCGAACCCTAACCCTAACCCTTCCCCGAAGCCTGACCCTCACCCGTCCCCTAATCCTAACCCGTACGCTGACACTGACCCGCGCCCTCACACGTACGCTCCCCCTAAAGCGTTGTCGTACCCTCACCTGGACCCTAAACCGTCCCCGTCCCCTAACCCTAACCCTAGCCCGAACCCTAACCCTAACCCTTCCCCGAAGCCTGACCCTCACCCGTCCCCTAATCCTAACCCGTACGCTGACACTGACCCGCGCCCTCACACGTACGCTCCCCCTAAAGCGTTGTCGTACCCTCTCCTGGACCCTAAACCGTCCCCGTCCCCTAACACTAACCGTAGCCCGAACCCTAACCCTAACCCTTCCCCGAAGCCTGACCCTCACCCGTCCCCTAATCCTAACCCGTACGCTGACACTGACCCGCGCCCTCACACGTACGCTCCCCCTAAAGCGTTGTCGTACCTTCACCTGGACCCTAAACCGTCCCCGTCCCCGAACCCTAACCCTACCCCGAACCCTAACCCTAACCCTTCCCCGAAGCCTGACCCTCACCCGTCCCCTAATCCTAACCCGTACGCTGACACTGACCCGCGCCCTCACACGTACGCTCCCCCTAAAGCGTTGTCGTACCCTCACCTGGACCCTAAACCGTCCCCGTCCCCTAACCCTAACCCTAGCCCGAACCCTAACCCTAACCCTTCCCCAAAGCCTGACCCTCACCCGTCCCCTAATCCTAACCCATACGCTGACACTGACCCGCGCCCTCACACGTACGCTCCCCCTAAAGCGTTGTCGTACCCTCACCTGGACCCTAAACCGTCCCCGTCCCCTAACCCTAACCCTAGCCCGAACCCTAACCCTAACCCTTCCCCGAAGCCTGACACTCACCCGTCCCCTAATCCTAACCCGTACGCTGACACTGACCCGCGCCCTCACACGTACGCTCCCCCTAAAGCGTTGTCGTACCCTCACCTGGACCCTAAACCGTCCCCGTCCCCGAACCCTAACCCTACCCCGAACCCTAACCCTAACCCTTCCCCGAAGCCTGACCCTCACCCGTCCCCTAATCCTAACCCGTACGCTGACACTGACCCGCGCCCTCACACGTACGCTCCCCCTAAAGCGTTGTCCTACCCTCACCTGGACCCTAAACCGTCCCCGTCCCCTAACCCTAACCCTAGCCCGAACCCTAACCCTAACCCTTCCCCAAAGCCTGACCCTCACCCGTCCCCTAATCCTAACCCGTACGCTGACACTGACCCGCGCCCTCACACGTACGCTCCCCCTAAAGCGTTGTCGTACCCTCACCTGGACCCTAAACCGTCCCCGTCCCCTAACCCTAACCCTAGCCCGAACCCTAACCCTAACCCTTCCCCGAAGCCTGACCCTCACCCGTCCCCTAATCCTAACCCGTACGCTGACACTGACCCGCGCCCTCACACGTACGCTCCCCCTAATGCGTTGTCGTACCCTCACCTGGACCCTAAACCGTCCCCGTCCCCTAACCCTAACCCTAGCCCGAACCCTAACCCTAACCCTTCCCCGAAGCCTGACACTCACCCGTCCCCTAATCCTAACCCGTACGCTGACACTGACCCGCGCCCTCACACGTACGCTCCCCCTAAAGCGTTGTCGTACCCTCACCTGGACCCTAAACCGTCCCCGTCCCCGAACCCTAACCCTACCCCGAACCCTAACCCTAACCCTTCCCCGAAGCCTGACCCTCACCCGTCCCCTAATCCTAACCCGTACGCTGACACTGACCCGCGCCCTCACACGTACGCTCCCCCTAAAGCGTTGTCCTACCCTCACCTGAACCCTAAACCGTCCCCGTCCCCTAACCCTAACCCTAGCCCGAACCCTAACCCTAACCCTTCCCCAAAGCCTGACCCTCACCCGTCCCCTAATCCTAACCCGTACGCTGACACTGACCCGCGCCCTCACACGTACAATCCCCCTAAAGCGTTGTCGTACCCTCACCTGGACCCTAAACCGTCCCCGTCCCCTAACCCTAACCCTAGCCCGAACCCTAACCCTAACCCTTCCCCGAAGCCTGACCCTCACCCGTCCCCTAATCCTAACCCGTACGCTGACACTGACCCGCGCCCTCACACGTACGCTCCCCCTAATGCGTTGTCGTACCCTCACCTGTACCCTAAACCGTCCCCGTCCCCTAACCCTAACCCTAGCCCGAACCCTAACCCTAACCCTTCCCCGAAGCCTGACCCTCACCCGTCCCCTAATCCTAACCCGTACGCTGACACTGACCCGCGCCCTCACACGTACGCTCCCCCTAAAGCGTTGTCGTACCCTCACCTGGACCCTAAACCGTCCCCGTCCCCTAACCCTAACCCTAGCCCAAACCCTAACCCTAACCCTTCCCCGAAGCCTGACCCTCACCCGTCCCCTAATCCTAACCCGTACGCTGACACTGACCCGCGCCCTCACACGTACGCTCCCCCTAAAGCGTTGTCGTACCCTCTCCTGGACCCTAAACCGTCCCCGTCCCCTAACCCTAACCCTAGCCCGAACCCTAGCCCTAACCCTTCCCCGAAGCCTGACCCTCACCCGTCCCCTAATCCTAACCCGTACGCTGACACTGACCCGCGCCCTCACATGTACGCTCCCCCTAAAGCGTTGTCGTACCTTCACCTGGACCCTAAACCGTCCCCGTCCCCGAACCCTAACCCTACCCCGAACCCTAACCCTAACCCTTCCCCGAAGCCTGACCCTCACCCGTCCCCTAATCCTAACCCGTACGCTGACACTGACCCGCGCCCTCACACGTACGCTCTCCCTAAAGCGTTGTCGTACCCTCACCTGGACCCTAAACCGTCCCCGTCCCCTAACCCTAACCCTAGCCCGAACCCTAACCCTAACCCTTCCCCGAAGCCTGACCCTCACCCGTCCCCTAATCCTAACCCGTACGCTGACACTGACCCGCGCCCTCACACGTACGCTCCCCCTAAAGCGTTGTCGTACCCTCTCCTGGACCCTAAACCGTCCCCGTCCCCTAACACTAACCGTAGCCCGAACCCTAACCCTAACCCTTCCCCGAAGCCTGACCCTCACCCGTCCCCTAATCCTAACCCGTACGCTGACACTGACCCGCGCCCTCACACGTACGCTCCCCCTAAAGCGTTGTCGTACCTTCACCTGGACCCTAAACCGTCCCCGTCCCCGAACCCTAACCCTACCCCGAACCCTAACCCTAACCCTTCCCCGAAGCCTGACCCTCACCCGTCCCCTAATCCTAACCCGTACGCTGACACTGACCCGCGCCCTCACACGTACGCTCCCCCTAAAGCGTTTTCGTACCCTCACCTGGACCCTAAACCGTCCCCGTCCCCTAACCCTAACCCTAGCCCGAACCCTAACCCTAACCCTTCCCCGAAGCCTGACCCTCACCCGTCCCCTAATCCTAACCCGTACGCTGACACTGACCCGCGCCCTCACACGTACGCTCCCCCTAAAGCGTTGTCGTACCCTCACCTGGACCCTAAACCGTCCCCGTCCCCGAACCCTAACCCTAGCCCGAACCCTAACCCTAACCCTTCCCCGAAGCCTGACCCTCACCCGTCCCCTAATCCTAACCCGTACGCTGACACTGACCCGCGCCCTCACACGTACGCTCCCCCTAAAGCGTTGTCGTACCCTCACCTGGACCCTAAACCGTCCCCGTCCCCTAACCCTAACCCTAGCCCGAACCCTAACCCTAACCCTTCCCCGAAGCCTGACCCTCACCCGTCCCCTAATCCTAACCCGTACGCTGACACTGACCCGCGCCCTCACACGTACGCTCCCCCTAAAGCGTTGTCGTACCCTCTCCTAGACCCTAAACCGTCCCCGTCCCCTAACCCTAACCCTAGCCCGAACCCTAACCCTAACCCTTCCCCGAAGCCTGACCCTCACCCGTCCCCTAATCCTAACCCGTACGCTGACACTGACCCGCGCCCTCACACGTACGCTCCCCCTAAAGCGTTGTCGTACCTTCACCTGGACCCTAAACCGTCCCCGTCCCCGAACCCTAACCCTACCCCGAACCCTAACCCTAACCCTTCCCCGAAGCCTGACCCTCACCCGTCCCCTAATCCTAACCCGTACGCTGACACTGACCCGCGCCCTCACACGTACGCTCCCCCTAAAGCGTTGTCGTACCCTCACCTGGACCCTAAACCGTCCCCGTCCCCTAACCCTAACCCTAGCCCGAACCCTAACCCTAACCCTTCCCCAAAGCCTGACACTCACCCGTCCCCTAATCCTAACCCGTACGCTGACACTGACCCGCGCCCTCACACGTACGCTCCCCCTAAAGCGTTGTCGTACCCTCACCTGGACCCTAAACCGTCCCCGTCCCCTAACCCTAACCCTAGCCCGAACCCTAACCCTAACCCTTCCCCGAAGCCTGACCCTCACCCGTCCCCTAATCCTAACCCGTACGCTGACACTGACCCGCGCCCTCACACGTACGCTCCCCCTAAAGCGTTGTCGTACCCTCACCTGGACCCTAAACCGTCCCCGTCCCCTAACCCTAACCCTAGCCCGAACCCTAACCCTAACACTTCCCCGAAGCCTGACCCTCACCCGTCCCCTAATCCTAACCCCTACGCTGACACTGACCCGCGCCCTCACACGTACGCTCCCCCTAAAGCGTTGTCGTACCCTCACCTGGACCCTAAACCGTCCCCGTCCCCTAACCCTAACCCTAGCCCGAACCCTAACCCTAACCCTTCCCCGAAGCCTGACCCTCACCCGTCCCTTAATCCTAACCCGTACGCTGACACTGACCCGCGCCCTCACACGTACGCTCCCCCTAAAGCGTTGTCGTACCCTCACATGGACCCTAAACCGTCCCCGTCCCCTAACCCTAACCCTAGCCCGAACCCTAACCCTAACCCTTCCCCGAAGCCTGACCCTCACCCGTCCCCTAATCCTAACCCGTACGCTGACACTGACCCGCGCCCTCACACGTACGCTCCCCCTAAAGCGTTGTCGTACCCTCACCTGGACCCTAAACCGTCCCCATCCCCTAACCCTAACCCTAGCCCGAACCCTAACCCTAACCCTTCCCCGAAGCCTGATCCTCACCCGTCCCCTAATCCTAACCCGTTCGCTGACACTGACCCGCGCCCTCACACGTACGCTCCCCCTAAAGCGTTGTCGTACCCTCACCTGGACCCTAAACCGTCCCCGTCCCCTAACCCTAACCCTAGCCCGAACCCTAACCCTAACCCTTCCCCGAAGCCTGACCCTCACCCGTCCCCTAATCCTAACCCGTACGCTGACACTGACCCGCGCCCTCACACGTACGCTCCCCCTAAAGCGTTGTCGTACCCTCACCTGGACCCTAAACCGTCCCCGTCCCCTAACCCTAACCCTAGCCCGAACCCTAACCCTAACCCTTCCCCGAAGCCTGACCCTCACCCGTCCCCTAATCCTAACCCGTACGCTGACACTAAACTGCGCTCTCACACGTACGCTCCCCCTAAAGCGTTGTCGTACCCTCACCTGGACCCTAAACCGTCCCCGTCCCCTAAACCTAACCCTAACCCGAACCCTAACCCTAACCCTTCCCTGAAGCCTGACCCTCACCCGTCCCCTAATCCTAACCCGTACGCTGACACTAACCCGCGCCCTCAAACCTACGCTCCCCCTAAAGCGTTGTCGTACCCTCACCTGGACCCTAAACCGTCCCCGTTCCCTAACCCTAACCCTAGCCCGAACCCTAACCCTAACCCTTCCCCGAAGCCTGACCCTCACCCGTCCCCTAATCCTAACCCGTACGCTGACACTAACCCGCGCACTCACACGTACGCTCCCCCTAAAGCGTTGTCGTACCCTCACCTGGACCCTAAACCGTCCCCGTCCCCTAACCCTAACCCTAGCCCGAACCCTAACCCTAACCCTTCCCCGAAGCCTGACCCTCACCCGTCCCCTAATCCTAAACCGTACGCTGACACTAACCCGCGCCCTCACACCTACGCTCCCCCTAAAGCGTTGTCGTACCCTCACCTGGACCCTAAACCGTCCCCGTCCCCTAACCCTAACCCTAGCCCGAACCCTAACCCTAACCCTTCCCCGAAGCCTGACCCTCACCCGTCCCCTAATCCTAACCCGTACGCTGACACTGACCCGCGCCCTCACACGTACGCTCCCCCTAAAGCGTTGTCGTACCCTCTCCTGGACCCTAAACCGTCCCCGTCCCCTAACCCTAACCCTAGCCCGAACCCTAACCCTAACCCTTCCCCGAAGCCTGACCCTCACCCGTCCCCTAATCCTAACCCGTACGCTGACACTGACCCGCGCCCTCACACGTACGCTCCCCCTAAAGCGTTGTCGTACCTTCACCTGGACCCTAAACCGTCCCTGTCCCCGAACCCTAACCCTACCCCGAACCCTAACCCTAACCCTTCCCCGAAGCCTGACCCTCACCCGTCCCCTAATCCTAACCCGTACGCTGACACTGACCCGCGCCCTCACACGTACGCTCCCCCTAAAGCGTTGTCGTACCCTCACCTGGACCCTAAACCGTCCCCGTCCCCTAACCCTAACCTTAGCCCGAACCCTAACCCTAACCCTTCCCCAAAGCCTGACACTCACCCGTCCCCTAATCCTAACCCGTACGCTGACACTGACCCGCGCCCTCACACGTACGCTCCCCCTAAAGCGTTGTCGTACCCTCACCTGGACCCTAAACCGTCCCCGTCCCCTAACCCTAACCCTAGCCCGAACCCTAACCCTAACACTTCCCCGAAGCCTGACCCTCACCCGTCCCCTAATCCTAACCCGTACGCTGACACTGACCCGCGCCCTCACACGTACACTCCCCCTAAAGCGTTGTCGTACCCTCACCTGGACCCTAAACCGTCCCCGTCCCCTAACCCTAACCCTAGCCTGAACCCTAACCCTAACCCTTCCCCGAAGCCTGACCCTCACCCGTCCCCTAATCCTAACCCCTACGCTGACACTGACCCGCGCCCTCACACGTACGCTCCCCCTAAAGCGTTGTCGTACCCTCACCTGGACCCTAAACCGTCCCCGTCCCCTAACCCTAACCCTAGCCCGAACCCGAACCCTAACCCTTCCCCGAAGCCTGACCCTCACCCGTCCCTTAATCCTAACCCGTACGCTGACACTGACCCGCGCCCTCACACGTACGCTCCCCCTAAAGCGTTGTCGTACCCTCACATGGACCCTAAACCATCCCCGTCCCCTAACCCTAACCCTAGCCCGAACCCTAACCCTAACCCTTCCCCGAAGCCTGACCCTCACCCGTCCCCTAATCCTAACCCGTACGCTGACACTGACCCGCGCCCTCACACGTACGCTCCCCCTAAAGCGTTGTCGTACCCTCACCTGGACCCTAAACCGTCCCCGTCCCCTAACCCTAACCCTAGCCCGAACCCTAACCCTAACCCTTCCCCGAAGCCTGATCCTCACCCGTCCCCTAATCCTAACCCGTTCGCTGACACTGACCCGCGCCCTCACACGTACGCTCCCCCTAAAGCGTTGTCGTACCCTCACCTGGACCCTAAACCGTCCCCGTCCCCTAACCCTAACCCTAGCCCGAACCCTAACCCTAACCCTTCCCCGAAGCCTGACCCTCACCCGTCCCCTAATCCTAACCCGTACGCTGACACTGACCCGCGCCCTCACACGTACGCTCCCCCTAAAGCGTTGTCGTACCCTCACCTGGACCCTAAACCGTCCCCGTCCCCTAACCCTAACCCTAGCCCGAACCCTAACCCTAACCCTTCCCCGAAGCCTGACCCTCACCCGTCCCCTAATCCTAACCCGTACGCTGACACTAAACTGCGCTCTCACACGTACGCTCCCCCTAAAGCGTTGTCGTACCCTCACCTGGACCCTAAACCGTCCCCGTCCCCTAAACCTAACCCTAACCCGAACCCTAACCCTAACCCTTCCCTGAAGCCTGACCCTCACCCGTCCCCTAATCCTAACCCGTACGCTGACACTAACCCGCGCCCTCAAACCTACGCTCCCCCTAAAGCGTTGTCGTACCCTCACCTGGACCCTAAACCGTCCCCGTTTCCTAACCCTAACCCTAGCCCGAACCCTAACCCTAACCCTTCCCCGAAGCCTGACCCTCACCCGTCCCCTAATCCTAACCCGTACGCTGACACTAACCCGCGCACTCACACGTACGCTCCCCCTAAAGCGTTGTCGTACCCTCACCTGGACCCTAAACCGTCCCCGTCCCCTAACCCTAACCCTAGCCCGAACCCTAACCCTAACCCTTCCCCGAAGCCTGACCCTCACCCGTCCCCTAATCCTAAACCGTACGCTGACACTGACCCGCGCCCTCACACCTACGCTCCCCCTAAAGCGTTGTCGTACCCTCACCTGGACCCTAAACCGTCCCCGTCCCCTAACCCTAACCCTAGCCCGAACCCTAACCCTAACCCTTCCCCGAAGCCTGACCCTCACCCGTCCCTTAATCCTAACCCGTACGCTGACACTGACCCGCGCCCTAACACGTACGCTCCCCCTAAAGCGTTGTCGTACCCTCACCTGGACCCTAAACCGTCCCCGTCCCCTAACCCTAACCCTAGCCCGAACCCTAACCCTAACCCTTCCCCGAAGCCTGATCCTCACCCGTCCCCTAATCCTAACCCGTTCGCTGACACTGACCCGCGCCCTCACACGTACGCTCCCCCTAAAGCGTTGTCGTACCCTCACCTGGACCCTAAACCGTCCCCGTCCCCTAACCCTAACCCTAGCCCGAACCCTAACCCTAACCCTTCCCCGAAGCCTGACCCTCACCCGTCCCCTAATCCTAACCCGTACGCTGACACTGACCCGCGCCCTCACACGTACGCTCCCCCTAAAGCGTTGTCGTACCCTCACCTGGACCCTAAACCGTCCCCGTCCCCTAACCCTAACCCTAGCCCGAACCCTAACCCTAACCCTTCCCCGAAGCCTGACCCTCACCCGTCCCCTAATCCTAACCCGTACGCTGACACTAAACTGCGCTCTCACACGTACGCTCCCCCTAAAGCGTTGTCGTACCCTCACCTGGACCCTAAACCGTCCCCGTCCCCTAAACCTAACCCTAACCCGAACCCTAACCCTAACCCTTCCCTGAAGCCTGACCCTCACCCGTCCCCTAATCCTAACCCGTACGCTGACACTAACCCGCGCCCTCAAACCTACGCTCCCCCTAAAGCGTTGTCGTACCCTCACCTGGACCCTAAACCGTCCCCGTTCCCTAACCCTAACCCTAGCCCGAACCCTAACCCTAACCCTTCCCCGAAGCCTGACCCTCACCCGTCCCCTAATCCTAACCCGTACGCTGACACTAACCCGCGCACTCACACGTACGCTCCCCCTAAAGCGTTGTCGTACCCTCACCTGGACCCTAAACCGTCCCCGTCCCCTAACCCTAACCCTAGCCCGAACCCTAACCCTAACCCTTCCCCGAAGCCTGACCCTCACCCGTCCCCTAATCCTAAACCGTACGCTGACACTAACCCGCGCCCTCACACCTACGCTCCCCCTAAAGCGTTGTCGTACCCTCACCTGGACCCTAAACCGTCCCCGTCCCCTAACCCTAACCCTAGCCCGAACCCTAACCCTAACCCTTCCCCGAAGCCTGACCCTCACCCGTCCCCTAATCCTAACCCGTACGCTGACACTGACCCGCGCCCTCACACGTACGCTCCCCCTAAAGCGTTGTCGTACCCTCTCCTGGACCCTAAACCGTCCCCGTCCCCTAACCCTAACCCTAGCCCGAACCCTAACCCTAACCCTTCCCCGAAGCCTGACCCTCACCCGTCCCCTAATCCTAACCCGTACGCTGACACTGACCCGCGCCCTCACACGTACGCTCCCCCTAAAGCGTTGTCGTACCTTCACCTGGACCCTAAACCGTCCCTGTCCCCGAACCCTAACCCTACCCCGAACCCTAACCCTAACCCTTCCCCGAAGCCTGACCCTCACCCGTCCCCTAATCCTAACCCGTACGCTGACACTGACCCGCGCCCTCACACGTACGCTCCCCCTAAAGCGTTGTCGTACCCTCACCTGGACCCTAAACCGTCCCCGTCCCCTAACCCTAACCCTAGCCCGAACCCTAACCCTAACCCTTCCCCAAAGCCTGACACTCACCCGTCCCCTAATCCTAACCCGTACGCTGACACTGACCCGCGCCCTCACACGTACGCTCCCCCTAAAGCGTTGTCGTACCCTCACCTGGACCCTAAACCGTCCCCGTCCCCTAACCCTAACCCTAGCCCGAACCCTAACCCTAACACTTCCCCGAAGCCTGACCCTCACCCGTCCCCTAATCCTAACCCGTACGCTGACACTGACCCGCGCCCTCACACGTACGCTCCCCCTAAAGCGTTGTCGTACCCTCACCTGGACCCTAAACCGTCCCCGTCCCCTAACCCTAACCCTAGCCCGAACCCTAACCCTAACCCTTCCCCGAAGCCTGACCCTCACCCGTCCCCTAATCCTAACCCCTACGCTGACACTGACCCGCGCCCTCACACGTACGCTCCCCCTAAAGCGTTGTCGTACCCTCACCTGGACCCTAAACCGTCCCCGTCCCCTAACCCTAACCCTAGCCCGAACCCGAACCCTAACCCTTCCCCGAAGCCTGACCCTCACCCGTCCCTTAATCCTAACCCGTACGCTGACACTGACCCGCGCCCTCACACGTACGCTCCCCCTAAAGCGTTGTCGTACCCTCACATGGACCCTAAACCATCCCCGTCCCCTAACCCTAACCCTAGCCCGAACCCTAACCCTAACCCTTCCCCGAAGCCTGACCCTCACCCGTCCCCTAATCCTAACCCGTACGCTGACACTGACCCGCGCCCTCACACGTACGCTCCCCCTAAAGCGTTGTCGTACCCTCACCTGGACCCTAAACCGTCCCCGTCCCCTAACCCTAACCCTAGCCCGAACCCTAACCCTAACCCTTCCCCGAAGCCTGATCCTCACCCGTCCCCTAATCCTAACCCGTTCGCTGACACTGACCCGCGCCCTCACACGTACGCTCCCCCTAAAGCGTTGTCGTACCCTCACCTGGACCCTAAACCGTCCCCGTCCCCTAACCCTAACCCTAGCCCGAACCCTAACCCTAACCCTTCCCCGAAGCCTGACCCTCACCCGTCCCCTAATCCTAACCCGTACGCTGACACTGACCCGCGCCCTCACACGTACGCTCCCCCTAAAGCGTTGTCGTACCCTCACCTGGACCCTAAACCGTCCCCGTCCCCTAACCCTAACCCTAGCCCGAACCCTAACCCTAACCCTTCCCCGAAGCCTGACCCTCACCCGTCCCCTAATCCTAACCCGTACGCTGACACTAAACTGCGCTCTCACACGTACGCTCCCCCTAAAGCGTTGTCGTACCCTCACCTGGACCCTAAACCGTCCCCGTCCCCTAAACCTAACCCTAACCCGAACCCTAACCCTAACCCTTCCCTGAAGCCTGACCCTCACCCGTCCCCTAATCCTAACCCGTACGCTGACGCTAACCCGCGCCCTCAAACCTACGCTCCCCCTAAAGCGTTGTCGTACCCTCACCTGGACCCTAAACCGTCCCCGTTCCCTAACCCTAACCCTAGCCCGAACCCTAACCCTAACCCTTCCCCGAAGCCTGACCCTCACCCGTCCCCTAATCCTAACCCGTACGCTGACACTAACCCGCGCACTCACACGTACGCTCCCCCTAAAGCGTTGTCGTACCCTCACCTGGACCCTAAACCGTCCCCGTCCCCTAACCCTAACCCTAGCCCGAACCCTAACCCTAACCCTTCCCCGAAGCCTGACCCTCACCCGTCCCCTAATCCTAAACCGTACGCTGACACTGACCCGCGCCCTCACACCTACGCTCCCCCTAAAGCGTTGTCGTACCCTCACCTGGACCCTAAACCGTCCCCGTCCCCTAACCCTAACCCTAGCCCGAACCCTAACCCTAACCCTTCCCCGAAGCCTGACCCTCACCCGTCCCTTAATCCTAACCCGTACGCTGACACTGACCCGCGCCCTAACACGTACGCTCCCCCTAAAGCGTTGTCGTACCCTCACCTGGACCCTAAACCGTCCCCGTCCCCTAACCCTAACCCTAGCCCGAACCCTAACCCTAACCCTTCCCCGAAGCCTGACCCTCACCCGTCCCCTAATCCTAACCCGTACGCTGACACTGACCCGCGCCCTCACACGTACGCTCCCCCTAAAGCGTTGTCGTACCCTCACCTGGACCCTAAACCGTCCCCGTCCCCTAACCCTAACCCTAGCCCGAACCCTAACCTTAACCCTTCCCCGAAGCCTGACCCTCACCCGTCCCCTAATCCTAACCCGTACGCTGACACTGACCCGCGCCCTCACACGTACGCTCCCCCTAAAGCGTTGTCGTACCCTCACCTGGACCCTAAACCGTCCCCGTCCCCTAACCCTAACCCTAGCCCGAACCCTAACCCTAACCCTTCCCCGAAGCCTGACCCTCACCCGTCCCCTAATCCTAACCCGTACGCTGACACTGACTGGCGCCCTCACACGTACGCTCCCCCTAAAGCGTTGTCGTACCCTCACCTGGACCCTAAACCGTCCCCGTCCCCTAACCCTAACCCTAGCCCGAACCCTAACCCTAACCCTTCCCCGAAGCCTGACCCTCACCCGTCCCCTAATCCTAACCCGTACGCTGACACTGACCCGCGCCCTCACACGTACGCTCCCCCTAAAGCGTTGTCGTACCCTCACCTGGACCCTAAACCGTCCCCGTCCCCTAACCCTAACCCTAGCCCGAACCCTAACCCTTACCCTTCCCCGAAGCCTGACCCTCACCCGTCCCCTAATCCTAACCAGTACGCTGACACTGACACGCGCCCTCACACGTACGCTCCACCTAAAGCGTTGTCGTACCCTCACCTGGACCCTAAACCGTCCCCGTCCCCTAACCCTAACCCTAGCCCGAACCCTAACCCTAACACTTCCCCGAAGCCTGACCCTCACCCGTCCCCTAATCCTAACACGTACGCTGACACTGACCCGCGCCCTCACACGTACGCTCCCCCTAAAGCGTTGTCGTACCCTCACCTGGACCCTAAACCGTCCCCGTCCCCTAACCCTAACCCTAGCCCGAACCCTAACCCTAACCCTTCCCCGAAGCCTGACCCTCACCCGTCCCCTAATCCTAACCCGTAAGCTGACACTGACCCGCGCCCTCACACGTACGCTCCCCCTAAAGCGTTGTCGTACCCTCTCCTGGACCCTAAACCGTCCCCGTCCCCTAACCCTAACCCTAGCCCGAACCCTAACCCTAACCCTTCCCCGAAGCCTGACACTCACCCGTCCCCTAATCCTAACCCGTACGCTGACACTGACCCGCGCCCTCACACGTACGCTCCCCCTAAAGCGTTGTCGTACCCTCACCTGGACCCTAAACCGTCCCCGTCCCCGAACCCTAACCCTACCCCGAACCCTAACCCTAACCCTTCCCCGAAGCCTGACCCTCACCCGTCCCCTAATCCTAACCCGTACGCTGACACTGACCCGCGCCCTCACACGTACGCTCCCCCTAAAGCGTTGTCGTACCCTCACCTGGACCCTAAACCGTCCCCGTCCCCTAACCCTAACCCTAGCCCGAACCCTAACCCTAACCCTTCCCCAAAGCCTGACCCTCACCCGTCCCCTAATCCTAACCCGTACGCTGACACTGACCCGCGCCCTCACACGTACGCTCCCCCTAAAGCGTTGTCGTACCCTCACCTGGACCCTAAACCGTCCCCGTCCCCTAACCCTAACCCTAGCCCGAACCCTAACCCTAACCCTTCCCCGAAGCCTGACCCTCACCCGTCCCCTAATCCTAACCCGTACGCTGACACTGACCCGCGCCCTCACACGTACGCTCCCCCTAAAGCGTTGTCGTACCCTCACCTGGACCCTAAACCGTCCCCGTCCCCTAACCCTAACCCTAGCCCGAACCCTAACCCTAACCCTTCCCCGAAGCCTGACCCTCACCCGTCCCCTAATCCTAACCCGTACGCTGACACTGACCCGCGCCCTCACACGTACGCTCCCCCTAAAGCGTTGTCGTACCCTCACCTGGACCCTAAACCGTCCCCGTCCCCTAACCCTAACCCTAGCCCGAACCCTAACCCTAACCCTTCCCCGAAGCCTGACCCTCACCCGTCCCCTAATCCTAACCCGTACGCTGACACTGACCCGCGCCCTCACACGTACGCTCCCCCTAAAGCGTTGTCGTACCCTCTCCTGGACCCTAAACCGTCCCCGTCCCCTAACCCTAACCCTAGCCCGAACCCTAACCCTAACCCTTCCCCGAAGCCTGACCCTCACCCGTCCCCTAATCCTAACCCGTACGCTGACACTGACCCGCGCCCTCACACGTACGCTCCCCCTAAAGCGTTGTCGTACCTTCACCTGGACCCTAAACTGTCCCCGTCCCCGAACCCTAACCCTACCCCGAACCCTAACCCTAACCCTTCCCCGAAGCCTGACCCTCACCCGTCCCCTAATCCTAACCCGTACGCTGACACTGACCCGCGCCCTCACACGTACGCTCCCCCTAAAGCGTTGTCGTACCCTCACCTGGACCCTAAACTGTCCCCGTCCCCTAACCCTAACCCTAGCCCGAACCCTAACCCTAACACTTCCCCAAAGCCTGACCCTCACACGTCCCCTAATCCTAACCCGTACGCTGACACTGACCCGCGCCCTCACACGTACGCTCCCCCTAAAGCGTTGTCGTACCCTCACCTGAACCCTAAACCGTCCCCGTCCCCTAACCCTAACCCTAGCCCGAACCCTAACCCTAACACTTCCCCGAAGCCTGACCCTCACCCGTCCCCTAATCCTAACCCGTACGCTGACACTGACCCGCGCCCTCACACGTACGCTCCCCCTAAAGCGTTGTCGTACCCTCACCTGGACCCTAAACCGTCCCCGTCCCCTAACCCTAACCCTAGCCCGAACCCTAACCCTAACCCTTCCCCGAAGCCTGACCCTCACCCGTCCCCTAATCCTAACCCGTACGCTGACACTGACCCGCGCCCTCACACGTACGCTCCCCCTAAAGCGTTGTCGTACCCTCACCTGGACCCTAAACCGTCCCCGTCCCCTAACCCTAACCCTAGCCCGAACCCTAACCCTAACCCTTCCCCGAAGCCTGACCCTCACCCGTCCCCTAATCCTAACCCCTACGCTGACACTGACCCGCGCCCTCACACGTACGCTCCCCCTAAAGCGTTGTCGTACCCTCACCTGGACCCTAAACCGTCCCCGTCCCCTAACCCTAACCCTAGCCCGAACCCTAACCCTAACCCTTCCCCGAAGCCTGACACTCACCCGTCCCTTAATCCTAACCCGTACGCTGACACTGACCCGCGCCCTCACACGTACGCTCCCCCTAAAGCGTTGTCGTACCCTCACATGGACCCTAAACCGTCCCCGTCCCCTAACCCTAACCCTAGCCCGAACCCTAACCCTAACCCTTCCCCGAAGCCTGAACCTCACCCGTCCCCTAATCCTAACCCGTACGCTGACACTGACCCGCGCCCTCACACGTACGCTCCCCCTAAAGCGTTGTCGTACCCTCACCTGGACCCTAAACCGTCCCCGTCCCCTAACCCTAACCCTAGCCCGAACCCTAACCCTAACCCTTCCCCGAAGCCTGATCCTCACCCGTCCCCTAATCCTAACCCGTTCGCTGACACTGACCCGCGCCCTCACACGTACGCTCCCCCTAAAGCGTTGTCGTACCCTCACCTGGACCCTAAACCGTCCCCGTCCCCTAACCCTAACCCTAGCCCGAACCCTAACCCTAACCCTTCCCCGAAGCCTGACCCTCACCCGTCCCCTAATCCTAACCCGTACGCTGACACTGACCCGCGCCCTCACACGTACGCTCCCCCTAAAGCGTTGTCGTACCCTCTCCTGGACCCTAAACCGTCCCCGTCCCCTAACCCTAACGCTAGCCCGAACCCTAACCCTAACCCTTCCCCAAAGCCTGACCCTCACCCGTCCCCTAATCCTAACCCGTACGCTGACACTGACCCGCGCCCTCACACGTACGCTCCCCCTAAAGCGTTGTCGTACCCTCACCTGGACCCTAAACCGTCCCCGTCCCCTAACACTAACCCTAGCCCGAACCCTAACCCTAACCCTTCCCCGAAGCCTGACCCTCACCCGTCCCCTAATCCTAACCCGTACGCTGACACTGACCCGCGCCCTCACACGTACGCTCCCCCTAAAGCGTTGTCGTACCCTCACCTGGACCCTAAACCGTCCCCGTCCCCTAACCCTAACCCTAGCCCGAACCCTAACCCTAACCCTTCCCCGAAGCCTGACCCTCACCCGTCCCCTAATCCTAACCCGTACGCTGACACTAACCTGCGCTCTCACACGTACGCTCCCCCTAAAGCGTTGTCGTACCCTCACCTGGACCCTAAACCGTCCCCGTCCCCTAAACCTAACCCTAACCCGAACCCTAACCCTAACCCTTCCCTGAAGCCTGACCCTCACCCGTCCCCTAATCCTAACCCGTACGCTGACACTAACCAGCGCCCTCAAACCTACGCTCCCCCTAAAGCGTTGTCGTACCCTCACCTGGACCCTAAACCGTCCCCGTTCCCTAACCCTAACCCTAGCCCGAACCCTAACCCTAACCCTTCCCCGAAGCCTGACCCTCACCCGTCCCCTAATCCTAACCCGTACGCTGACACTGACCCGCGCCGTCACACGTACGCTCCCCCTAAAGCGTTGTCGTACCCTCACCTGGACCCTAAACCGTCCCCGTCCCCTAACCCTAACCCTAGCCCGAACCCTAACCCTAACCCTTCCCCGAAGCCTGACCCTCACCCGTCCCCTAATCCTAACCCGTACGCTGACACTGACCCGCGCCCTCACACGTACGCTCCCCCTAAAGCGTTGTCGTACCCTCTCCTGGACCCTAAACCGTCCCCGTCCCCTAACCCTAACCCTAGCCCGAACCCTAGCCCTAACCCTTCCCCGAAGCCTGACCCTCACACGTCCCCTAATCCTAACCCGTACGCTGACACTGACCCACGCCCTCACATGTACGCTCCCCCTAAAGCGTTGTCGTACCTTCACCTGGACCCTAAACCGTCCCCGTCCCCGAACCCTAACCCTACCCCAAACCCTAACCCTAACCCTTCCCCGAAGCCTGACCCTCACCCGTCCCCTAATCCTAACCCGTACGCTGACACTGACCCGCGCCCTCACACGTACGCTCCCCCTAAAGCGTTGTCGTACCCTCACCTGGACCCTAAACCGTCCCCGTCCCCTAACCCTAACCCTAGCCCGAACCCTAACCCTAACCCTTCCCCGAAGCCTGACCCTCACCCGTCCCCTAATCCTAACCCGTACGCTGACACTGACCCGCGCCCTCACACGTACGCTCCCCCTAAAGCGTTGTCGTACCCTCTCCTGGACCCTAAACCGTCCCCGTCCCCTAACACTAACCGTAGCCCAAACCCTAACCCTAAAACTTCCCCGAAGCCTGACCCTCACCCGTCCCCTAATCCTAACCCGTACGCTGACACTGACCCGCGCCCTCACACGTACGCTCCCCCTAAAGCGTTGTCGTACCTTCACCTGGACCCTAAACCGTCCCCGTCCCCGAACCCTAACCCTACCCCGAACCCTAACCCTAACCCTTCCCCGAAGCCTGACCCTCACCCGTCCCCTAATCCTAACCCGTACGCTGACACTGACCCGCGCCCTCACACGTACGCTCCCCCTAAAGCGTTGTCGTACCCTCACCTGGACCCTAAACCGTCCCCGTCCCCTAACCCTAACCCTAGCCCGAACCCTAACCCTAACCCTTCCCCAAAGCCTGACCCTCACCCGTCCCCTAATCCTAACCCGTACGCTGACACTGACCCGCGCCCTCACACGTACGCTCCCCCTAAAGCGTTGTCGTACCCTCTCCTGGACCCTAAACCGTCCCCGTCCCCTAACCCTAACGCTAGCCCGAACCCTAACCCTAACCCTTCCCCAAAGCCTGACCCTCACCCGTCCCCTAATCCTAACCCGTACGCTGACACTGACCCGCGCCCTCACACGTACGCTCCCCCTAAAGCGTTGTCGTACCCTCACCTGGACCCTAAACCGTCCCCGTCCCCTAACCCTAACCCTAGCCCGAACCCTAACCCTAACCCTTCCCCGAAGCCTGACCCTCACCCGTCCCCTAATCCTAACCCGTACGCTGACACTGACCCGCGCCCTCACACGTACGCTCCCCCTAAAGCGTTGTCGTACCCTCTCCTGGACCCTAAACCGTCCCCGTCCCCTAACCCTAACGCTAGCCCGAACCCTAACCCTAACCCTTCCCCAAAGCCTGACCCTCACCCGTCCCCTAATCCTAACCCGTACGCTGACACTGACCCGCGCCCTCACACGTACGCTCCCCCTAAAGCGTTGTCGTACCCTCACCTGGACCCTAAACCGTCCCCGTCCCCTAACCCTAACCCTAGCACGAACCCTAACCCTAACCCTTCCCCGAAGCCTGACCCTCACCCGTCCCCTAATCCTAACCCGTACGCTGACACTGACCCGCGCCCTCACACGTACGCTCCCCCTAAAGCGTTGTCGTACCCTCACCTGGACCCTAAACCGTCCCCGTCCCCTAACCCTAACCCTAGCCCGAACCCTAACCCTAACCCTTCCCCGAAGCCTGACCCTCACCCGTCCCCTAATCCTAACCCGTACGCTGACACTAACCTGCGCTCTCACACGTACGCTCCCCCTAAAGCGTTGTCGTACCCTCACCTGGACCCTAAACCGTCCCCGTCCCCTAAACCTAACCCTAACCCGAACCCTAACCCTAACCCTTCCCTGAAGCCTGACCCTCACCCGTCCCCTAATCCTAACCCGTACGCTGACACTAACCCGCGCCCTCAAACCTACGCTCCCCCTAAAGCGTTGTCGTACCCTCACCTGGACCCTAAACCGTCCCCGTTCCCTAACCCTAACCCTAGCCCGAACCCTAACCCTAACCCTTCCCCGAAGCCTGACCCTCACCCGTCCCCTAATCCTAACCCGTACGCTGACACTAACCCGCGCACTCACACGTACGCTCCCCCTAAAGCGTTGTCGTACCCTCACCTGGACCCTAAACCGTCCCCGTCCCCTAACCCTAACCCTAGCCCGAACCCTAACCCTAACACTTCACCGAAGCCTGACCCTCACCCGTCCCCTAATCCTAACCCGTACGCTGACACTGACCCGCGCCCTAACACGTACGCTCCCCCTAAAGCGTTGTCGTACCCTCACCTGGACCCTAAACCGTCCCCGTCCCCTAACCCTAACCCTACCCCGAACCCTAACCCTAACCCTTCCCCGAAGCCTGACCCTCACCCGTCCCCTAATCCTAACCCGTACGCTGACACTGACCCGCGCCCTCACACGTACGCTCCCCCTAAAGCGTTGTCGTACCCTCACCTGGACCCTAAACCGTCCCCGTCCCCTAACCCTAACCCTAGCCCGAACCCTAACCCTAGCCCTTCCCCGAAGCCTGACCCTCACCCGTCCCCTAATCCTAACCCGTACGCTGACACTGACCCGCGCCCTCACACGTACGCTCCCCCTAAAGCGTTGTCGTACCCTCACCTGGACCCTAAACCGTCCCCGTCCCCTAACCCTAACCCTAGCCCGAACCCTAACCCTAACCCTTCCCCGAAGCCTGACCCTCACCCGTCCCCTAATCCTAACCCGTACGCTGACACTGACCCACGCCCTCACACGTACGCTCCCCCTAAAGCGTTGTCGTACCCTCACCTGGACGCTAAACCGTCCCCGTCCCCTAACCCTAACCCTAGCCCGAACCCTAACCCTAACCCTTCCCCGAAGCCTGACCCTCACCCGTCCCCTAATCCTAACCCGTACGCTGACACTGACCCGCGCCCTCACACGTACGCTCCCCCTAAAGCGTTGTCGTACCCTCACCTGGACCCTAAACCGTCCCCGTCCCCTAACCCTAACCCTAGCCCGAACCCTAACCCTAACCCTTCCCCGAAGCCTGACCCTCACCCGTCCCCTAATCCTAACCCGTACGCTGACACTGACTGGCGCCCTCACACGTACGCTCCCCCTAAAGCGTTGTCGTACCCTCACCTGGACCCTAAACCGTCCCCGTCCCCTAACCCTAACCCTAGCCCGAACCCTAACCCTAACCCTTCCCCGAAGCCTGACCCTCACCCGTCCCCTAATCCTAACCCGTACGCTGACACTGACCCGCGCCCTCACACGTACGCTCCCCCTAAAGCGTTGTCGTACCCTCTCCTGGACCCTAAACCGTCCCCGTCCCCTAACCCTAACCCTAGCCCGAACCCTAACCCTTACCCTTCCCCGAAGCCTGACCCTCACCCGTCCCCTAATCCTAACCCGTACGCTGACACTGACACGCGCCCTCACACGTACGCTCCCCCTAAAGCGTTGTCGTACCCTCACCTGGACCCTAAACCGTCCCCGTCCCCTAACCCTAACCCTAGCCCGAACCCTAACCCTAACCCTTCCCCGAAGCCTGACCCTCACCCGTCCCCTAATCCTAACACGTACGCTGACACTGACCCGCGCCCTCACACGTACGCTCCCCCTAAAGCGTTGTCGTACCCTCACCTGGACCCTAAACCGTCTCCGTCCCCTAACCCTAACCCTAGCCCGAACCCTAACCCTAACCCTTCCCCGAAGCCTGACCCTCACCCGTCCCCTAATCCTAACCCGTAAGCTGACACTGACCCGCGCCCTCACACGTACGCTCCCCCTAAAGCGTTGTCGTACCCTCTCCTGGACCCTAAACCGTCCCCGTCCCCTAACCCTAACCCTAGCCCGAACCCTAACCCTAACCCTTCCCCGAAGCCTGACACTCACCCGTCCCCTAATCCTAACCCGTACGCTGACACTGACCCGCGCCCTCACACGTACGCTCCCCCTAAAGCGTTGTCGTACCCTCACCTGGACCCTAAACCGTCCCCGTCCCCGAACCCTAACCCTACCCCGAACCCTAACCCTAACCCTTCCCCGAAGCCTGACCCTCACCCGTCCCCTAATCCTAACCCGTACGCTGACACTGACCCGCGCCCTCACACGTACGCTCCCCCTAAAGCGTTGTCGTACCCTCACCTGGACCCTAAACCGTCCCCGTCCCCTAACCCTAACCCTAGCCCGAACCCTAACCCTAACCCTTCCCCAAAGCCTGACCCTCACCCGTCCCCTAATCCTAACCCGTACGCTGACACTGACCCGCGCCCTCACACGTACGCTCCCCCTAAAGCGTTGTCGTACCCTCACCTGGACCCTAAACCGTCCCCGTCCCCTAACCCTAACCCTAGCCCGAACCCTAACCCTAACCCTTCCCCGAAGCCTGACCCTCACCCGTCCCCTAATCCTAACCCGTACGCTGACACTGACCCGCGCCCTCACACGTACGCTCCCCCTAATGCGTTGTCGTACCCTCACCTGGACCCTAAACCGTCCCCGTCCCCTAACCCTAACCCTAGCCCGAACCCTAACCCTAACCCTTCCCCGAAGCCTGACACTCACCCGTCCCCTAATCCTAACCCGTACGCTGACACTGACCCGCGCCCTCACACGTACGCTCCCCCTAAAGCGTTGTCGTACCCTCACCTGGACCCTAAACCGTCCCCGTCCCCGAACCCTAACCCTACCCCGAACCCTAACCCTAACCCTTCCCCGAAGCCTGACCCTCACCCGTCCCCTAATCCTAACCCGTACGCTGACACTGACCCGCGCCCTCACACGTACGCTCCCCCTAAAGCGTTGTCCTACCCTCACCTGGACCCTAAACCGTCCCCGTCCCCTAACCCTAACCCTAGCCCGAACCCTAACCCTAACCCTTCCCCAAAGCCTGACCCTCACCCGTCCCCTAATCCTAACCCGTACGCTGACACTGACCCGCGCCCTCACACGTACGCTCCCCCTAAAGCGTTGTCGTACCCTCACCTGGACCCTAAACCGTCCCCGTCCCCTAACCCTAACCCTAGCCCGAACCCTAACCCTAACCCTTCCCCGAAGCCTGACCCTCACCCGTCCCCTAATCCTAACCCGTACGCTGACACTGACCCGCGCCCTCACACGTACGCTCCCCCTAATGCGTTGTCGTACCCTCACCTGGACCCTAAACCGTCCCCGTCCCCTAACCCTAACCCTAGCCCGAACCCTAACCCTAACCCTTCCCCGAAGCCTGACCCTCACCCGTCCCCTAATCCTAACCCGTACGCTGACACTGACCCGCGCCCTCACACGTACGCTCCCCCTAAAGCGTTGTCGTACCCTCACCTGGACCCTAAACCGTCCCCGTCCCCTAACCCTAACCCTAGCCCAAACCCTAACCCTAACCCTTCCCCGAAGCCTGACCCTCACCCGTCCCCTAATCCTAACCCGTACGCTGACACTGACCCGCGCCCTCACACGTACGCTCCCCCTAAAGCGTTGTCGTACCCTCTCCTGGACCCTAAACCGTCCCCGTCCCCTAACCCTAACCCTAGCCCGAACCCTAGCCCTAACCCTTCCCCGAAGCCTGACCCTCACCCGTCCCCTAATCCTAACCCGTACGCTGACACTGACCCGCGCCCTCACATGTACGCTCCCCCTAAAGCGTTGTCGTACCTTCACCTGGACCCTAAACCGTCCCCGTCCCCGAACCCTAACCCTACCCCGAACCCTAACCCTAACCCTTCCCCGAAGCCTGACCCTCACCCGTCCCCTAATCCTAACCCGTACGCTGACACTGACCCGCGCCCTCACACGTACGCTCCCCCTAAAGCGTTGTCGTACCCTCACCTGGACCCTAAACCGTCCCCGTCCCCTAACCCTAACCCTAGCCCGAACCCTAACCCTAACACTTCCCCGAAGCCTGACCCTCACCCGTCCCCTAATCCTAACCCGTACGCTGACACTGACCCGCGCCCTCACACGTACGCTCCCCCTAAAGCGTTGTCGTACCCTCTCCTGGACCCTAAACCGTCCCCGTCCCCTAACACTAACCGTAGCCCGAACCCTAACCCTAACCCTTCCCCGAAGCCTGACCCTCACCCGTCCCCTAATCCTAACCCGTACGCTGACACTGACCGCGCCCTCACACGTACGCTCCCCCTAAAGCGTTGTCGTACCTTCACCTGGACCCTAAACCGTCCCCGTCCCCGAACCCTAACCCTACCCCGAACCCTAACCCTAACCCTTCCCCGAAGCCTGACCCTCACCCGTCCCCTAATCCTAACCCGTACGCTGACACTGACCCGCGCCCTCACACGTACGCTCCCCCTAAAGCGTTGTCGTACCCTCACCTGGACCCTAAACCGTCCCCGTCCCCTAACCCTAACCCTAGCCCGAACCCTAACCCTAACCCTTCCCCAAAGCCTGACCCTCACCCGTCCCCTAATCCTAACCCGTACGCTGACACTGACCCGCGCCCTCACACGTACGCTCCCCCTAAAGCGTTGTCGTACCCTCACCTGGACCCTAAACCGTCCCCGTCCCCTAACCCTAACCCTAGCCCGAACCCTAACCCTAACCCTTCCCCGAAGCCTGACACTCACCCGTCCCCTAATCCTAACCCGTACGCTGACACTGACCCGCGCCCTCACACGTACGCTCCCCCTAAAGCGTTGTCGTACCCTCACCTGGACCCTAAACCGTCCCCGTCCCCGAACCCTAACCCTACCCCGAACCCTAACCCTAACCCTTCCCCGAAGCCTGACCCTCACCCGTCCCCTAATCCTAACCCGTACGCTGACACTGACCCGCGCCCTCACACGTACGCTCCCCCTAAAGCGTTGTCCTACCCTCACCTGGACCCTAAACCGTCCCCGTCCCCTAACCCTAACCCTAGCCCGAACCCTAACCCTAACCCTTCCCCAAAGCCTGACCCTCACCCGTCCCCTAATCCTAACCCGTACGCTGACACTGACCCGCGCCCTCACACGTACGCTCCCCCTAAAGCGTTGTCGTACCCTCACCTGGACCCTAAACCGTCCCCGTCCCCTAACCCTAACCCTAGCCCGAACCCTAACCCTAACCCTTCCCCGAAGCCTGACCCTCACCCGTCCCCTAATCCTAACCCGTACGCTGACACTGACCCGCGCCCTCACACGTACGCTCCCCCTAATGCGTTGTCGTACCCTCACCTGGACCCTAAACCGTCCCCGTCCCCTAACCCTAACCCTAGCCCGAACCCTAACCCTAACCCTTCCCCGAAGCCTGACCCTCACCCGTCCCCTAATCCTAACCCGTACGCTGACACTGACCCGCGCCCTCACACGTACGCTCCCCCTAAAGCGTTGTCGTACCCTCACCTGGACCCTAAACCGTCCCCGTCCCCGAACCCTAACCCTACCCCGAACCCTAACCCTAACCCTTCCCCGAAGCCTGACCCTCACCCGTCCCCTAATCCTAACCCGTACGCTGACACTGACCCGCGCCCTCACACGTACGCTCCCCCTAAAGCGTTGTCCTACCCTCACCTGGACCCTAAACCGTCCCCGTCCCCTAACCCTAACCCTAGCCCGAACCCTAACCCTAACCCTTCCCCAAAGCCTGACCCTCACCCGTCCCCTAATCCTAACCCGTACGCTGACACTGACCCGCGCCCTCACACGTACGCTCCCCCTAAAGCGTTGTCGTACCCTCACCTGGACCCTAAACCGTCCCCGTCCCCTAACCCTAACCCTAGCCCGAACCCTAACCCTAACCCTTCCCCGAAGCCTGACCCTCACCCGTCCCCTAATCCTAACCCGTACGCTGACACTGACCCGCGCCCTCACACGTACGCTCCCCCTAATGCGTTGTCGTACCCTCACCTGTACCCTAAACCGTCCCCGTCCCCTAACCCTAACCCTAGCCCGAACCCTAACCCTAACCCTTCCCCGAAGCCTGACCCTCACCCGTCCCCTAATCCTAACCCGTACGCTGACACTGACCCGCGCCCTCACACGTACGCTCCCCCTAAAGCGTTGTCGTACCCTCACCTGGACCCTAAACCGTCCCCGTCCCCTAACCCTAACCCTAGCCCAAACCCTAACCCTAACCCTTCCCCGAAGCCTGACCCTCACCCGTCCCCTAATCCTAACCCGTACGCTGACACTGACCCGCGCCCTCACACGTACGCTCCCCCTAAAGCGTTGTCGTACCCTCTCCTGGACCCTAAACCGTCCCCGTCCCCTAACCCTAACCCTAGCCCGAACCCTAGCCCTAACCCTTCCCCGAAGCCTGACCCTCACCCGTCCCCTAATCCTAACCCGTACGCTGACACTGACCCGCGCCCTCACATGTACGCTCCCCCTAAAGCGTTGTCGTACCTTCACCTGGACCCTAAACCGTCCCCGTCCCCGAACCCTAACCCTACCCCGAACCCTAACCCTAACCCTTCCCCGAAGCCTGACCCTCACCCGTCCCCTAATCCTAACCCGTACGCTGACACTGACCCGCGCCCTCACACGTACGCTCTCCCTAAAGCGTTGTCGTACCCTCACCTGGACCCTAAACCGTCCCCGTCCCCTAACCCTAACCCTAGCCCGAACCCTAACCCTAACCCTTCCCCGAAGCCTGACCCTCACCCGTCCCCTAATCCTAACCCGTACGCTGACACTGACCCGCGCCCTCACACGTACGCTCCCCCTAAAGCGTTGTCGTACCCTCTCCTGGACCCTAAACCGTCCCCGTCCCCTAACACTAACCGTAGCCCGAACCCTAACCCTAACCCTTCCCCGAAGCCTGACCCTCACCCGTCCCCTAATCCTAACCCGTACGCTGACACTGACCCGCGCCCTCACACGTACGCTCCCCCTAAAGCGTTGTCGTACCTTCACCTGGACCCTAAACCGTCCCCGTCCCCGAACCCTAACCCTACCCCGAACCCTAACCCTAACCCTTCCCCGAAGCCTGACCCTCACCCGTCCCCTAATCCTAACCCGTACGCTGACACTGACCCGCGCCCTCACACGTACGCTCCCCCTAAAGCGTTGTCGTACCCTCACCTGGACCCTAAACCGTCCCCGTCCCCTAACCCTAACCCTAGCCCGAACCCTAACCCTAACCCTTCCCCGAAGCCTGACCCTCACCCGTCCCCTAATCCTAACCCGTACGCTGACACTGACCCGCGCCCTCACACGTACGCTCCCCCTAAAGCGTTGTCGTACCCTCACCTGGACCCTAAACCGTCCCCGTCCCCTAACCCTAACCCTAGCCCGAACCCTAACCCTAACCCTTCCCCGAAGCCTGACCCTCACCCGTCCCCTAATCCTAACCCGTACGCTGACACTGACCCGCGCCCTCACACGTACGCTCCCCCTAAAGCGTTGTCGTACCCTCACCTGGACCCTAAACCGTCCCCGTCCCCTAACCCTAACCCTAGCCCGAACCCTAACCCTAACCCTTCCCCGAAGCCTGACCCTCACCCGTCCCCTAATCCTAACCCGTACGCTGACACTGACCCGCGCCCTCACACGTACGCTCCCCCTAAAGCGTTGTCGTACCCTCACCTGGACCCTAAACCGTCCCCGTCCCCTAACCCTAACCCTAGCCCGAACCCTAACCCTAACCCTTCCCCGAAGCCTGACCCTCACCCGTCCCCTAATCCTAACCCGTACGCTGACACTGACCCGCGCCCTCACACGTACGCTCCCCCTAAAGCGTTGTCGTACCCTCACCTGGACCCTAAACCGTCCCCGTCCCCTAACCCTAACCCTAGCCCGAACCCTAACCCTAACCCTTCCCCGAAGCCTGACCCTCACCCGTCCCCTAATCCTAACCCCTACGCTGACACTGACCCGCGCCCTCACACGTACGCTCCCCCTAAAGCGTTGTCGTACCCTCACCTGGACCCTAAACCGTCCCCGTCCCCTAACCCTAACCCTAGCCCGAACCCTAACCCTAACCCTTCCCCGAAGTCTGATCCTCACCCGTCCCCTAATCCTAACCCGTTCGCTGACACTGACCCGCGCCCTCACACGTACGCTCCCCCTAAAGCGTTGTCGTACCCTCACCTGGACCCTAAACCGTCCCCGTCCCCTAACCCTAACCCTAGCCCGAACCCTAACCCTAACCCTTCCCCGAAGCCTGACCCTCACCCGTCCCCTAATCCTAACCCGTACGCTGACACTGACCCGCGCCCTCACACGTACGCTCCCCCTAAAGCGTTGTCGTACCCTCTCCTGGACCCTAAAC